>NC_138238.1:35543355-36225855 GCF_964197995.2 Scardinius erythrophthalmus
ATTGCTTCATTAATAATCTTCCTAATCAGTTTTCATCATCTCAGCATCTCAGATAGCTTAGAAGAACTAGATATTACAACAGAAACGTTTATCTCTCTCTTTCCAGCACTTTAGACACAGTTGCTCCATTGCGCTTAAAGTAGATTAAAGAAAATAGTCCAACGCCGTGGTACAACGAGCACACTAGGGCCCTTAAGAGAGCAGCCAGAAAAATGGAGCGCAACTGGAAGAAAACAAAACTAGAGGTATTTCACATTTCATGGAAAGAGAGCTCGATTGCTTACAACTGCTAGATCTGCTTATTTTTCAACCCTATTAGAAGAAAATAAACATAATCCTAGGTATTTATTTGAAACGGTGGCTAAACTAACGAAAAATAAAGCTTCAAGCACCGAAGTTTCCAAGCAACACAGCAGTAATGACTTTATGAACTTCTTCACTTATAAGATTGATAATATCAGGGACAAAATTATAACTATGCAACCGTCTACTACAGTATAACATCAGGCAGTGCATTATAGTCTCCCTGAGGAAAAAATTGATTCATTCGTTGCTATAGGAGAGGAAGAATTTACTAAACTCATTAAATCATCTAAATCTACAACATGTATGTTAGACCCTATACCGACTAAGCTACTGAAAGAGATGCTTCCAGAGGTCATAGATCCTCTTCTTAATATCATTAATTCATCTTTGTCTCTAGGATACGTACCAAAAAACTTTAAGCTGGCTATGATTAAACCGCTTGTTAAAAAAAACGCAACTTGATCCTTCAGAATTAATCAATTACAGGCCGATCTCGAATCTACCTTTTCTGTCAAAGATATTAGAAAAGGCAGTATCCTCACAACTGTGTTCCTTTCTTGAAAGAAATGAAATCTGCGAGGATTTCCAGTCCGGATTTAGACCGTACCATAGTACCGAAACAGCTCTCGTTAGAGTCACAAATGATTTGCTCTTATCATCCGATCGTGGTTGTATCTCTCTATTAGTGTTACTCGATCTTAGTGCTGCATTTGACACCATCGACCACAACGTTCTTTTAAATAGATTAGAACATTATGTTGGCATTACGGGAAATGCACTAGCATGGTTTAAATCATACTTATCTGACCGTTATCAGTTTGTAGCAGTAAATGAAGAGATGTCTAATCTATCACAAGTTCAGTATGGCGTACCACAAGGCTCAGTACTAGGACCGCTGCTGTTCACTCTGTACATGCTACCCTTAGGAGATATCATTAGGAAACATGGCATTAGCTTTCACTGTTATGCCGATGATACTCAGCTCTATATTTCGTCAAAACCTAACGAAACCTATCAATTCACAAAATTAACGGAATGCATAGCGGATATAAAAAATTGGATGACTTGTAATTTCCTACTTCTAAATTCTGAAAAAACAGAGTTTCTAATTATTGGACAAAAAACTTCCTCACGTAATAACCTAGAATACTGTCTAAAACTTAATGGCTGCTCTGTTAAGTCTTCGTCGTCGGTTATGAACCTGGGTGTGCTCTTTGATACCAATCTTTCATTTGAAAGTCACGTGTCTAGTATCTGTAAAACTGCATTTTTCCATCTTAAAAATATATCTAAATTACACCATATGCTCTCATTGATAAATGCGGAACAATTAGTTCATGCGTTCATGACCTCAAGGCTAGATTATTGTAATGCTCTACTGGGTGGTTGCCCTGCACGCTTAATAAACAAACTACAGCTGGTTCAAAACGCAGCAGCTCGAGTTCTTACCAGAACCAGGAAGTATGACCATATTAGCCCAGTTCTGTCAAAACTGCACTGGCTCCCTATTAAACATCGCATCAATTTTAAAATATTGCTGATTACTTACAAAGCACTGAATGGTTTAGCTCCGCAGTACTTGAGCGAGCTCTTAACGCATTATAGTCCGTCACGTCTATTACGATCTCAAAATTCCGGCCAGTTGATAATACCTAGAATATCAAAATCGACTGCTGGCGGTAGATCCTTTTCCTATTTAGCACCAAAACTCTGGAACAGTCTTCCTACCATTGTCCGGGAAGCAGACACACTCTGTCAGTTCAAAGCCAGATTAAAGACACATCTCTTTGACCTAGCTTTCACATAATACATTATAGACTTCTATAATTTAATGTTAGGCTGCATAGATTAGGTCAGCCGGAACCGGGAACACTTCCCAAAAATCCTGATGTACTCGTTACATCATGAGAAGAATGGCATCTACGCTAATTTTAGTGTCTGTGTTTATCCCAAGGTTTTTCCTGCAGCCTGCCGGATCCAGGCCGTATCCAGATCTGACGAAGGACCTTCGCCTGGACCGATGACAACGCAGTGCTGAAGTGCCAACTAGTCTCTCCCTATGGAGGATCCCACTACCACTCTACAGATAAGGCGTTGTCGGGAAAATTCGTCTCGCGGTCCTACCCCAAAGCAACAAATAAAATAAAATTCCTTATCAAATTCCTTATCAAAATTTATAAGGAAAGACAAGTATTTTGTTTAGGCTTGGCTTGTAGGGAATTCCAAACCTGCGTATATTTAAACGCACATAACTATAGAACCCATTCTAAATGCGCATGTGAACGCCATCAGTGTTTCTCACAGGTTCGCGTTTAAAGTCTGTGTAGAGGGAATGGTGTCGTCTTAGCGGCCCCTAATTTAATAACAAATGATCATTGCGACGGAAGCAAATCAATTAAAACTAACTTTAGATGGAAATAACTTAACTCTGCTGTAAAGCCGAAACAATCTCTGTTACCTTAAATTATACGCTTATCTCTGTAAAGCTGCTTTGAGACAATCTACATTGTTAAAAGCGCTATATAAATGAAGATGACTTGACTTGACTTAAGGTAAAGTAGTTTGAAAAAGACACTGAAATCAAAATAAATAATTTTTATCACTATGATAAATGTAACTTTTTGTCTTGTTATTTGATTGACAGTCTGGATATGACACAAGTGATTCAACAGATTTCTTTACAATTCCTGACACCATAAACCTGCCATACACAAGCAATGTCAATGTCACGAGTCGATGGGTATTTCAAACTGACACTGCATCAGAACACAATGATACAGTAATGTTATAATTACAAATACATGACATTTATTGCATATCATGTTTAATTGATGTTAATCATTTGAAGCGTAGAACAATTCATTGGTAAATTAATATTGTTGAGAACTGTTGAAAAAAAGTTACAAATAAATCAAAATGCTGTGCTAAAAAAATAAACGTGTTTGCTTTCAGGGCTGTTCTATCCATTTAGGAAGGGGCGCAAACTTCAACAGAATTATGGATTTGGATTATTTGGATTTCCTTTCAATCTCTTTTTGCAAACACAATTTTCCTACTTCGGGTTCACATACAGCTATTTTTACGTGAGGACACTCATGATGCAACTGTATTTGAACAATATATATATTTTAAAGCAATTTATCTCTTATATTAGCCACTAAAAGTATATGTCTGTTACTTTAAACCCCTTTTAGGTTTACAAAAATGGATTTCTTACTTTCAGACAACAATTGTTTCCATCAAGTCCCCGAACTCTTCCAGCTTACACAGATGTAGACATTGTTGCTCCACTATGGACAGATATTGACAACAGTGACTGTTACTCCCAAGAATTCAGCGGTGTCCGAGTACTACAGCGAGCCACAAATGATATACGTCAATATTTTCCTCAAAACAATTTCACTGCAGACTCAGTTTTTGTTTGTACTGGGGATAATGTGAGATATTATAACACTTCAGCACAGGTAAGATTGGTTTTTATTATTTGTTATCAGTTGTGTTGTGACTGTGATAATTTGATGTTGTGTTGTTATTGTTGTTGTTGTTGTTGTTGTTTTTTTTGTTTTTTTTTCAGAATTCATCTTTTCAAGTACTGCTTATTTCTGGTTCTGGTTTGTCATTTATTATATTTAACTATGGCAATATTCCTCAAACTAAGCAAATCGCAGTGGTGAGAACGCTTTTCAAAGCCTTCTTTTTTATTTTAAAATTTAATAACTTTTAGTATTCTAGACAGTTCAAATATATTTGTTTTGAGATACAATAGAATTGTTTTAAAGTAATGTGAGATTTTTTCTTTGTAGAATTAGCTCACTGATTCTTGAGAGTCGGGACAAAACATGTCCCACATAGAAAAGTCTAATTTATAGCTAAAAATTAAGAAATTCATCATGATTGACATATTTACAAAGTTAAATCTAAAGGAATTGTATATACCTATCTGATTTTTAGAAGAAACTTTTTTATCTTTTTGGGGAAAATTTGTTTAAATGTATGGTCTGTGGTTAGAAGGTCCATGTTATTGCACTTGTCCTCAGCAAGAGGTCACAATATTAACCATCCCAAAAAACTTTAAAAAAGCTCTACAATTGTGAAAACATATATATCAAATAAAAAATAAGGGGTATAAATATAAAAAACAATGCATTATGTGAACATCAAACAATATTTTCCATAAAAATCTGCCTATTAAAGTTGTGTCCTCAGTTTCTGTCAACTCCGTCAGATTTTTTCATAAAGCTCTTTAAATCAGGAAATAGCACGGTCAGCTATATCCATGAGGACCCCTTTTCATCTCCCTGCCTGTGGTGAATGCAGCACTACTACCACACATGCTCTGGTACATTTGACATTTTTTTATATTTTAGACAAACAATGTCAATATTCCTATGGTCACAGCTGCACCATGTCAATACCATCTTTCTGTTAAGATACTTTTTTTTTAAACCATAGTGGACTGAATTTAAGCATTTTAGTGAGGTTATTGGGACAGCTAGCAACTGAGGAAAAACTACCTAGCTGCAGTGTACAATACAGATTTTGGCAGGAAAATACATGCCCTTACATCAACTCCGTCAGACGTCAACTCCGTCAGGTTCTATGTCTGACGGAGTTGACCTGTAAGCTGACGGAGTTGACAAATCCACCAATAACCTCTTAATGTGCGAATATAATATTATTTGTGAATATAGTGAAGGGTTAAACTGTTATTTCAGGGTTTTATTTACACATAAATGCTCATACATAGCATGCATTACATTATTTAACCGTTCGCATCTGACTTGTAGATAATGGGCAGGCAGTGGTCTGCTTATTATTGTGTAACGTGTAACTTTGCCAGCACTTTAATATATTTATTTGTATATGTAGAGACCGAGATAGAGATATGAGAAGCCAGTGTAGGGCTGGGTGATATGGCCAAAAAAATGATCATTATACATTTTTTTATATCAGTCTATATCGATAATTATCACGATAAATGTCAAGTCTTTATTTCAAGTTTAAAGGCAGATTTTTGCTCCTAAGTGAAAGTTGTAGAAAACAGAGTGTTAGTTGTGGTTTTAAACTACTCTTTATTGTCAGAACATATCATGACAAACAGGTGAACATTTCACAAATCTGAGGTAAAACATTCAAACATTTTCCGTCAACACCATCAGTTTTTCCGTCAACACCGTCAGTTTTTCCGTCAACACCGTCAGATCTTCGTCAACAGCGTTGGATGTATGAATGTTTTTGTTAATTTTTTTGGGGAAAAAAATATTCTTCCTTCAGTTTATGTTGTTTTTGTAATAAAGGACCATCTGATCTACATCCTCTTATGTTTTATATATTTAAAGAATTTGTTTTTACAATATTGAAATTAAAATCAAAGTTTGAAAATGCAAATATTTAGAAATCTGAGTTTTCAGAATAGTGTGAAATCACAACTTAAGTTTATATATTGGATTTTTTTTTTACATATCAGAGTAACTAAACACTATTACAATATACTTTAGAACTTTAGAACCTTGTTGGATTTGAAGAATTAAAATTGTATACTTTTTAGTGTGTCTGACGGAGTTGACACAAATCCAGTTCTGAAGGGAAACATGTTTATTTGTTAAAAATGTGTTTTTATTTAGAACCTGTTCCTTTTCATGGTTAAATAGCTAAGACCTTTCTCTGCAGAAACATATAACTCTAATTGATATAGTGTGTATTTTTTTAAAAAGTTTTTTAAAACGTGTTTTGTCCCGACTCTCAAGAATCAGTGAGCTACATTTAATCTTATCCACTGACAATCATGTGTGTGATCATTATTTAGGCTGGATATGACACGATTGATTCAACCAGTTATTATACAATTCCTGTGTCTAACATCGCAAACCTGACCCACTCCACAAATGTCAATGTTATGGGCCGTTGGGCTTTTCGTGCCGACACTTTGCCAGCAAAACTTGGTAATACATTTTTTTCTCTTCTCCTGAACTTTATTAACTTTTAATCTGTGTATATTCTGTACCAAAGCCATAACATGTGATGACCTGTTTTTTCCAGGTTTGTTTTATCCAATTGGCTCTCCAGTCTCTCAGAATCCCTGTCAAAGTACTACAACCTCACCAGCTGTGCACTTGCAGTATCCTTTCTTCTACTTTGGGCGCAGATACCACAACATATATGTGAGATGTTATGTTAAACACATTACATTTGAAGTACATTGATGTCATGTTGCTTCAGTTCATCTTAATATCTTTACTATAGGTCAACAGTAATGGATATTTGACATTTGATGAACCATCTTATGAAAGACTCCCCAAGGCTTTCCCTGCCAACTCTACTAGAGACATTATAGCTCCATTCTGGGCAAAGTTTGACTGTAGTGTCAATGGAAACATCTTCTACCGCTTGGTAACTCAAGGCCGTATTCTGGACCGGGCAAGAAATGATGTCAAACAGTATTTCCCTCTGTTTGGGTTCTCAGTAAATGCAGTCCTCATTGCTACTTGGGAGAGAGTGCCCTACTTGAACAACTCCTTGACGGTGTGTAGATTGAATGGTTACGATAATAATAAGTTTAGTTTTAAAAGGATTGCATACATCTAGTTTAGTTCTGTTAAATGAGTTTTGTTTCAGACAGTTTATAGTGTTTTCTCATTGAAACCATTTTTTTTTTTTTTTACCTGAAGGAATCCTCCTTCCAAGTCATTCTAGTCATTTGCAGGACTCTTTCCTTTGATCAGCTGAGGAGATATTTCCATAGTTCATTATGACAAAGTTTTCAGGTTGGACAGAATAAGCACACTGTTACAAATGAAATCTCAGATGATAATAATAATGAGATCTTAAATAAATATTTTGGTCGACTGGCCAATTGATTTTCTTTTATTATTATTTTTTTTTCTTACTCAGGCTGGCTATGACACAATAAACTCAACTAATTATTTTTCAATCCCTGTGACTGATGAAAATAAACTCTCCAACTCCAGCAATGTCAATGTGACGGGACGCTGGGTATTCCGTGTTGATGGCGGGCCTGAGAAGGGTAACGTCACTGTTTAATGTAAAGAATATGATATGAAATATAACATAAAAAAAAAAATGTCGGCATTATACAATTTCTTCCTTCTTCCTTTAAAACACTCATAATGAAACTATTGGGAATATTAGGATTATTCTACCGATATGGAGATGTAGAGGATGAGAAAAACCCACAGTCGGATGATGGAAGTTCTCCACCGATCCCCTTGCTGCAGCCATTTGTGTACTTTGGCCATGTATATGATAAGATATTTGTAAGAAGCATTCATTAATGACATTCATTAATGTATATACCACATAGAGGATGTTACTTGAAAATCCAGATCACATATTTTGATCCTACAGGTGAATAATAACGGAGACCTCACCTTCGATGAGCCATTTTACCAGTGGTATCCCTTTTATTTTCCTGCATACTCGACTAGAGACATCATCGCTCCACTGTGGACAGACATTAATAATAGTGGGAAAGGAACCATCTCTTATCAACAAGTAACAGATGGTCATCTCTTGAATCGGGCTTCAAGCGACATAAACCAATATTTTCCCAACTTGAACTTCTCTGCCTCATGGGTTTTCTCACTACATGGGATAAACTTTTGTTTCCAAAGTACCGTACTTTGGAAACAAAGAGACAGTGAGATTTTCTTTTATTTATCGTGCACATTTATTGAATAATATTTTCCTTGAACTGACATTTTTGGCATATCCAGAATGATGCTTGTATTAATGAGGATTTCCCGGTCTCTTCCAGGAGTCAACTTTCCATGTGGTTTTGGTGTTTGGCAAAAACCTGTCATTTACACTCATGCATTATGATTATATCACCTCCATCTCAGCTGTAGTGGTAAAGCAGTGTGGAAAATGTGTCAGTAGTTCATGATCTTAGCTGTGTGTAATGTTTTTGAATTTAATGGGGTTTTTCTTTGTATTTTCTTCATTAACAGTCCGGCTATGACACAAATTACTCTACTAATTTCTTTTCAATTCCTGTTTCTGACATCACAAACCTGCCATACAAAAGCAATGTCAACGTCACGGGTAGATGGGTATTTCGTGTCGACAATTCATCAGAAAGAAATGGTATATATGTGTATTAATGAAATGTACCATTCACCTCAATTTCAGATGTCTAATTTTATAACTGTTTTCTCAAAATAACGCATTTGTTTGTTTCTTTAAATAGTATGTGTAACAGAGTTGTAATTCTTATAGGTAGATATATGTATGTAACATCTGCATCTGTTCTGTTTTGCAGGGTTTTGTGACAGAACTAACACTCAAGGTACATTAATTTACATCGACAATTTAGTTTCTAGTTAAATAAAGTAAAATAATTGACACCACTGTTTTTGGTGAAAAAACATTCTGCTGTACATCATACATTCAACCTGTTCCCTCCAAATGTTTGAGGCAGCTGAATTTTGAATGCAGCGTCCAAAATAACCAATAATATTTTTACATTAGTAAAAATTTTAATATATTAGTGTTGACAAATCGTCAACTTTTGATGAGATTCGCTGTTTTGAATCTTTTGTATTTACATGATTCTTACTAATGTTTTTATTGGTCTTTATTACAAAAGATGAACTTATCAGTCACTTAATATACTTATCAATAACTTATCAAGTTTTATAATTTTGTTGAGTATTATTATTTATTTAAATATTTTATTAAATCTACATTTAAATCTCAGACTTTAACTTTTTAACTTTTTCATCATGTTTTTTTTTTTGATAATTTGACAATGTTTTTCATGGTCAAGTTGCATGACACCATCTGCAGCAGTGTTGCTTGAGAGGTTATTGGGTAAAACATTGTTTTTTGTGTTTGCAGCCTCAGATGATCCTCCCAGTGCTCAGGTGTGTGGAAGAACCACGTTCAGCAGCAGCAGGATAGTAGGAGGTCAGAACGCTTCATCTGGACGCTGGCCGTGGCAGGTTAGCCTTCTTCTGTACGGCAGTCACTTCTGTGGAGGTTCTCTCATCAACAAAGAGTGGGTGCTGACCGCTGCCCACTGTGTTGATAGGTAAACTCATTCAACTAAATACTTCTGCTTTCACAGATGCTTTGAGTAGATTACATTTGTATTGATTTAACCCTATAAAGCCTACTGTATCATCATGTGATGTGCAAATTTCTAAGGCTTCTAAATTATCAACATGATAAAAACTGTCATCCGGTTTACCTTTTTTTTTTTCTGGTAAAAGGCCTTTTAGTATAACTGTAAAAATGTCAACTTCAAGTCATGGTTTACGTGTATTTTTGCTGAAATCTTTTTTTTTAAATGATTTTTATAAAGTAAACATAAAAATAACTTTGACATTTTTAATAATAAATAATAACTGCACCAAAATATATATTTTGTTTAAAGGTAAACTGTTCCTCGGGATAAACTTTTTCTGTCTATTTCTTTAACTTCCTCAGCTATTACATCTTTTCTTTAAATGTGGTTTTGGGGCCTCAGACCCAGAGAGGCTTCAACCCCAATGAAGTGTATAGAAATGTGAGGACAATCATCAAACATCCCAGTTACAACTATCTTATGAATGACAATGATATCGCTCTGCTCAAACTGAGATCTCCCGTCAACTTCACTGACTACATCAGACCCGTGTGTCTAGCAGCTGATCACAGTGTGTTTAACAACGGCACAGACAGCTGGATCACTGGATGGGGAGACATTAGTGAAGGAGGTGAGAATTCATTCCTGTTTAACTTAGTTACATTAAACTCAACATGAAACGCTTTTCACAAACCCATTTGAAACAGGATAGAGTAACAGGATTCTCATGTCTTTCCTACAGTGTCCCTCCCATCCCCTGATGTTCTTCAGGAAGTGGAGGTTTCTATAATTGGTAATAGACAGTGCAACTGTCTCTATGGAGTTGGAAATATAACAGAAAACATGATCTGTGCTGGTCTACTGGAAGCAGTGTTAATTTCGTTGACGAATCATTTTCGTCATTATTTTCGTCAACGACATTTTTTCAAAGACGAAAACGAGACGATAACTAAATAAAAACTAGTTTTGAATGACAAAAACTATGACGAAAATCTATTGACATTTTCGTCAACGAATAAAAAATAGACGAAAATGTTAGATAGTGACGATTCGGGAAGCGATCCGGTCTGATGTCCTGCATTTGTGGTAGATGCGCACATTTGTTCTGTGACGTGCTGATCTTCCCAACGGCCCACGAGTTGGCATGTCTCATCAAACGTTAAAACATGTAATCGTCTTCGAGAATGAGTAGAGCAGACATGTAGATCTGAATAAGAGTGACGACGCAAAAAATAGCTATATATTCGGTACGGTTTTCTGTGCGCACACACCCGACCCGAAGCGTGCAGCCATTCACAGACACCTATACAGCGCGCGAGTATGGAATTGAGCTCTCTTTCGTGTCTGAATCGACAAATACACACAACATTATGTCTAAATGTCCGTTTTGGAGAGTATTCACGTAAATAATGTGGGTTATGTCTTAAACAGTTGTGAATGTATCATGTGCATCAGTGCAATTGGATCCGCATGTCATTGGACTGACATGATCCAATGTCTTAAAGTGACAGTGGGTAATAAACCTAATGCGGTCTGTGTCCTTAAAGGAGAACTCCGGTCAATTTTAACATTGAGCTCATTTTATTGTACATTTGGAGTGCTGTCAATACAGAGAACAACGACAAAAATCGGTGTTGCCTACACCGAGTTATTCTATTTTTAAAATTTGCACCCTGTTGACTTCAATGGGGCAATGTTTAAACCTGCTTTTAGCCGCTTAAAGCTGTAGTCTACGATGTTGAAAATCGGTCGAGAAAGCCTGAGATGGTTGGGAATTTTAAAAAAACTCATCCCACCCCTCCACACACACACCCCTCCCCTCTGTGCTACCTGATCCCTCCCACCGGGAAACGACCTGAACAACGTCACTCAGTCTGTCAAGCTGTGATCACCGGTAGTAAACATCGGAACAGAGATTTACCATGTGCGATGTCAAAATAGCTCAGAGGTACACGTTTGAGTTCACGCTCACGCAAAATTAGCAACACATGCAATGTTCTAAACCCCCCACCACCCGAAACACAAACAATAATAAATAAATAAAATAAATAATACTGTATTACAGCTGCCGTCTTAGGAGGGTACGTTTGACATACGTTTCCCCTCCTGAGCCTCGTTTACCCTGTTCAAAAGTGCTACCTAAGGCACATTAATTGCATTATTAGTTAGTATTGCTAAGTATTGTAATTGTTATAGCAGCACACAGCGCATCTTGTTCAAATTCCGATCGGCTCGAACAGAACCCACTAGGCCTACTAAAATATATTCAAGCACTTCAAGAAATATAATTACTTTGACCCGTGATAGGCGATGCTAAACGGCTAACATTCCAATGCCGACCGGCAGCATAAGCATGTTGTCAGACTGATAAAAAGCTATTTATGTAACACCTCACACCATAAAAGTATAAATAAATGCTTACCTGCTCAACAAAAGTCAGCCATGACTGTGGGGGCAAGCAGGGGCCGCTTGCTGCTTTCGGTTTGTTTTTTTCTCCATTGCTGAGCTGATGCTACTCTGCTAGCTACCATAGACTGTCAGCTGCTTGCACGCGAAATTTCATGTTGCAGGAGGGGGGCGGGGTGGGGTGCGTTGGGGTGGAGACGCGAGCGCCACGTGGAGTTTCAAGCAAAGTGGGGGATTGGATGAGAGCAGTTGACCAATGTAAGCTGTCCGGCCGGACAGCTTACATTGGTCAACTTCTCTGCGGGTGTACACCCAATAGAGTGAATGGATTTTTTTCATTCTTTTTTCTCTTCATATTGTTAGGATTGTACTGTAGAACCATAACCAGCATCTAAACGAGGTTATTAATAATGAACAATCTTTGAAATCGTAGACCATAGCTTTAACATCCTTGATGTGTCATTACAAGTGCACAGAAAATGTGAGTGATTCCTTCTGAGTGAACACGAGTGGATCTGACTGCGGTAGATTTAAAAGATATGTATAAAAATTATGTTATTTAAGCCAGCGTAAATACCTGTTTACATCCTGTTTTTCGGTTGAAGTCCAAAGTAGTCGATTGCCGAGTTCACGCGCGTGATCATTGGTAACTAAACCTATGTGCGTGAACTCGGCAATCGACTACTTTGGACTTCAACCGAAAAACAGGATGTAAACAGGTATTTGCGCTGGCTTAAATAACATAATTTTTATACATATCTTTTAAAACTACTGCAGTCAGATCCACTCGTGTTCACTCAGAAGGAATCACTCACATTTTCTGTGCACTTGTAATGACACATCAAGGATGTTAAGAGGCTAAAAGCAGGTTTAAACATTGCCCCATTGAAGTCAACAGGGTGCAAATTTTAAAAATAGAATAACTCGGTGTAGGCAACACCGATTTTTGTCGTTGTTCTCTGTATTGACAGCACTCCAAATGTACAAAAAAATGAGCTCAATGTTAAAATTGACCGGAGTTCTCCTTTAATATTGATGAAGCAACAAAAGAAAAAGAGAAAAGCATTCACTGCTCGTTAATAGCTTTTAAATAAGGATGAATTATATTTAATTCATACAAATAAATATGTCTGTTTGAAAGAATAGAGAATGATGTATGCAAGTTATAAAGAATTCATATAGGCTATCATTCATTGAAAAGAAGACTGTGTTTAGTAAAAGTGGTTTTATTTAATTTTAAGACATTTTTTAAGTTACAGTAGTTAAATCTGTATCTGTATTGCACGTTCAAACTTTAAAATCATTCATATTAGCAGGTTAATGTTTTCTCCGGGACTATATGGGTTTGTAAATTTTAGATAAATTCTAAATGAATGCATTTTCAATTTAAACCCATTATATTTTAAATCAAAATTTGCTGTCAAAATTAACACTGATGTGAGATTATCTTTTGTGAAAAAGCTACAGTCAGTGTTTTTGACATTAAGAATAAAATAAAATACATGTTTTGTATTACAGCCGTTAAATCTGTGTATGTAGGCCCTATTGCATATTCAAACCTTAATACCATTCCATAACAGACTGATGGAAACATTTAGTCAGGTCAACTGTCGACTAGATTTAGTCGACTAAAATCTGCTAATATTTGTTCTACTAAAACAAAACTAGACTAAGACTAAAAGACTTAAGACTAGACTAAGACTAAAACTCTTATGATATTTAGTCGACTAAAACTAGACTAAGACTAAAAGATTTTAGATGACTAAAATGTGACTAAAACTAAATGGTGTGTTATTCAAAAGACTAAGACTAAGACTAAATCAGAATTTGCTGTCAAAATTAACACTGACTGGAAGGAGGCATGGACTCATGTCAGGTACACAAACCCTGTTCAGTTCGGTTTTAAGTCTCTTAAAACGTCTTGGTTACTATTGTAACCTCAACGATGTAGGGAACAAGACATTGTGTTGATGTAGTGACACTGGGGGTCACAACCCAAACACCTCTGGTTAAAAAAAGGCCAATGAGAATTCGTCGAACTCCCCCAGACATATGGGTCAGAGTATGTGAGCAGAGTGGAGCGGCAACAATTTCCCCTCCGCGCTCTAAGCATTCAACAATCACTCCGCTCCGGGTTCACCATTTCCCGCTCCCCGCTCCACTCTTCACTCACTGATTTTAGAAGCACCACTCCATATTTGCTCCCAAAAGAAAATTTGTGGCTAAAATATTTAAGTATGCTTTGAAATCTCAAAAAAAAATATGTTCATAATTTATAGGCCTATTATGGTTCGGCTGTGTTGCTGCTGCAAGCCTAATAGCAAGTGCACTCCAGTAAGTTGCCATATTATCTTGTGCCACAAGGGTGTGGTAAAGACCGTACTTACAACGGGAATAGGTCTCCTTAGCCGTATCTTAACATTTTCTGTTTTTTAACCCTTTAGGGTCTGAGGTGTTTTCTGGGACCTGGAGGTGTTTTGACGTGCTCTGACATTTGTGCTTATTTCCTTTACATATAACATTTTCATGGCTAAAGTCTGAATACACTTCATTCAAACTCTGCTACAATTATATGTGAGCAGCATGTATGTAAATGTTTGTAGCTTTGAGAAAATTAAGTTTCTGCATGGTTATTCAAACCCATATTGCATATTTGTTCACAATTCTTTTGATAACTTCAGCCTAGAGTTTTTGCTTAAAAACTATATGAAAATCATCCTGCCCACTAATTCACAAAAAAAAAAAAAAAATATTGATTTAAAATTTGTAACACACATTTTGTGTCAGAAAAGCTGTATGCCTTCAAACATGTAAACATGTGGAGAATATATCACATGGAATCATGGAATTACACATTTGGAGAGAGTCTCTGTGGTGAATCCTGCCTGAGAAGGGAGGAACTCTACAGCTACAGAGACAGAAGGCAGAGCAAGGCTCTGCTCAGGGGAAAAGACTGGGTTTACCAACAGGGAAACCGAACAGTGGATATGAGATATCATATGGGATTACCTCTAGGGTATCAGCACATATGGAGCATTTAGTCCAAGTACAAGGGCTCACCTGAAAAGGGGCATACCATGAGTGATGGGCCTGGTAGTGAATTCTTCCACCAAATTCAGGTACCGATGAGTGCTAGAGAATAGGAGGGTGTCCAGGGTTAGCCGGTCTGTGCAATCAGGCTCACTGGGGAGAATGCATTTTTGCGCAAACCCCTGGGCCAGCATGTGTGCCAGGGAATCCATTCTGAGTGGTGCTTCGGATAGGGAATTCCACAGAAGGTCGTGGGAGGACTCCTGGGAAGTGAACATATCTACCTGTGCTTTGCTGAATCTATTCCAAATCAGCTGGACCACCTGGGGATGGAGTCTTCACTCTCCACAAAGCGTAACCTGTTACAAAAGTGCTCTCTGCTGCGAGATTGAGGTTGTCTGGAATATGAGAAAACTTCCATCACTGCTGACTCCGAAGAAGGAGATGGCGGGTGAATTGTGACGTGATGTGAGTGAACATCACCCTGGAGATTTATATATGCAACCGTCACTGTTGTCCATCTAAAAATAACAAATGCTTGCCCTGGATCAGTGGCCAAACATCCAGAGGGCCAGCAATTCAGCCAACAACTTGAGGCAGTTGATGTGCCACCGCAGTCAAGGCCCTGGCCAGGGTCCCGAGGCTGTGTGCCCATTGGATACAGCACCCCAGCCTGTATTTGATGAGTCAAGTCAAGTCACCTTCATTTATATAGCACTTTTAACAATACAGATTGTTTCAAAGCAGCTTTACAGTGATAATAGGAAATGGAACAGAGATTGTTTTGGCTTTAAATTTACAGAATTTATTGTCCAGCTAAAATAAGTTTTTGATTGATTCACTTCCTTTGCAAAGAACATTAGTTATTAACTTAGGGCTGCTTACACGACACTGTTTTTACTGAAAACAGAAAACTTTTAATACATTCTGGCCATTCATTTGCACAACAGCGGTGTTTGGTTGCTCGAGAACACAAACTTTGAAATAGGTTACAAGGTGAATGTTTTGAAATTTTTTGAAAACGTTATCATCTCTGTGTAAACTTCAAGAACGTGAATCTGTGAAAACGGTATCGCTGTGCACATGCATATTACGTGTTTAGTCTATAGGTATGCGCGTTTGAAAATATATATGTGCGCAGGCACGTAGTCTTTCTTTACAAAGTGACATCGCCAAATTACTTGTCTGGCCTGCATAATACAGACTTTTTATTCGTTTCTGCGGATTAGCAGATAATTAGCTAATATTAGCGTAGATGCCATTCTTCTAATGATGTAACAAGTACATCAGGTGTTATGGGAAGTGTTCCCGGTTCCGGCTGACCTAATTTATGCAGCCTAACATTTTACATGATTTGAGTTATAGAAGTTGATAATGTGTCATGTGTATGCTTGGTTAAAGAGACGTTTTTTTAGTCTAGATTTAAACTGACAGAGTGTGTCTGCTTCCCGGACAATGTTAGGGAGACTGTTCCAAAGTTTTGGTGCTAAATAGGAAAAGGATCTACCGCCACATTCGATTTTGATGTACTAGGTATTATCAACTGGCCGGAATTTTGAGATCGCAATAGACGTGTGAAGGACTATAATGCATTAAGACTAAGAGCTCGCTCAAGTACTGCGGAGCTAAACCATTTAGTGCTTTGTAAGTAATCAGCAATATTTAAAAATTTATACAATGTTTAATACAGAGTCAATGCAGTGTTGACAGAACCGGGCTAATATGGTTCTAGTAAGTGTAACTTAACTTCAATAGAGTTTAGAATGTCTCTAAATGCCAATCCCAATGCGTCTTTTTCATTATCTACATGGATATTAAAATTGCCAGTAATGACTGATAGAAAATCAGCAAATTCTTTGATAAAGTCTGTACAGTATGGTGCCCTGGTGACCTGTATAGAGTAGCTAGCACAAATGTCAAGAGGGATTTTTCACTTACGCTAGATAACCTTACAAAAAGCACCATCACTTCAAAATAACTATATTTGAAAGTAGACCTCTGAATAATACTTAAGATATTGCTGTAAATTACAGCAAAACCTCCCCCTTATCTTTTTAGACTAGGCTCGTGTTTATAACAGTTATCTTGGGGGGTAGACTCATTTATAGTAATGTAATCGTCTGGTTTTAGCCAGGTTTCTGTCAAACACAGCATATGATCTATATGATCTGTAATCATATAATTTTCAAAGAGTGATTTTGTAGAAAGGGATCTAATATTCAGCAAACCGAGCTTTATCATTTGTTCATCTGTATTATATCTATTTTTTATTTGTTGAACATCAATTACATTTTTACCCTTAAATGGGTTTGAGAGGTTTTTGTATTGACTAATTCGGGGAGCAGACACAGTATCTATGTGATGAAATCTAGGTGAAAGAGTCTCTATGTGTTGGAATTTATCTGACTTCTGTGACGTGAGACAGCTAGCAGACGGTTTAGTCGGTCTGTCTGCTTCCTGACCTGGGCCCCAATTTGACACGCTTTAAGCTCTAAGACTAAAGTGGGGAAAATAATGATTTGATCCCCTGCTGATTTTGTAAGTTTACCCACTTACAAAGAAATGAAGGGTCTATAATTTTTATGGTAGGTTTATTTTAATGGATAGAGACAGAATATCAACCAAAAAATCCAGAAAAACACATTATATAAAGGTTGTAAATTGATTAGCATTTGATCGAGTGAAATAAGTATTTGATCCCCAAGCAACCAGCAAGAATTCTGCTTCCCACAGATTGGTTATGTGCCCATGTGGAACACCGATTAGCCCTGTCACTTTAAGAAAATACTTCTAATGTCCTAATGTCAGTGGACACCTGTCCACAGAATCTGTATCTTCCATTCCAACCTCTCCACCACCATGGGCAATACCAAAGAGCTGTCAAACATCAGGGAACAGATTGTAGACCTGCACAAGGTTGGAATTGGCTACAAGGCCATCAGCAAGAAGCTTGGTGAGAAGGAGACTTTTGTTGGTGTGATTATTCGGAAATGGAAGAAATACAAAATGAAAAATCAATCGCACTCTGTCTCTAGCTCCATGCAAGATCTCGCCTCATGAGGTAAGGATTATCATGAGAAAGGTGAGGGATCAGCCCAGAACTACACAGGAGGAGCTTGTTAATGATATCAAGGCAGTTGGGACCACAGTCACCAAGCAAACCATTGGTAACACACTACGCCACATTGAATTGAAATCCTGCAGCACCCGCAAAGGTTCCCCTGCTCAAAAAGGCACATGTTCAGGCCCGTCTAAAGTTTGCCAATAAACATCTAATGATTCAGAGAAGGCTGGGGAGAAAGTGCTGTGGTCAGATGAGACCAAAATTTAGCTCTTTGGCATCAACTCGCCGTGTTTGGAGGGAGAGAAATGCTGACTATGACCCCAAGAACACCATCCCTGCGGTCATGCTTTTAGGCTGTTTCTCTGGTAAGGGTACAGGAAGACTTCACTGTATTGAAGGGCTGATGGACGGGGAAGCCTTGATGGAAGCCTTTCTCTGCAAGCATGTAAAAAAAGAAGCCGATCAGATTTCGCGACCCTTCTGCTGTAGGAAGAGGATCTTATTATAATATTGCATCCCCTTAAGACTCTGTCTGGGACCTGATCAAGGTTGACTCCATGGCAACTGCTGTGTATCGCTATGACATCCTGCGGACTGAGGCACCTAGATTAGGATGCCAGGCGTAGCGACTCCCCAGGCCTACACATACACAAACTCTTACATATATACAGATATGCAGTCACCCACCCCACCCCCCATCCCACGCCTTCAACGCTTTGTACCGCCAGTCTGACAGGCGGGTCTGTGACCAGCGCCGAAATGGCTGCAGGACCGGATGGCTGCTTGCTTGTGCTGGGTTACCTCCACCCCCCACTCCCCTACCCTGTTGCAAGTCTTGTGTGTTCATGTTGTGTACTGATTATGTGCTAATGTTGCTGAGGTTTTTTACTGTTCCCAAACTGTACTCCTTACAGGAGCATAGTCTGGGGGTTGCCTTTTTTTCTCCTCACCTCTCCTCATGTTATGCTGTATTTCTTTCCTCAATGACATTTCGCTGGTACTTGTGACTAGTGACAATAAAGGCTACTCTACTCTTAATCTGCACGTTTCCACCCTCTGCGCCGCCATTTGGTTTTCGCAAGCAACAACATTGTAACCAGTTCTAACACAATGGCACATATTCGAGCAAAGCATGCAAACTGTTCTGTCGTTGGCTGCACAGACGAGCACAGAACACTATTTGACCAAGAAATGTTACAGCTGTCTTATTAAGTCCTCAGGGAACTGTCAACCTGTAAAAGTTAAACATGACGGGGCATGCAAGTCGATTAGAATTAGATGGATCAATGTAACTCCACAACAACTACATAAATGTATCCACTAACCATTCAGAAACATCCAGGTGAGTCTAAAAGTTTCAACCTCTTCCTGAGTCTCTCTGTAAGGCTGCACTCCGCTACTGGTTATTTCGGCGAATTTTGAGCATTTGTTTTTGCTGGAGTATCTGAAGCTCGTGTAAAGGATCGACCCGCTTCTGAAAAGAGGAGGAGAGCAGCATTCTTCTTCCGCTTATCCGGGGCCGGGTCGCGGGGGCAGCAGTCTAAGCAGGGATGCCCAGACTTCCCTCTCCCTAGACACTTCCTTCAGCTCTTCCAGGGGGATGCCGAGGCGTTCCCAAGCCAGCCGGGAGACATAGTCCCTCCAGCATCTCCTAGGTCTTCCCCGGGGTCTCCTCCCGGTGGGACATGCCCGGAACACCTACCCGGGAAGGCGTCCAGGAGGCATCCGGAAAAGATGCCCGAGCCACCTCAGCTGGCCCCTCTCGATGTGGAGGAGCAGCGGCTCTACTCTGAGCTCCTCCCGAGTGACCGAGCTTCTCACCCTATCTCTAAGGGATCGCCCAGCCACCCTGCGGAGAAAGCTCATTTCGGCCGCCTGTATCCGGGATCTTGTCCTTTCGGTCATGACCCAAAGCTCATGACCATAGGTGAGAGTAGGAACATAGATTGACCGGTAAATCGAGAGCTTCGCCTTGCGGCTCAGCTCCTTCTTCACCACGACAAACCGGTACAGCGGCCGCATTACTGCAGAAGCTGCACCGATCTCGTGAACAAGACCCCAAGATACTTGAACTCCTCCACTTGAGGCAGGAACTCTCCACCAACCTGAAGTGGGCAAGCCACCCTTTTCCGACTGAGGACCATGGCTTCGGATTTGGAGGTGCTGATTCTCATCCCAGCCGCTTCACACTCGGCTGCAAACCGCCCCAGTGCATGCTGAAGGTCCTGGTCTGATGGGGCCAGCATGACAACATCATCCGCAAAGAGCAGAGATGAAATCGTGTGGTCCCCAAACCTGACCCCCTCCGGCCCCTGGCTGCGCCTAGAAATTCTGTCCATAAAAATTATGAACAGAACCAGCGACAAAGGGCAGCCCTGCCGGAGTCCAACATGCACTGGGAACAAGTCTGACTTACTGCCGGCAATGCAAACCAAGCTCCTGCTCCGGTCGTACAGGGACCGGATAGCCCTAAGCAAAGGGCCCTGAACCCCATACTCCCAGAGCACCCTCCCCAAGATGCCGCGAGGGACACAGTCGAATGCCTTCTCAAATCTACAAAGCACATGTGGATTGGTTTGGCAAACTCCCATGAACCCTCCAGATCCCTTTAGAGGGTATAGAGCTTGTCCAGTGTTCCACGACCGGGACGAAAACCACACTGTTCCTCCTGAATCCGAGGTTCTACTATCTCCTCTCCAGTACCCTGGCATAGACTTTCCCGGGGAGGCTGAGAAGTGTGATCCCCCTATTGTGGGATCACACCCTCCGGTTCCCCTTCTTAAAAAGAGGGACCACCCCGGTCTGCCAGTCCAAAGGTACTGTCCCCGACCGCCACGCGATGCTGCAGAGGCGTGTCAGCCAAGACAGCCCCACAACATCCAGAGACTTGAGGTACTCAGGGCGGATCTCATCCACCCCCGGTGCCTTGCCACCGAGGAGTTTCTTGACTACCTCGGTGACTTCAGCTTGGGTGATGGACGAGTCCACCTCCGAGCCATCAGCCTCTGCTTCCTCAATGGAAGACGTGACGGCGGGATTGAGGAGATCCTCAAAGTATTCCTTCCACCGTCTGGTGATATTCCCAGTCGAGGTCAACAGCTGCCCACCTCCAGCGTTGGTAGGGCACTGCTTCCCCCTCCTGAGGCGCCGGATGGTTTGCCAGAATCTCTTCGAGGCCGACCGATAGTCCTTCTCCATGGCCTCACCGAACTCCTCCCAGGCCCGAGTTTTAGCCTCCACAACCACCCGGGCTGCAGTCCGCTTGGCCCGTCGGTACCTGTCAGCTGCCTCGGGAGTCCCACAAGCCAGCCAGGCCCGATAGGACTCCTTCTTCAGCTTGACGGCATCCCTTACTTCCGGTGTCCACCACTGGGTTCGGGGATTGCCGCCTCGACAAGCACCGGAGACCTTACGGCCACAGCTCCGAGTGGCCGCGTTGACAATGGAGGTGGAGAACATGGTCCACTCGGACTCAATATCTCCAGACTCCCTCGGGATCTGGTCGAAGCTCTGTCGGAGGTGGGAGTTGAAGATCTCTCTGACAGGGGATTCGGCCAAACATTCCCAACAGACCCTCACAGTACGTTTGGGTCTGCCGAGTCTGTCCAGCTTCCTCCCCCGCCATCGGATCCAACTCACCACCAGGTGGTGATCAGTTGACAGCTCCGCCCCTCTCTTCACCGGAGTGTCCAAGACATATGGCCGGAAACAACCACAGATGAAACAACCACAAAGTCGATCATCGACCTCCGGCCTAGGGTGTCCTGGTGCCATGTTCACTGATGGACACCCTTATGCTTGAACATGGTGTTCGTTATGGACAAGCTGTAACTAGCACAGAAGTCCAATAACAGAACACCCCTCAGGTTCAGATCAGGGGGGCCGTTCCTCCCAATCACGCCCCTCCAGGTGTCACTGTTGCTACCCACGTGGGCGTTGAAGTCCCCCAGTAGAACGACGGAGTCCCCAGTCGGAGCACTTTCCAGCACACCTCCCAGAGACTCCAACAAGGCGGATACTCTGCACTGCCGTTTGGCCCGTAGGCACAAACGACAGTGAGAGACCTATTCCTGAAGGCGCAGGGAAGCGACCCTCTCGTTCACTGGGGTGAACTCCAACACATGGCGGCTGAGCTGGGGGGCTATAAGCAAACCCACACCAGCCCGCCACCTCTCACCATGGGCAACTCCAGAGTGGTGAAGAGTCCATCCTCTCTCGAGGAGTGTGGTTCCAGAGCCCATGCCGTGCATGGAGGTGATCCCAACTATCTCTAGTCAGAATCTCTGAACCTCATGCACATTCTCAGGCTCCTTCCCTGCCAGAGAGGTAACGTTCCATGTCCCTATAGCTAGATTCCGCGTCCAGGGATCAGGTTGTCTAGGCCCCCGCCTTTGACTGCCGCCCGATCCACTTAGCACCGGCCCCTTGCGGTCCCTCCTGCAGGTGGTGGGTCCACGGGAGGGTGGCCCCACGTCGCTCCTTACCACCAGGCGCTCGCATACGAGCCCCAACCCCGGGCCTGGCTCCAGGGTGGGGCCCCGGCTGCGCCATGCCGGGCGACATCACGGTCCTCGAATTTATAGTTTTCATAAGGGTTTTTGAACCGCTCTTAGTCTGGCCCGTCACCTAGGACCTGTTTGCCTTGGGAGACCCTACCAGGGGCATATAGCCCCAGACAACATAGCTCCTAGGGTCGTTCGGGTACTCAAACCCCTCCACCATGGTAAGGTGGCAGTTCAAGGAGGGGACATTTTAGATGTAATATCATAAATATTCTCTGTTTTTTTCTCTATTTGTCCAATGACAATATTTCCAAACAAGCCACCAAAAAAGAGTTAAGCGTATCTAAACGAATCCGGGGATTTTGTGATTCAGTGACCTAGTTGCTTGGTTCCAGAATGAATCTGCCTCTTGAACGAATCAGTTGAATGAATGCTTCTATGACTCGTTCATTAAGACGGTGATTTGGTGGTTTTAATTAAAAAGATATAATTTATCATTTTTTTAGCATCTAATTTTTCTATATTAAAATGATTATATTTAAATCATTAATCTCATAACATTATTTATGGTGTTGTGATTGCAGTGTAAATGGCATGGTTAGAAAAAAAATGGTTAGAACATAGTTAGAAAAAAAAAAGCCCCTGGAAATCAATTTAAGGGGTCAACTATTGGCTCTTAATGGGAGAGTTAATGTCTGCTGGTGATATTCCATGAAAAAAATATAAAAGCAAAGTTAAACATATGACATTTACTATAAAAAAAATATATAAAATGTATGCATCACACTTGCATACTTCAAATGTTTTATCTTCAACATTTTATAATTCAACATCGTATAATTATAATAATAATAATTATTCCAAATTTTGCTAATCATAAATACATGCTATAATAAATTATATGAATATTATTAATATTACGATATAAATGTATAAGAAAGGTAATCATTTCTGAGGGAAAAATAAATAAGGTTGAGGCCAATATAAAATACTTTTTTTCTGTTAGGTATTGTAACTTGACTTCGACTTGACTTAACCCTTAGCAGGACTCGACTTCACTAACTTGACTTGACTTGACTTGGTTTGTGTGTACTGCGACTTAGACTTGCTTGAGACTTGATGGCAGAGACTTGAGACTTGCTTGTGACTTGAACGTGTGACTTACTCCCACCTCTGCGGTTCTCAGGGATTCAGTGGGATATAGGCCTGGCGCCAGGTGCTCCACAACGTCCGGCTGCCAAAGGGTGACGGAGGACTCAACTGGTTTTTGACTCAGGAGACATAAGTGCAACTGAGGCGCAGCAAGCTGACAAGAGAGGCCCTGTGCTTGTACCCGTTTTAGGTGAGAACACAGGAGGAACCTGGCTCTACACGTAGGCTATAGAACCTAGCGAACGTGTTGGGTGTCGCCCAGCCTGCAGCTCTACAATATCTGTTAGCGAGGTGCCACGTTGTTGATCTCGCAACCTGAGTGGACAAGGCACGTCTTGTGCTTCGTAAGACAAGGTGATGGCATCCACTATCCAGTGGGCCATCCTCTGTTTGGAGACAGCCTTTCCCTTCTGCTGGCCTCCATAACAGACAAGGAGCTGGTCTGAGGTCCTGAAGCTTTGAGCTCTGTCTACGTACCGTCACAGAGCATGGACAGGACAGAGGAAAGCCAGGGCTGGGTCTGCCTCCTCCGAGGGCAGCACTTGCAGGTTCTCTACCTGGTCCCTGAAGGGAGTGGTAGGAACCTTGGGCACATAGCCTGGCCGGGGTCTCAGTACCACATGGCCGTCACCCGGCCCGAACTCTAGGCATGTTTCGTTGACCGAAAATGCCTGCAGGTCCCCTACCCTCTTGATGGAGGCCAATGCAGCCAGCAACAAAGTCTTCATAGACAGAATACTTAAGTCTGCTGACTGCAAAGGCTCGAAGGGAGGATTCTGAAGTGCTTGGAGCACCAGAGTAAGGTCCCAAGAGGGTATAGAGGGGGGTTGAGGAGGATTTAACTGTCTCGCCCCCCTAAGGAACCTGACGACCAGCTCGTGCTTCCCTACTGATTTGCCATCTATGTGGTCGTGATATGCTGAACTAGTGGCAGCATGCACTTTGAGGGTGGAGGGAGACAGTCCTCTCTCCAACCCATGCTGCAAGAAGGAAAGCACGGACCCTTTTGAACATCTTCGGGGGTCCTCTCGGTGAGAGGAACACCAGTCGACGAACAGGTTCCACTTCAAGGTGTACGCATGTCTTGTAGACGTGTCCATGCCGAAGTGATGGTGTTAACTACCTCTGGACGTAAGTGCAGTGTTCGAATTATACCGTGAGCTTATACCGGGAGTTACAGCTATTTATTTTGGCGACGTCACTCTCCATTTTATAAAGGCTTACACACGAGATAAGAAACAACTGCTTGCATTAATGCAACCATTCTTGGCTTAGTTTCACCAAGATACGGACAATATTTGCTTGGTAAAGAGAGCTTCAGGAGCTGTGTTAACTTTTAGCTAGCTATCTAGACTATGACTTTATTATAGATGAGAGAAACACTATGAACAACCAAATTAAGACAGTTCTGAAAACCTGTTTAGATGACGAGCTGCTTTTAACATTTACCACAAAGCACAACGCATGATGATATACATGGCAGTCAAAACCATAGGCAGAGATTAAAGTTGATTCAGCCACTTTTTTTTCGCTGACACACCAGCGCCTGTGCCCGTACCCGCTATGTATGTTTTGACAGCTAGTGAAGTGATATCAAAGAACCATAGCAAAGAACACAGTCTGAATGTACCAGAGTAATGGTACAGCCCAATGGGGAGTGAGGGTTTAAAAATCGTATTTCATTAGATTATCTCCTGAATTGTTGGTATGTGATGGTAATACTGCATTTAAATACATACAGTTTTGGATAGGCTAACAATATATTTTATAAAAAAAATTAAGCCCCCCCCCCCAACTATTATTTTCATCCCTTTTGGAAGGGTCCAAGTCTCATCTAGGGGGGTCGGACCCCCCTAATACCCCCCATAATTCAAACTATGGGTAAGTCACCTAGAACCTCCAGGGACCAGACATGTAGTTTCCAGAGGTCTGAACACAGGTGCCGTAGGGTGCCCCTTCTCTGAGAAAGAAGGTCCTTCCTCAGAGGAATGTGCTAAGGAGGGTCTGTCACAAGGAACATGAGTTCTGGGAACCAGGTCCGGATGGGCCAATAAGGAGCCACCAGCAGGACCTGCTCCTCGTCCTCCCTGACTTTGCACAAGGTCTGTGCAAGTAGGCTCACTGGGGGAAACACATATTTGCAAAGGCCCCAGGCAGTTGCAAAGTCATTGTGAGGTCTCTGGAGAGGCAAACAGGCCTACCTGAGCCTCCCCGAACACTCTCCAGTTCAGCTGGACCACCTGGGGGTGGAGTCGCCACTCTCCCGGGAGCACAGCTTGTGATAGCTCGTCGGCCACATGGTTGAGCACACTGGGGACATGAATGGCCCGAAGCGACCTCAGATGCTTCTGACTCCAGAGGAGGAGATGTCTAGTGAGCTGCGACAGGAGCCTTGACCACCTTGACGGTTAATGTACGCCACGGTCGCAGTGTTGTCCGTGCGGACAAGCACATCTTTGCCCTGTAGCGGCGCTTTTAGGCGGCTCAGAGCAAGATGTACTGCAACCAGCTTGAGGCAATTGATATGCCAATGCAGGTGGGGACCCGTCCAGACCCCAGCATCTGCATGCCCATTGTATGTGGCCCCCCAGCCGGTGGCGGAGGCATCCGTAAAAACCACAGCATGCCTGGACATTTGTTCCAGGGGCACTCTTGCCCGAAGAAACGAAGGGTCTGACCATGGGCCGAAGGTTTGGCGGCACACCGGTGTGATTGTCACCCGGTGGGTGCCGCACTGCCACGCCCATCTTGGGACTCGGCCGTGAAGCCAGTGCTGAAAGGGTCTCATATGAGGCAAACTGAGCAGTATCACAGCCGCTGCAGCTGCCATATGCCCCAGGAGCCTCTGAAAGAATTTCAATGGGACCGCCATCCTGCCCTTGAACATATTCAAGCAGTTCAGCACTGACTGAGCACGTTCCTCTGTTAGGCGTGTTGTCTGTTCGACCGAATCCAACTCCATACAGAGAAAAGAGATCCTCTGCACGGGGGCGAGTTTACTCTTCCCCCAGTTGACCCGAAGGGAGGTCCCTGTGTTCGCACAACTGTCGTCTGACTGAGTGCCTGTGTTGTGCCTGATCACGGTCAGTCGACATGCACAGCTCAACCCCGGCTCAGAACTACCCTCGTGCAATAAGAGTGCCTTGGCCTTGCATTCAGGGCAGAGGTGGCCTGCCAGAGGCACAGCCACCCCACTGTCGAGGGGAGTGAGAGAGGTGAAAACTTTTTTGCAGAATTTGTCAATTTTGGCATTCCATATTTTGGCATCAATATAGTTCCATGCTTCTAAGTTTTCCATGCACATCTGAGAAAGACCCGCGAAAGCATGGCTGTCAGCCCTGAATCGGATTCAGCATAAGCAAACACACCATTACAGTGTCGCCGAAAAGGCCACCTTGTGAGATTGGGAGCATTGAGACAGCTGACTTTGACGACCTCTCGCACCTCTGCAAGGCCAGCAAGGGGTGCTTCTGGACCAACAAGGTGGAAATCGTCTGACTGAGGGCCTGTGCTGTAACTTGATCACGTTCAGTCGACATACACAGCTCAACCCTGGCTCAGAACTACCCTCATGCAGTAAGAGTGCTTTAGCCTTGCATGCAGGGCGGAGGTGGCCTGCCAGAGGCACAGCCACCCCACCCCATCGTCGAGGGTAGTGAGAGAGGTGAAAACTTTTATGCAGAATTTGGCACTTTTGGCGTTCCATATTTTGGCACCAATATAATTCCATGCTGCTAAGTTTTCCATGCACATCCGAGAAAAAAGCCGGGAAAGCATGGCTGTCAGCCCTAAATCTGATTCAGCATAAGCACACACACCATTACAGTGGGAACTCAGCATCATCCTCATTTCCAGCAGTGGCGGATTTAGCAAATTGGGGGCCCAAGGCGAAGGTATGTATGGGCCCCCCATCCGATCTTTAAAGGTGCAATGTGTCATATTTCTGAGGATCTATTGACAGAAATGCAATATAAGATCCATAACTATGTTTTCAGTGGTGTATAAAGACCTTACTTAATGAACCGTTATGTTCTTATTACCTTAGAATGAGTCATTTATATCTACATAACCGCGGGAACCCCCTTCTATGAAGAACGACTTATTGTGACGTCTAAAAATCACACACTGCACCTTTAAAAGAGAGCGAAATCTTTTTTTTACAGACTGAATGGTGAATAGGCAGGTAAAGGTTGGAGAGGAGAAATAAAACTTCCCCTTTAAACCTTGCACACACTTATTCACTCCTAAACAGAAACGTTACAATGTTTACATGGTACAATTTCTGGTAAGCTCTGTTTTTTTTTTTTTTTTTTTTTTTTTTGCTTGACAAATTTCACCATTTCGATTCAATTCTTGTGATTTGATTCAATATTGACTCATTTGGATACATATTAGGTACACAAGATAGGCGTTAATTTTTCTCAAGAAAAAAAAACTCACATAATGCTGTGAACATACAGAGAGCCATATCAGCTGGTATTATTTAAGGTTAAAAATAACTAAAATTAAACAATGCTTTTTTATTATAATTAAATTATAAGTAAACAATATACTAAATAAATAATATAGTAGGCCTACACATAGGCCCTATTTAGCTAAATACTCTTTATATCTTATTTTTCTAGTCAACTAACATGCTATAGCCTATATTATGGTAACTAAATGGCTTTCCTGAGGAACGTTAGGCTAAATGTTATGTGACGATTGTTCTCCAGCTGTTTTACCTCTTTCCGCGGTTGAAAAACACTGATTGGTCGATATTATGAATAAGGAATACATTTTGGTAAGTTATTACCGAAGATGATCAGTTCACGTGCCTCTAGGGATCGGTCACGTCACATTACAAGCTCCAAACGGTATTTATTATTTCGTAATAGAATTGACAGAATCTGAGACCTGAGATTTTTCATATCATAAGTAATTTAAACTGCTCTGTTTTGTCTGTCGGTCTCCATGTCCTCTTTGCTTCACGATCTTTCTGTGCGTTGGACGTTTGTTGTTCCTAGCCATAAAAAAGTTTGTCATCTTTGGCAGCTTTCCCAAATAGCCTACTTACAGTATCTGAGTCTTTTTTTTCTTTTATTTGAGACGCTTGGGTAACTTCGAAACTTTTAATTTTCACGTTTAGACTCATCTTGCTCTGTTTGTGTATTTCCTGTATCGTTGTTGTCATTGTCAGCGGGCATCACAAAAAAGTTTGTTACCTTATTCTGCAATTTTTCCTCCTTTTTTCAGCACCGCTTGTGTAGCTTCGCTTCATTTTTACTCTACTACTCTGTACACTCTGTCAATCACTTCTTTTTCTCTGTCAGTTTTTTGTCGCAATACACCCTTTTCACTTTCGCAGATGCGTGAGATAATGGAATAGTCCAATGTAGTGAGGTGGGGGGCCCCCTCCTTTCTGCGACTAATGATTTGATGCCATTTTTCGCAAATGGAGATTTAGAAATATATAATTTGCGAAAAAAAAAAAAAAAAAAAAAAAAAAAAAAACTTAAGCATAAATTAATGGGGCATTTTGGGGGCCCCTAGGTAGCTTGGGGCCCAAGGCAATTGCCGACCTTTGCCTAATGGTAAAGTCCGCCCCTGATTTCCAGAGCGAAACAGCCCCTCTCTCTCTGATGCAGCAATCGACATCTGCCCTCAGCTGGAGCCCTGAATGAAACGCTAGGTTCCCCTATTTATTTATTTTGAAGGACCAGCAATCTCATCCAGAAGCTGCACAGCTTGTGATGCGCTAGAGGGGAAGGGGCCCTAGGGGGTTGGTTCCCCGAAGGGGAAGCCCTCAGCTCTCAGATCACCCAAGCTATTCTACTGAAGTAGACTGAAGTAGAGTGGGGAGGGCACTACAACGGAGAATAGGCAAGGGGGCCGTGCACCTAGAGTCGCCGAGCGAGCTCTTGGTTGCTGTGACAACCAGTGATGTAGTGGTGCCTGGAGAAGTGGGTATACTCTTAATTTATGCCTCAAATTTTTTTAAGCACCCCAGGAAAGGATGAACGCTCTGTGTTATAAACAGTGATGTAAGATAGTCATATAAGTTCACCCCAAAATGGGCCAGTATAGTATTTACACATTATCACTTAACTTTTGCTGCTTGACTTCACAGAAAAAGGATCATTATCAAATTAATATTAGCCACAGAAGAGGTGCAGTTTTTGTAATTAATACTGGCTTTTAATTATTTATTAATACTAAATAATTATGAATTTTGAGTCACTATTCCTTAGTTCATCCACATATGAAAATTGGACGACTATTCAAGGGATCACTGCAACACTGTCTTTACTGGGCGCAGGGCCATACGCAGGGTTTTATAAAAACCGAGGTCCCAAAAATTATTTTTCTAGGGGGGTTTGGGGGCATGCCCCCATGAGAAAATATAGATTTTCCTGATCTCGACATGTGCATTTTAAGGTGTTTGAAGGCCAAAATAAACGGACAACAGTAGCTTTAAAAGCATGTCAGTGGACAGTAGCATGAAGTATTTCATCAGATATTTTTAAACATGAGAATCAGTTTAGCTGTCGCAATGAATGATCCACACTACAAAATGGAAATGCAGAATGTTTATGCTTATTGTTGACAATACACAATCACATATTCGAAACGGGAATGGCCTTAAATAAGAAATGGTTCAAGGTCAAGGATTATTTTGCATAGATGTTACATTTCAAACAAACGCCAATGCAATCCTTCTGTGTCCAGACCAGAGGCATATGAGCAATTTATATGAGTATCAAAAATCAGTTTCAGCTACTTTTTCTTCCCTAAATTAATCAATGTTTTTGGACTAATATGTTAATTTAATCAATGGTTCAATTGCTCATTCATAAAGACAGTCACTTGTGCCACCTTCTGGCTTAATGATGCAAGTTGCGCAAACACAGACTTTTCACTGTTTGTATCACTCCGCTTGTCTAAGTGCTGATACTGGGGAAATATTCAAATACATTCGAGGTAACGTTATACAAATGCATTTATACATTGTATTTATAATAATAATGGCAATATATTTAATATGGTGCTTGTGTTGTTAAATTGAGCTTATAGTTTCCACTGTCTTTGATCAAACTGTTTATTTCTGTCGGTCATTTAAAACTTCGATCGAAAAATAGCTGTTCAGTTTAGCTACTTGTATTATCGTTAACTCAAGCGTGAAGCGTCGCGTTGGGATCCGCGCTCGGCTCGCGCTTCTGTGAGTGAACATAAATCCCGCTTGCTTTGATTGGTCAAACATTTTGACATTGACGAGCGGGTGTTTGAGTGCTGAAGCAGCTCAGATGAGAAGGTCGGTTATCGTCGCGATGGGCAAATCATTGCAGCACCAAATTAGAGTTAATATTAGGCAATTATTTCACAACTTTCATTATACAGATACAGATACAGATAGCTTTATTAATCCCCTAAGGGCAATTCAGTTTCTACAGTACACCGTCTAGACGTACAACCATTCACACAGCCATAGCATGTAGAATATAACAGGGGTAACGTGATAGGGTCCGGGTCTAAGGACAGTTTATAAATAAAAAGACATCAAAAGCAGAATATAAAAGAGAGAGACAAAAAATTTTTTTTTATATATATATATATATATATATATGTATATATATATATATATATATATATATATATATATATATATATATATATATATATATACAGTAAAAAGTAAACAGAAAATGAATTGCACATATCCGTAGCTCCTAAAGTGCAGTACCAAGAACAGATCAGTCCATAATTATTTCCTCAGCTCAATGTTTAACAGCATAATTGCTGAAGGAATAAATGATCTTCCATAACGGTTTGTCTTTCTAGGGGGCTGCAAGTATCGCCGACCTGATGGCATAAGAACAAATTCTCCCAGAATATGATGTTGGTTCATCAGACTTTTTACTTTTTGAAGAACACGTTTCTCCCAAAGAGAATTTAGGTCGCACATTTGGATTCCAATAATTTTGGAGCAGACTTTCACAATATTATTTAAACAGTTTCGGTCCTTCATTGAAATGTTACCAAACCAACAAATGAAAGAAAAAGTAAGAAGGCTCTCAATATAAGACAAATACACAGTGCACAGTATAGCTTTAGAAACCCCGAAGGAATTTATCCTGCGCAATAAATGTACTCTCTGCTGGGCCCGTTTGATCACTGATTCAGAGTTCCTTTCAAACTTCAGTTGAGAATCAGAAACCGTACCCAGATATTTATAATGATTTACGATCTCCACATCCTCACCATGGATCCTGCATACTGAAGTATTTTTCCCTTTTTTTCTAAAATCGATAATGAGTTCCTTAGTTTTAAGAACATTAAGATCGAGAAGGCTGTCATCACACCACTTTACAAAATCAGGAAGTGCACGTCCGTGATCTGACTCAGCGCCACGGAGGAATGTCAACAGAGCAGTATCATCAGAAAATTTAACAAGAAAACTGTCCTCTTTAAGAGACCTACAACTATCCGTGTATAAAATGAACAGTAGCGGGGAAAGTACACAGCCTTGTGGGGAACCTGTGTTGGAGACTTGGGTTTTTGAAGTAACCCCATTTACTAAAACCCTCTGTGTCCTATCAGTCAAAAAGTTTAAGAACAAGGCTAAAAGCTGGTCGGGCAGATTAAAATAAGAAGCAAGCCTCTCAATCAAAATGTGAGGCTGCATTTTGTTAAAAGCTGATGAGAAGTCAGCAAATAAAAGCCTGACATGAGATTTGGGTTTCTCCAGATGCTTATAAAGTGTGTCCAAAATAAAAAGCTTAGCATCATCCACACCTTTATTCCTCTGATAGGCAAATTGAAGAGAATCAAGTTTGCCCTCGACAAAGATGAGAACCTCTTCTTTTAGGATTTTCTCGAGGTTTTTTACTACAAGAGAAGTAAGAGCCACAGGTCTGAAATCTTGTAATTCCCTAGATCTATTGATTTTGGGGATAGGAATAACAATGGAAGATTTCCAAATAGTTGGGAGCTTACTATTATCAACACACATTTGAAAAAGATGGGAAAAAACACCACTGAGTTGTCCAGCACAGTGGTGTAATGTGTGACCACAGATAAGGTCCAGGCCTGAGGCTTTCCTCTTTTTTGTTTTCTTAAATAGAACCTCAACTTGTTCTTGAGATATTTTAATATCACGACATGGTGTCAAGGAGTTTTTCAACCTGGAGACATCATGCATGAAATCAGACGTTTCAAATCGTAAAAAAAAAAGTATTAAAAGCATCAGGCAAACAGTCATCCTGAACACTGTTAAGGCTGATCTGCTGCTTGGGTTCATTACCATGCTGATTAATTGAAGCCATAGATTTAATCCCACGCCATGCTGACCCAAGGTCGCCATTTACATAGTGTTTTTCTATTTTTTCCCTATACTTACTTTTGGCTTTTACTATTTCAGCCCTAACCTCTCTGGATACAGACATTCTCTCCAATGAGTCACCAGTAAAGAAGATCTTTTTTTTCTTATTAATCACTGTTTTTAGATCTTTGGTAACCCATGGTTTATTGTTGGGGAAGGTGATAACGGTTTTGACTGGGATAACGGTGTCCACACAAAACGTGACATAGGACGAAACAGTGTCCGAAAGTTCATCAATATTGTCCCCACAACCATCGAAAAAACATTTCCAGTCCGTACACTAAAAACAAGCCTGGAGGGAGGATATACTGTCCTCTGTCCAGAGCTTAACAGTTTTTGATTCTCCCTCCCGATACGTTGGCACAAGGAAGATGCTGTTGTGGTATGAAGCCCCCAACCCTGGCATGAGAAGAGACTTATATCCTTCCTTTACATTTCCAAAACACAAGTCCAGTGTGGTATTTCTTTGCGTGGTTATACAAGTCACATATTGGTCATATGTCCGCAAGACCTTGTCCAAACGAACATGGTTCATATCCCCCATGTAAAATTTGGGAGCATCACTGCAAATAGTATCCAACCGCTGAGATAAATCCACAATCACTTGTGTGGCTGCCGTAGCGTTAGCATGGGGATGACAGTACATCAGCGTAAAAAACAGCTGAGGGAACTCACGTGGTAAATAGAAGGGTCGTAAGGAGAGGGTGAGTAACTCAATATCAGGAGTACAGATTTTTTCCCTCACATGAATAACTTTACAGTACCTCTGATTTACATAGAAGCAGACGCCTCCTCCACGGCTCTTTCCTGTCGTCTCCCTGGAGCGGTCTAGTCTGATGGGACAGCCGAAACCAGTGAGCGCCATCTCGTTATCCAGGTCGCTCTCATTTAGCCAAGTCTCAGTGATCCCCAGCAGGCAGCACTCTTTAGTCTCTTGTCTTAATTTTACCAGGCTCTCCAGCTCGTCAATATTGCGCCTCAAGGACTGCGCGTTAGATAAAAAGACCGAGGGCAGAGGGGGCAGCCGGCTTCGGTCATCAAGACAGAACTTATTAACTCTACGCTTGATGCCTCCCCTCCTACCTCTTTTCCTCCGTGGTGGCCGCCTTGGGAGATTCCGGTCAATATGGAGAGGCACAAAAATCTCTGCCGGTATTGTGATCGGTATCTCACCCTCCGTTGAAGAACGTAGTGACAGGAGAAGCTCTCTGGTAAACACAAGACAGTATCCATGCTGCTGAACAGCCATCTCCCCTCGACAGGTGCAGCAAACCAGCGTAATGGTGAAAACAAGTAAAAAAAATTGCGAAGATGACCCCAAGTTCCACATCTCTGTACTCCGTCGTTATACACACATGCACACAGCGTTCAAAAATCGCTTAAAACATAAACATAAAACATAGAAAACCACATAAAACAACCAAAAGACGGTGCTTGCTGTAGTGGGTCGCACACAAAGGAGCGCCCCGGAAGTTCTCCGGAATATAGACTAAACTAAAAACAATTACTGAGGTCCGGACCTCGGGGACCTCAATGGTGGGTACGACCCTGACTGGGTGTTTTCACACGCACATCAGAGGGGATTTAGAAGTGGGTATACGCAATGCCGACTGAACAAGAAGTGGGTATACGCCGTATACCTGCGTATACCCTGCACTACACCACTGGTGACAACCCACGCTGCAGCCCGGCAGCTCGACGGCACACGACACGGTAAAGAGCGAGAGACCCGTCCGGGTTTTGCCCGGCGGAAACTCTCGCTGATCTCCATGGTCTCCCAGAGTGACGAGTAGACCTGCAGCTGTGCTTTTACACAAACAGCAGCTGGCCAACAATAGAAGGGGACTCAAGCTTTCCGGAGAAAGAAGAGTCGACCAGCATGCCGACGTGGTTGTGTTGAGCGGCACCTTGCGCTCATTATATGCGCATGCTGCGATGCAGCACAGCTGATGCAATTATCGCATGCCAATGTGCATTGGCTCGTTTAGTTACACTCAAAATATATTGGCCTCTCTAGTGAGATTCCTATTCATCGGTTACCGACATGGCGTCAGAGTGACCGACTAGGCTTTCTGAAAATGTGATGTTCATGCCATCTTTGAAAGATATTTAGAGTTTTATATTTAGAGATTTGTTTTTTTTTTATTACATCTTACATCTTGGCAAATACATATATTATTTATTTTAGTATACAATTTCAAATTAAATAAATAAAAATGAAACAGTTCTGGACAAAACCAGAAAAAATGAGAGAGCTGTCTGCCATATATTTGATACATTTTACATGATACATGACACATTTTTTAAAGATTCTTTGATGAATTGAAAGTTCAAAAGAACAAATTTATTTGAAATAGAAATCATTTCTTTAAATGTATCACTTACTGACCCCAAACTCTTGACCAGCAGTGTATGTCTCTTTCTACAATGATTGCATTGATTTGTATTTTCAGGGGGATTCAGGAGGTCCGATGGTGAGCAGGCAGAGCTCTGTATGGGTCCAGTCCGGTATCGTTAGCTTTGGGATTGGCTGTGCTCGACCTGAATATCCTGGTGTTTACACCAGAGTATCCCGCTATCAGGAATGGATCACCTCCTTTATGTGCAGCGATCCTCCAGGTTTTGTGCAGTTTACCTCCGCTGGAACAGATTCTGACAACAGTTACACCTGCCCTGGTCTTCCTCCTCTTCCTCTTTCCTCATCAATAGAAACTGAATCTAAAATCCCATCTTCTGCAACATCTCTTTCACAAAATTCTTTGCTATCATATTTTCTGTTGCTTAAAGCAATACCCTTCTTGTTTTATATGTAGAGAGAAATGACATTTTATTAAGCAAGAATGTATCAAAAGTAATAGTAAAGACATTTATAATGTTTAAAAAATCTAGTTCAAATAAATGCTGTTCAATTAATCTGTTTCTTGAGCAGAAAATCAGCATATTAGCATGATTTCTGAAGGATCATGTGACACTGAAGACTGGAGTAATGATGCAGAAAATTCAGCTCTGCGTCACAGGAATAAATTACATTCTAAAAGACATAAAAATAGAAAGCAGTTATTTTAAAATCTAATAATATTTCCCAATATTACTGTATCATATCAACCCCATGTGTATGTACAAAAATAGACAACAAAGTGATGATAATGTAAATGGGGTTTGTGCTCACTGACAGTCAATTACACTGATGTAAAGAGTTTTGATCTTACAATATTTTGTTGTTTTCTCGATCATTCTTACATCATTTTACAGTAATTATTCCTCGGCTTAAATAGTTCTAAGGGACTGTTCGTTATTTATTTAAGGGGTCACCGGAGGAGTTTTGAGATCTGTTGTCAAAAAAGACATGACCCTCCCTTCGCCAGCAATAATTTTTTCTATGACCCTCCAAAATGATTGTGAAAAAAGGCATGACCCTCCCCGATAATTTATTGATTAGCCTAATTCTGTACTGGTTTGCGCTTGGCAAAGATGTTCAGATAGCCATTGTTTGATTGTTTTTTAAACCAATTGCTTTCTCATCTGGCTGTAACGATCGACCAAACCTACGATTCGGTTCGTATCACGATTTTCTATTTTAGATTTGAAAAAAAAAAAAATCAAATCATGTTTTCGGTGCTGATGCGGTGTGACTCGTTCAACATGTGGGTGGCGCTGCGAATAAAGCATCTAAAAGCTGTCACAAAGAACCGGCAAAAGTAATGATTATTAATGTCATAGCTAGACATTTTAATTGTTTTTAATAACAAGTGTTTTCAGTGTCGACTGCAAAGATGAAGTTGACGATGGGTCGCGATCTTCTCAGAACGCGCCAGAGAGAAATGCACATTTCATAAGGAGAAAGCAGTCTGTTTTCCTTCGTTTTGAATTGTTCTGCATGTTTAAAAGTAGACATTTCAAGCTTTCTATACATTTCTCAGGTCTATGAGGCAAGTAGAATACCTTACGCTGAGTTTCGGTTCATTTATGAGACAAGAGTCCAGTTCACTCGCCCGCGCCTCCGTGTCATGATTATCTATGTTCTACTATATTTAGACTACTTCTTATTTATTAAATCCAGATGAAACATTGATTAAATTAAGATAAAATTAATAAAAAAAACGAAATTCACTTTAAAGAAAGGCTTTGTGCTTTCTGTTTGAGGTTTCTGGGCAATTTTTAAAGTCGCTTCAGAGCAGTCATGTCCGTGCGTAATGGAGAACTGTCACGTCCGTAACATTTTTTTTTTTTTTTCACACAAATGCAAACATGAAAAATAAAATAAAAATAATATAAAATTTAATTTTCTGTGGAGGCCGATCTTTATTCATCCGGTGTGGGTATATATATTTTAGAATTACTGAAAAAATATTTTGCCACCTAAAAGTTAAAGATTTTTTTGTGTCACGTCACATGTGCATTTCCCTTATATTAAATATAAAACGCATGTGTAGACTGATATTTTTCTAATGTCTTGACTCCTTTCAGACGTTTCAAATAAATGCATTTTCTGAGAATTTTTATTTTAAGTTTTGACTGCAAATGTCACGTCCATTCACTGGAATCGCCCAATTTTAACGAATTTATCCTCAACTAGTTTTTGTGGTGTAGGTCTATGTATTTTATGTTAACTTAAATAATAGCCTACTAATTAAAGATGTGGTAGCGCTGCGAAGATCGCGAGTCGTCAACTTCATCTGTCTAGCCGACACTGACATAAAAAAATAACTGTTTTATTAGTAAACAATTAAAATGTCTCCTGCTATATTGAACATATTTGCCTGTTCCTTACAAAACACTGACAGTGGGTTTTTTTTTGAGCAGCTGCGGACAAATTATTTCGACACACACACACACACACACACACACACACACACACACACACACACACACACACAATATTGATAAACAGGATTTTTTTGTTGCTTTTTTAATACAATAAAATTTTCATTTAATTTATTGTTTAATAAAATCATAATCCTGTTATTTTTAGTTTATTAACAGCAACAACAGCTGTAAAAATGAAGTTGACGATCGGCTTCTCCGTATAGTGAACGCGCCTATAGAGAGAAATGCACATCATTACATAGGCCTAACCAGAGAGTAGCCTATTTCTTTTCGTTTTAAATTGTTAAAAAGACATTTCAAGCTTTCTTAAGATATATTTCATGTATGTGAGGCATATGCTGAGTTTCGTTAAGTTAGGATGAGATGCGCTCCTGTTTACGAGCAGTGCAAGTGACCACGCGGGCGCCTCTATGATTGTGTTGTCTGCTATATTTGGTATTTGGCAATTGGTTGATAAAAAAATAAAATAAAATTAAGATACAATTTATAAAAAACGAAATTCACTTAAAAAAATCGTTTTCTGCAAAACAAAACTTAATTAAGTGGTCAAAATCATGTCTGACCCGCTCCATGTCTCTCGATATTGCGTATACTCGTGTGTGCGGCTCACTTTTCATAATCAACATAGATGAAAAAATAACATTATTATATTTTAACAAAAATTAAACTAAATGAACTTATTTAACAACACAGTAGGCCTACAGACTCTGTATTTGTACAAATTGATGCACATTCATTTTATTCTGAATTTTGCACACACAAGTTGAAAGGCATTTGTTTGCATGCATGTAAAACATATCTGCAACATTTATCAAGTTCACTGATAATTATGCGTGCATTTATTAATTATTATCTTAATGAATAATGTAACAAGGACGAAGCATGTAAACTGTTTGTTTAGAATTTGGATCGATCATCGCAAATAGATCCGAATGAAGAAACGTACAAAACCATAGGCTATAGAAAATGGGTGGGCCCGGACCTAAATGCCCACCCGGGCCCAATGGTAGCGCCGCAGCTGGTGGTAGCCCTACATCTTACACATCGTGGAAACAAAATAAGAATGGAAACTAAAATATGCAGTATCGCCCTACAGCGCACATTCTATCAGCAGTTCTGGCGCCTCAGTCCCAATACTGTTAAACTCGACGTACGTTCACATCACATGTTAATGCAGCGGTAGAGTTACACTCACAGGACACTGTGCACTTAACAAAAGTTCATTATTTGCTCGTGCTTTAAAGCTTTGCCGGGTAAACATTTCTTTGGCATTCTGTTCTGACATGATGCTGCACTTTTTCTAAGCGCGAACTGAAGCGCACACTGTCAAACAGCGCCAAACTGGATTTTTGTTGGGTCAGACCCATCTGATATCGAAGGGGGGCTGATAACGCGAGATCAACATGGAGCTAAATGGGGAAAAAAAAGCACCAAACAAGCCACTTTGAAATGTTGCTGTTTTAATGAATATAAAAGTTGGGTGACCCTCCCCCTAGACTAAAAAAAGTTGGATGACCCTCCCCTCAACAAAGAATAAAAAGACATGACCCTCCCCTATTTTCCTCCGGTGGCCCCTTCCATAAATACCGAACGGTCCCTAAATAATAATAATAAAGTTGTAAATGGATGCAAGTTGTGTTTCACAAAAATATATGTTTTACTGAATATTGATGTAGCAACTTAACCTAACACTAACCCTAACTCACTTTTCCCAATTCATTTTCTTATTCTGTTTATGTTTATTATATCTTTACACCTTTTAAATCTTTCTCTTTTTTTCCAAAGGAAATAGTCAAAATAGTCAACTTTCCATATGGACAGTAGGATCAATGTCATTTCAGTTGATTAAGTGTTTTTTGTATATTTTTTAAAGGAGAACTTGGTAAATTTTTTAACTTAATAAAACTGTCTAGAAATCATTTGGATGGTTAAACAACCTGTTCTGGTGATATTAATGACTTTCCCCGCTCCCCCCAGCGTTCCCAGGCGGAAAACCAACCTTGCAACTTGGGGACTACCTTCCCTGCAAAATAGAAATTGGAAGTCTCGTGAGAAGCGAGAACGAGAACGAGAACGAGCGCGAAACACGAATCGCTTTACGGCAATTCAACATAAACACACACGAATGTATGATGTATTACCAGATTACCCACCTCGGTAGACAAAGCTGCACACGATTCAGTTGGCTTGCTCCGATCAAAACAAACGCACATGAGCAGCGGTAGAGAGGGGGAGCAGGCCGCCGCAAGTGAGTTTTTTACGACCGTGTTGTGACATATACGTCCCCCCACAGCTGTAGGGGGAGCTCGTGGGGAAAACATGCGACAACAAAAGGGAAAATCAGCGAAGCAGTGACTAGAGTTCGCTAGAGTTGCCGAGTTCTCCTTTAAGGAAGTGCTGTAATGTCAAACTGACTTCCTTCTGTATCCTGTCATTGGGTAATTTTTTTTTTTAAAAAGGGTGTGTACAATAAATATGTGTAACACAATTTAGAAATAATAACTTCATTGTGGTGGTATACTGCCTATATAACGGGCATTATTTCCTTTTTGAAAAAACTTTCTAACACTAAGATTGTGAGGAAGATCTCAGAAGTTTCTAAAGGTTTATATTCATATAATAATTGCCAAAAAATAACTAAATGCAAAAGAAATGTTGGATTCCTTTACTGTGGGATAGCCATTAATTTAACAAGTTTTAACAAGTCTAAAGAGATTGATCTGTTTGAGCTATATTTCAGTTTCTTCCTTAACACAATGCTTGCTGTCAGGCTTTTGAGTGAAGTTGCTGACTTGCTCTGCTTTCACTTCTCATTTCAAATAGTTCCCCTCACACTTCCTGGGATGTTGATGTTCCAGTAATAGGTAAAAGACTACTGAAAAGTGGAGCCCATATATGTGATTTTCTTCTAAACCCGTAAAGCAAAAACCCACCCACAGCCGACTCTAAAGATTCTAAAGATACAGTTTGTTAATGGAAAACGTATGATCATTGTCCAAGAATATCAATAATATTTGCATGCATACACATTCAATAGGGGTGCCCAATCTTGTTCCTGAGACCTACATGCAGAGTTCAGATCCAAACCTCAAGTCATTTCACCTTTATTTATATAGCACTTTGTACACTCTCAACTCTGCTATAAACCAGCTCTAAAAAGATAATAATAAGCAGTTATTATTCAGTTGAAATCAGTTCAGTGTTAATTCATTTCAATAACTGTGTGAAGTTCATCAATTATGAAATGAATTCAGTTCAGCTATATGGCAGCTCTGAGGAAAACAGTGATGTCATCGTCCGGCTAAAGTTGAGTTTTCATCCATTAGTGACAGTGCAGTCAAATCAATAATATTGTTGAAGATTAAGTGAATATTAACCCTGATCCAAGACAACTATTTGTAATTATCAAGTGATTCTGAAGAGAAAAGTAATGTTATGTGTAAAGCCACTCTTCATTTTCAGGTCAAAGCTGACCCTATAAAGCAAAAGGTGTAACAATTTAGTTTAAATGGTTACATCTCTTACATTTTACGTATCTCTTCCGGGTCAAGGCGGACCTGATTGCAAGGTTGATCCTCCTAATGCATTAAAAAACTGTATACACCTTTTGTACTCCAGGGTCTGTTTGGACCCGGTGGAATGTGTAGGGCTGATCGAATATGGGCAGAACTCTTTACTGCCCTAATACTTCAGAAATCCTTTTAAAGGTGTACATGTGAATTAATTGTGGCACAATGGCCTTCATCATCACAGTGTGCTAATGCCTATCTAGTGCAAGGGATTTCATCAATAAGCTGATGATGGTTCTGAAGGATGGTTCTGTCTGGAGAGACAGAGTCGTTTGCACCTCAATGACACATCTGTACCATTTGCTTCAAGGGCAACTGCATACTGTTTATTTACTAGTGTGTTCTAATATGTAACTATGCCATGTTAGGTCTCATCTGACCATAAGCCTATAAACTTGAACAAGGGTGAACTTAATAGAGATATTAAAGTATCCTAATGTACAATCTAGGTACTATTGCTTAAACATGCATTGAGGAGAAAATGTTTATGTTCTTCTCTCCCTCTTGAACACTACCTATTTGCCTCATCTTCTAGTTTCCTTTCGTTGGGTTTGGTGTTAGCATTCCACTCATGTATAACAATGCTTTGCTCAGGGTATAAGAAGGAAAGGTAACTGTTGATCTGGGAGAAAGGCTTAAACCCTGCTATACTCCAGCACACCGGTGCATAACCTCATACTATGAGAAAGGCAAAAATTATTTGTTATAACTAAGTTTTCTATACAGTATGTTGTTCCATTCTACTGTCTGTATATTTAAACATCTAACTTAATAAATAACTTTGCCTGCTTTAAAGGCTTTGAGAATCTTTCCTTTTATCACTGATGATGTTGAAAGCTAAAGTGATTATAACGTCTTCTGGTTCTGCGGAATTTGTATAGCGTAACTCTGCCCCACCTCGTGGGTATATAAGGAAGTACGCTGGCAACATGCAGTTATGTTTTCTCGCTGAGGAGCCGAGACTGAACTCAGGCGTTTCCAGCGGTACAGCGGAAGTGTCAGGGAGACGTAACGTCTCCGTTCCCTGAATAGGGTTACATATGTAACCGAGATGTTCCCTTTCGTGTTCACTACAAGTTATGTCAGTGACGACGAATGGGGTTCCTAGTCTAATCACGCCACCTCAGCTGTCTTTCAGTGCCCTGCTTAAATCTGAGCTCCCTGTCGTGAGACTTGCACGGACAAAGGACTGGTCCTGGAGCCCGTGGCAGCATGACCATTGCACATGGCACCCCAGCCCATGGTGGAGGCATCTGTTAAGACAACAACATGCCTGGAAACTCGTTCTAAGGGCACTCCAGCCTGTAGAAAGCTGAGATTCGACCACGGGGTGAAGGTCTGACGGTTGCCATGCCCACCTCGGGATTCGAGGAGCTGAAGCAGTCTCATATGAAGCATTCTGAGCAGCGTTACTGCAGCTGCGGATGCCATATGCCCCAGGAGCCTCTAAAATAACTTCAGTGGAACCGCACTCTTGCCCTTGAACTGTCTTGGGCAAGTCAGCAGTGACAGCGCGCGCGCGCTCGCTCGTAAGCTGCGCTCACATGGTGACTGAGTCGATTTCTATACCGAAAAAAAAGAGATCCTCTGCACGGGCAAAGTTTGCTCAAAGAACTGTTGGGCGAAGTCCTCGACCACGTCGCCAAAGAGGCCAGCCTGGGATATGGGGGTGTCGAGGAGCCTCTAAAATAACTTCAGTGGAACCGCACTCTTGCCCTTGAACTGTCTCGGGCAAGTCAGCAGTGACAGCGCGCGCGCGCTCGCTCGTAAGCTGCGCTCACATGGTGACCGAGTCGATTTCTATACCGAAAAAAAAAGAGATCCTCTGCACGGGCAAAGTTTGCTCAAAGAACTGTTGGGCGAAGTCCTCGACCACGCCGCCGAAGAGGCCAGCCTGGGATATGGGGGTGTCGAGGAAACGGGTTCGCTCAGCCTCCCTTATATCGACCAGGTTTAGCCAGAGGTGTCGCTTCTGGACCACATTGGGGGACATCACCTGGCCCAGGGAGCGTGCGGTCACTTTCGTCACCCGGAGAGCGAGGTCAGTGGCGGCACGCAGCTCATCACAGAACCCTGGGTCAGTCCTACCCTTGTGCATGTCCCTGAGCATCTGGGCCTGGAAGACCTGCAGAATGGCCATGGCTTGCAGAGAGGCGGCTGCTTGCCCCCCGGCTCTATAGGATTTCGCCACTAGAGTGGAGAAAAACCTACAGGCTTTGGAGGGGTGCTTCGGGTCACTATGAGAGGAAGCGCTCTGTGGACACAGCTGCATCGCAACCATGGGAACCCCAGTGTACCCTTTTGCAGCGGCCCTGTCGAGGGGAGGAAAGGCAGAGAAGGTCGCCAAACGATCATGGGAAGACAGGGGTGCCTTCTAGGACCTCGTGACCTCCTCATGCACTTCCGGGAAGAATGGTATTGGGGTTGGACGCTGACAGGGATCAGCGGCCGCACCCAAAAACCAATCATCCAGCCGGCCCGGGAAAGCATGGCCATCAATTCAGGATCAGACTCGGACAATGCTGGCACACCCGAAGGCGGCAGCACAGCCGAAATTTCACTTCCCGATGACTCCTGCCCACCTTGTGATGCTGCGATAGACATAGCATCATCATCTGGAGTGCCGAAAGAAACATGCGGAACGCCCGAAGACGGTCCTGAAGTTTCAGTCTGAATGCTTGGAGGTAGCAGCACAGGAGAGGGGGGTGTGGGCCGAGGAGCAATCATCAGCGCTTTGTTCCACATCGTCACCTTCAGGTCACCCTGGCCACCAGCTGAAGTACAACCTCTCGTGGAGGCGGTAGATCGGGGTGTGGATGAGGGGACTCGCCCTCTGACGAGGTCATTGAGTCTCGACCGTAGTGTTGCGATGGTCATCCACAAACGCTGCTTTAGCGTGATCATTGCCTAAACACACAAAGCAGTGATTGTACCCATCGGAATCAGATACAGTCCGACCGCAACCAGAAGTGCACGGGCGAGACATCTTTCTAATTCTTGAAGGTGAGAGGCTTTCTAAGCAAAACCCCATTCGTCGTCACAACGTAACTCGTAGTGACCACAAAAGGGAACTTTAGTTACTTAAACGCTCAGGTTAAATCCTACGTTTTCCTATCAGTTCTAGGAAAGACCTTATACCTTTAAAGAATAACAACAACTTTCATGGAGTCATAAATATTTTAATTATACACATCATCCTTCAACTGCCTTTTGTTTCCGATTATTGGTTCAAAATAGCAGCGTAAGCTTCCAGCCTTACAAACGTAAGTTTTGTAAACGTAACTAAAACCATTTAGTATCTAATCAGTAACTTCTCATTAATGAGCGAATGCACATTGACTGTTGAATGAACGTTTTGACTGTTACCATGTTTTTACCATGCTATTACTTCATTTACCCACTTTTATTAATTAATGAGATTCTTTGAAATTTCTATTTTTTCAAGAACAACAGCAAAAACCAGTGATGCAAGAAAATAGATATTTTTATCAATATTCATGAGAAATTTTATTTGAATATATCATTAGATGAAATTTATAAGAACATATGATGAGAATTACCAGTATGAACTCCATTGACTTCAATGGATTTAATTAAATTCATTTGAAACAACTCGTGACTGCTCAAAACAGTCTAAATGTATGAAACCTACATATTCTTTTTCTAACGAAACACTAAAACATCAACTCTGAAATGTTTTCAAACAAAATATATTCATTTTACTTTCATAAACTTTTACTTTCATACAGTATGAAAAAAATATGTTGATAAACAGCTTGAATCTCCTTTTCATGCTGCATAAGTTCATCAACTGGTGGCAGCAAAGTGAAATGTAGAGACTTTTTTTTTCAAACGTAAACAATTTGATCTGTGAACATTAATACACCACTATTGTGGTTGATCTAGAGTGGTTGGTTATTATTGTTAACCTAATTTTTCAGGGGTTGGCCCATCTTCACCACTTTGTTCTGCGTTTTCTAGCAACTGCTTGTACTGGCTTTTAAAGAATCCAGCCTGAAAGGAAATGATAATTAAGGCATATATATGCATTACAACTTTGAAAAAGTAAGCCCAAGTTAGACAGCTGAAAAAGAAAAGTTCAAAGCTGAACATATACACACCTTATAGAGTGCCGCTGTGATGAGAGCCAGTAGCAGCAGTCCTCCTATTACTCCTCCAATGATCTCTTTGGTCAGGTTCACCTCCTCATACACCTCCACTTGAGTGTTAATCTACAAACACATCGATGAATACAATATTACCTCTGACAATCGTCCTTCACATATTTATAAGCATAATATCATTAAGGCCTGATACAGGCAAGGTTTTCTAGATATGCATGGACTGAAAAACGCAAGATCTACTGTAGTATACTGTATGTAAATGTACAGCACATATTGCAACCTTGTAGGTTAAAAGGTTCTTTTTTTGTTTTAGGTTTAATTTTTGCCATATTATTTAAAAAACAATTTTTATTATATTTTATTTTTGATTTATTTGTGAAGAAAATGCATCACCTGGACAGACGGTGCAGTGTGTAGAGAATCAGAGGAAAAGAAAATGTATTTGCTCTTGTCATAATCCAGAGACGCTGAACTGACCAACTCAAAAACTGCAGCCTTGAGTCCAGTCTGAGAGAGACACAGATCATGAGAATAAGAAATTATCAGACAGTTATGAATATATGGTCTGTTCTGTGATATGAATTGCTTTAAAATTCAGATACCTGCTCAATCCATCCAGAGCTCACATTGCCAAATATATTATAGAGTTTCCTTTCATTCTTTGTGAGAGTGACGTCACAGCTGAACACGGCACACATCGCCACAGAGCAGTTCTGATGGAGCAATAGGGTCAATGCACAAAGAATATGAAATTATATTTTATGGATTTGTTTTTGTTCGATCAGGGAATGAAACTCAAACACTCACCAACACACGATCCTTTTTAATTACTTCCACAAAATTGTTTAAAATCGGCCATTCATCCCTCTGTTTCACACAGTCTGGAATCTAAAAGCACATACACAAGTGTTTGGTTGTTTTGTAATATGATAAATGTGAATCAATCTACAGTAGATGGGATTTTTCAGCATATTAATATATACATGCCTGAAGGTTATTGCCAGTCCAGATGATTTTATCTCCCAAAAGCACTGGTACTCTGATGAAAACTGTGAAATTTAATTCTCTAAAGTCATTTTCAACCTGAAAGAGAGAAGGATATTAAAATTTAATTTTTGCCATGAAAAGACATTGATATAGAGAATAAGAAATCGGTCAGATAATGTTTATTTAATTAATTTTTATGTTCATGGAATTGTGTGAATGTCATTACCTTCAGTATCTGTTTAACTGGTCTTTCAAGATCAGGTTTCTGTGCAGTAAAATTAATGTGGAGGCTTGAATCTTCATGTCTTTTTAAAATAAAGGGAAAATGTGTCAGACAGCAATTTAAATCTTGTGTGTGTGTGTGTGTGTGTGTGTGTGTGTGTGTGTGTGTGTGTGCGTGTGCGTGTGTGCGTGTGTGTGTGTACACTACTGGTCAAAAGTTTGAAATCATTAAGATTTTGTAATGTTTTTGAAAGAAGTCTCTTATGCTCAAGGCTGCATTTATTTTTATCAAGAAAGTAATATTATGAAATATTTTATGATGTTTTTAGTTCTCAGAACTGAAAGTTATTTATATAAATGCTAAATTTATATAATTAAAAGAAAAAGATTTATGGACATGCAAATAAAATGCAAATAAAGACATTTTGGACCTCTTTACTATGGGACAGCCATTAAAGGGATACTCCACTTTTTTTGGAAATAGGCTCATTTTACAGCTCCCCCAGAGTTAAACAGTTGAGTTTTACCGTTTTCGAATCCATTCAGCCGATCTCCGGGTCTGGCGGTACCACTTTTAGCATAGCTTAGCATAGATCATTGAATCGGACAAGACCATTAGCATCTCTCTCAAAAAAATGACCAAAGAGTTTTGATATTTTTCCTATTTAAAACTTTACTCTTCTGTAGTTACATCATGTACTAAGACCGACGGAAAATGTAAAGTTGCGATTTTCTAGGCTGATATGGCTAGGAACTATACTCTCATTCCTGCGTAATAATCAAGAAACTTTGTTGCCGTACCATGGGTCCAGCAGGCGTAATGATATGACACATTGCCTGAAAATAGGTCTAGGTTGGACAAACTTAGTCCCGGTCACGTTGGAAGTTACCGAGCTGGGGACTATTTTCAGGCGCTGCGTCATATCATTACGTATATTTGTAAAATGAGCCTATTTCCAAAAAAAGTGGAGTATCCCTTTCATTTCTTAAGTTGTCTAATAAGATTGATCTGTTTGAACAATATTTTCTTATTAACACTGCATGTCGTCTGGCTTTTGTGTGAAGTTGCTGACTTACACTGCTTTCACTTCTCTTTTTTTTAAAGAGTACAAACAGAAGCAGCCCACTGTTTTCAACATTTCTGATTATCATCAATGTTTCTTGAGCAGTAAATCAGCTTTGCATCACAGGAATAAATTACATTTTAAATTACATTTTAAAATATATTCACATAAAGAAAAGTTATTTTAAGTTGTAATAATATTTCACAATATTCCTGTTTTACTGTTGTTTTGATCAAATAAATGCAGCCTTGTGAGCAGAAGATACATCTTTAAAAAACATTACAAAAACTTAATGATTTTTCTAAAGCAAAAGCAATTGCAATTTATATGTTTTGCTTCAGAACCACAGATTTTACAATGGCCATCAAGTGGAAACTATGTCCACTGTCAAATCTGGGTGCTGAAGCAAACCCAGTTGAGAATGACTTTTAAAAAACAAGCACACTAACCTTATTAAGGCAATGTAAATGGCAAATTTGACACCAATGCTTTTCTGTCTGGAAAGTTGACTGGTTTGAGAGTGTTGGTCATTCCCACTGTAAGTAATGGAGGGTTTTGGTAAGTAGGAGCATTTTCAGTTATCAGTTTCTCATGTGAGCAACTACTTTACAGCTCATGGTTAAGTGACGCTCTTGTACACTTTGAGAGCACTCAAACAACCCCCAGAAATTATATAATACCTGTTGATCTTAGCGGTGAATGTCACACTTTGATCAAAGGTGCTTTCTTTATCGATGCTGTATGCAATATGAAACACAGCCTAGAAGTGGACACAGAGGAAATGATGAGTACTTGAACAGAAAAACACACAGGACGGCTTAAAAAGTGAGCTCACCTGAGTGTTTCCCTTGAGGATGGGTTTACTGATCTGGCAGGTGGTTTCTCCCAGTTGAACTCCTCGCTCAGCATCCAGAGACACACACTCCACTCTGCCCTGCTCATACAGAAAATGATGTGTAAATATTCATTCAATAACCAAAGCATAGAAAATTCAATGGCAATAAACATTACACTTGCCTAAAAAATGCCTTTCAGTAAAATTGTACTTGATTCGTAGATGAATTGTGAGTCTCTTCAATAAAATCATCCTGGTCTCACCTGTTTAGATGTGATTCTCCTGTAGGAAAGTCCAAAGGGGTATTTGAGGGTGAAGAGAGTGTTGTATGAGTTTTCTCCCTTGTTCTCTACAAACACTGTCACGTTGAGCTCCTGCATTATCCCAACCTCTATGTTTGTAGATCTGGATCACAGAAACCAAAGAGAGAAACTCAGTTTAACAAGGATGATTCCATTACTTTGCATTATTGTACCTCAATTTGTACTCTATTTCCACATATTCATGTGATAATCTTTAATCTTATACAGAAAAACTAATTGTAAATATTTGCTCACCCAGAGAAATTGAAATCCATCCTGAGGTCATCAACACAAATATCATCATGTCCACAGTTTATCTCAAAATCCAGCTGTGGAATGGGGTGAGATATTTACATTACATTCTCAAATCATATAAAAGTGCATCACTGTATTGCAATAGCAATTCATATCTTTAGACATGTGAAAAAGAGCCTAGTAAATTAAAAATAATTCTATGAGTTGGATAGTTCCTCCAAAAAAAAATCATTTACTGTCATCATTTACTCACCCACTGTAAAAGAAGATATTTTGAAGAATGTTTGAACTTGTCTTATTAAAGTCAATAAGGCCCAAAACAACACTGAACCTCTTTGACTTTCATTGAATGGACAAGCAAAGACATTTTTCTAAATATCTTCTTTTGTGTTCAACAGAAGAAAGAAAGTCATACAAGTGACATGCAGTAGGCCTAAATGATGACAGAGGTTTCAGTTTTAGATGAGCTTTCCCTTTAATGTTACATCTGACTGATTCATTCTTTAAAACAAACATCGGTTGCCATCTCTTACACTGTGGTCTGTGGTGGTCTTTATCGTTGGCAGCAGTATTGGCTTTATGTTTTGCAGTCTGGCAAGTGGCAGACCCTCAAATGTGAATGTTAACTGATTGGACAATGGATTCAGAGCGTCTTCTGAGAAAGCCTGAGTGGGCAAGAATAGATCAATGACATTCATTTACCCTAAAATTAGGATTTTCAGTATGTATTGCCACATTGTTGAGATTGAATTATTCCCATTTAAATTTCAATCATAATTGTTATGTTTTAGAGCCAGAATAACTGATTTACTGTAGTATTCAAAAGAGTGAGATAGGAAAAAATATTTGTCAAAAAGTGGTGATGTTTCAGACTTACATCTATAAAGAAATTATGACTTTTGCAAGTTTCTGCTTCCAATCTAATGTTCAACACATTACTGAGGATCCGAGTTTTGGGTGAGAAGTTTGCTCGATATTTCTGTCGCTTGGCATCCAGCATTATGGTGTAATTGATATTTGCGGATAGGTCTAGATAATGAACATAAAACAGTCTTACATATACATATATAAAAATGAATACATGGAAGAAATTCTTTTGCAGTTCAAACGTTTAGATTCTGTAAATCAAAGATAGAATATTTATAAATGTCTAACATATTTATATAAATACATTAGCGTTCAAAAGTTTGAGAGTGGTAAGATTTTCAAGATTTAAGATTCAATTTAAGATTTTCAAAAATACAGTAAATATTGTGAAATATTATTACAATTTAAAATAATTGTTTTGTATTTAAATATATGTTCAAATGTAATTTATTCCTGTGATGCAGAGCTGAATTTTCAGCATCATTACTCCAGTCTTCAGTGTCACATGAACACAAAAAATTATTCTAATATGCTGATTTGCTGCTCAAGAAATATTTCCTATTATTATCAATCTTGAAAACTTTTTCTATGTGATAAAAAAAAAAAAACCCTTATAGCACATTTAACTGAATTCAAATGAATTCTCTCTCAGAGAGAGAGAGAAAAAAGCTTTTAAAGCTGTAGTTTGTGCTACCAGCAACATCAAATGGAATTAAAAAAAATAAGGCTGTTTTCAGACTGGTTTCCAGAACACTCCCCTTGGCTGCCATTGGTTGGTCCAACAAATAATTCCACCCCCAAACTCACGCCATTGGTTGAGCCAAAGCTGCTGAGTTGGGCTAGTTGTGATTCTCAGAGAAAGGTTTTGAGAACACCACAGTGACAAAGAAAGTGTCCTCATTTATAGTTGTCTCAGCAGTTTGAAGGCATTGGAGAAACACATTGGAAAATTTTAAAGGAACACTTCACCCATTTGCATTAAGCTTTGTATCATTAGAAACCCAGTCAAATTTTTTAATGGTCGTGCATTATTCCCTCATTTTCCCCAGAGATGGGAGAAATATGGATTTCAGTGTTGCAGTTCCTGCTTATAATGATGTAAAAATCGTAATTTTGCGACATTCTAAGCAGGAAGTCCCATATCTTTGTAGAGGGGTGGAGACTACAAACACTTGTTCCTCATTTTTCCAGGGGGTGGGACCCACTCACGCTACAGACCTATTACAGATCAGTGGGTGGGACTTCACTTGCAGAAACTAAAAGCAATATCCGCCATCTTGTTTGGAAGCTAAGCTAACAGGCGCTGTGGAGCCAGATATGAAGTTACGACAATGGCGGAAGGTACTCAATATGATATGGAAGAAGAGGATTTCGAAAGTCTGATGCTTGAATCAGATGTCCGTGGCTACCTTTACGAGCCGCAATATAGCGAAGAGCAGCCGAGGGTGATGGAGGAACAGGAGGCGGCCTAGCTGAGACAGAAGACCTGCCTGTCACGGACGAGGAGGCCGGACTGGATCGAGCTGGGGCGGACTGGTGGTGCCTGTGCTCTCACTGTGCGCTATACGGACACAGAGATAGAGTCCGTCTGCTGCAAAGAATTTCAACGATGCCAGTTTCTCCTGGGACAAAATCTCTGAATCAGACGAGGACACGGACGGTTGTGTTGTGAACCATCCTAGTTTCTGGATTAGTGGGACTGGCTTGCGGAGCTGTGCAATGTGGTGCATTGTGAGAGTTGTTGTCTTCCATACAAATGCGCCCTAAAGTTACTTTTTGTCTTTCCTCGGTCAAGAAGGCACCAAATTCAAACTTTATGTTACATTTTGACTACATACAGTATATGACCCACTTTCAATAAAGATTAATATTCCCACGGGTGAAATGCTCCTTTAACACTTCAACATTAACTACAACATAAAGGAATACTGCTAAATTTGGATAAACCTCTTATGATGTGTCTGTATGGACGCATGGTGAAACACACTGTCATGGTGTTTTCCACTGACTGGTCTGTTTCACTGGTTGGTATTTTGGTTGGGTTGTAAGTTACTTTGGTTTCCAATTGGATGATGGGTCTAGATCTGAAAGAGCCAAATATAACACATATGAATGATTATGGCTGAAACACTGTATTTGTATATATTTTAGTTCTTTATAAAAGACCTGAGAAGCAGAACTGCTCCTTTGGACCCAACAGCAATGTCAGGAAGGTTGTCTCGAGTCTGGTCTAGAGAAGACTGACTCAATGAAATCCCAAAGAACTGCAAACCTGGTCGCACAGATGATCCAGCAATCCTCTGTTTCATTCATAAAAAAGATAACGAATATATTAGAGTCAATGAAGTGAGTCAAGGAATAGTAATGCAAGAAAGGGTAGACCATGAGGCTGAATAAATGATGATAGAATTCATTTTTATGTGAACTGTCACTTTAAGCTGCCACCAACCCTCATCTTTTTCACCTGTGAGTATTTGGAAATTATCCCTCCATCTATCCCATTGAAGATGTAGATGCTGCCCTGTCCATCCTCCTCTAAAGGAGCTCCAACCAGCACATCCATGAAACCATCACCATCCAGATCTGCTGGACTGGCCAGAGAAGAGCCAAACCGACCCCTCTGACCTGCCATGCCCACCAGTGTATCCGAAAAAATGAAGTTTGCCTATGGAGATATAACAGAGAGAGGAGAAACAGGGTTAAACAGACACAAATGTACATTTATTCACTCTTACTTGATTAACTTTCTTTAAAAATTGTAGTCTTAATTGAATCTCCAAAAAACACTGACCCGACGTGTGAAGATGTAAACAAACACTAAGCCCTCCCGGTCAGACTCTATGTACGTTGGTGCCGATACCAAAAGTAGGTCTGTATTGGAGTCACGGTTCAAATCCACCACACACACCTCAGCTCCAAAATATGAGCCAGTCTGAGGCTGAGAAAAGAGGAAGAGAAGCAATATAGTTACCATACAGCTATTCTGAGTTCATGTACTTTCACTCGCTTACATTAATTTGTGATGTGCTAATATTTTACATAAAGTTTAGTGTTACAACCTTAGGAGGATCCAGTTGTTTTAAATCACTTCCATCAATTCTTGAAACAGTTACTTGTCCCTTATGCTTGTGTCTTGGTGCTCCCATGACTGCATACTTTGCTCTGGACATTGTTGCTATTGCCAAGGAATAACCTGTAAAGAAAATTGACTAAGAAGTATTCTTATAAGTATACTTAGAAGCAGAAGTATTCTGATGTTTTGACTGATTTATTTTTGGATTTACACAATCGAAAAAGAGATCTCACCTAAATAACTGTCATGCTCACTTCCAGCTTGAAAGACATCTGATTTATCATTTGGTTTGTACAGCTGATATCCACCCTTCCACTGGAAAGCTCCCACTGCGGTCATTATCATATCTGTCTGAATGCAGATAACATTATAAGAATAAACAGAAATATTAAAGAAATAATCTTTATAAACAAGTTTGCAAGCATGCAAAATCTACAGTGTGTTTTTCATTGAGGTGGAAGAGTAGTTAAACATCAAAACAGCAAACGTTTCAGTAAAACTATTTCTAACCCATGTATTTAATCTTTTTCATTAGTTTGGTGTCAAATAAGTGAAATAGACAGAATTACATTTGATGTAAATGCTGCACTAAACCCGTCCTGTGCAAACTCCATTCGAGATGAATCTCCAGAGGTCTGGGTTCCTAGCAAGTAAAAGCAGCAACAACACAGTTAACTATAAATGTATTATTTTAAATCAATCCATTGAACAAAGTAACTGTACTAACATGACAGCTGATAAATGTAAAATGTAAACATTCTTTCAATCATTCATTTTTCATTCCCTCAGCAAACATACCTTCAATGGCAATAATGTTCTCTTTGAGCTTTTCACGAATACTTTCCAGCGCGTCAAAATTGGTTACTTTGAACACATGGTTATTGGTGGGTAAAGATGCAATGATTGCCAGCTCCCTTATTGCTTTGTCAATAGAAAAAGCATTGCCAACCTAAGAAAAATTCAATGATGATTGTAACACTTCATGAATGTAATAATTTCAATAACGATTTTTAATTTTTTATATTTTAATAACCCTCTTTTTTTGATGGATGATTTTTATTTAAAAAAGTGGATAATTACAATGGCCAGATCAGATCTTGTGTTTGTTCACTGAAAATTTCAAATCCCACAAAACTTTTCCAAGACAAATCACATCAGCAAAGAATGCATGTTGATTTTGCCTAGCCATCTAGATCTGAATCAGTATAATCACTTTTTGCACAACTAATATAGTTAAGTCTTTTGTAATTTAGCAGAGGCAAAATTAAATCTTACCCCAATAGCATATCGTGTTATATTTTTAGCTTGTGCTTGTTGAACAGCCTCAGTCAACATTGAATCAGTTGATTCACCATCCGTGATAACAACCAAAACTTTACTGGCTGATGGTCTTGCACCTCCATTACTTCCAAAAAGCTCATTCCTATTGAAAATAAAATAAAATATGACAATATATTTAATCAACAATACAATTATGTAACTGTATAGGACATGTTTCTTATTAAGTTTACATTGCTTGTCTTTGGAACCTTGTTAAAATTATGAAGTGCTGTAAAACCTTATTAAAACTCATAAAAAGCTAAATACTTGTAGTAGTACCGTATGTGTATCCATTTATTCCTGCATTTAATATCATGTGCTTTTTGCATGATTGCTCAGACATCTATCAGTTTTTCATTTGTATTATCCATTTTTCTTTTTTTGGGGGTGGGTGGTTATATTTAAAAAATTACGATGTGCTCCTCACATCTCACTAAATATCCTGTTAAATTCATCTTCACTTTGTCTTTCAGTCAGAAGTAATACTACTTTTAATTGCATAGATAAAAGAATTCCAATAAAATATCAGCAGTCATGTCTCACACAAGTTTTCTTATAGCTGTTGCAGTGTTTGTCCATCCTTTCTGTTGAGATATCCCATTCACTGCATTTTCCCATGCCGTGGCGTCTTTGACTTGTTGAAACTTGTAATGAATGACACATTGTGAAGAAAACTGTGCAATGGCAAACTGTAAGATAGATAGATAGATAGATAGATAGATAGATAGATAGATTTAGTGCCTGATGCGCTGAAAAATGGGGGTAAAAATGATGGACAAGCTAAATCATAATAAATGCATGGATTATCATACCTGTGTATCACGATCTACAAAACTGTTGATCATTTCTATAACAAAAGCCTTCATCTTAATAAAATCCAGATAATTTACACTTCCAGATCCATCCATTAAAAAAGCAATATCAATTTGTGATGTTGGGCATTCTGAGGTTGGAGAAATGAATAATTGCATCATATATTTATTTAATCTGAATACTCATGTAATACAGTATATACAGTATGAAGAAGACTTGCTTGGATTTGGTAGAATGCCATCCATTTACCTCTCAGAGTCTTTGGCACAGATCTGCTCACAACATTATCTGGACTGATTTTAAAGCACATGCCGTTGTAAGTGGTTAAACCATCACAGTTCTTAGGTATGGTTGGACCACAAACCTGAGAGAAATTAAGATTTTATTTTCAACATGACACTCTATTCTGGACTTTAGTGTAACATTTGAAGCTTTACACTATGAAAATTTGTCAAATCTAATATTAATCAATTATTTTGGACATCTTTTAGATTGAATGCAAACTGTAGGTTCAAATGTAACATTAATTCAAATTATACAAATATATACATGCACCAAATCTTGCATTTGTCTTCCATGCTTCTGCAGTCAAATTGTTAGTATAATATTTTTAGGATATGATAGCATTTTTAGGATATCAAAATATAGTTTCTCCAAGCATTATTAAACAATGTAGAAAAATAGCACTAAGATTTTTTATTCTCACAAAAATAAGGATTTAAGGGGCCATGAATAAGAAATCAAATTTTCCTTGATCTTCATGTACAGTCAGATGTTCTTTGTCTCAAAATCATTTATTGCTGTTAATGTGTCAGTAAATCGAGCCAGTGTCTAAACGATCAACTTGACATGGTTTCTCTAAATAGCATGAAAATTATCTGTTATTTTAATTGTGATTAAATGATACACAGAAAGCGATCAAAGAACACTCCCTTTCTAATCGCTGGGGCTGTCAATCACACAGCACGAGTTCTGGACTCTTAAACTCACGTTATAATCAATGACGCCATCTACACTGCACAATGAAAAATCTATTGTGTTTGCACTGAATCGAGCACAAAAATCGTGCTGTAATGACGAGATCACTGCATTCATGTGCTCAACAGACATCGGCTGTCATCGGCTACAGTGTTTATCGCTGCAACCTTTCACGTGACAGGAGTAGATCTAAATATAATACTATAATCAACACTTTTCACTATTAGTTAATCTCGACAGCTATAATCGTAAAAACGTAGTAAAAGATTTTGAGAGAGTTCCATATGTAATACTTATTTCATATGCAAAGATGTTAGCCAATCATAACAGTGGGCGTTTACACTGAAGTCTCACGGCAGACACGCCCCTTAAAACAGAGCGTTCAAATCAGAGGTAAAATCAGGGTAGAGAATGGCCTTTTATTTCTAAATTATGACAATTTTTGATGTAAAATCATACCAACATTATAACTATAAGTGCACCTCAGGAAAAAAAAAAAAGTTCATGACCCCTTTAAAATATGACACTTACCACTGCTCTTGAAGACTGAGGATCTAGAGACATTGAAAGTCCAAGGGACATGTTGACAGCCCCATTGGTGACTGTTGAATACAAAGTTTTTTTTTTTTTTTTTAAAGAAATACTATCACGGATAATAAAACAAGTATATTTTTTTACATACATGAAAGCATAATTTACAAACAAAGTACCGGTAATGGGCAGTGGAATGCAGTTTCCTTCATTGACAGCACAACGATATATTCGTCCTCTTTGAGTTAGACTGTGTTGTATTAAAGGATCACTCACAAGTAGACTATGGAAGAAGACAGGAGAATAAGAGAACATGTTAAACGAGAACTTGTTAAATTTTAACATTGAGCTCATTTTTTTGTACATTTGGAGTGCTGTCAATACAGATAACAACGACAAAAATCGGTGTTGCCTACACCGAGTTATTCTATTTTTAAAATTTGCACCCTGTTGACTTCAATGGGGCAAGTACTAAACCTGCTTTTAGCCTCTTAACATCCTTGATGTGTCATTACAAGTGCACAGAAAATGTGAGTGATTCCTTCAGAGTGAACACGAGTGAATCTGACTGCAGTAGATGTGAAAGAAAGTCCAAAGTAGATTGCCGAGTTCACGCACATAGGTTTAGTTACCCATGATCACGCGCGTGAACTTGCCAATCGACTACTTTGGACTTCACCCGAAAACAGGATGTAAACACAGGTATTTGCGCTGGCTTAAATAACATCATTTTTATACATATCTTTCACATCTACTGCAGTCAGATTCACTCGTGTTCACTCAGAAGGAATCACTCACATTTTCTGTGCACTTGTAATGACACATCAAGGATGTTAAGAGACTAAAAGCAGGTTTAGTACTTGCCCCATTGAAGTCAACAGGGTGCAAATTTTAAAAATAGAATAACTCGGTGTAGGCAACACCGTTTTTTGTCGTTGTTCTCTGTATTGACAGCACTCCAAATGTAGGCTACAAAAAAATTAGCTCAATGTTAAAATTGACCGGAGTTCTCCTTTAATAAAGGAGACATCTGTGGTGTTCCTGGTTGGGTGTGCTGTTTCAGTATGATGCAAAAACCTCTGATTGTAAAAAAAAAAAAAAAAATATGGACATCAGCATAGTTTTAAGTTATTTTTAGTTAAGTGTTGCAAAATATTTTTACCTCACAGAAAATCATAGAAAGGGGAAATTAGAATTACTGGCAAAGCATTAGGTGGATTTCAGAAACTTGTGTTTAAAAATATTTTTAACTGGACCAGAACCGTCAGCAGTGGCTCTCAAAAATCTTTAAATTTAGAAGTTGTCAAATGTCTACAGCATGACCTACTGTACATTACAGTAACTAATGTAGTTAAAATAACTTTTAAAGTTGATACATTTTAAATGTACTAAACTGCAACTTCAACATTAAACATTTTGAATAATGTTACAGCTATTAAGGCTTTTATTTAGTTAATATCCATATCTTTCCTGCATTTAAATATTCAAAGTAATTATTTAAGTACTTGTTTTCAACAGCCTCAGCTTTTGGCCGACGGTTGAGTGGTCTGTAGTAACACTGGTGAGCTCACCTTGCACCTCTCTGTATCACTTTATAGCCAAAGCCGCTGTTTGCATTGTTTGTAAAGTACTTCCAGGATACAGGATCAATGTTGAAGGCCATTAATGACTGACATACTAACATGTAAAAGAAAGAAAAATAACATGCCTTTAAATGCCTCATAATCTTGAGTGTGATTAAAAACAGTTAGCAATGCATCACTCTTAACCCTATAAAGCCTAAGATATGAAATAATAGTCAAATTTTCGATTAAAAAAAATTGTGAAATGGAACAGTTTATTGAAACTTTGGACAAAATAAAATAAAAACTAACACACAACAAAAAACACATATGCAACTTGTTTTTTGTTTGTTTATTATACTTGATACATCAGGCTTTTATGGCTCATATATGATGTGGCCTAGTAAAAATCTTATTCAGAGGCAAAAATATGCAATTTGGTACAGGTATTATTTATATGGTCAAAACGTAAGATGGAATTCTGATAATGTAAAACAATAAGATCTTTATAACAGACTACCTACATAACATGCGTATAAATATCACTTATCACTCTGTATCAACCAATAATATGTCTTTAAATGCTAGTAATTGTGGGAGAAATGTATAATGCAATGAAATACACTGATGATTGAGATAAAAAAATAAATGTTCCTCAGATGGATCATATTTGATGCATGCATTTCAGTGTGTCTGGACAATCAAGTAAACCTAAGTTGCTTCAGTCCAGTAAATGTTCATCTTTAAATATAAAATAGAAATAGTACTAACAATATAAAATTCATTATTGCTTTTACTTTCTAAAAATCATTGAAGAGACACATGTGCAACAACCTGAAAGTGGAGATTTTACAAATATAATAAAAGGCCTTTTACTTACTGAAAATGAATGAACTACAGACCATTGAGATGGCAGTTTTTCAGAAAAGTTTTGATCGTTTAGAGTCCATAGAAATGTGTGTATCAAATATGATACAGTAGGCTTTTTATAGTTAAATAGATTTACAGCATTGATCAACAGATCAGACAAAATGATTTGTAATAATGCCTATATTTGACGTTATCAAGTTTAATCAAGCAAAAGACCACATGTAATCCAAAGTTTACAGCAAGTATGTTGTATATAATTGAGGAGTTTTTGTCTCTCGTATAATTATTCTATCATTAGGCAAAGTCATTTCAGTATAGCTTATTCCACATGTTTAATTACAGAAAAAACTTGATCTTACCACAAAACAAACATGAGAGGAATCGAAAATTCCAGTCCATTTCTGCACACAAACAGTGAACAACAGGAACCGCTACTACGAGTCACTTGATTGAATGAAGAGTCTTTGGTGGGAATGAGAAATGAATCGAATGGAAATAGATTGATGCATGTGACTAAAGAGGAACTGCCACATTAGTGATAAACTATGGAGCGAAATATGTGCCATAATTTAACAAACAAATCCAGCATTTTGCAAACAAACTCAATCTACTTTGCAAAGGAAAACTCGACTCGCAAACAAACTCGATCCACTTTGCAAAGGAAATCTCAACTCGCAAACAAAAAGAAACCAATGTGTAAGCACAAAGGTCACAAATGCGTCCAGGCAGATTTTCTCACAAATACGTCCAGGCAGATTTTCTCACAAATACGTCCAGGCAGATTTTCTCACAAATGCGTCCAGGCAGATTTTCTCACAAATGCACCCAGGCAGATTTTCTCACAAATACGTCCAGGCAGATTTTCTCACAAATGCGTGCAGGCAGATTTTCTCACAAATGTGTCCAGGCAGATTTTCTCACAAATGCGTCCTGGCAGATTTTCTCACAAATGCGTCCTGGCAGATTTTCTCACAAATGCAGGGTTCTCAAGTCTCACGCATTGGCCGTGAGACACACGCAATTCAACCAGTTCACACGCTCACACGCCACACCGTGTATTTCTCACGCTGAAAAGGCAATGCCAACCAAGTTGTCCTGCAAGCTTTATATATAACGTTGTATACGAGGCGCGGGCACACAAAGTGAAGTTTCCCGCTGCCAGCACGTATCTCGGCCAGATTGCGTTCGTTAATAGGCAACATAACGTTTGATGCGCGATGTTCCGCGAACACACGGAACATTCTCGGCCACCGTACGTTCGTTACTAGGTAACCAACAACATCGCGCGAACAGCCGAACACACGTCGTGATGGAGAAGGTAAGTTGGAAGAAAGCTTGTCTAACATTTTTAGGCTAGAACATTATATAGCCCATCGTATACATTATTATTATTATTGATGCAGTCAAAAACTCTACAACTACTTTGCAACCAGGCCAGAAGCTTTGGCTCAGTTTGGCTAGCTTACGTTATCTGAAACTAAAGGAAATTTTAGTGGGTATGGGAAGGAATTAAGATGTATTTCTTCATTTTATTTTAAATACATGTAAATTTATTTATTTTATTTTAAATTATATATTATACTGTATTAATAGTCTTTCTAGTTACATTAAGGCTACATGTATTAAAGCAGAGTGCTCTGGGTAATATTTTATATCCTGTCAAAACATAATCATTGCCATTGCATTTGTATTTTTCAAACACTTACAACACAAAACACATTTCATAAGCTGGAGTGTGTACTCTTGTGTACACACACACACACACACACACACACACACACACACACACACATTAATAATACTCTAATATGTAGGCCTAATTTGTTCACAATGTCCCACCACACAATAAATCATTATACCATTTCAACTAGACACATTCAAAATGCAAAAAGATTTGTTTTTCCAAACTGTTTGGAGCAATTTGTTATATTTTTGTAATTTTTGTATAACTTATTTGTAATTTTGAAATATAACATTAAAGAGTATATTTGATGTGATGAATTGCTCTGTCATTTATCAGATTTACCAATTGTTATAATTTCAGTTTGTGCTGGTTAATTATGAACAATGGGTAAATTGGGGGGCGGGAACATGTGGGGGCGGGGCTCCATTAGGGCTCCTCCCCCAACCGCATGTGATCTCACTCCAAGCTTTTGATAAAACTTGAGAACCCTGCAAATGCAGTTGAGCAACTTCCTCCTCTAAAACAGTAGATGGCGCTAAACTATAGGCTAATTTAGTGCTAGTCTCCCAGGAGAAGCACTGATTTGAAAATTGCCTTTGCCTACAGCTGAGGAAAATGACCGGGGAAAGGGGGTGTTTCTGTCTTATTTGATCTATAATTAACCTTTTTGAGGTTTTTCTCTTGCCAAACGTTTATTGCATATCTAGACAGAAATCCACATTAGCACTTAGTAGCACTTCACTCTCTAGGATCGGGGAATCTATAAGCTGAAAGCTCTGCCATCTTGTTGCTTTTTGTCATTTTTTTCTGCATCGGACTCATGCGAAATTACTAAATTAGTGATTATGTCTACACTTGAATGAATCTATTTCTTTCGTTCTCTATAAAGTAATGAGAACATTTAATTTAATTGAAAGGAGGCTCCCACTTATTTATTTATTTAGCCTAGTTGGAATTCAGTCAGCTTAACAATTAATGTAAAAAAATAATTAATGCAAAAAAAAAAAAAAAAAAAAAACAATATACAATTGTTTCTTATCTTGCCTGTGACGTAGCCTATGCAGTGCCCAAATTATTATTTTGGACACACAAATGAAACCCGCCGCTCAATTAAATGAAATGTTCTCATTCATTTATGGAGAACGAAAGAAATAGATTCGTTCAAGTGTAGACATAATCACTAATTTATGGTGCTAATGTGGATTTCTGTCTAGATATGCAATAAACGTTTGGCAAGAGAAAACCTCAAAAAGGTTAATTATAGATCAAATAAGACAGAAACACACCCGTTCACCGGTCATTTTCCTCAGCTGTAGGCAAATGCAAGTTTCAAATCAGAGCTTCTCCTGGGAGACTAGCGCTAAATTAGCCTATAGTTTAGCGCCATCTACTGTTTTAGAGGAGGAAGTTGCTCAACTGCATTTGTGAGAAAATCTGCCTGGACGCATTTGTGAGAAAATCTGCCTGCACGCATTTGTGAGAAAATCTGCCTGGACGCATTTGTGAGAAAATCTGCCTGCACGCATTTGTGAGAAAATCTGCCTGCACGCATTTGTGAGAAAATCTGCCTGCACGCATTTGTGAGAAAATCTGCCTGGACGCATTTGTGAGAAAATCTGCCTGGACGCATTTGTGAGAAAATCTGCCTGGACGCATTTGTGAGAAAATCTGCCTGCACGCATTTGTGAGAAAATCTGCCTGCACGCATTTGTGAGAAAATCTGCCTGCACGCATTTGTGAGAAAATCTGCCTGGACGCATTTGTGAGAAAATCTGCCTGGACGCATTTGTGAGAAAATCTGCCTGGACGCATTTGTGAGAAAATCTGCCTGGACGCATTTGTGAGAAAATCTGCCTGCACGCATTTGTGAGAAAATCTGCCTGCACGCATTTGTGAGAAAATCTGCCTGGACGCATTTGTGAGAAAATCTGCCTGGGCGCATTTGTGAGAAAATCTGCCTGCACGCATTTGTGACCTTTGTGCTTGCACATTGCTTTCTGTTTGTTTGCGAGTCGAGATTTCCTTTGCAAAGTGGATCGAGTTTGTTTGCGAGTCGAGTTTTCCTTTGCGAAGTAGATTGAGTTTGTTTGCGAGTCGAGTTTTCCTTTGCAAAGTAGATTGAGTTTGTTTGCAAAATGCTGGATTTGTTTGTTAAATTATGGCACATATTTCGCTCCATAATAATCTCACATCAGACTGACGACAGAAGGTCAGGACTCCAACGCTGCTATGACCAGGGACTGCCGCAAGAGGACGTCTGACTAACATGTAAAGCAACCAGTCACAGTTTGTTTTGTTCAGCATCATGTTTAGGGGCGTGGAAAATAAAGTGGTTTGTTTGATTTTGTTTTTATTTTTTAATTAAATATTAGTCACATTGCAAATAATAAACATGACAATAAAATATTGAACAAAAATAGACTACAACAAATAGGAAAAGAAAATATACAGTATAATAGCCTATATAAAATAATAATACAAGTGAAAAGAGATAAAAAGAAAAAGGAACAGGTATGAGATCATCATAGGCTATAAATAGCATAAAAGCTTTACATAGAGACCTAATGCATTTTGCTTTACTATTTTAAGTAGTAACTCAATATAATTTTTCATATCTGAAATAACAAAAAGTTGGGGTTTCCTTTGGCCCATTTTTGTTTATGTATGTAGTATTTCCCCATAATCAAACAAAGATTAACAATAAAGGCCACATTTGGTGGTAATCTTTGTCTATTAAAATAAAATAAAAAAAACTTTCCAAAAGATTTGCATTCCAAATCTATCCAAATCATTTAGCTATAAAAGCAATTAAAAAATAAGTGGACAGCAATGTCTTTCTGTCCCACAGAAATCACATTTAATCTACATCAGTACGAAACCTAAGAAAAAGAGTTTTAACAGATTTTATAAAATAGAAGTATTTTAAAATGTACTTCCTTATTTGTTATGCAATATTTTTTAGGCTGCAACCATGCATATTTCCAGTCAATGCAGTCAAATTTAGAATGCCAATATGTTTTAGAAGATATTGGGCTGTGTGAAAATATAACGTTGATGTCCCTACAACAACAGACCAGTGCCATGACAAATCGGGTCCACCCTCAAAATCGAGTCTCTATGAACTATCAGTTAATGATTATACAAAGTACATATGAACTATGTTAATTTAAAATGTATAGGTTACTATATAATGCATAATAAAACAAACTGAATGTTTCTTTCACTTGATAAACTGTTAATTAATTAATTAACTAATAATAGCCTATAAGTAAATAGTTGAACATCATTACATTCTTTTTATAACTGATATATGTGGACATTTAACACTTCATTTGACACGTAACTTTATGAATACATGCAGGACAAGTGCAAATGCATAAACTAAGCTTTCAGGCTAATCGGGTGTCTGTATGCTATGCTGGTATATAAGCTAACTATACAGACATTAATGGTCATTATAACATTCTCAACACTCAACACTCTCAGAAAAAAAGGTACCAAAGCTGTCACTGGGACAGTACCCTTCAAAAGGGTTCTAATATGTACCATTTAGGTACTAATATGTACACGTTTGGCACCAATATGTATCTTTGAGGGACTTAAATGCACTCTTTAGGTACAAAGGTGTACCTTTTGAAAAGGTACCGCCACAGTGACAATTTTTGCACACACATATCCCGGAAATCCTGTCAGATGACTACTTCGAAACTTCTGAAGTGTTTCCCATTTTGTGTGGCTTATGCGTCAGACATTCAGCCAGCGGTCTGTGGGTGTGAAGTCTGAGGCTGAGACTACACTAGAGGAAACAAGATTTGACCAACAAAACCTTTTTTTCCCTCATCTCTTTTTAAAAACATTGCTATGGTTAAAAATAAATGACAAATAATTTTTCCGCATGTCAGAAATGCTATTGTGTGGCAAAAACACATTTAGTTTGAGATGGTTTCAAATTCCTTTACCCGAAATAACTTTTTTATATATATTATATTTATTATAAAACACGTTTTTACTAAGATTATAATACATTTTTTAGTTTTAATCCAACGGACGCATGTGTTCTGAGTGTGCTTGTGCACAGCAGCAATATAGGCATAAACATTGAATTTATGCATAATATTCTATTAATCAGATACATTTACTTTTACCATTCTGTTATCTGTGTTTTTTTGGACACAATGACTGTATTGTAAATGTACTATAATGTGTACGAGTATGAGCCCAGTCTCGGCCCGATACCAATACTATTAGCTGGGGATCGGTGCATCCCTAGAAAATATAAAACACTTTTTTACTTTATTATTTTAATTGAGGTCATCATTTTGAAACCATTTCCCCCTGTCCCTGATCATCTGATTGAAAAGCTTGGTTTTGTTGCTAAGTTGTCAGTAAACACCCACTGTGATGTTTGTTTTGGCAAAAAAAAAAAAACTCCCTAGTGGAATATAGAAATGTTTTGAAAACTCCCTGGTGAATAATAGCAACCAGTCACCTTCAACCGTATGTTTGACCAAGAGTCTGATTCTGAATCATTCCAACAACCACCAAGAATACAGAAGCCTGTATAAAAATAACTCTATAACAGACCAAAGTTAGCACACTCTCAAACACCCTAAGCCATAAATATCGCAGTCATCTGCAGATGACACACGAGGATGAAACCTGTTACTCTGTCAGATTGTAACAGTTCCAGTAACTAGCATGACTAGGCACTTTGTTAAAACACGCTTTGGCCACTTCTTCGCTAATCTTGATATCCTGTTCAAGTTCTTCTGAAGTTTCCACTGCCAGGAGCAGCACAACGTTTACTGAAGCTTTCCCATCTTAGTTACAAGGAAATATTAGCCATACACAACCATATGATCCATTTTTGTTTTTTTCATAAAACATTTTGTGTCCTAAGGAACTGTTTTTTTTTTCCCAGCACAGATTTTCAAAGTTGTACTGTAAGTGATTTATGTAGAGTATTTTAAAATGTATGTGATCAATAAGTTATGACAACATATGTTTTTATATTGCTTTAATTCCTCATAATCAGTTAAGTAATTTTCCACTTTTTTTAACATTCAAGTTGATTGTACTTAAAAAGTGAAGGCAGCTACTTTTTTAAGAGAGCATTTATGTATAGCCTATAACTATTATACACTCCTATAAGACTTGAGACTCTTTGACCCAAATATTCATTGACAGCAACGGTACACATGAGCAGAATTAAGGTACTGTAGAAACATTTTAAAGAGGTTATAACATGAGAAATCAAATTTGCCATGATCTTTTGCCATATAAGAGGTCTTTGGAACATTAAAACGTCCTGCAAGTTTCAAAGCTTAAAACATGCTCGTTATAAGCAAAGCATTTATTTAATCAAGCGCCAAAAATGTCTCGTTTTGATATCCAAAGGTTATGACTGTAACCCTGGTTCCCTGCGTCTCTTTGCCATACCTCTGGCTTTCCTGCAAGTCTCCTTTAGACAAAACACGCTGATGCCGTTCCACATAGCGTCAATACCAAGTCTCTTTCCCCACCTCAGGGAACCAGGGCTACAGTCGTTACCTAGACTTATTATATATCTAAATAATATAAAAATCAACTATATATTTTATATTAAGCAGAAAGCAATAAAAAAATTACAAAATATACCCAGTGCTAATCCCTATTATGAGAATATGATTAAATGTGATAAAACATCTCAAAAATTGCTAGTTCACACTCAGTCATTATCAGTTTTCATAACAACATATTTGAAATGCTATAAATACTGTAATTGTTGAGCTCACTGATAAGATAATGATGAGTAGATATGAAGTAAAATTATATATGAATTAATGTCATATATGACAATGAAAAATTTGTCCACTTTTTATTTCTCAGAAAATGTTCTAAATCAAGCCGGAATATTTTGCTACACTGAGGTGTTAAATTCACGTTTCATTCTCAAGCCCAAAACACATCAGTACTTGTATCTTCTAACTGTTTGAGTGCACATTATTGTGTCATGTCTGGCTCTCCTCCTGCATCGCCCTGCGCCTCCTGCAGCATCTGCTTGTACTGGCTTTTGAAGAACCCAGCCTTGTAAAGGGAGAAAATACGCTGTAATAAACTGTACGTGCTGTAAGCATTTAAACATATAGGGCCCTATTTTAACGATCTGAAACGCAAGTGTCAAAGCGCAAAGCGCAAGTAACTTTGTGGGCGGGTCTTAGCGCTGTTGCTATTTTCCCGGCGGGATAAATGACACTTGCGCCCGGCGCAAATCTAAAATGGGTTGGTCTGAAGTAGCTTCATTTTTCATAGGTGTGGTTTGGGCGTAACGTGAAATAAACCAATTAGAGCGTAATCTCACATTCCCTTTAAGAGCAGACGCGTTTGTTCTATAGCGGATTCCTATTGTAACAGCGGATTTACCAGGCGCGCGCCAGGAGCGGTTCACAGCCAAGGAGACCGGCGTTCTAGTCAGGGACGTTGGGGATGGAGAAACACACCCAAATTAACTTCGGTTAAAAAGGCGTATGATAATTTGGGTAAATGTGTAAGCTAGATGTATGCTTTTATAATAAATTGTCTATCTATCTATCTATCTATCTATCTATCTATCTATCTATCTATCTATCTATCTATCTATCTATCTATCTATCTATCTATCTATCTATCTATCTATCGTAATAATGTATGATTTGCAAAAATGAAAACTGCTGCTTCTGTGTAGATGAGAGAATCAAAGTGTATGCGCGTTGTGCACACGCTACATTGATTATGGCCAAGCATGCGCCCTTAAAATAGCATATGAATAACATGCGCAACGCGCCACTGACTTTAAACATTTTTTTTCCTGGTTAGTGGCGCAATTGTTTTCTAAACCTGCAAAATAGCATGAAGGAACGTTTGCGCTGGAACACGCCTCCTCTTTGCGCTGAACCGCCCCGGGGAGCGCAAGTGTATTTCTTAGTTAACCGACGTGCTTCTGTGGAGGGAAAAGCGCGCTTTGCGCGGGTGCAAAATAGGAATGATACATGCGTCGGTGTACAAAGTCAATTGCGCTGGGTGCAAGATAGGGCCCATAGATTGTGTAGACAGGTGAAAGTGCCAGCGATTGAAACTGATGTTATGATGGTGATATACTTTATAGAGTGCTGCTGTGATGAGAGCCAGTAGCAGCAGTCCTCCTATTACTCCTCCAATGATCTCTTTGGTCAGGTTCACCTCCTCGTACACCTCCACTTGAGTGTTAATCTACAAAGTGGAAAAATGTGAACAAGTGAATTTTAAAATGCAGTCAGAAGTGATCTCAGTGTAACAGGAAGTCCTCCTCCTTCCTCCTACACAGATGTTCCATGTCCAACAATAGAGACATTATAATTTGATGACATGATTGTTTAGGCTACTATGTACATTCTTTTGTTATAATGCACTGGTTTTAGTGTGTTTATGATCCACATCCCTGTCTCTTATGCTGTTGTAATTCGTTGTATAATGCTATGCACTACCATTAAAAAGTTTGGGATCAGTAAGATATCTTTTTTAAGTTATTAATACTTTTATTCAGCAAGGATTATTAAATTAAAATTGATCATTAAATTGATCAAAACTGACAGGGGAGACATTTATAATAATATTATAAAATATTTCTAATTCAAATAAATGCTGTTCTTTTAAACTTTCTATTCATCAAAGATTTCTGAAAAACATGCAGTGGCACAAATGTTTTCAACACTGATAATAATAAGAAATCTTGAGCAGAAAATCAGCATATTAAAATGATTTCTGAAGGATCATGTGACACTGAAGACTGGAGTAATGATGCTGAAAATTCAGCTTTGACGTCACAGGAATGAATTTTATTTTATAAAATAGAAACCGGTTCTTTAAAATTGTAATAATATTTCACAGTATTACTCTGTTTACTATATTTGGTCAATTAAATGAAGTCTTGGTGAGCAGAAGAGACTTTCAAAAACATAAGAATATTCTTTCAGACCCCAGACTTTTGAACAGTGGTGTTAGCACTTTTGACTCTGTGGTATTTGCACAGGAAGTAGATCTGTGTGAAAGAATGTCGTAAGTGCAATTGTCAATATATTTGCAAGAAGCAAAAAGAGAAAAGTATGTGGTCTGAAAAAAAGAAAGAATAAATCATAAATCAACAAATCATAAACTATAAACAGTAGACTGCCGTTATAGATTCCCTCAAACAGAGCACTGTTTTGAGAGCTCTTTTTACAGTCATTAGACTTGACATGAACGATCACTGAATCACCTGGACAGACGGTGCAGTGTGTAGAGAATCAGAGGAAAAGAAAACGTATTTGCTCTTGTCATAATCCAGAGACGCTGAACTGACCAAGTCAAACACTGCAGCCTTGAGTCCAGTCTGAGAGAGACACAGATCATGACAATAAGAAATGATCAAACAGTTATGAATATACATGGTCTGTTCTGTGATATGAATTTGCTTTAAAATTCAGATACCTGCTCAATCCATCCAGAGCTCACATTGCCAAATATATTGTAGAGTTTCCTTTCATTCTTTGTGAGAGTGACATCACAGCTGAACACGGCACACACCGCCACAGAGCAGTTCTGATGGAGCAATAGGGTCAATGCACAAAGAATATGAAATTATATTTCATGTATTTGCTTTTGTTCGATCAGGGAATAAAACTCAAACACTCACCAACACACGATCCTTTTTAATTACTTCCACAAAATCGGTTAAAAGCGGCCGTTCATCCCTCTGTTTCACACAGTCTGGAATCTAAAAGCAAATACAAAAGTGTTGGGTTGTTTTTTAATATGATAAATGTGAATCAGTCTACAGTAGATGGGATTTTTCAGCATATTAATATAAACATGCCTGTAGGTTATTGTCAGTCCAGATGATTTTATCTCCCAAAAGCACTGGTACTCTGATGAAAACTGTGAAATTTAATTCTCTAAAGTCATTTTCAACCTGAAAGAGAGAAGGATATTAAAATTCAATTTTTGCCATGAAAAGACATTGATATAGAGAATAAGAAATCGGTCAGATAATGTTTATTTCATTATTTTTTATGTTCATGGAAGTGTGTGAATGTCATTACAGTACCTTCAGTATCTGTTTGACTGGTCTTTCAAGATCAGGTTTCTGTGCAGTAAAATTAATGTGGAGGCTTGAATCTTCATGTCTTATTAAAATAAAGGGAAAATGTGTCAGCAATTTAAATCTTGTGTGTGTGTGTGTGTGTGTGTGTGTGTGTGTGTGTGTGTGTGTGTGTGTGTGTGTGTGTGTGTGTGTGTGTGTACACTACTGGTCAAAAGTAGATTTTGTAATGTTTTTGAAAGAAGTCTCTTATGCCCAAGGCTGCATTTATTTGATCAAGAAAGAGTAATATTATGAAATATTTTATGATGTTTTTAGTTCTCAGAACTGAAAGTTATTTATATAAATGCTAAATTTATATAATTAAAAGAAAAAGGTTTATGGACATGCAAATAAAATGCAAATAAAGACATTTTGGACCTCTTTGGGACAGCCATTCATTCCTTAAGTTGTCTAACAAGATTGATCTGTTTGAACAATATTTCCGGTTTTCTCATCAACACTGCATGTCGTCTGGCTTTTGTGTGAAGTTGCTGACTTACACTGCTTTCACTTCTCTTTTCAAAGAGTACAAACAGAAGCAGCCAAACTGTTTTCAACATTTCTGATTATCATCAATGTTTCTTGAGCAGTAAATCAGCTTTGCATCACAGGAATAAATTACATTTTTAAATTACATTTTAAAATGTATTCACATAAAGAAAAGTTATTTTAAGTTGTAATAATATTTCACAATATTCCTGTTTTAATGTTGTTTTGATCAAATAAATGCAGCCTTGTGAGCAGAAGATACATATTTAAAAAAACATTACAAAAACTTTTTCTAAAGCAAAAACTATTGCAATTTATATGTTTTGCTTCAGAACTACAGATTTTACACTGGTCATCAAGTGGAAACTAAGTCCACTGTCAAATCTGGGTGCTGAAGCAAACCCAGTTGAGAATGACTTTTAAAAAACAAGCGCACTAACCTTATTAAGGCAATGTAAATGGCAAATTTGACACCAATGCTCTTCTGTCTGGAAAGTTCACTGGTTTGAGAGTGTTGGTCATTCCCACTGTAAGTAATGGAGGGTTTTGGTAAGTAGGAGCATTTTCAGTTCCCTTGCAGTTCGGTCACGTTCGACGTAGTCGGACATACCGTACTGATTGGGATCACGCTTAGGGAGCCTGTCATCTTCGAGTATTGATAAAATGAGCCAATGCACATTGGTGTGCAAGCTTTACATCTCACGCTCTGCACCGCAGCACGGGTATAAATACGGAAGTGGATGTACACACCATTTGTCTTTCGCTTCAGAGCCGATCGGTCTTCATGTTGATGTCTCTGAAGAGTGTTGATATTCTCAACCGGCGAGTGTGTCAGTGCTTCTTCTGGAAGTCTCTCCCTGTGCTGGTGTTTCTACAGCGTGAGTGCAGCGGTGGTCGCGAGCCTTCTGAGCTCTCAACTGCTGTTTTAACAGCATTTCTTTTTGTGTTTGTTTGTCTGACAGTCGGTTGAGGGCGAAGAAAGTGAGTGCTTCACTGGTACAGGCTGCACCATTCCTGTCAGTGTTGCCGCGATGATTCCCCTGTGTGCTCCAGCACTGGTGAGAGTCCAAACTTCCTGAAAGAGCAACACGGATGCATTTGCGTCTTTTTCAAGATGTCATTCCACCCGTGCGTTTCTGGATGCAGTCGTTCCCAGTCCCCCTCTGACGGTCACAATAGTTGTATCACGTGTTTGGGCTTACAGCACGCTAATGCAGCTTTTGTGGATAGTTCATGTTCCCATTGCGACTATCACGGTATTGAGATCGAGACTATAGGTGAGCTCCGCACCGCAACCGACCTTGCCCTCCGGGACACAAACGTTGTGGCGTGCGCCGGTGGCCCGCTGCTGCCACCACCCTGCCACCGGTGGCAGTTCCTCCGCCTGCTTGTCACCGAGGGCGTCCCCCTGTTGCCGCTTCCGCTCCTGCTAGGCCACCGCAGCAGCCTCCAACCACGCCTCAGCATGGAGCCAGCCGCAGGCTGGCCACCCAGTCTGTCTCAGACGCTGCCAAACCGGGTGGCAAGCATAAGAACAAGCGTCCCTGAGACAGGCCACCCAGGGATGGGACGTCGAGCTCTTCTGATGGTTACCGTTCCGCCGCTGGCTCTCCGGAGTTCAGCGGTACCCGAATTGTCAAAAGAGCGAATTCCTCTGTTCCTGGGTCCCAAGTGGTCCAGACTGGTGGTGTATGACCCTGTAAAGCCTTGCACCCCTCAGCCTCCTCTTGTGTAGCCAGCTGGCAGCTGGGTGCAGTTTGAGGACCCGATTACACCTTCTCACGCACCCCCTGCCCACCCTTGGAGACAGGTAAGTGTTTCCCCGCACACTCAGACCCCGCTTCGGGCTGCCCCTGGGCCTTCCAAGCCGGGTCCCTGTCCTCCCCCTCATTGCCCCACCTCTGGTAAGTCTGTGGTGCCTCTGGTCCCCCTGGCTTGGTTCGTGGAAGCCTGAGAGTGCTTCCCAACCGGTCAAGCTGGCTCCTCCATACCGTTAGACTTGGCTATACCATTCTGAATCAGCTGGCGTCCGGCCAGGTTCAGCGCTCTTCACTCTTCACTCGTGTTAAGCGAACGTGTCCCTGTTATGCTCGCAGACATCAGGGTCCTACTGGCAAAGGATGCAACAGAGCCGGTCCTTCCAGCCGATATGAAGACCGGCTTCACAGCCCATACTTCATTGTACCCAAGAGAAAGGAGGTGGGTTATGGCCCATCTTGGACCTGCGATTGTTGAATCGGGCCCTTCACAAGCTTCCGTTCAAGTTGCTAACGCAGAAACCCCCAACGCAGAAACGTCCCCAAGATTGGTTGGCAACGATCGACCTGAAGGACGCGTACGTTCATGTCTCTATCCTCCGCAACATAGGCCATGCCTGTGCCTCGCGTTCGAGGGTCATACGTGTTAGTACAAAGTCCTACCCTTCGGGCTGGCCCTGTTGCACCGCGTCTTTACGAAGCTTGCGGAAGCGGCCATTGCTCCCAGGAGAGAGCATGGTGTTCACGACTGGCTGATACTAGCACAGTCTCAAAAGCAGTTTTTGCGACACACAGGGACGTATTGCTCCACAGCCAGTTGGGTCTTCAGGTCTTCAAGAGCAGACTCGCCCCCGGGCAGAGGATCTCTTTTCTTGGTATGGAGCTGGACTCGGTCCAACAGTCGACCACCTCACAGAGAACGTGTCTGGTCGGTGCTGACTGCTTGACAGAGCAGAACAGTGGTCCACTGAAACTTTTTTGAGAGGCTCCTGGGCATATGGCAGCCGTAGCCGCAGTAATGTTGCTCAGCTTGTTCTATATGAGACCACTTCAGCACTGGCTTTTCGGCCGAGTCCCAAGGTGGCCATGGCAGAGTGGCATGCTCCATGTGACAATCACCCTGGCCTGCCACCAAACCCTCAGTCCATGATCAGACCTTTTGTTTCTCTGGCCCAGAGTGCCCCTAACAAGTGTCCATTAACACCGTCAGGGGAGCCATGTATAAAGGGCATGCATTAACGGGGATCTGGACGGGCCCCAAACTGCACTGGCACATCAACTGACTCGAGTTGCTAGCAGTACACCTTGCTTTGAGACGCCTCCAAATGCCGCTGCTCGGCAAGCATGTACTGGTCCGTATGGACAACACTGCAACCGTTGTACTAAAGCTTCCCTCGCATGTCGCAACTTGCCCGCCACCTCCTAAAAACAGTTATCCTGCTTGCTTGGCCTCTATTAAGAGGGTAGAGGACATGTACACATTTTCGGTTGACGAATCGTGCCTGGAATTCGGGCCGGCAACTCTCACGCTATCCCGGGACCCCGGCCTGGATATGTGCCCAAGGTTCCTACCACTGGGACAGGTGGTGAGCCTGCAAGCACTGCCCCCAGAGGAGGCAGACCCAGCCCTGGCTTTTCTCTGTCCCGTCCTGTGGTCATATGTGGACAGAACGCGAAGCCTCTGTACCTCAGACCAGCTCTTGTCTGTTAAGGACACCAGCAGAAGGGAAAGGCTGTCTCCAAACAGAGGTTGACCCACTGGATAGTGGATGCCATCATCTTGGCGTATCAATCCCAAGGTGCACCTGCCCCCTGGGTTGCGAGCTCACCCCAACAGTGTAGCTGGTTCCTAGGCTTTGGCACAGTGTTCCTCGGTGACAGATGTTGTAGAGCTGTGGGTTGGGTGACACCAACATGTATAATACGTGTCAAGCCGGTTGCTTCCCGTGTTCTCCCTTCACAAAGAAGCCAGTTACACTGTAAGCCCTGTTCGAAGTGTCGGCTTGCTGCGCCATTCCCCTCCTATGGGCCAGATAGGTGCGCCATTCTTGTTCCAGTAGAGTTCCTTTTTAGCCGAACCCTGTTGAGTTCCTCCACACCCTTCGGCAACGGACGCGGCGGAGCATCCGATGCCAGGCCTATCACTCGTACTAACCTGTGCTAGGCTGGGTCCATATGTTGTGATCCCTACAGCGATCCCATATGTGTATTCTTCCTGCAGCGAGCCTGTGTCTTTCCCTTGGCAGAGCCCGCTCTGCCGTCGCTGTCCGGTGAGTCTCCCCCCAGTTATAGGCTGGAGCCACCTCAGTGACATTAAATATGTTGTACTCCTGGTAAAACGCCCAGTCCATATGTGTATCCTCCACATGTTACCTCCCTTCAGGCAGGATGCGGCTTCCGCAGTGTCTTCCTTTCCTCGGAAAGGGGATGCTTTCCCAGTGTTGTCCAAGTCTGACTGAGTGGGTCTTGTGGAACAGCAGTGACTTCTCTGGCCTAAGCCCTGCCCTATCTCCACTTCAATAATGCGGGGGGTCAGGAGGCTTTTTCCTAGGCCCTGGAAGATAGCAGCACTAGTGGCGTTTTAATGGGGATCCCAATCAGTACGGTACGTCCGACTATGTTGAACGTGACCGAACTGAAAGGGAACGTCTCGGTTACATATGTAACCATCGTTCCCTGAAGGAGGGAATGGAGACGTAGTCCCATCGCCACTATTGCTGGACCACCGCTGACTCCAGGCTCCGCTCGGCTCCTCAGCGAAAAAAACAAATGCTGCGTGCATCCACTTCCGTATTTATACTCGCGCTGTGGGGCAGAGCGTGAGATGCAAAGCTCGCACACCAATGTGCATTGGCTAATTTTATCAATACTCAAAGATGACAGGCTCCCTAAGCTTGATCCTAATCAGTATGGTATGTCCGACTACGTCTCCGTTCCCTCCTTCAGGCTACGAGGGTTACATACGTAACTGAGACGTTATCAGTTTCTCATGTGAGCAACTACTTTACAGCTCATGGTTAAGTGACGCTCTTGTACACTTTGAGAGCACTCAAACAACCCCCAGAAATTATGTAATACCTGCTGATCTTAGCGGTGAATGTCACACTTTCATCAAAGGTGCTTTCTTTATCGATGCTGTATGCAATATGAAACACAGCCTAGAAGTGGACACAGAGGAAATGATGAGTGCTTGAACAGAAAAACACACAGGACGGTTTAAAAAGTGAGCTCACCTGAGTGTTTCCCTTAAGAATGGATTTACTGATCTGGCAGGTGGTTTCACCCAGTTGAACTCCTCGCTCAGCATCCAGAGACACACACTCCACTCTGCCCTGCTCATACAGAAAATGATGTGTAAATATTCATTCAATAACCAACCCATATAAAATTGAATGGCAATAAACATTCCACTTGCCTAAAAAAAATGCCTTTCAGTAAAATTGTACTTGATTCGTAGATGAATTGTGAGTCTCTTCAATAAAATCATCCTGGTCTCACCTGTTTAGATGTGATTCTCCTGTAGGAAAGTCCAAAGGGGTATTTGAGGGTGAAGAGAGTGTTGTATGAGTTTTCTCCTCTGTTCTCTACAAACACTGTCACGTTGAGCTCCTGCATTATCCCAACCTCTATGATTGTAGATCTGAATCACAGAAACCACAAAGAGAAACTCACAGTATAACAAGGATGATTCCATAACTTATCATTGCTGCACCTCAATTCTTACTCTCCACATATTCATGTGCTGATCTTTAATGTAATACAAAATAGAAATTGAAATCCATCCTGAGGTCATCAACACAAATATCATCATGTCCACAGTTTATCTCAAAATCCAGCTGTGGAATGAGGTGAGATATTTACACATACATTACATTCTCAAATCATATAAAAGTGCATCACTGTATTGCAGTAACAATTCATATCTTTAGACATGTGAAAAAGAGCCTAGTAAATAGTAAAATAAAAGTTGAGTTGGATAGTTCCTCCAAAAAATAAGAAGAGAATTCTGTCATCATTTACTCACCCTTGTGTCATTCAAAATGACTTTCTGTAAGTCATTTACTCACCTAAATCGTATTAAAGTCAATGAGGTCCAAAACCACACTGAACCTCTTTGACCTTTTTTTTTTTTGACTACTGAATGGACAAGCAAAGACATTTAAAAAAAAAATCTACTTTTGTGTTCAACAGAAGAAAGAAAGTCATACAAGTGACATGCAGTAGGCCTAAATAATGACAGAGGTTTCAATTTTAGATGAGCTTTCCCTGTTACATCTGAATGATTCATACTTTAAAACAAACATCGGTTGCCATCTCTTACACTGTGGTCTGTGGTGGTCTTTATCGTTGGCAGCAGTACTGGATTTATGTTTTGCAGTCTGGCAAGTGGCAGACCCTCAAATGTGAATGTTAACTGATTGGACAATGGATTCAGAGCATCTTCTGAGAAAGCCTGAGTGGGCAAGAATAGATCAATGACATTCATTTACCCTAAAATCAGGATTTTCAGTATGCATTGCCACATTGTTGTATTGTTGAGATTAAATTATTCCCATTTAAATTTCATTCATAATTGTTATATCTTACAGCCAGAATTACTGATTTACTGTATTATTTTAAAAGAGTGAGATAGGAAAAAATAATTGTCAAAAAGTGGTGATGTTTCAGACTTACATCTATAAAGAAATTATGACTTCTGCAAGTTTCTGCTTCCAATCTAATGTTCAACACATTACTGAGGAACCGGGTTTTGGGTGAGAAGTTTGCTCGATATTTCTGTCGCTTGGCATCCAGCATTATGGTGTAATTGATATTTGCGGATAGGTCTAGATAATGAACATAAAACAGTCTTACATATACATATATAAAAGTTAATACATGTAAGTAGGGTTGGGTACCGAGACCCGGTTCCAATAGGGAACCGGTTCCGACGTAAACGGTAGTAACCAGACCAGTGGCGGCTCCTGCAAAATCTCTCAGGGGGGGCAAATGTTTGGATGATTGATAAGGATAAGGTCCACCCATGCAATGGATAAATTAACAGCTTAAGCATGTAAAGGCAACTTCACTACTTTAATATTAATGAAAAATAAAGTGACTTACAATATATCTCCTTTTTTGTTTCTATGAGTGTTAACAATTCGGCAGCAAGTCAAAATCAATTCAAACAAAGCCCAGCCAGGATGCAAATTTCGAAAAACCTTTACTCCAATTTCAATTTAATAAAAAAAACAACTGAAATCACATAACTCACTATTTACGCTACTTTTAGCTACGCACTTTTCAAACCTTAAACACATCAAAATTCAAGCACTTTCAAGGATCAAGCACCTGTACGAACCCTGCAAATTACTCACTATTTACACTACTCACTATTATTACACTGTTTACATCACATTACTCGCTTAATACACTGTTTACTTATACTGAAATTTTGCCCTTCTCTCTTTCAAAGTAGCAAAGTGATCAATTACTCTCTCATTGAAAGCAGGCATGTTCCTGACTAGTTCCCTCTCCATGGAAAGCATAGCCAGTGCATTCAGACGTTCCTGTCCCATTACATTTCTCAGGAATGTCTTGATTCTCTTTAAGGTTGAGAAACACCTCTCAGCTTCAGCAGTTGTCATTGGAGTGGTTATGAGGATGTTCAACAGAGCAACAGTCTCTGAAAAAGTATCCTGGAGGTTGTACTTCAGCAAAACCTGGTACAGCGCCAGTGCACCACAACAGCCCTTGAATTCTGGACTCTCATAAATGAGAGACAGTTCAGTCTTCAGCTTCGCCTTATTTAACATAGGGTATGCCCTGGCAGTGATGTTCAGAGCCTCAACAGGGAATGTATGGCCATGCTGTTGAAACATCTCTCCTTGAAGCAGCGTGGCACTTACAAGGTGGTCGGTAAAGGAGAACCTTTCTTTGGTGTGGACCAAGATTGTGTCGCAGACCTGACAAAATAAATACATTTATTTTAGTTATAAAATAAATTACTTCTTATAATATAAATATGGAGATACAAGGTTTCCATCCCAACAGCAACAATGTATCAGGCAGAATCCATATTTTATATCTCCATATATTTTCAAACATTAATGCTATTGGTCACCCTTTACATCTGTCAATGTGTTTTACAAATATTTAACCAATGAAAACCATTAAAAGAGCTTGGAAATTATTTTGGGGAAAAAACAGGTTTTCTTTCGTTTCCTGAAAAGTAACAGTTTTGGACATACAAGGCTTCTGTCCGACAGCGATGATTTGTGTGTGTGTGTGTGTGTTATTACATTAATTAACATTTTACCACAATTCAAGCTCAAATGGAGTTTGACTAGGGTTTTTGACCAGTAAATGTATTTTCAATCCACTCAGATAGTTTATTTTATTAAAGATTCCACTAGGTGGCGACAAATAATATTGTTGACGTGTAGGATAAAGATTGTGTTGCTGTTCGAATGGAATGTACAAATTTCAAAGTACAATGCTAGGAGTAAAAAAGACTGCTACCATCCTTTCCTAAACTGATTGTAAAAACAAAGTGAGATTTTCCAACACTCGAGTATTTAAATGGTCAGCAATAAATACCTCTTTAGACAGCCTCTGCTTGTCTTCTTCTCCCAAGGCCCTCCTAGATCTTGTTCCTGTTGCTACTTGCTCCTGCTCCTGAAATGAGCTCTGGTCCCTGAACACAGATAGATCAACAGTGTTTTGAATAAAACTATTTTATGAATAGTGTCATTGACAATACTTATTCATGTCTTAGAAAAACAGAAGCAACACAAATAGTCTGTTTTATATATATTTTATGAGAATAGCTCAAAAGATATAAAAATTGCTGGCTAAACTTTGTTACAGACAAGGTAATTACAATTTCCAAAGATGCAGAGGATTAAATTAGTTCCCTACTTTTAAGTGTCTAAATCTTGTTACCATATATAGCATACATTTTTAAATGACACGGTCCTATATTGAGAAGGTATGAACAATATTATATGATCTTACCTGATGGACTGCACTTTCATTGTGAAGTTCTGGAGGGCTTGTTTGATGAAGACTGCATCAATGTTCTTCTTCTGCAGCTGCTGGTACATCACGTCGACGTGAGGCATGATTTGATGAAACAGATGCAGAAAAAACTGAAAGTCTTCATCTTGCAGCATCCTCAAGAAGCCAGATGCCTCCCTCACCGTGTTGCTATCAAATGAGCTGTCCGTCGCAATAGATCTGAAACACTCTGTAAGGTCATCTAGGTTCTCGTATACAGTGTTCACGATTCTGCTATTGAAGTTCCATCTTGTGGATGAGGCTCTTGGCAGCCTTCGTGCAACAATCTCGTCGAGAATAGTAGTACGTTTTGGTGACCGGGTAAAAAAGCTGGTAATGCCACTCAGATCAGAAAAGAATACTCTAACTGCTGGAATTTGAGATGTAGCTTGCTGCATGATTAAATTCAGCTGGTGTGCATAGCAATGCACATAATGTGCATTTTCATAATGTTCACGCACCTTTTGCTGCACACCAGCCCGCTCTCCCCTCATCACACTTGCCCCGTCGTATGCTTGCGCGATGAGTTTAGGTTTGTCATCCTCAGTGAAAAGACTGTTCAGCCTCTCCAGAATCACACTGGCAATCGACTCCGCTGTTGTATTCAAGATAGGGATGAACTCATAGAAACGTTCTTGCACAGCATGGTCCCGGTCAATGTATCTGAACACAAGCACTAACTGGGTCTGTGTAGAAACGTCAGTGGTCTCATCTGCTTGAATTGCTACGAATCTAGCTGACTTCACCTCTTCCATTATATGCTCCCTGATGACTGATAGCATGCAATCCAACAGCTCATTTTGTACCGTCTTTGATGTACCTTTAAAGACTGTGGCAGTTTTCAAGTGCTCCTCAAACACCTCGTCTAGCGATGCTACCAAGTTGACCAGTCCACGGAAAATGCCAGCGTGGCTTGAGCCTTCGCTCTCATCTTTGCCCCTCAATGCTAATTCGAACAGGCCACAAAACTTCACGCAGTCGATAAGACGACCTAGAATGTGGCGGTTCTTACTAACCTCGTCATTGTGACGACGTACAGCTATCCGGTAACTGTCGTCCAACTGTGTGGCAATATTGACCGTCCCGAAAGCCGCCAATTTTAGGCAACTGTCCATATGCATCTTCGCCGTTTCATGCTTTTTCACCTTCTCCGAGAGATGATGCATATCGGTGACACCTGTAGTTGTCCATGCGATGTCCGTCCCGTTCTCGGGATGGAAGAGAATGCAGGGGTAGCAGAATAAAGCATTAGCTACTTCGCAACCTGCTAGCCATTTTGTCCGCTCGTACCAGTTCCTCGAGAATCCTCTATTATATGATTTCCCGCCCTTTGTAGATACTTGTTTTATTTTTAAATTTGGTCTTGGTGGTCCTAACTCTTTAATTGACAATTTATCCTGATTACTACGACGGCTAAATGGTATTTCTTTTAATGAAACGATAGAATGAATGTTAACTGCGTTCGCCATGACGTTGCTCAAGTTCAACTGGCCTCAACTCGCGAAACGCCGCGAGATGTCCCAACAGTCTCTCTTGCTCTCGCTCTCGTTCTCTTTTTTATTTTTTTAATCACATTTGATAAAGATATTAAAGTAGTGTTTCATTTTTTCTTGTTGTTCAAATTCAAAATTGTTTTCAAATATTATTTGTCACTTAATCTTAAAGATTTTTAATAGGGTAAGTTTGTTCCCACCAATCGCTGCACAAGTTAAGGATACGTATGATGACGTAAGCACGTTAGGGCGAGCCCTCCCGGAACCCATAGAGAATGCATTGCAGTGCCTGCAGTTCGAAAAAAAACATCTTTGAATGTAAGTCTATGGGAACACTCTGGGCGATTCTCAGCCAGACTGAAATCGCCCAAAAAGAGGCGGTACTCCACAGAACGTGACTTGGCGCTGATTGGACTATATCCAGAGGCAGAACATACAGTCACGGCTAGCGTAACTCTGTGGTTGAATGAGATTATGAATGTGATTGAAAAAGTCCCTTCCCTTTCACACTTTGGTGGTGCGTCGCCCAATCGCCCTAATGAAGAAACCGCCCCTGAACCAGACCGAATAAGAACGAAACTTTCGGTGCCTGATTTCGGTGCCTGACGTTTTTTACCGCCCCCTATAAAACATCTCGCGGCACGAATGATCCAATAATAAAACATCTCCAGTAAACCAGCTGAGCGAGCATTAATTTAGTTTGTTTGTTAAATAAGAGGCGATCTAGCGCTGAAATGCGTTTTTTAAATCAAGTGATCAAAGTGCTCGTTGCCGCTGCGATCAGTGGCGCGGATACAGTGTTTTCTCTTGTGGCTCGCGCACACCGCACTGTCACTCGGACGCGCGCTTCGTTGCGGAGATCGATCTATTTATGAGGCGCCGTCTATATGATTATGTGCGCGGAGAGTTTGTGTGTGTGTGTGTGTGTGTGTGTGTGTGTGTGTGTGTGTGTGCTCGCGTCTCAGATGAGTATGTGCGGAGAGTTCCGCGCGTCTCGTGTGTGTAGAGTTTGCGTGTTTGTGCGTGAGCGACTTTAGATGTGATGTTGAGCATTTCATATTAGTTTGAGCATTCAGCAGTATACATGTATGACTACTTAGTAGGCCTATATGTGTATGCAAGGGTTTCTTATGTGCGTGATTGAAGTTTGATTTAAAGGGATACTCCACTTTAAAATGAAAATTCTGTCATCATATACTCACCCTCATGTTGTTTCAATTCTGTATGAATTTCTTTCTTCTGCTGAACAGAAAGGAAGATATTTAGAATAATATCAGTAACCAGACAGTTTCTGGTCTCATTTACTTCCATAGTATTTTTTTTCCCTACTAGCCTATGCAGGGACGTCACTAGGATTGGAAGACAGGGGGGCTTAGCCCCCAGGGTATTTGTAACTTGCATTTATAGAAAATCTTACAGTGAATTTGAGTAAAAAACAGCTATGTACTGTATATGTTTAGCTGTATTTGTCTCTTCAACCCCGTTACCATCTTCAACCCTGTTACCCTAATCTAAACCCCGTCACACCTACATTTTTATTAATTATTTTTTTAAGTTTATGAATAAGTAATTTAATGTTTGTTGAACTTAGTCAGAAATGTTCAGAGCAATCATAAGAATACAATTTCTGGTAAGCTACGCTTTTTTATTATTTCAATTCAATTCAATCATTGCATTTTGATTTAATATTGACTCATTTGGATAAATATTAGGTAGGCTACACAAGGTAGGCGTTAATTTTTCTCAAGAAAAAAACAACTCACCTAATGCGGTAAACATGCAGAGAGCCCTATCAGCTGGCAGTATTATTTAAGGTTAAAAATAACTCAAATTAAATATAATGCATTTTTTTTATAATAACAACTTTACTTACTGATATAGTTAAAAATATAATAAATATGTAATATAGAACACATATTTAGCAAAATACTCTCTATTGCTCTTTTTTTCTTGCCAACTACGTGCTGTAGCCTATTATGTTCATTAAATGGCTTTTCTGAGGTAAATGTGACATAATTGTTCTCCAGCTATGTTATTGACCTCTTCACGCTGATAAAAAACACTGATTGATCGATATTTTGAATGAGGAATATACATTAAGGTAAGTTGTAGCCTACTACTGTATCTTTCAACAGTGTTCGTGTTTTTACTATTAGCTATATGATCGGTTCACGTGCAGCTATAGGATCTGTCACGTAACATTTACAAACGCCAAAACGGTATTTATTGTTTGAATTTCGTAATAAAATTGACAGAATCTAACCTGCTAACCAGTAACCTGCTCTGTCTAGTCTGTTGGTCTCCGTGTCCTCTTTGCTTCACGATTTTTCTGTGCGTGAGGAAATAGATGTGTGGCGTGAGCGCGTGTGAAAAGTGTCAATTGCGTGTGTCTCACGGTGAATGCGTGACTGTCCAACTTCCGACTTTTCGGCTATTTTTTGTAGCTGGATATATATCATTTGTTGCGTCTAAATATGAATGAGGATACGGTTATTGATAAATCGAATTGTTATTGTTGTTCTTATTATAATTTAGGGGGGCTTAAGAACATTTTGGGGTAGCTTCAGCCCCCCTAAAATAGGCCTAACGACGTCCCTGAGCCTATGGAAGTCAATGAGACCAGAAACTGTCTGGTTACTGACATTCTTCTAAATATCTTCCTTCCTGTTCAGCAGAAGAAAGAAATTCATACAGGTTTGAAACAACATGAGGGTGAGTATATGATGACAGAATTTTCATTTTAAAGTGGAGTATCCCTTTAAGCCCTAGACGACGCCTATCTATTCATTCTGGTGAAATCACAAAATATAATGGACACAAAGTGTCCCTGCTTGATATACAACCACTGATGAGCATAATCGTAAAAAAAAAAAAAAAAAAAAAAAAACCACTAATGCGGATTAGAACCCAAAACCTCTGACACGCTTGACTAAAGTTCAAGTTCAGCTGCCAGTGTTCCTCTTCGGATAAGTCTAGTATTTTAATGCCAACTGCAAATCTTGCATATCAAGTATGAAGTATATCAATATCAAGTATATTTATATGAGGCTATACTGTGTGTGTTAAATATTTCTGCTCAGTGTCAGATATTTCTCTGTTTTGTAAAAGTCATAATATTAGAAGACAAAATTTTGATGTTAACAAGTGTTTTCGGCTACATCAGTAGCCTTTTAAACGGCACAATTTTTCATTTAATCAGAAATCAGAAAATCTTTTTCAGAAAATCACACACACACACACACACACACACACACACACACACAGAGGTATTATTTTTTTTGATAAAGTGTGTGCGGTTTAGTTTTGTTAAGTACCGTTTCAAGAACCGTTTAAGCACCGGAACCGTTTGAAAAATAGTACTGGTATCGGATAAAACCCAACCGATACCCAACCCTACATGTAAGGCATTTTTTTACAGTTCAAACGTTTAGATTATGTAAATCAAAGATAGAATATTTATATATGTATAACTTATTTATATAAATACATTAGTATTCAAAGTTTTTGAAAGAAGTTCCATATGCTGATCAAGATTGCAAAATACAGTAAATATTGTGAAATATTATTACAATTTAATATAATTGTTTTGTATTTAAATATATTTTAAAATGTCATTTAGAGCTGAATTTTCAGCATCATTACTCCAGTCTTCAGTGTCACATGAACCTTCAGAAATTATTCTAATATGCTGATTTGCTGCTCAATAAATATATCCTATTATAATCGTTGAAAACTTTTTTTATGTGGAATAAAAAAAAACCTTACAGCACATTTAACTGAATTCACATGAATTGAGAGAGAAGAAGAAAAAAAAGGAAAAAAAGCTTTTAAAGCTGTAGTTTGTGCTACCAGCAACATCAAATGGAATTAAAAAAAAATAAGGCTGTTTTCAGACTGGTTTCCAGAACACTCCCCCTGGCTGCCATTGGTTGGTCCAACAAATAATTCCACCCCCAAACTCACGCCATTGGTTGAGCCAAAGCTGCTGAGTTGGGCAAGTTGTGATTCTCAGAGAAAGGTTTTGAGAAAACCACAGTGACAAAGAAAGTGTCCTCATTTATAGTTGTCTCTGCAGTTTGAAGGCATTGGAGAAACACATTGGAAAATTTTAAAGGAACACTTCCCCCATTTGCATTAAGCTTTGTATCATTAGAAACCCAGTCAAATTTTTTAATGGTCGTGCATTATTCCCTCATTTTCCCCAGAGACGGGAGAAATACGGATTTCAGTGTTGCAGTTCCTGCTTATAATGATGTAAAAATCGTCATTTTGTGTCATTCTAAGCAGGAAGTCCCATATCTTTGTAGAGGGGTTGAGACTACAATCACTCGTTCCTCACTTGCAGAAACTAAAAGCAATATCCGCCATCTTGTTTGGAAGCTAAGCTAACCGGCGCTGTGAAGCCAGATGTGAAGTTAAGACAATGGCGGAAGGTACTCAATATGATATGGAAGAAGAGGATTTTGAAAGTCTGATGCTCGAATCAGATGTCCGTGGCTACCTTTACGAGCCGCAATATAGCGAAGAGCAGCCGAGGCTGATGGAGGAACAAGAGGCGGCCTAGCCGAGACAGAGGACCTGCCTGTCACGGACGAGGAGGCCGGACTGGATCGAGCTGGGGCGGACTGGTGGTGCCTGTGCTCTCACTGTGCGCTATACGGACACAGAGATAGAGTCCGTCTGCTGCAAAGAATTTCAACGATGCCAGTTTCTCCTGGGACAAAATCTCTGAATCAGACGAGGACACGGACGTTTGTGTTGTGAACCATCCTAGTTTCTGGATTAGTGGGAGTGGCTTGCGGAGCTGTGCAATGTGATGCATTGTGGGAGTTGTTGTCTTCCATACAAATGCGCCCTAAAGTTACTTTTTGTCTTTCCTCGGTCAAGAAGGCACCAAATTCAAAATTTATGTTACATTTCGACTACATATATGACCCACTTTCAATAAAGATTAATGTTCCCATGGGTGAAATGCTCCTTTAACACTTCAACATTAACTACACATAAATGAATACTGATAAATTTGGCTAAACCTCTTATGATGTGTCTGTATGGATGCATGGTGAAACACACTCACATGGTGTTTTCCACTGACTGGTCTGTTTCACTGGTTGGTATTTTGGTTGGGTTGTAAGTTACTTTGGTTTCCAATTGGATGATGGGTCTGGACCTGAAAGAGCCAAATATAACACATATGAATGAATATGGCTGAAACACTGTATTTGTATATATATATTAGTTCTTTATAAAAGATCTGAGAAGCAGAACTGCTCCCTTGGACCCAACAGCAATGTCAGGAAGGTTGTCTTGCGTCTGGTCTAGAGAAGACTGACTCAATGAAATCCCAAAGAACCGCAAACCTGGTCGCACAGATGATCCAGCAATCCTCTGTTTCATTAAAGAGGGAATAAAACAGATAACAAATATATTAGAATCAATGAAGTGTGTCAAGGAAAAGTAATGCAAGAAAGGTGAACCACAAGACTGAATAAATTGAGCGTCAGCGACAGTTCTGGCAGGCCAGGTATCATTCGTGAGAGCACAAAAATTGTGCTGTAATGATGAGATCACTGCATTCATGTGCTCAACAGACATCGGCTGTTATCGGCTACAGTGTTTATCGCTGCAACCTTTCATGTGACGGGAGTAGATCTAAATATAATACTATAATCAACACTTTTCACTATTAGTTAATCTCGACAGCTGTAATGGTAAAAACGTAGTAAAAGATTTTGAGAGAGTTCCATATGTAATACTTATTTCATATGCAAAGATGTTAGCCAATCATAACAGTGGGTGTTTACACTGAAGTCTCACGCCAGACACGCCCCTTAAAACAGAGCGTTCAAATCAGAGGTAAAATCAGGGTAGAGAATGGGCTTTTATTTCTAAATTATGACAATTTTTGATGTAAAAATCATACCAACATTATAACTATAAGTGCACCTCAGGAAACATAAAATAATAAAAAAAAGTTCATGACCCCTTTAAAATATGACACTTACCACTGCTCTTGAAGACTGAGGATCTAGAGACATTGAAAGTCCAAGGGACATGTTGACAGCCTTATTGGTGACTGTTGAAAAAAAAGTGATTTTTTTTTTAAATAGAATAGAAATAATATCATGGATAATAAAACAAGTATATTTTATTACATACATGAAAGCATAATTTACAAACAAAGTACCGGTAATGGGCAGTGTAATGCAGTTTCCTTCAGTGACAGCACAATGATATATTTGTCCTCTTTGAGTTTGACTGTGTTGTATTAAAGGATCACTCAGAAGTAGACTATGGAAGAAGACAGGAGAATAAGAGAACATGTTGAAAAAGGAGACATCTGTGGTGTTCCTGCTTAGGTGTGCTGTTTCAGTATGATGCAAAAACCTCTGATCGTACTGCAAAAAGTTAAAGATGAAAAAGTGTGGACATCAGCATGTTTTTAAATTATTTTTAGTTAGTGCCGCAAAATATTTGTGTATTATGGAAAGGGGAAATTAAAACTATTGGCAAAGCTTTAAGTGAAAAAAAAATTGCCCTGTAATTAAATTCGTTTTTAAGTTCAAAGAATATTTTAACTGGACCAGAACAGTCAGCAGTGGCTTAATTATTATTATTTTTTTTAATTAAGCAGTTGCCAAATTTCTCCAGCGTGACCTACTGTACATTACAGTGACGGTAGAATTTAGAGATGTAATTTGCTTTGCAGTGCCTTCTGACTAAAAAATGAAAAGAGAAACAACACTGCACAACTCAAATGTAGGAAGTTTAGCTTAGAAATTCACATGAAGGCCTTCTGTTAAGTGCATATTCCAAGCTTTGTTAAAGGTGAAGTATGAAAGTTTTATGAATTTTCTGTGTTAAAATACATTCTCTTAACCCAGTTTATTGTTCATTGACTACTATTAGTATGCCATTTATGGGTTTATCTCTCCCATAAGTGTAAAAATTTAGCCTTTAAAGCATTGACAGTGGTCCACTCAAATCCACCAATCTGTTTCCAGCTCAACCTATAGTGAGAGTTTGAGGCGTGGCAACTGTAACAGGCGGAGCCAGAGGGTGTTTAGACGTTGTGCGAACATGACTCAAGCGTTAATGAATTTCCTGAACGGTTGTCCCGTGTACTGTGGTCCGTTATCTGTCATCTGGTCGACCAAATAAAGACATGTAACTCTGCATTTTTGTGCAACTAAATGGCCACTTACTGGTATGGGCATTTTATCAACTAATGGGTACTTAGAATACCTGTCCACTGTAAGTAGGTTCTGATGTCCATGAATCTCAAATAGATCAGACACTAGGAACTGCCATGGTTTTGTGGAATGAGAGGTTATTTTTGGTTGTGCATCTTGATGTTCTACATAGGTATTGCAAGATTTGCACATTTTTTCAAAGTCTGTCAAGTCACCTTTATTTATACAGTGCTTTTTACAATACAGATTGTTTCAAAGCAGCTTTACAGTAATAACAGAAAAGTAATGCAACAGTTTGTTTCTGCTGTGCAGCAGATCTACTGTAGAAGAAAATAGCATCATAGTCCAGCTTAAGTAAGTTCAGTGATGGTTCCTTTTGTTGTAAAAAGTTATTAATTTAATTAATTATATATATATATATATATATATATATATATATATATATATATATATATATATATATATATATATATATTGTATATATATATATCTGCTCTGGAGAAAACAGTGATGTCATTGTCCAGCTCAGTTCAGTTCTCCTATAATGGTGTCGATGCAGGCAGATCAATAATACGGTTGAATATTAAAGTCCAACTGAAATCAAAATTGACCCTATTTACTTGTTAGCGCATATTACTAGTCTTGTGGTGAACAATTAATCCGTGCAAGTTAAAATACAGAAAAAAAATTGTTTGCCGTCGTAATCTTTAATCAAAGTCTGAAAAGTTGCTTCCGGTCTGGAATGGCGTTACTTCTCTGATGACGTAGGTTTGGGTTGGGAAACGCTTAACCACTCCCCTCAAATCGTTAGTCTGTAATGAGCGAGAGATGGAGAGGAGGAGCGCTAGAGTAAAACCCTGCCCTCTGTTCAATATTCCGTTTCACTGGGAAATACGTCACAGCACTGGAGAAAAGTCGTTTGCAACTTCCGGTTCACGCAGACTTTAAATGTCCCCAACTAAGCAAGCCAAAAGTCAAAGGCGACAGGGGCAAGGAACCAAACTACATCAAGTGACAGAATGGAGAGAGAAAAAAACGTCTCGGTTACGTATGGTAACCCTCGTTCCCTGAGTCCAGGGAACGGAGACGCCTCGTCGGGGGAGTTCCCCTGACGAATTGGGATCACGCTAGGGAGACCAATTGTCTTCGAGTGAATTAAAACGAGCCAATGATCATTGGCATGCAAGGTTTGCATTCCGCGGCCCGCCTACCAGTGCGGGTATAAGGCGGAATCAAGCGCATACACAAACGCTTTTCGCTGATGAGCCGAACGGTGTCCAGTCCTCCGCGAAGGTACAGCAGCATGGCGACGGGACGAGGCGTCTCCGTTCCCTGGACTCAGGGAACGAGGGTTACCATACGTAACCGAGACGTTCCCTTTCGTCAGAAGGGAACTCCGACGCCTCGTCGGGGGAGTTCCCCTGACGAATTGGGATCCCTACCAAAACGCCATGGTGCTGGCCCCTTCCAGCGCCCAGCTAAGCTACAGCCCTGCAGCAGTTTCCAGAAATTTTGCGGGAGCTAGCTAGGGAATCACACTGCTGTTCCACAAGACCCAATCAGTGGATATTGGATAACACTGGGAAAGCGTGTCCGACCCCAAGGATATAATGGGGGGGAACGCTGCGGAAGCTGAGGCAGCCTAGAGGAAGGCCCTCAATACACATATGTACTAACCACGTAGGGTAGTGAAACATATGGCAGTCCTTGAAGGTAGTCCCAGTCCGGAGGAGTGAGGAGCATACTCAACAAGGACGACAGAATGAGTCTGTCAAGGGGAAGACACGGCTGAACTGCACGTGGCAATCATGGGTCGCCGCAGGGACCACTGGAAAAACACCCAGTCTACTAGCAACTCCTTACTGAAGGTAGCAGACCTGGTGCCGGGCGGTCCGCAACGCCTGGCGTTGGAGGGGGTGATGGAGGAACTCACGAGGTTAGCCGTTTGTTGGGTAACCAACGGAGCAAAAAGACGCACGTATCCGCTCACGGAATGGCGTCTTAAGCCGACACACCTATTCCCTCTAATTACTGGCCGTAGCGAGTACTCGGGAGGAAACCGGTTCCACACGTAGGCCATAAAACCTAGGGAACCTGTTCGTTGTCGCCCAGCCCGCAGCTCTACAAATGTCTGTTAGCGAGGCGCCTTGTGCCAGAGCCCAGGAAGCGGCAACACTCCTAGTGGAGTGAGCCCGCAATCTAGGTGGGCAGGGCTCACCCTGGGACTCATAAGCCCTGGTGATAGCATCCACTAGCCAGTGGGCTAACCTCTGCTTGGAGACAGCCTTCCCCTTCTGCTGGCCTCCGTAACAAACAAAGAGCTGATCTGAGGTCCTAAAGCTTTGCGTTCTGTCTATATAAACCCGGAGGGCCCGGACAGGACAGAGAAAAGCTAGGGCTGGGTCTGCCTCCTCCTGGGGCAGCGCTTTCAGGTTCACTACCTGGTCCGCGAAGGGAGTGGTAGGAACCTTGGGCACATATCCGAGCCTGGGTCTCAATATGACCTGAGAAAGGCCAGGCCCGAACTCTAGGCACGATTCGTCGACCGAAAAAGCCTGCAGATCCCCTACCCTCTTGAAGGAAGCCAATGCTAACAGGAGCGCTGTCTTAATGGACAGGATATTAAGCTCGACTGACAGCAAAGGCTCAAAAGGAGGACTTTGAAGTGCTCTAAGCACTAAAGTTAAGTCCCAAGAGGGTACAGGGTGCAAGTTGCGAGGTGGATTTAGCCTCCTAGCACCCTTGAGGAATCTGATGACCAGGTCGTGCTTCCCCACGGACTTACCTTCAACTACATCGTGATGTGCGGCTATTGCGGCCACATACACTTTAAGGGTGGAGGGAGACAGCCTTCGCTCCAACCCTTGTTGTAGGAAGGAGAGCACGACTCTGATCGGGCAAGTTCGTGGGTTCTCCCCGTGGGAAGAACACCAGCCGACGAACAGGTTCCACTTCAGAGCATAGAGGCGCCTCGTAGAGGGGGCTCTAGCTGAAGAGATGGTATCTACCACTGCCTGTGGCAGGCCATCTAGAACCTCCGCGTCCCATCCAGGGACCAGACATGGAGTTTCCAGAGGTCTGGACGCGGGTGCCATAGAGTGCCCCGTCTCTGAGAGAGAAGGTCTTTCCTCAGAGGAACCGGCCAGGGAGGGGCTGTCGCAAGGAGCATGAGTTCTGGGAACCAAGTCCGGGTTGGCCAATACGGGGCCACCAAAAGGACCTGCTCCTCGTCCTCCCTGACCTTGCACAGTGTCTGTGCAAGAAGGCTCACTGGGGGGAACGCATATTTGCGTAAGTCCCGGGGCCAGCTGTGTGCCAGGGCATCCGTGCCTAGAGTTCCCTCGGTCAGGGAGTAATACCACTGGCAATGGGTCGTGTCCGGAGAGGCAAACAGGTCTACCTGTGCGGCTCCGAAGATTCGCCAAATCAGCTGGACCGCCTGGGGATGGAGTCGCCACTCTCCCGGAAGGGGAGGCTGACGTGAAAGCTCGTCGGCCACATAATTGAACTCCCCTGGGACATGAATGGCACGAAGCGACCTCAGATGCTTCTGACTCCATAGGAGGAGGTGGGAGGCGAGTCGCGACATACGACGGGAGCGCAGACCACCTTGTCGGTTGATGTACGCAACGGTCGCAGTGCTGTCCGTACGGACCAGTACATGCTTGTGTCTGAGAAACCCCTTGAGGCGACACAAGGCCAAGCGTACTGCTTGCAACTCTAGGCAATTGATGTGCCAATGCAGCTGGGGCCCCGTCCACAGACCCGAGACTGCATGCCCTTTGTACGTGGCCCCCCAGCCCTTGGCAGAAGCATCTGTGAAAACCACAGCATGCCTGGAAACCTGGACTAGGGGCACTCCAGCCCGTAGAAACCCAGGATCCAACCAAGGGGAGAAGGTTTGGCGACAGCTCGGGGTGACTCTGACCCGGAACTTGCCGCTCTGCCATGCCCACCTCGAGACTCGATCGCAAAGCCAGTGCTGGAGCGGTCTCATATGCAACAGACCGAGCGGCGTTACTGCGGCTGCGGCTGCCATATGCCCCAGGAGCCTCTGAAATTGTTTCAGTGGAACCGCTGACTTGCCTCGAAAAGACTTGAGGCAGTTGAGCACTGACTGGACGCGTTCCTCCGTGAGGCGCCCAGTCTGGGCGACCGAGTCCAGCTCCATACCGAGATAAGAGATCCTCTGCACAGGGGAGAGTTTGCTCTTGTCCCAGTTGACCTGAAGCCCCAACTGACTGAGGTGCCGGAGCACCATGTCCCTGTGATCGCACAACACATCTCGCGAGTGTGCCAGAATGAGCCAGTCGTCGAGGTAGTTGAGAATGCGAACGCCTTGTTCTCTCATGGAAACAATGGCCGCCTCCGCGACTTTCGTGAAGACACGGAGCGACAGGGCCAGCCCGAAGGGTAGGACCTTGTACTGATATGCTCGACTCTCGAAAGCAAACCGAAGGAACGGTCTGTGTCGAGGAAGAATCGAGACATGAAAGTACGCGTCCTTCAGGTCGATCGCTGCAAACCAATCCTGGGGACGGATGCACTCGAAAATGCGTTTGTGCGTGAGCATCTTGAACGGGAGCTTGTGCAGGGCCCGATTCAATACTCGCAGATCCAGGATTGGCCGTAACCCACCGCCTTTATTGGGTACAATGAAGTAAGGGCTGTAAAACCCTGACCTCATATCGGCTGGAGGGACCGGCTCGATCGCGTCCTTCGCCAGTAGGACGTCGATCCCTTTCCGCAAGACCGGGGCATCCACTGGACGCACATGGGTGAAGTGGACGCCCCTGAACTTGGGAGGCCGGCGTGCAAATTGAATTGCATAGCCGAGCCGGTTGGTGCGGATGAGCCAGCGCGACGGACTCGGGAGCTCTAACCAGGCTCCGAGAAACCGCCGCAACGAGCCCACCCGCACGACCGGCGTACCCGCGGAGGGGCAGCGAGGTGGAGGGCAGGGACACGGCTCTGGTGGCATTGTGGCGGCCGAGAGCGGGGTCTGGGTGTGTATTTGAAGAACACCTACCTGCCTCCACCGGGGGACAGACGGCAGGGAAGACCCGTGAGTGTTCTGCTGCGGTCTGTCGCCTGGCGAGGGAAGGGGAGGAGACAAGGAGCAAGGCCCGAGGGCGGCTGCTGGTCTCGCCTTCCCGCCCAGCGACAGACAGGAGTGGCGTGACCGAGGTGGCGCCACTGCTATCTGAGAGCTGGGGAGAGAGGACTGAGAGTGGCGAGACCCGAGGGTGGCGCACACTGACGTCCTACTCTTGAGGGGGAGAGACTGCATGTTCGGCAGTCCCAACCGTGAATGACCCAGAGGAGGAAGAAACTGCTCTTTTTTAGGTTTTGGGTACCACCGACCAGCTGGTCGGCGGAGGAATAGAAACTAGAAAAATTTAACAAAGGATTCTCCACCCGGCCCTCCTCCGGGGGAAGGAGTGGTGATGACACACACTCCCAAAGAGCAGTTTTCGTCACACTCTCTGGGTCGCTCCTCTCAGGGTCATTTCCCCTCCTTTTGCTGGGGGGGAAACGAACTCCGAGCGGGCTGGTTTTAAGGCGCTTCTGGACCACAGTGTGGACATCGTCTGACCGAAGGCCAGCGCTGTGACTAATCACGGCCAGTCATAAAGCGCAGCTCTACTCCGAGTTAGAACTACCCACGTGCACTGAATGTGCAGGGGTAGTGAGAGAGGAAAAACTTCTGCAGATTTAGGCATGTTTGGCTTGCCATATTGGCACCAAAATACTTCCATACTGCCAAAATTTTTCACACACATCTAGGCACTTTAGACCCAGGAAGTGTGGCTGTCAAGTCTGAACCTTCAGCATGAGAACACACCATTACAGTAGGAACTCAGCATCATTTTCAGAGTATAACAGCCCTCTCTCCGATGTAGCAATCGACATCTGTCCTCCCCTGGGGCCCTGAATGAAATGCTTGGTCCCTCATGATAAGGACCAAAATCCCACTCAAAGCCTCGACGGCACACGGCACGCTGAGCGGCTCAAGCCTTTACGAGAAAGGGGAGGCGAACAACGTGCCGACGTGGTCATGCACTCCTGGGAGAACATGAACCACCCATGAACGCCGTCTCAACACACTGATTAGGCATGTGAAACAGCGATCATGGCCGTCAACCAGGCATGCAAGACGGTGAACGTGGCCATCGCTGGCACACGGCATGCTGAGCGTTCAAGCCCTCAGGCAAGACGAACAACGTGCCGACGTGGTCATGCTCTCATGTAGAGAGCACAAACCACCCACGAACACAGTCTCAGCATGTTTGTGATGCGCTAGAGGAGTGGGAAGCTCGTGAGGGTCTTTCACCTGGCGAGACATTCCGCACTGTAACCCTCAGATCACCAATGTTATTTGCCAAAGTAGCCCTCTCCTGGTGCACCAGAAGAGAAACTAGATCGGGAAACAAGCAAAGGGACTCACCTCATAGAGGCACGCGAGTCTTGATCTTGACCATGCATCTTGAGCGCCGAACGACGCGCGTTGGGTTGCCGTGACAACCCACGCTGTCAACCGGCGCTCGACGGCACACGGCACGCTGAGCGGCTCGAGCCTTTAAAAAGGGGAGACGAACAACGTGCCGACGTGGTCATGCACTCATGAGAGAACATGAACCACCCACGAACGCAGTTTCACACACTGATTAGGCACGTGAAACAATGAATGTGGCCGTCAAATAAGGACAGGAACGATCGCATCCAGAAACACACGAGTGAAACGTCATCCTGAAAAGGACGCGATCTTCACTCGTGTTGCTCTTTCAGGAAGAAATTACTCTCTTTATTGTGCTGAAGCACACAGGGACCCAACGCGGCGACACAGCGGGGAAACTGCAAGCCCGCTGTGCGCACTCAACCGTTTACCAGCTGTAAAAATAGCTTTTGAATTAACAAGTGTGTAGACGCAGCCGGCAGACAGGAAATCGCGCGGTCGCTGAAACGCCGTTTCACCAACACAGAGAGGTCCCTTCCCGAAACAGCAGACTCATAGAGCGTAAGATAAATACAATCTTAAAACTCATTCACTCAGAGAGGACACAACCGGTCGGCTCCGAAGCAGAAAGCGTTTGTGTATGCGCTTGATTCCGCCTTATACCCGCACTGGTAGGCGGGCCGCGGAATGCAAACCTTGCATGCCAATGATCATTGGCTCGTTTTAATTCACTCGAAGGCAATTGGTCTCCCTAGCGTGATCCCAATTCGTCAGGGGAACTCCCCCGACGAGGCGTCGGAGTTCCCTGCTGACGAAAGGGAACCTCAGGCTCAGTCGCTCAGTTCTCCTCTAGCCAACGAACAAACAATGTATGATTATGATTCAGGCAGCATTACAGGTCTGTGTTTTTATTTATCTTTGTCCAATATAAACTCATTTTCTCAAGCCAACCTGCATGTTTTTTCGATACCTTGGTGGGCTGCATGGACTTGAGTCAGAATGTCATTGCGTTGGTCATGGATTAGCATGGATAAGCACTTGTCTGCCCTTAAATACAACTCCTGCTTCTATGGTATTCATCTCGGAAAGGCCATTAGCTGCGTAGGTCTTTTGGCAGGTCTTGAATTCTGTCTGGCCATCTCTGATGGATAATTTCTATTAGTGCACTGAGCTTGGGGTCTTTTGCAGTCTCAGTTCTGAGAATCTACCTCCACTGTGAGGGTGGTCGCTGGATTGTATAACGTAAAGCAAGCATCAACTGACACTGTTGTCTTTAGGTCATCGAAGCATTTCTAATAATCAGTGTCCCGTATCTATTGTGAGTCACTTTTCAGTAATCCTCTCAGATTGTGGGCTTTATCCGCAAAACTTTGGTATGTAGGGTTACCGGTAGTTTAGCATGCCCATGAATCAATGAAGGTCACCTTTGCTTTGAGGTGTTAGCATTTTTAGTATATCGTGGACTTTGGCTGGATCTGGCCTAATGCCTTTGTCTTTGTACAGGTTGCAAAAGAATGATATGCTTGATGATACGCTTGTCACTGTTAAACACCAGACCTGTTTCACAGCTCTTTCCATTAGGCTTATCAGATTTCTGTCGTGATCCCTTGTCAGCTCCACATAAATGGTCTTGGGACAAACTGAAAAAAATGTCTCTGGCAGTATCTGTCAAAAGGAGTACGGAACGTAGTTAGAATTTGTGACTCCCTGTCAAGATTTATCGACAAGGTTCCGGCTTTTGTGTCTAGCTTGCCGAACACTTTTGCATTTGCACATTTTGGGTTAAGTTGCATTTAGGATGTGGGTCTAGGCAGATTCGAAGTGATCCTTCTTTCTTTGTGCTGAAGGCAAGACAAAACCACCAATCTGTGTGCTCGTCCACTTTTCGCAGGACTCCTTGATCGACAAGTTTGTTCAACTCATTTTGAAGTTTGTTCTTGATGTGAGACTGCATTTCATGGTGGGTCGACGAATAGATTGGCACCTTCCTTTAGGATGAGCTTTACTGTGCCATTGAAACTGCCAATTTTATTTAAAAAAAACTGTGTTGTCGGATACTCTCTTTTGTTTGTTTTCCCTCATGTCCATTGTTTTCTCTTTCAGCCATCGAATCAACATTTACTGTCACAAGGCTGAGGAGCTCACTTGGGTAGTCCAAACACAGCTGGGCTAGATATGTCAATGACATAGAACTTTGCATTTTTCCATCTGCACTTTTTGTAATGGCATGGGATGTTGATGGTTCCAAAGCAGGGGATTACATCACCATGACATTAGTTTTGCATTGGATACTGGTTTTAGATGTCCATGCTTTGTGGTGATGCACCATTCATCTGTTTGAATGTAGGCAGTGGATGTGTGTTTCCAGATGCCCCGTTATCTATTTTCAGGTGAAGCGTGTATTCATGTCCTTGCAAGAGAGGTAGTTTAATATTCAGAGTTGTATATGCCTCATCTCTGGGTGGTTTCACATGGATGCTATGCATGCATTTTGCACTGATGTTGATGGAGTCAAACTGTTTTTGGCATGTATAAACTGTCTTTAGTGCTGTCTAGAACGTTAATGCTGAGCTCATCTTTGTGTTTGTGGTCTTTCCATGGGTTAATGTGGCTTTGGCATCTGTTGCATGTTCATGACTTCCTTCTTCTGCACTGGCTGGATAGCTGTCTCTGTTGTCTGTTCTTTTTAGAGCATATATCATTGTATGCAGGCATGGCCGTAGCCAGCTATGAGGTCACCGAGGTCCGGACCTCGGTCATTTTTTTATATTCAAAAATAAAATTTCAAGCTCTCTGAATGATTAATTAGCCGTTTAAACCGCGTCATATGTGTGTTTGCAATTTATGTCGCTGCGAGAAGGTAGATCAGTGAACGGGGCTTGAGAGCGTGTTGTGAGCATAGACTGTAAAAAATGCGGCAGAGCGCTTTATGTCACTTTATTATAATTTATAAATAAAGCGCAAAAGAAACTACAAGCATGATGCAACAGCATCGTAGTTGATGTCAATTTGAAAGTCATGAAATGACCAAAAAGTGCCAATAAACTTTTTTTTCTTTTACATTTCCGATAATGGCGCGTATAATTTGCACTAAGTGCCTGTCTTTTTAGCAAAAAAGGCACCCACAACTAAATAGCTACAGTTGCACGGGTCGTTGGGCGTGCGTGAGGTGCTTGAAACTAAGTAGCTTTTGACGCGTTCGACTCGAGTTCGAATCCGCCTTTTGCCGAACTCGCTCTTCTCCCTCTTCTCCCTTTTCCCAATACACATGAGATGTAAAATGTATAGCCTAACATAAAGGTCTCTAGCGTTATATTTTGCCAACGAACTAATATCGAAACCGTGATATGGTTTTGTGCTTTATAAAACAGCACAAGACTTTAAGTATCCTATATAGGCATTATGTTTGTGCTGCGTGATTTAAAGAAAAGTGCGCACTTTGCTCACGCGATCAAAGGGTTTATTTCTTGCAAGTGAAGACATTAGGACAAAAGTATTGTAATTTTCCTATAGTGTAATGTAAAATATACTTTTGAAATATTCATTTTCATTTATTAGGCTATATGGATTTTATGTCATAGGAATAATTATAGAAATCATTATTATATTATTATACTAATTGTTTGGCATACTAAAACACCAGTTATAATGTAATGTAGACTGAAACTCCATATCATAACTAAAAAATATGTTTGAGCCCCCTTTAATGTCCAGGTACAAGTCAATGTTTTTTATTTGTGCACAGTTCATGGGTTGAAGCCCGTTGAAGCTCTTAATTTTGAGCTCTCAAAGAGCACCAGATTGATGCATTTAACCTTAAAATGTACAAAATTTTCTTGCGGGGGAGCATGCCCCCGAACCCCCCTAGAGGGACAGAGGTTTACCCAACATAGTTTTACAAAATCCTATATGGGAAAGATCTATCATTTATGAACTTTACTCCAGCATAGTACAACAAAGTTCCTTTTAAGTCAGTAAACTAAAACTCTTAATGCAAAATTAAAATGTCCTTGGACAAACTATACATTAGGCCTGCCTAAGGGGGGGCCTACAAGACATTGATTGTGCCCAGGGGCCTCTGAATTCTTAATCCGGCCCTGCACCTCACCTCGGACCTCACTAATTTTCAAACCCTGGTTACGGCCTTGTATGCAGGGCACTGCCTTGGCTTGTAGTTTGTGTCACAGTTTTGACATGTTGTCCTTTTGTTACAGCATGGACAATTTCAGTGTGTGACATACCAAGGTGTTGTATCTGTTCATTAACAGCTGTGAAGGCTGCATTTTTTTGCCCCTTTGCTTATATCGGCAATGGGGTGACCTTTAGGCTTGCTGTATAAGTTGATTCTCAAAGCATCGAAAGGAGTACTGGCAATGATAAGTTTGACTAAACGGTCATTGAGCTTATTGTCAGTGAATTGGCATTTCAGTGCTAAAGTTCTGGCTCTAGCCATGGAGTCGTCGATGATCTCTTTTGGTTTTTGTCTATATTGCATGAGATGGAGCCTGTGGATTCTGAAGTTCACATTTAACTTTACCTGTCCTTCAAAGAAATTCCACAAGGTGTCAGGCTTTCTCTTATCTGCATCCCTGAGCCGACTTGCATTGAGTCATTGCATCTCCAGTGCCTACATATTTTCCTAGCTTGTTTTTTATGGAGAGAGAATTGTGTCTTTTTTACATGCAAGAAAATAAATGATCTGAGAGAGAAAAAAATGTTTGAGAGAAAAAGTTATTAAACTGATAGCAAAAAAGCATTTTATGAGAGAAAAAAAAATTGAGAGAAAAAGTTTTAGAGTCGTAGTTCACTGACAAGCTGAGCAATATCGCATTAATTATCACAGGCAATACGTGATCTAAGATCACCATGAATCATCTTACCCAAACATTGGAGTGTCCGTGCCCAACTACTAAGGCAGAAGCGGCATCTATGCCGGTGAACCGAACAATGGTATAATGATTCAGTTCGACTCCCAAGACAAGACGATGCTCACCCGACTGGCCAATAGGAACGTGGCCCCACCCATGACACAATTCTCACAGTCAAAGCAGAATCCTGACACGAGAGCAAGAAATTGCATCGAGAGCAAAGAAAAGCGTTTTGAGAGAAAATGTTTTCACACTGGTAGCAAAAAATATATAAAATATATATATGAGAGTTTTTTTTTTTTTTGTATTTTGAGAGAGATTTTTTTTTCTCAGAAATGATTAAAAAATTCTAATTTATATTTTTTTTGTTCTGAGAAAATACTTTCTCTCAAAACTTTTTTTAGTCTCAAATATTATTATTTCTCTCATAAAATGCTTTTTTGCTCTCAGTGTAATAACTTTTTCTCTCAAACTTTTTTTTCTCTCTCAGATAATTTATTTTCTTGCATGTAATAAAGACACAATTCTCTCTCCATAGTTTTTCTGCATTTGTTATTTCTTCATCGTCCAGGTAAAGATCTTTTGTTGTTGTTTAAATAAAGACATTGCTTCACTCAGATTGGGGTCAGACCAGATCATTATTGCTAGACAGTGTTGGGAAGGCTTCTTTGGAAATGTAATAGGTTACAGATTACCCTGTTTAAAGGGGTGGTTGATTATGATTTCACATATCTAACTTTAGATACAGCACTCAAAGTTCAAAGCAAAGGAAGATATTTGCTTTTAAAGAAATCGATTTTTAAGGACTACAACAAACGGCTGGTAGGGACTACACGACATTCCTCCCAGGTTAGTGACATCACTAACCCTAAAATTTACGTAAACCCGCCCCCGCAGTCCATGTTGAGAAGAGGAAGAGTTGTAGTAGAGTACATTTGGGAGTCTGCTCAAGCTGTCACATCCGTCTTTTCACATGCAATACAGTACGTACACACACACACACACACACACACACACACACACACACACACACACACACACACACACACACACACACACACACACACACAGCCCCTCCCCTCCGAGCACACAGTTCACGAAAGGCTGGTATCTCGTGAACACTTTTACACAATCACACATTAAAAAGTGCTATAAAAAATATTTTAGATTTTGAATACAATGTTGTCAGTGTGTTAATATTGAACTGAATGGACTAGCAAATTTGGCTGATTATTGCTGCTGGAAAATGGTTGTGTTTTGGTCTGTACTAATCGGTCACACTGGGGAAAAACATTTGGAGTTCTATAGACTGCCAAAAGTTAAAGAGAAGAGTGCAAAAAACTGATGAAAGAAGGTGTTTGTGATTGAGAGAGGCACTGCATCAGCTCATCAACCACATGTGTAAATAAAGCGTTGACTATGGCTAAAATGTTGACGTAAAGTAGCCTAGTTCACTATGGCTACGTTCACACTGTCAGTCCAAATCCGATTATTTTTGTATCCGATCGGAATCTGATCTAAAATGATGTCCACACTGTGTATCACAACTGTTTGTGTGTCCATGCAGCTCTTTCGCTTTCCGGAATATCTGCAATGGTTTCTAAGGCAATGACGTTGATGGAGGGGTTTGCATTTGCAATACAGATGTTGTCTTATTTAAATTTTACAACATGGAAATGTGTAGCCGCCGCGCTGGACTACTACGCCTTGTGCCTGCTGCAGAACTGTAGGAGGCTGGTGTGCACAGCTTTTTATCCGCGTTCTTGTCTCCGCCAGTTTCAAATTATGCTGATCGTCCGGCACTTTGCAACACCACAGCCTTGTTTCGGCAGCGACTTTTATAATGTTTCCTATAACAACATCTGACGTTTACATTTTACGTGGCGTGAGAATGTCACATAAACCACGCAAAATCCGATCAGAGCGTTCAGACTGAAGCGGATTTCCTGATGTGATTTGAATAGGATTTCAAACCACATATGGATGTAGCTTGAAACGGATTTCATGTGATTTTTTTGCTGTTCACGTTAGCCAATTCTGATCAGATTTTAATCGTATATGAACAAAAATTGAATTTGGACTGACACTCTGAATGTAGCCTATGTCGGAATAAGAAACAGAAGGAAGAATTGTCGGGTGGTCAGTGCACGACTGAGAAGCTATAGCTCGTTCGGATCTTTACCACATATTAACTTTAGTTTGTCAAAATGTCGTGCTCTTTCCTGCTTACTAAGTCCTTCTCTACAGTATATGATTTAGCAGCTTCCACATGTTTTTTTTCCATGGTTTAGACATCATAAATTAGTGTAACAATGTGTTCAGTAGTACACAAAACAGTGCAATCCATGCTGTTGTTTACATCCGAGTATCTCCAATATGGCCGCGCATCACTTGCAACTTCTCAAATCTGTCACTGCAATTTTAAATTTCACGCCTTGACTTTTGCTACTCTTTTCGTGATATATTTGATGCAAAACTAACTTGTGCACTTGAAACTCAGTGATGGAGAGAGAGAAAGGGGGTCGGGGGTGTTCAAAGGAGCAGTTTATTGGTTGGCGCCTAGCCAATGAAATGGGACTTCTTTTGTACGCGATGATGTCACGAAACCTGCGTCCTCGGGGACGATCTGAAACGTTAACATGGCTTAATGCATTAGACCAGACGTCGGCAACCTAAGGCACGCGTGCCAACACTGGTACGCGGAGGGTTAATCGCTGGCACACAAGCAAATGCGAGAGAATTGTATGTATTTCATTCTGATAATGTAGTCTACCGGCACACAGATCTACATTTTGATGTAATAATTCCTCATAGTAAAAAAAGCTTATTTTATTAAGTTAGGAGTAGAGATGCACCGATTGATCCGCTGGTGACCGGAATTGGCCGATTTTCACGTGATCTGCCATGACCGGTGACCGGCCGGTCAGTCTGACATATACCGATTTTATGCCGTTCAAATGCAGTCGGGCTCCCCATGATTAAACGGACAGTATGGAATTTTTCGCCGCTAGGCGTCGCTAACCTCTTTACAGTAACAAAGGCGTAGTTTGATGATGCAACATTTGCTAAGAATTATGGATCTTGTCGTAAACGTCAAGCCGACCGATCTAATAATGTTTATGGATGACTGAATACATTGATGTTTTTATCATGACTGTGATATGAAGCAGTTCGGGATTGCTAAGAGACAGCTATTAGCTCCACACACAACGCGAGTCCCGCAGATATAAAAGGAATATGGACATTACATTCTACCGAACTACACGCGAGTGCAGAATTACAACTCACAGGTCAGTTTATTAGACAAATTAAACTTGTGAGGTAACGCAGCGCTGTTTCATTTGGTCTAACATTACACTATCACACTAAACTGCATTTGAATGTGTTTAAATTAATGTGTTAGTTTGTCTGTATGAGACTAGCAGTAAGCTAGATCAACATTAGAATAACATACAGATCATATTCTAACATTTTATCATTGTTGAACTATAAAACATTGATTAGTTTTATGTAAATGTGCTCACCTGTTTAATAAAGTACATGTAGGAGCGGTCGAAGTCTCGGACGTGGAGCTCTCGGCATCTCGAAAACACTGCGCTGATATTGATTCTCGTTTTAGTTCTCCTTTTTTATCCAAAGTCTGCTTGCCATGGTCGATAATGTTTGAACGAAACAACAACAGCGTGTAGATAGACAGTACGAACTACACAGTGGTCCACGTCTGTCGCTTTGGTTACTATCAGACGGCTCTGGTTCATAGCTCTGGTTGCTATGGCAGTACGAGCGGAAACCAAGGAGAACGCGGATATGACGCCATTGACTGCGACAAAACGGAAATAAAGAAACGGGACGTGTCTTCGAATTAAATTCGAATACAAATTTCTCCTGGTTTGAAAGTTGTTGGAAACAGTCGGGATAATGTAAGTACACAACTAAAAAAATATATATAACATAGATATAGTGATTTTTGCTATTTTTAAAGCAAAAAAGTTACATATTGTGCCTTTAATATTGCGCAACATCAGCATCACACGTGCACACGGAACGCACATGTAGGAAACCTCGTGAATTACGGCCGTTTCACGCATATTTTTTTTCAGCATGCATGTTAATCAATGAGTGCATTCACACCACGCTCAATTAAAGTGAAAGAACACATTTGATGGACAAAATAAATATGATTTCAAACAAAAGTGCCCAAAATGCACAAAATGTGCATTTCTATTGTGTTTTAACAAGAACTGGATTAGGTTATGTCAGAAAAGAAAATAAAGACTTAAAAATATTTATATAAAATGTACCCATTTAAACTTGTTTTTATTATTCAGTTTGGGTAAAAGGATATGGTATTTTATATAAAAAAAAAAAAAAAAAATATATATATATATATATATATATATATATATATATATATATATATATATATATATATATATATATATATATATATATATATATAAAATAAATATTTGTGTGTGCTGTAAAGTGGTTAGAAAAAATGAAATCGGAATCGGCTAAAATCGGTATCGGCAGGTCAAACTCAACGAAAAATCGGAAATCAGAATATTTATATATATATATATAGGCTATGTGTGTGTTGTGGCACAGTGATGAACTCGGAAACTTAAAAATGCACTTTATGACAAAAAGGTTGCCGACCCCTACATTAGACTGATATTAAAATAAATAAATGATATTATCAAACTCAGTAAACACCATACTAATAATGCATATTACAGAAAAGCAGATGAGCACAAAGCACAGCCAATATAAAATCACACTTTAGCACCTCTTTTTACTTTGAGATTGTTCTGAGCTTAAATACAGATTTCTGAATTAAATTATTTTTTAATTTCCAGCACTGGAACACATTTTTATCACTCGTCATGGTGGCAACTCTCAGACAGATTGGACCCTAAAGCTTTAAGCATCAATGTGGATTGATGTAATTGGCAGACATGGTGCAATGCAAACTCAAACAAGAGAGCCAATCAGAATAGCATCGCTTTACAAAATGGCCTTTAAATAGCAGGAGGCATCATGCACATCAAAAACAAGCAAAGCAACAAATTAATATTATTCAACACATCCTAGATTTTTACAGAAAATATTCAAGATGTAACCCCCTTTGAAATCATTAAGATTTTCATAAGTAACTAATTTAATTCAGCCTACACATTTTTTTCTCAGTAACTGTAACTGATTACATTTATTATTTTGTAATTAAAGTACGAAATATGTAACTAGTTACTCCCCAACACTGTTGGTTGATGTGCTGCCATTCTAGCGCATTTATCTTATACTCTCGTGAAAAGAAGTCGTTCTTTTCCGTGTTTTGTTGTCTCCTTTGGACCGATTAGTAAATATAACAGACATCTGTCATTATTAGTTGACAGAAGTGCTTCAGACGCAATCACGCATGGGCGTTCCCAAAGCGTCATTGACGCATCGTCTCGTTCCCTACTCAGAGAACTAGGGTTACAGTCGTAACCTGAGACGTTTTCTCTACATACTTCACACACACGTGCAGAAAAGCATGTTGCCACTCCGGGCCAACACAAAGCATAAATACAGCAGAAAAAGTGCGAGTAATATGGTTTCTTGCTATTTCGGGCATAGACCGTGTCTATAATTTGTCAGTGTGAAGCTTTATTATGACCGCCGCTAGCGTAGCTAGCGAAAGCGGTCATATAGGGATTGTCAAAGATTTTTTTTTTTTTTTTTTTCGTCACCTTACTGAATTTTTCGTCAACGATACCAGGGATACCGAAACACCGGGGAACATGAAATTAGGTGGGCATGTAGCCCCACTAGACTTCTAAGGAAAAATTTCGTTTGGTCCCCGGGGGCCACTTCCCCCCCCCGCGCTGGGGCCCCCGTAACGATACCAGGGACACCGAAGCACCGGGGAACATGAAATTTGGTGGGCATGTAGCCCCACTAGACTTCTAAGGAAAAATTTCGTTTGATCCCCGGGGGCCACTCCCCCCCCGCGCTGGGCCCCCCCAAACCCGCGCTGGGCCCCCCCAAACCCCCAAAAATGCAGTTTTTCCTAAATAACTACCTGAACAGTGGCACCGAGGATGAAGACATTTTTATGGTATGTTGGTCTACTAGACTTTTACGGAAAAATTTTGTTTGGTCCCCGGGGGCCACTTCCCCCCCCCCGCGCTGGGGCCCCCGTAAATTTTTCTTCAACGATACCAGGGACACTGAAGCACCGGGGAACATGAAATTTGGTGGGCATGTAGCCCCACTAGACTTCTAAGGAAAAATTTCGTTTGGTCCCCGGGGGCCACTCCCCCGCCCGCGCTGGGCCCCCCCAAACCCAAAAAAATTCAGTTTTTCCTAAATAACTACCTGAACCGTGGCACCGAGAATGAAGAAATTTTTATGGTATGTTGGTCTACTAGACTTTTACGGGAAAATTTCGTTTGGTCCCCGGGGGCCACTCCCCCCCCCCCCCCCCCCGCGCTGGGGCCCCGTAAATTTTTCGTCAACGATACCAGGGACACTGAACCACCGGGGAACATGAAATTTGGTGGGCATGTAGCCCCACTAGACTTCTAAGGAAAAGTTTCGTTTGGTCCCCGGGGGCCACTCCCCCCCCCCCGCGCTGGGCCCCCCCAAAACCAAAAAAATGCAGTTTTTCCTAAATAACTACCTGAACCGTGGCACCGAGGATGAATACATTTTTATGGTATGTTGGTCTTAAGGGCCCACATCAACCTAGCCCATAATCTATTGTCAAAGTTTTTTTTTTTTTTTTTCGTCATCTACTGAATTTTTTCGTCAACGATACCAGGGACACCGAAAAACCGGGGAACATGAAATTTGGTGGGCATGTAGCCCCACTAGACTTTTACGGAAAAAATTCGTTTGGTCCCCGGGGGCCACTCCCCCCCCCCCCCCCCCCGCACTGGGCCCCCCCAAACCCAAAAAATGCAGTTTTTCCTAAATAACTACCTGAACCGTGGCACCGAGGATGAAGACATTTTTATGGTATGTTGCTCTTAAGGGCCCACATCAACCTAGCCCATAATTACTCATTTGTGATTTGCGCCCCTCCCATAAAAAAATGAAAATGCAATATTATTCTGCTTTAATTGCCCCTATCTTCAGTTGAGATGTTCAGAACTGCACCATATTTCATGTGTATGATTAACTTGACATCCTCTGGGGGTATGCTAAGTTTCGTAGAATTTCATCCATGGGGGGGTATAAAATAAATTCATTTATGTGCACATTTAGTGACTGTACACTCATCGGCCTGTAGATGGTGGTGTTGAGCGAAGGGTTGCTGGTTTAGGATGATACTGTCACTAAGGTTGCCAACTGTCCCGAATTAGACGTCCCGTATTTTGGGCCTAATTTATTTGTCCCGTGCGTGACCTCCCGTGTCCCGTTTTTTGACAAGCTGATAAACCACTGACTGATACAACAGCAACAGCAGCGCTGACCACGACACTTGAGAATGATCACCGACACCTGTCATCATCCAATCACAGCTTTTTTTAATCACTGTTTTGAGACAAATCATTGTTTGATTTGCGAACATCCTCTGCCGTCTGGTCGCTTCCGCTTCAAGCCGGACTCGTCTCACGCTAACGGTAATTTCCTTTCACTGTCCACGTTTTGATTTCGGCTAATCAATTTTGGCGAATGCAAACAACGTGATTATTGTTCATGAGTCTAACATCCAGCCACGCAAGAAAACATGTAATCTACCTGAGGGAATAATATGCTCAAAAAACATTTCTGATTATTATTAATGTTTTAAAGCTTTTAGAAAGTACATAGAAAGCTTTTGTAACATTACCTTAACTGTCACTTTTGATTAATGTAATGCATCCTTGCTGAATAAAAGTAGGCAATTACTTTCTTTATTTTTTTCCCCAAAAAATAATCTTACTAAACCCAAACTTTTGAACTGTAAGCCTAGTGTATACTGTTAAAAAAGCTTTCTATTTTAGATAAATGCTGTTATTTTGAACTATGGTTTGTTTGTAATGTGACTTTTTTCATGTATGACATTAAAATTATTTTTAGAATTAAATACATAAATAGGTTAAGCAATACAAATGTGTTTATGTCTGATAACCTTTTAAACACAAACTTAACTGCAGACACTGAAATGACGTACACTGTGTGATACAGTACAAATATTTTGAGTGTCCCTCATTTTCCTATAAATAACCACGATTGTCCCGTATTTTCCTTTTCTGAAGTTGGCAACCCTAACTGTCACACACACACATGCAGGATTACAAACAAACGCAAGCATGCACACACACTGACATCCACACGCACAGACACACACCATACACACACATACAAATCCACATGCACAGACACACACACGCACACACATGTACGCACGCATACATACACACACAGACACACACATACACAAACACACACACATATACACACACACACAGACAGACATGCACATACTACTACTTTTTTAGGTATATACATAAACACGCAATACAGCCAAATTGCTCCACGTCATTTTTTTTTTTGTGGAAAGCCAGTGCAGGCCTGAGCGGCGGTCATATTTTGTACCGCCATGCGGTACATCTAGGTTCTGTTCTTTTTCTGTCTACAGCCTATCAAAACATGGTCTCTCTCTCTCTCTCTCTCTCTCTCTCTCTCTCTCTCTCTCTCTTATAATCTGTAATAATGTAAGTTCAAATAAATAATTCAACAATGAAGATTCAGAAGACACACACAAACTGTCAATAAATATTTTGATAACCAGTATAATTGTTTGCTATGTGCAATGGAGCACAAAAGCTATGATCTGGGTTTTTCCATATCAGTGTAGTAGAATCTAATTCATACTGACCCCCTCTAAAGGCTATGCCTACAAAACTCTGGTTGGCTTGTGTTTGTAAGACAGTTTCTTTCTCCCTGTTTTAGTAGTGCGGTTTTGTTTTTTCATTATCTGTGGTTATGTTGTTCTCACCTTGATGCTTTCCGTATCATCTTATAGCCAAAGGCAACATTTTGTCTCTGTGAAGGTGAAGGTGCATTGAAGGTTTTCCAGGAAACGGGGTCAATGTTAAAAGCCATCACCGACTGAGATGCTAAAGTGTTTAGAAGTGATAAAAAAAGACTGTCAAATTTCTAGTTGCTAAATCAATTAAAATGTATAAAATTGAAATTTCCATTCCTGCTTGCTGATTGAATGAAACAACATTGCAGCGATGCTAAAATACATGCTAGTAACATCAGCAGCTGCTGGTTATTTCACTGAGTAGCACCAATAGAGACAATTGACAACATTAACAAAACAAATAACATAAAATGTCTTGTAACCATTAAAAGAAAAGAAAAGGGAAAGAAAAAGAACTTGAGATCATGCTACACTGTGAAAAACAGTTTGTTTGGTTTCCTAAGTGTAATTTTCAATACGAATAGCTATGTGAAAATGTGTCATAGCCTACATCTATAAGTTATTTTCTGCAGTGGTTTTCTCATAGATGCGTGTTTGGGTGTGAAATGTGTGAAGGCAGAAAGCTCATGTGACAGTATTAGACTGAGAGGGGCTTTTAGAGAAGGAAGTGCATACTTGTTGCAGTTTATTCTTGCACTAAAAGGACAGTTTTTCATCCTCACCCATTTAATATCTGGTAATATGCTCCTACTTTAAAAAGATGGTCATATAGTTTTGATCTTATGAGGTCCAAAAATTAGATGTCTAGCCTATTTTTTTATGATCAACAAGAATGTAAATCTACAGTAAAATTAAAACTGAAAGTGCTTTAAACCTAATTCCTACTGTTTTTTTTTAAATAACTCATCATGTACAACATGATTATTTCACTTCATTTCACAGCTTTGAAATTGAACCAATTTACACTATAAAGAGAATGTAAAGGCAGTTTTACATGGTGAGATGATGATAAAATCTTATTGCATTCACTGCTTTCAAATCGTACAAAAAGGAGCAAAAAGATTTACAAAAGAGTGGAAATAGGCAGCTAGTGAGGTAACGATGGTGTACAAAATAACTAGGCTAATAAAAGAGAGAGAATAAAATAAGTAAATATCTTACCACAAAAGATGCATAATCTGATACAGAAGTTCTGGTCCATAATATCATCTCAAGTGTATAGAGGATGCCTGAGGTGAAACAGTCAAGGAAATAAATGAAAGTGAAGGTGTGTTTTAACTTGCCTGAAAGCTGACTCCCCATCGCGCGCATGATGTCACTTCACAACTGAGTGACCTGGATAAGTGTGAAACTCTCGGCCTGAAATTATGTCCCAGGCCGGCATTAAATTATTTGTGAATATTTGTAAATATTCGGGGCTTGTTTAAACAGCTGGATAACTGACAGTGTACTGCAGTTCTGTAGATGTTATTATAGTTAACTAAGACTAAAACTAAAACTATTAAAAACATGTATGCTAATCGAAATAAAGATTAAATAAAATAAAATAAAATATAAATATTAGGTGGAAAACTTAAACTAAATGAAAATTAGAAATGTTACCTTGTCAGTGAACTACGGATGTTCATTCCGGGCTTTTCATCCATGGTCATTAGCTATCCATTAACCGACATTATGTTTAATTAGAATTAAATTAAATTAGAATAGATAAGTGTCTGTGACCCATACCAAAATTTGTATTCCATGTGTTTAGTTTTATCATTCACAAATAGGGTATGGGATCAATATCCCATCTAAAGTATTGCAGTCACAGATCAAAAAATCGAAATCAAACATTTTAAAACATGTAAAATGATCAGAATAGCAAACAACGTGGTCACAGATCAAAATATAATACACGTGATCACGCTGCCTGAATTAAAAAAAAAAACAAGCATGAATAAAAACTTTAAACAAAATTATTTTGCACAAAACTTAAACTTATGTTCATGTTTTCTTTAAAATTATGTTTTCCTTGGTTTAATTAACTCTGTACTTTGTGCTCTCTTGCATTTTCTGCTTATTTTACTCTTTTGTACGCTTGTGCTGTTTTTCTCTTCGCTCTTCTTTCCATGTTCTTGCGCTTGCTTTCCCAAATGTTGCAGTTCGAGTTTCATGTAAATTAGGGCGTGGTTAAGCATCACCATTGGTCCACTAGTTCTAGATTGACAGCTCCTCCTCTAGCCAATCAATCGAAGAGGGGAGATGACGTCACACCAATGACTTATCACTCATACAGGGGAAGATCTAACAATATATGTTAGAAGATTTCATTAAATGACTAATGTACCCAAAATGACCCAATGTGGTGGTGGTTGAGGAGAGATCCCCTGATATGATTGTAAAGCGCTTTGGGTGTACAGTAGTACATATGAAAGCGCTATATAAATGCCTCATTCATTCATTCCAATGTACTATTGAAATTGATTTCTGGGCATCGTAATGTTATTTTTCAACCTCCCCCCACCCATGTTGATGACACCGCTGGCACATCGCTGGGCCTCTGGGGCGTTCTGTCACTATCAAAATTTAATTGGCTGATAACACACGTCAGTCAAAGTTATGATCAAATGGAAGATGGCAGCTTCAACGGAAGGCTAGCTATAGTGCTGGGTCACGTTCAAGCTCAAACCAGTGCACAACGTTTTGCTACGGTTTCAGGGTTGAACGTCATGTTTCCTGGAAACGGTGTACGGTTTGAGATACGTTTTCTCTTGTTTGGTGGGTGTGTCAAAAATGTCCGCCCAATCAGCAGCAACATGTCTATAAACCATGCGGTATTAAAGAGACACCTCACACAATGGGTCCAAGTAAAGTCGTTTACAAATGTGTCCGCAGCAGCTCGGTAAACACAACAACTGAAGATATTAGAAACAGGGCTGGCGCCACAGGGGGCGCCTCAGATTTTTTACTGATAAAAAATGCTATTTAAAAATCACATTTGCCAAATACATTTTCACATTTTCTTATTTTTGTGAATATTAAGCTAAATTAATAATATTTAGTTAAGGACAGTCTGTTAGGCAAAGTCGAATTTTGATTTGTCGTTTGATTTTGCGTGCTCGCTCACCCTAACATTACGTTAAATTTCTCATACGAGAAAAGTTCACAAGACGGCTACGGACTGTAGAACGGATATTCAATAATTTCAAGGTTGCATATTGCATCATGTCGTTGATTTCACAATGGACATTCGAAAATGGATTAAAAAGAAAGAACCCACAACACCTGCTGCTACTTCTTCTGACTCATCTGAGCTCCAAATAAGCAGTGTGGACTCTGACAATGCAGCCCCGCTAATGGCACTGCCAGTCACTCAACCCGCCAAATGCAAGGACTATAGACCTTATGCGCCAGAGAAACGAGGGCGCCGCCATCTTTAGAATATTGTCTTAACTTCCGTTTTGCGGTCAATCTGTATATTTCTATGGCATTGCTGTCCAGGAGTAATTAGCTTTTGAAGTGGATTTACTTAATGTAAAGTTAATGAAAGTTATCATGAGGACTATAATGTTTAAAGCAGATGACTAAACAAATGTCAGTCGACCGGGAAGATTTTAAAACAAGCCGTTCATTAATAAATACGTAAAATCGCTGTGAAAATACAGACCGGAAGTCAAAAGACAACGAGCGCAGCGCTGAAAAGTGGCGGAGCTACATAAGGTCTATACTATAGTGTACCAGGAGTGTACCAGAGGACCTCGGTAAAGACAAGCCAGTCCAGGTTTGTTTAAAGCAGTTTCCAAAGAAACAACAATATAAAAACGACTGTAAACGGTCATTTTCGGCAAATTGGTACAATGATAGGGAATGGGTAGAATATTCAGAGCAAGCAGATTCGGCATTTCTAATTTTGTTTAATAATATGTTTTCTTTTGATATTCTTTTTATTGTACTTATTAATATTTATGGTCCATTTTTTGCCAATCGAGAAAAAAAAATTCAATTTCAATATATTTTTCAATTAATGCAGTATTTCAGAATAATATAGAGAGACTAGGCCCTCGATACAGAATGATGCCCTTAAAAATGATCCAGAAACGATTTACGGTGAACAGGTAACGTTAGACAATAGCACAGTTACTGTTTAGTGTTCTGGACCCAGATGGTGTTGCCTAGACGAGCACAAAGACGTGTAGGCTACGAGTCAATGTGGCACATAGGCTAAAGTTTGGACCAGGATTGTCGTGCTCGTCTATAGGCAACGCCACCTGGGTTGAAAAATATATAAAAATATATACAAACTTTAGCCTATGTGCCACGTTGACTGGTACGTGTCTTCGTGCTCGTCTAGGCAACACCATCTGGGTCGAGAACACTTAACAGTTAACAATGCTGCAGCTATTGTCTCCCTGTTCACCGTTAATCGTTTCTGGATAATTTTTAAGGGCATCATTTTGTATCGAGGGCCTAGCACATATATATGCAGTATATATATATATATATATTGGACAAAATTAATAACTTTTAAGATGTGAATTTGAGTGTATATTTTTATTTATTCTCAAATAATACTTTTTGTCAATGTTTATAATTTTTTATTTATTTGAAGTGTACACGTTTTTGCATTATTATTATTATTATTATTATTATTATTATTATTATTATTATTATTATTATAACTACAGTCAAACCTCAATACAGAGAAAGCTTTTTGTTACACACGTGTACGATTAAAATGTAATTAAAATGTAACAAAAATAAACAAGAATGCTTTATCCATCTGGATCTGATCTAATTTCAACCTCTTTTTTTGCTGTATGGTAATAGCACTACCAGTTCATTTGTATGCATAATTGTGTGTGTGTGGGTGGATCTGTTTTGCACATTTTGTTGTGATTTCACCAGAACGAAACGAATAGCTCTGTCTCCGCAACGGATTGAAGCGCGCGTCCGTGTGAAGACTGTGCGAGCCACAAGACAACACTGTATCCGCTTCACTGATCGAACAACGAGCACTTTGATCACTTGATTTAAAAAACAACACATTTCAGCGCTAGAACTACTCTAATTTGACAAACGAACAAAATGAATGCTCTGCTAGTTAACTGGATATGTTTTATTAATTTGTATTGGTACATCCGTGCCGCAAAGATGTTTTAAAAAGATGTTTTAATGTATGCCGCCATATATTATAGTTATCCTTTTTACCCGCCTAGAAAAGCGCCACGTTTTATTTTGTGTCACCATACTTGGTCGTGTAACTACTCGTGTAACTGTATTTAAATAGGGAAAACGTGGAGGTGTTTGGTCGCTTCTAACTTCATCTCTGTTTGGATCCTAATGAATGAACTGGGCTAAGCTAAGTGCTATCAAAGTGTAGCCGTGCGCCAGAGTGATTGAGTGCACGCACTGAGACGCCCACATAGCAAATAGACTTGGCCCAAATGTGTCCTTACAATTGCACTGCTGGCGTGTTGCAGGTGTTCTGCATACTTTGTCAGAATAGCATACCGGAAGTTGAGTTTTATAGCGGGGTCTGTCAATTTAGCCTACTTTGTCAAAACAGCATACCAGTGTTTGTGAAGGGTATGCTGTTTTAAAGCCCCTTGTTTAATAAAAATACAGTTTATAAAGGGGTATGCTGTTTTGATAGTCCCTGGTTTAATAAAAATACAGTTTATAAAGGGGTATGCTTTTTTGTATCAGCCATCCTGCTGATCATTAACAAGCTTTTTAAGTGCACTAGAAAAATAATTTTTAGAATTATTTCAAGACAGAAACTACCAACTTTCAATACACTCTGGTAATAATGATCAGAAGAGCTACCAAATAAACAAAACCCTGAAAATAAACGCAAGAATAATGAATGCTTACCGTTTGATGTTATCACTGGTTTTCTCATCAAGCCCATTTGTTTGGGGATGGTAAGCAGCCGTAACACTTACAAAGTGTGCTGTTGATCTAAAATGTAACAAAAAAAAAAAAAAATCAGAACATTATTTCCATTTGGTTTTCATTTGGTTTATAATACTTCTGTCAAATATTTCAATCAATAAATCTTTATTTGTTGAGCACCAAATAACAAATGACATCATCAGAACAAAATGCATAAAGTGAAGCTTACTTGATTGACAAACTCCCGTCCTTGGTCTGACAGTATGCGCTTAGGGTAGCCATGTCTATAAATGACTGTACAAAGGTTTTTGGCTACTTCCAATGCAGACTTTGTCTTTTGAGGAAAGGCCTCCACCCACTTGGAAAAATAGTCAGTGACTGTCAATATATACTGACACCCAGTAGGTGTTTTTTGGAGTGGACCAGTGAAATGAGCCGATGAGCTCCCAAACAGCAGATACCTATTAGTGATTTGAATGCATAATAGATTAAATAAAATAATGCTTAGCATTGTTAAAATCTAGTCGATTACAAAAGATGATGACCTTGTTGCAGTCCAGAGTTTTAACTGCATTCAGGGGTGGTCCCACCCGTTGACATTGGTCATATTCAGATATCTTGAAAAAAGCTCAAATTACAAACAGTAAGTTTCACATAGCTATTAATATGTAGATATAGACGTATAAAAAATAAAAAATTTGGCTTATGGATGAACAGATAAACTACATACCCATTTGTCAATGTCCACTGTCATGCCATACCAGTAGAACCGTGAACACATGGCAGCTTGTGTTTTTAAGGTTCCTGTATGTCCTCCAATAGCATGAAATTCTTTAAATAAATTAATAGCCTCCTCCTTTGTCTTTATGACTCTTCTGTGACTGCCAAAGAGTAGTTCTCCATCTTTAAGGAATATTTACATAACCAATAATAAATAATACAAAATATGAACACGTGCATATTCCTGTCAGTATTATAGACGTATTTTGATGGTAAATACTGACCGTGAATCCTGAATTTCGAGGAGTATTTCCTTAGGCTTTGCTTCTGCCCTTTATTTAGCTCTGCAGGGTATGAACCCTTTAAAAGGTAATTGAAAATGTCCTCCCAATTATTGTCCATGGTTAAACTACAGTTAGCAGAAAAATAAGCATTAATCACTGGCATGCATCATGTCAGCCAACTGTGGGCCATGTGTGGCAATGATGGCACTGCATGACAGCAGACAACATTTGGGCCGATTGTGCATGGGAGGTGTGTGGCCCAGATCATGTCAGTCAACTGTGGGCCAAGTGTGGCAATGATGGCACTGCATGACGGCAGACAACATTTGGGCCGATTGTGCATGGGAGGTGTGTGGCCCAGATCAGTGTAGCGATTATGGGCCATACTTTGTGTACTGGACAATTATAAGTATTTAGGCCGCTACTATATATTCAAGGATTGTCCCCCCCCACCACCACCACAATTTTTCACGGGAGAAATAAAACAGTTTAAAGTGTTGTCCATGGATGGTGCAGTTATCAAAACTACGAAAGAGATGTAATGATTTTAATAATTAATAACAATAATAATATGAATTGACTTATGAGTCAGTGAAAAAATCTATGTCCAGAAAAAATTATAAATAATTAATAAATATAGCATTTAGTTTTCAGCAGTGTTCACAAAATTCAATAATCATTTAAAAATTCCAAAATCCATTTGACCCGAACAAAATATAAATTTTCCTAACATGACAATTGAGTTACATTTTTTTAATTATTTATTTAAAAAATTTTTTTATGAATTTCTAATTAAAAAAACGTCTCAGGTTACGACTGTAACCTATGTTCCCTGAGAACAGGGAACGAGACACTACGTCATCATGACTCTATGGGGGAACGCCTCAGGCGTGACAGGTGTCTGAAATCAAATATCAACTCACGGCAATCATGTTGACCGGCGACAGCCCGTGAATCATCAGCTTGATTGATTAACGCGCGACCAGGATGTATAAAAGGGAGCCTTGAAAACATGACAACATCCTATCGTCTGAAGGGACTGTTGCAGGCAGGCCCCGAGGCATGGCAGGGAGACGTAGTGTCTCGTTCCCTGTTCTCAGGGAACATAGGTTACAGTCGTAACCTGAGACGTTCCCTTTCGAAAGGGAACTCTACACTACGTCATCATGACGCTATGGGGAACGATATACCAACGCCACCATGCTGAGGGGAGTGCATGCCCAAAGGCAGTGACAACTGTCAGAACAAGTAATTCAGAAAACACTAGAAACACTCACCCTTAGGTCACATCGGGCTGTCAGTGACAGCACTCCCTACCGGTCATAGCCCAAGCTAATGAACCAAGAAACTGCCAGAACATAGTAAATGGGGGGTAATCTGGGCCAGCTCAAAGGCTTAGGACCACAACTTCCAACAGAAGGGGTCACTTCTAGGGAGTGTGGCTAGGGGACCCAAGGGACCTCCGGCCAGTCACTATTCAGGGGAACGTGCCACATGAAATGCCACCAGGCAGGCCTGACCTGGTGTCACTACATAAGACACAAAGTCTGGCCACTTCCTGTCTGTCTGAAGACAGAGCCTCTGGACACTTGCCTTTAGGTAAGGCATCCAACTCGAGTGACTGCAAAGCAGGCAGTTAACCACTCGGCCCGGATCTCAGAGACGGGATATCCTGGAGAGTATGACTCAGCATAGTTCTTTACAACCCTTGCCAACGAGGGGAGTTTCTCTACTCGATCCACGGATCTACCCAGTGTTTGCATTTCAAAACACTGAGGAGGTCTGTGAGGACCTAAGACTGAAATGCGGGATATCCCGGAGAGTATAACTCAGCATAGTGCTTTACAACCCTTGCCAGCGAGGGGAGTTTCTCTACTCGATCCACGGATCTACCCAGTGTTTGAGTTTCAAACCACTGAGGAGGCCTGTGAGGGCCTAAGGAAGTTCATGGGAGTTCACTTACAGAGAGGCCTGGAGAGGCCTACTACCTGTTACCAGAAGACCACCTTAAGTGGAAACTCAAAATATGTTGGAACTAAACTCCAGGGAGGCCTGGAGAGGCCTACTACCTGAAAACCATGCTGAGTGAAAAACGCATACAGTATGAGTTGGCTCACCTTCAGGAAGGCCTGGTGAGGCCTCTGACCTGATAACCACAACATGTGGGAGCTCATATTCAGGAAGGCCTAGTGAGGCCTATAACCTAATAACCACGTTATGTGGAAGCTATATTCAGGAAGGCCTGGTGAGGCCTATAACCTGATAACCACTGTATGTGGGTGCTTATACTCAGGAGAGCCTATTGAGGCCTCTGACCCTTTCGGGGGGACCAAAAACAACCCCCATGCCAGGGAGGCTATCACACTTAATGCTGAAGTCAACAACCTGTTTAGCACCTAAGGGAAGCGGCAGCCTCCACAGGAAGACTAGAGAGCAGAGGAAACCTGCACATTTACACCAACGTGGTCTCCAGAACTTATTCTCAAAGTGAAAAGTTCATAATACAGAGCTCAGACCGAGAAAGGCTAAAAACAACTCTCCAATATTGAGAGGGCCCTTATTCTAATCTACTGCCTGCAATACCGTTTGCATGAAAGCCTCAGCAGGAAGACTCTCGAAAGAGAGGAGGCCTGACATGCTAGAATATAACTACTGCACTCTTTTAGGGAGTGACGCCGAACTGTATATATGGAGGCCTCAGCAGGATGACTCTCAAAGGAGAGGAAGCCTAACACATTTCTAGCAACCATAATCAAAGCTCAGGGAGCGAAGGGCTTGAAACACCTCCTCAGAGAGGGAGGGCCCACTTCTCAGACTTCAACTCAAATGCTGCTTGCATGGAGGCCTCAACAGGATGACTCTCAAAGAGAGGAAGCCTGACACATGCTAGAGTATAAACCAAAAACAGCCAACTGTATATATGGAGGCCTCAACAGGATGACTCTCGAAAGAGAGGAGGCCTGGCACATATATCTAACCATAAACAGCCTAACTATGTATATAGTGGCCTCAGCAGGAAGACTCTCAGTGGAGAGGAGGCCTGACACATATCTAACCATAGACAGCTTAACTACCTGATACTGTACATATCTAACCATAGACAGCTTAACTATGTATATGGTAGCCTCAGCAGGAAGACTCTCAGTGGAGAGGAGGCCTGACACATATCTAACCATAGACAGCTAAACTATGTATATGGTGGCCTCAGCAGGAAGACTCTCAGTGGAGAGGAGGCCTGACACATATCTAACCATAGACAGCTAAACTATGTATATGGTGGCCTCAGCAGGAAGACTCTCAATGGAGAGGAGGCCCAACACATATCTAACCATAGACAGCTTAACTATGGTGGCCTCAGCAGGAAGACTCTCAATGGAGAGGAGGCCCAACACATATCTAACCATAGACAGCTTAACTATGGTGGCCTCAGCAGGAAGACTCTCAGTGGAGAGGAGGCCTGACACATATCTAACCATAGACAGCTAAACTATGTATATGGTGGCCTCAGCAGGAAGACTCTCAGTGGAGAGGAGGCCTGACACATATCTAACCATAGACAGCTTAACTATGTATATGGTGGCCTCAGCAGGAAGACTCTCAATGGAGAGGAGGCCTGACACATATCTGACCATAGACAGCTAAACTATGTATATGGTGGCCTCAGCAGGAAGACTCTCAGTGGAGAGGAGGCCTGACACATATCTAACCATAGACAGCTTAACTATGTATATGGTGGCCTCAGCAGGAAGACTCTCAATGGAGAGGAGGCCTAACACATATCTAACCATAGACAGCTTAACTATGTATATAGTGGCCTCAGCAGGAAGACTCTCAGTGGAGAGGAGACCTGACACATATCTAACCATAGACAGCTTAACTATGAATATGGAGGCCTCAGCAGGAAGACTCTCAGTGGAGAGGAGGCCTGACACATATCTAGGGGAGCTAGCTTGACGATAATCAGAGCTCAGGAAGCGAAGGGCCTGAAGCACCTCCTCAAAGGGAGGGGCCACTTCTCAGACTTCAACTCAAATGCTGCTTGCATGGAGGCCTCAACAGGATGACTCTCAAAGGGGAGGAGGCCTGACACATTTAGCTAAGAGAGCTAGCTCGTCAATAAAAAGGAGCTTCAGGGAGTGAAGGGCCTAAAGCCCCTCCACAGAGAGAGGGGCCACTTCTAGGACTCTACCTGCAAAGCTATTTGCATGGAGGCCTCAACTGACTAAGAGGAAGCCTAACACACATGCCTGTATATATGGAAGTCTCAGCAGGATGATTCACAGTGGAAAGGAAACCTGACACACATCCCTATGATGGCCACTGTATATCTGGAGGCCTCAACAGAATGACTCTCGAAGGAGAGGAGGCCTAACACATATAGCTAGGCCACTTCTAAGACTCCATCTACAAAGCTGTTGGCATGGAGGCCTCAACAGGATAACTCTTGAATAAGAGGAGGCCTAACACATATGACTGTATATATATATATATATATATATATATATATATATATATATATATATATATATATATGGAGGTCTCAGCAGGATGACTCTCAATGGAGAGGAAACCAACACACATACCTATGATAACTAGCTTATTTACTACCAGAGCTCAGGGAGCGAAGGGCCTAAAGCACCTCCCCCAGAGAGGGAGGGGCCACCTCTCAGCTCCACCTGCAAAAACTGGTTGCATGGGGCCTTAATAGGATGACTCTCAAGGGAGAAGCGGCCTACCACATGCTACAGACTTAACTATGTATACGGAGGCTTCAACAGGATGACTCTCTAAGGAGAGGAGGCCTGGCACATATATCAGAGCTTCAAGGAGTGAAGGGCCTGAATCACCTCCCCAGAGGGGGAGGGGCCACTTTTAAGACTCTACCTGCAACATCTGTACACATGGAAGCCTCAGCAGGATGACTCTCGAAGGAGAGGAGGCCTGACAGATAGTAGGACCATCAGAGCTCATGGAAGGGCCTAAGTCACCCCCTCAGAGAGGGAGGGGCCACTCCTCAACTCCGACTGGAATGCTGTTTGCATGGAGGCCTCAGCAGGATAACTCTTGAAGGAGAGGAAGCCTGACACATGCTAGAGTACAGACCAAAAAACTGCCTAACTGTATAGTTGGAACATGTATTTATGGAGGCCTTAGCAGAATGACTCTCCAAGGAGAGTAGGCCTGCCACAGAATGTGGGAGCTCATATTCAGGAAGGCCTGGTGAAGCCTCTGACCTGAACACCACATAAGTTTTTTTTTTTTTTTTTTTTTTTTGGGAAAATACTCCTTGACAGTCACTCTATACAGGAGACGCGGTCAGACAATACTGTTTTAATTATTATTATTTATGGTCTCATAATCTACACACTGCCTCGGCAAACGCGAGATTCGAGCCGTTAAAATATATTTGTCTTTCATCCCTCGAGAAGAAAGTCAACAGGTGCTAGGTTGAAACATCCGAAAGCGCACGGATGCACGCGCGCCGAGATATTTCTCAATGAACACTGCCAGCACCCTCAGGAGCTGGCTGTGAATGCCTCGCACCCAACAGTATTATTTCACAGACCGCGTGCACCATAGGGCTCAAATGCTGACCCTCCTCCCTCGAAAAAAGGGTCAGATGAGAGCGGAGCGTTTCTTCAAATGAAACACGCTCACAGTTTGCACAAGAGGCTCTCTCGAGAGCCGTGCGCTTAATGCCTCTTCAAGCGATATTCTCTTAAACAGACAAACAGTCCCTGAAGACGAAAAGATGTTGTCATGTTTTTAAGGCTCCCTTTTATACATCCTGGTCGCGCGTTAATCAATCAAGCTGATGATTCACGGGCTGTCGCCGGTCAACATGATTGCCGTGAGTTGATATTTGATTTCAGACACCTGTCACGCCTGAAGCGTTCCCCCATAGCGTCATGATGACGTAGTGTAGAGTTCCCTTACGAAAGGGAACTTAATTCACATACAAAATAGTCTAAGTTTTCCATACTCTTTAGTTTAAAGTGTAAGTTGCAGGTTAACCACCACAACCAATTAATGTGTAAATTAAGTGCTCAATATGTATATATGTAAACATTTCTGTCTTAAAATGCGTTAAAATAACATTTATTGGGGTTTCTTCAAGGTAGCGCGTTTTTACAGCAACTGGGCGATGACGTCATAGAAGGAAGTTGCAACCATACTCCGCTAGACTCCTACTGTTTGTGGCTCGATTATGGAGAACGACTGGGAGACTGAGGAGGTGGGAAACTATAGCGTTGTCAAAGTACCGGTACTTCGGTACTGAAAATGTGACGTTACCAGCATTTCTTTAGTACCGGGTATATTCGGTACCCAGTAATAGGCAGCTGCGTTAAGTCGCTTCCATGTTTATCTAAGCACGGGGCTCCAGACTAACTTTTATTATTACGATGTGCAATGTAGCCGATATATACCACGAGTGTCTGTGTATATTAAACTGCAGAAATACTATTTAAATATTAACATTGCATGTTCTTTGTCTCTGTGTGAATGAATGGTGCAGACGCGCGGTGTCATTTACCACACACACACACACACACACACACACACACACACACACACACACTGAAGCACGAGTGATGCGCGCGCTGTTTTCAGTCTAGCTGCTGCCAGTCACGATATGATGACATGATGAAATTCATCTCCAGAGCCACTCTGAGTCATTTTACCGTTTCATTTTTAGAAAAACTATCGTCATATCATACACACACAGAAACTCAAAGGTCTTCGCGGCAACCCGTCAAAATAAAAGTTCGGTTTAACTTTGTGTGCATGCTGCCTGAACTCGTTTGTTTTGCGAATAGCTTACTCTCATTTCAGGCGGGATCACGGTCCTCTTGAAGCCAGCACACACGATTATGTTTACAATTGAGTTATTTCAATATAACTGCTAGCCTACTTGCCATTAGACTACAGTAACTCTAGGCTTGGAGTTCCTCTTATGACGTCACGCCCAGCCTAGTGGAAGGGAGAGGGAGTGCTTAAAACCACTAAAAAGTACCAACTTTTCATATTATATTCAGCATTTTGGTATGAAAAACATACAAAACAGTGGTGGGCGGTTCTTATCTTTATGTTTATTCAGGGCTGCCAACTCTCACGCATTGAGCGTGAGACTCACGCAATTGACACTTTTCACACGCTCTCACGCCACACATCCATTTTCTCACGCACAGAAAAATTGCGGAGTAAAGGGGTACTTTTAATATTAAACTAATTCTCAGCTCTTAGATTCCGTCAATTTTATTACGAAATTCAGACAAAAATACGTTTGGCGCTTGTAAATGTGACGTGACAGATCGCTGAGCGCCTCAGTTCAAGTGCACGTGAACCGATCATCTGTTACTTTTTTATTTAAAGATACAGTACAACTTACCGAAAGTATACATAATATCGACCACTCGTGGATTTTTCAACCACTGAAAGAGGTCAATATATAACAGCAGGAGAACAATTATGTCACATAACGTTACATTTACCTCAGGAAAACCATTTAAAGGGCACCTATTATGCAAAATTCACTTTTACATGGTGTTTGAACATAAATGTGTGTTGGCAGTGTGTGAGCAAAAGCACCCTAGAATGATAAAAATCCACCCAGTAGTTTTTTTACTATCTCAATAAATCATAAGCACTGTCTCAGAACACCCTGTTCTAGATTTTCCTCATTGTGACGTAGAAATGAGCTAAGCCCCACCGACGTGATTTGATTGACATCTGGTTTTGGCATAGACCCCGCCCTCGGTGATCTGCATCCTCAGCGACAGCCGGTAATGTCTCCTAAGAAGTGTGTTGTGGGATGTAAGAATGGACATACTAGTCTTCACTGACATCAGATCCACTGAAAACGCAGCGGATGGATTTTATTTATGAAGAAAAGGCACCACTTAAACTTCCTAAATACGAGATTCATTTTCTGACTGACTGTTCAGTGAACGAGGGTCAAAGTTAATCCTAGAGTGTGGATCGTTGCCTACAGTTCGCGATCCAATGTCACCTCCAGAAAAAGTAAGTGTATTTTATGATTTTTGAGCAAATAGTCATTTCAATCGATGTCAGCAAGTTCAACAACAAATGCGTCTAAAGCTATTTATTGTCGTCGTCATAGGATGTCTCAACAAACAACGTCAGACAGTTTTATGTCACGTAGGCATTTTTTTGCAGCATTTACAAATGTAAATAAATTAAGGTCTGCTCTATCTCCATAGACAGTAGGCTGGCTATATAAACGTCTATCTCCCTCCCCTTAAGAAATAAATAAAAAAATTTGTTTGTACTTCACAGTAGTGTGTGTGTGTGTGTGTGTAGTTTCAAAAAATTGCGCGAACGTTATCACAGTTCGTGTGTGTGTGTGTGTGTGTTGCACATCCATAATGGCAAAAGGGACGCGATTAAAACTTTGTAAGTACAGAAATGTATCAAATAACCATTCCGAGACGTTTAGTCCATTCTCTTTCGTGTTTATTCTGTGCCGGACTCTCTTCATCATCTAGGTCCAGCAGCAGGGCGGGGATATGCAGCTCATTTACATTTAAAGTGGTAGACGCCAAAACAGCTCTTTTTAAAACAGGCCCCAAAAATGACATTTTCAAATGGTTATAATAAATTAACTGTGGCGTATTTTGTGCTGAAACTTCACAAATGCATTCTGTGGACACCCAAGACCAATATTACATCTTCTAAAAAGGGGCATAATAGGTGCCCTTTAATGACCATGTTAATTGAATAGAAAAAAATAGCTTTTTTAGCTATAGAGATTTTGCTGAGCACTATATTACATATTTATTATATTTTTACTTATGCCATTAAATAATTGTTACTCTAACAAAAACTGCATTATATTTAATTTGTTATTTTTAACCTTTAATAATACCAGCAGATTAGGCCTTCTACAGCATTAGGTGAGATTATTTTTTTTAAATAAAATTTAAAATAAACATGTATCCAAATGAGTCAATATTGAATCAAAATCGGAATCAAATCACAAGAATGGAATTGAAATCTTGAAATTTTTGTCAAGCAATAATAAAAACTGTAGCATATAGCCTACTACCAGTCATTGTACAATGTAAACATTGTAACATGTTGTCACTAAACTTCATAAAATTCTATTTTAGTTACCAAATCTTTTAGTTACAAAAATTCTATTTAGTTACCCCCCCCCCCCCCCCCCCCAAAAAAAAAAAAAAAATCTCACTCCAAGCTAAACTCAAAAGTTGGCAGCCCTGGTTTATTGCATTTTCTTCGTGAAAAATTTTACCTGCAACTTACACTTTAAGCACCACAAAATCATGTTAAAACTTACTATATATATATATTCTAAATAACAGTAAAAATATGTACAGTTCTGTGCAGTGAACTATTGTTTATTTTGGTGCGATCTCCACGGTAACAGCAGCTTTCTGGTTGGTGGATGAGGTTCACGTGATGCGTCTGACTTATATCTCAGAATTCTGACTTTATATCTCAGAATTCTGACTTTATTTCACGCAATTCTGACTTTATATCTCGCAATTCTGAGAAATAAAGTCAGAATTGCGAGATGTAAACTCGCAATTGTGAGATAAAAAGTCGCAATTATCTTTTAAAATGTTTTATTCAGTGGCGGAAACAAGCTTCCATAGTAGGCTAATGTTACTCATTCACTTTCATTACATAGACAAGAAGAGTCTCCATTAAGCTACATATTCAAAAATGTCCCTTTGTCTTCCACGGAAAGTAAACTTAAGGATTTGCACATGAAGGTGAGTAAATGACGGCAGAATTATCATTTTTGGAAGAACTAGTCCTTTAATATGCATTTCAAGGCTGAGATTATGCATCGTCTGCAGAGCTAACGTTAACGTTAACGTTACTTACACAAAATAACATCTAAAGCGCATGTGACGAAGACAATATCTTTATGAACTTCAGAAAAATATTTATTAGATTTAGGTAGGTATTATACAGACAGACAGTTATATTCAAAACAACCCCAAATCTTACTAACTTACCATGATAAACTAACCCTAACCCTAACTAAATAGAATTTTATGAAGTTTAGTGACAACATGTTACAATGTTTACATTGTACAATGATTGGTAGGATACAGTTTTTATTATTGCTTGACAAAAATTTCAAGATTTAATTTCCATTCTTGTCATTTGATTCCAATTTTGATTCAATATTGACTAATTTGGATACATGTTTATTTTAAATTTTATTTAAAAAAAAAACTCACCTAATGCTGTAAACAGAGGGCATTAAATATAATGCAGTTTTTGTTATAATAACAATTATTTAATGACATTATTTCACGTGCACTTGAACTGAGGCGCTCAGCGATCTGTCACGTCACATTTACAAGCGCCAAACGTATTTTTGTCTGAATTTCGTAATAAAATTGACGGAATCTAAGAGCTGAGAATTAGTTTAATATTAAAAGTACCTCTTTGCTCCGCAATTTTTCTGTGCGTGAGAAAATGGATGTGTGGCGTGAGAGCGTGTGAAAAGTGTCAATTGCGTGAGTCAGTCTCACGCTCAATGCGTGAGACTTGGCAGCCCTATTAACCACAAACCAACATGAGACTTCAAGTCTTTTAAATAAATGATTCTCTCTTCTCTCTACTTTTGGTATAGAATAAAATACCAGTTCAGGGTTCCTCTTTCGGCGGTTGTTGCAGCCAACTGCACAACATATTGCAGGCATTACTGAGACCGCCGCGGTCGCAAAGATGGCGGCGCAAAGCTACAGTGACGTCATGTGAATCGAATGAATACAAAGATGGCTTCAGCTTGCTCCTGATAGAGATGGAGGAAGAGCGCTTGAGGAAAGAGGGGCTGCAGAGCTGTACTTAACTTCCTAAGGACAGTCCTAGCATCACTTTCTCCCTCACAAACATTCTTATGTGCAAAATTGTTTTAAGTAGGCCTTTTTTTTTTTTGCTCTATGTTTGTTGAGAGTAAAATTACATTATAATATGTTTAAATTTCAGTGCTAGATTCATTGATAGATTCATTTAGTTAGAATTGAAAAATGTTGTACATAGTTGGCTGTTCAGGCAACTAAAATAGTTTTCACAAATTCTAGGTTTTTTTTTTTTTTGGCTTGTGCATTACTACAATAAGTAAACTACTGTTTAAGACAGACCAGAACATTTTGAAATTAAATGCACTTTGAGGTGGTAATATGTTAAGCTTTGAATGTACTAAAAAAATTGAAAATAATAATTTATTATTATTGTCCTGTGCCTATTGTTAAATAAACTATTTTTGAGAATTGAATTTTCTTGTGCCTTATTTGTTCACATGGTTTGGGTAAGATTAGGCTGGGTTATGGCTCAGTTTTGGGGTTTCTGGTTAAAGGGTGGTGTCGATATGGTTAACTTATGGCTGAGAATTTGTACCAATAATAAAACCTGTTTGGGCAGGGCCAGTTAAATGTGACTAACTGCTGGCTGAGATTCGGGCCAGTTATGGCCCATGTGTGACCCTTAATCCAGTTCTGGGCCACTTCAGGGCCGTCATTCTTTGCGGTACTTGGGCCGAGGGAAAAGTGATTGTGTGGCCCGGAGCTGGGCCAGAAAAAAATTGCTATGTGGGTGAGAGAGGTATGTATCAACCATAGACTGTAAGGTATCAACTCGTCTTAGTTAAGGGAATAACATAGTTTAATATGAAAAAACGGTGGAGTGTTCCTTTAATTAGGGTTAGTTCTTCTACACACAGAAGAAAGCTCTGTCTAGGCTCTGCCCCGGTACGGTTTGTGTTGTGCCATTTATTAGTCTCGCTGTTTGATGAGAAAGAGATTAAATGTAGTTGCTGTAAACTCTGTAATAATTCATTCAACTGTATCAAATGACTATTATTCTGTTGCATGGAGCTGAGTAAGAACTGATGACAGCACGGCTTGATCTTTGGTTAGGCTTAGGATGACCAATCAGCGGAAAGGGGCGTTTTAATCCCGCCCATGTAGAGATCGAATATTCAAGCTGTTTATCCATTTTGGATTTATTGTGTTTCCATTTGGCGGATTAGAAAGTGTGATGAAAACAAATCATCAAATATGAAAAAAAACAACACAAGATTTGTTTATTTATGTTCATGAGAAGGGTCGAATATGTCGAGGTTTCTTATTTTTTCCGTTTAGAAGACAAAAACGAGAAAAACTATCCGAAGGTAAACGGACTAACGTCATTTTGAACAAAATCAGGCCAAAAAATGAAGTTCATTTTTATATTGTTTTGGGAGTTCGAAACAGCTTGCCAAAGCAAACTTTCTGGCAAAGTTTGCTATGACTGGTAAACATAGGCGTCGATTTCGGGGGGGACGGGGGGGACGTGTACCCCCCGGTTTTCCTCATGAGTCATTTTGTACCCACCACTTTTAACTTCCCTCCATATTAATTTGACTTTTGGTTCGATTTTTTGACAGTTTTCAGTTGGGAGGAGCATGAGAGAGAAATTTGGTAATCATTGTCTGACCCAACAAAAAAACATTATAATATTCGTTTTATTTTATTTTCCATGTTCGCATTTATGAGGGAAAAAAGTTTACGGTTACGGACGTAAAGCGGTCTGAAAGCGGCACTAAAAGACTGCTTTAAAACTTTCACAGACACCTCAAACAGAACAGCTGCCTTTCTTTAAAGTGAATTTCGTTTTGTATTAATTATATCTTAATTTTAATCAGTGTTTCATGAACCATTTGCCTGGATTTAATAGCCTATATAGCTAAAAAGTAAATATAGCAGAATCATACGGTGACGCATTGCACATATATTATTTTTTCACCTCAATTATGTCTAATAACGAAATCTTATGTCGTTTTAAAATAACGATGCATTTTAATTGTTTATTAATGAGCTAGTCTTTTCTAAATCAGTGTAGGCTGCCTGCATCTCCACATCTCCGCTGTAATGTAGCCTAGATGCGCCTTTTATACGGACAGGATTACATAATCAGATGGTAGCTACCGTATTTGCTTTCGATTGGATTTTTTTTTCGTTGGTGGACATTTTTTTTATTAACTTTATTGTTATATTTCTCATGTCTGTGAGGCTTGTCTACTCTATACACTGTTTGTCAGTTCATTTTTGAGGCGCGCTCCATTTCACAGAGATCATGAAAGCGCGCCCTGTTCGTTTTCTTTTATTTTACAAAAGCACACCGTTTTATTGTTGTTGTGAGTTTACACAAGTAAACGTAGTTGCGACTGATGTATTATTATTTTCTGTATGACCAGAAATGGAGTATTTTAAGTTGTTTCAACTGTTGATAGGAAAATGCGAGTGATGGCACCGGCGCCTCTATCCATGTCATATAGTGCGCGCTCCACACTCCGCACAAACACTCGGATATGCGCTTCATAACAACAAACATTTAGGTTAACGTTAGAGCGAGCGGCCATGCCAGACGGATAATCATCTTCATGTTTAACTAATCAAATTCTGTTGCATTTTCTTGCGCCAGTTTGAAAAGGGCGTCTGAAACACTTAGCCTATAGCTACAGATAAACGCCAAACGCTGGTGTTTTTCTTTAAACAAATTCGTTTAGGCTTTAAAATAAATATTTTTTATGGGCTAATTAATGCCACAATAATTTGTTTATTTTATTGGCTAATTGTATTTTTTAATTTTTGTTTTGCATTGAATACCATTGAATATTTTCATCGAATGCATTGAATATTTGCTGTGCACCGCTATGCCATCCTCCCATAGAAAGACACGTTGAGAGCCACCTATTTTAAATAATAAAGGGTTTCTATGGAAGGAAAACGCTTAATCTATAATTAAATGCATTGCGTTCATATTCTTTATCACTGAAGCTTTTTCTTTATTATAAGGGTGTATCATTCCATTAAAAAAGGGACTGTTTATAAGGTGACAATCCGTTATACATCTTAATTAAACAAAATAAGAACACAATGTTGTAAAAAATAAACAACTTATGTTCTGTTAGATGTGTTTTGACTACTTTTTGTTTAATTATATCTCTAGGTAATGGAGATATAGCCTATTAACAAAAATAAATCTTATTAGGCCTGTATAATATATAATATTAAAAAAACGTATAGGCTATATAAAATATAAAAAAGCCTATATAAAATATATTTTCAAAAAGATTAATTCATTGATTAATTTTGCATGATTGGGGGCTGATACTATTTGCTTAAGCTTTTTGAGCGTGTGATAAAGATACACATTCACATTCACGGCGTATTTAGACACATTTAGACGCATTCATAATCATTACTTTTACGAAGTGGACCAGCGGAGCGGAATATTCAGAAATGCGCTCTCCACTCTGATCGGAACTAACCCGAACCTCACTGTCTGCTGAACTTACGCAGAAACATCAAAATATAACCAGCTTTTAAAAATGTTTTTTAAAACTAAGCACTATTTTAGCACAAATTATGAGGTTATTGGCGATTTTTTTAAATAATTATTGATTATTTTTTAATCAAATTATTAATTATCAAATTTTTTTTTTTTGAAAGTTTTGGGTGGGCCTGTTGAAAAGTGGGGCCGTGTCTGAGCTACAGGACATCGTCTTATAACCTGCGCGAAAGAGAGAAAAAAATGAATGCGTCATTGTACCCAGCACTTCTGAAAATGCACTTCCAAATGCGTCTCTGTCCCCACCACATTTCAAACCAAACTGACGCCCATGCTGGTAAACACCTTTTTTACTACCATTGGTCTGTGGAGATTACATAATTGATAGCTGTGCGCGGAGGCTTCGCCTTCTTTCACGTGGAAATCTTTTCCGGTTCTCCTGTTGAGTCTGTCAAGGTCAGAAGTCACGTGTGAAAACACACTGGAGAGCTGATTTATAGAAGAAAATTAGTTGTAGTCTACTTCTGATGATATGAGTCACTGACACTGTTTTTCATGTTTTAATGTTTAATTTTCAATGTTTAATTTTATGTCAAACACAAACTGAGGTATGCATAAATAATGACACAAAAATAAGTGTAATGGATAATGCCAAAATTATTTAATTTTGGCTTTTGTTGGTTTCCTTACCAACACTAAGTGCCACTTTATATATGCCAATATTGCAACAAAAAAAGCTAAATAAACAATATATTAATATAAAGCAGAAAGAATTAAACATTTTCAAAATCTGTAAAAATGTGATAAGAAACCAGAATAAAAAGTAACAAAAGGCAATTGCGACTTTTTCTCTCACAATTCGGACTTTTTTCTTTGCAACTGCAAGTTTATATCTCGCAATTCTGACTTTTTTTCCCTTTAGAATTGTGACATATAAGCTCACAATTATGAGTTACAAAGTCTGAATAGCGATTCTGGGATATAAACTCGCAGTTGCAAACTTTTCTCAGAATTGCAAGAAATTGTGAGAAAATGTCAGAATTGTGAACTGACTTTCTTTTTTTCTTTTTTTTTTCTTTTTTAACTGGACTTTATAACTCGCAATTTTGACTTTTTTCTCAGAATTGTAAGATAAACCTGCAATTGCAAGAAAATGTCCAAATTATGAGCTGACAATTTTTTCTCAGAACTGGACTTAACTCTCAATTCAGACTTTTTTCTCATAATTGCGAGTTTATATTTCGCAATTTTGACTTATTTCTTGCAACTGTGACTATCAAAAAGAATGTGCATGTGAGAACAAGGTCCTCCAATATCTCTGCTATAGTTCACACTCACAGTCATCAGTTTTCATAGCAAAGAAGGAAGTTAAATATTTGAGATGCTATAAATACTTTCATTGTGGTAACTTGTTGCACTCACTGATAAGATAATGAGTAGTGATATGAAATAAGTTCAAAATTATCCAGTTTTTATTCTAATTAAGTTGTCTGAATCAAGACAGAATATTTAGCTACACTGAGGTGTTAAATTCACGTTTCATTCTCAAGCCCAAAACACATCAGTACTTGTATCTTCTAACTGTTTGAGTGCACATTATTGTGTCATGTCTGGCTCTCCTCCTGCATCGCCCTGCGCCTCCTGCAGCATCTGCTTGTACTGGCTTTTGAAGAACCCAGCCTTGTAAAGGGAGAAAATATGCTGTAATAAACTGTACGTGTTGTAAGCATTTAAACATACAGTGCTATGCATAAGTTTAGACACCCTTGCTAAAGTTGACTAAAAAGAGGAATAAAAAAATCATATTTTGGAAATTGAACTTAATGCCTTAATTAAAAAAAAAAGGAAAAATCCAACCTTTAAGGACACCAATTTTCTTTGTGAATGAATAATGTATCGTAAATAAATAAATGTTCTTCCTTAAAATACAGGGTGCATAAGTCTGGACACCCCTATGTTAAATTCCCATAGAGGCAGGCAGATTTTTATTTTTAAAGGCCAGTTACTTCATGGATCCAGGATACTATGCATCCTGATAAAGTTCCCTTGGCCTTTAGAATTAAAATAGCCCCACATCATCACATAGCCTTCACCATACCTAGAGATTGGCATGGTTTTATTTCAGTTAGCCTAATAGCTAGTTTGATTTGCATTGAGAGATGATCTTATGGAAAGTACTCCATGCCAATCTCTAGGTATGGTGAAGGCGATGTGAAGATGTGCGGCTATTTTAATTCCAGAGGCCAAGGGAACTTTATCAGGATGCATAGTATCCTGGATCCATGAAGTAACTGGCCTTTAAAAATAAAAATCTGCCTGCCTCTATGGGAATTTAACATAGGGGTGTCCAGACTTATGCACCCTGTATTTTAAGGAAGAACATTTATTTATTTACGATACATTATTCATTCACAAAGAAAATTGGTGTCCTTAAAGGTTGGATTTTTCCTATTTTTTTTAATTAAGGCATTAAGTTCAATTTCCAAAAGATGATTTTTTTATTCCTCTTTTTAGTCAACTTTAGCATGGGTGTCTAAACTTATGCATAGCACTGTAGATTGTGTAGACAGGTGAAAGTGCCAGCGATTGAAACTGATGTTATGATGGTGATATACTTTATAGAGTGCTGCTGTGATGAGAGCCAGTAGCAGCAGTCCTCCTATTACTCCTCCAATGATCTCTTTGGTCAGGTTCACCTCCTCGTACACCTCCACTTGAGTGTTAATCTGCAAAGTGGAAAAATGTGAACAAGTGAATTTTAAAATGCAGTCAGAAGTGATCTCAGTGTAACAGGAAGTCCTCCTCCTTCCTCCTACACAGATGTTCCATGTCCAACAATAGAGACATTATAATTTGATGACATGATTGTTTACTATGTACATTCTTTTGTTATAATGCATCAGTTTTAGTGTGTTTATGATCCACATCCCTGTCTCTTGTGCTGTTGTTGTAATTCGTTTTAAAATGCTATGCACTACCATTAAAAAGTTTGGGATCAGTAAGATGTCTTTTTTAAGTTATTAATACTTTTATTCAGCAAGGATGCATTAAATTGATCAGAAAATAGAATATTTTATTCTAAAAAAAATCTATTTTTATTCTATAAAGATTTCTATTTCAAATAAATGCTGTTCTTTTGAACTTTCTATTCGTCAAAGATTTCTGAAAAACATATGCAGTGGCACAAATGTTTTCAACTGATAATAATAAGAAATCCTGAGCAGAAAATTAGCATATTAAAATGATTTCTGAAGGATCATGATTCATGTGACACTGAAGACTGGAGTAATGATGCTGTAAATTCAGCTTTGACGTCACAGGAATGCATTTTATTTTAAAATATAATAAACTAGAAAACTGTTCTTTAAAATTGTAATAATATTTCACAATATTACTCTGTTTACTGTATATTTGGTCAATTAAATGAAGTCTTGGTGAGCAGAAGAGACTTTCAAAAACATAAGAATATTCTTTCAGACCCCAGACTTTTGAACAGTGGTGTTAGCACTTTTGACTCTGTTGTATTTGCACAGGAAGTAGATCTGTGTGAAAGAATGTTGTAAGTGCAATTGTCAATATATTTGCAAGAAGCAAAAAGAGAAAAGTATGTGGTCTGAAAAAAAGAAAGAATAAATCATAAATCAACAAATCATAAACTATAAACAGTAGACTGCCGTTATAGATTCCCTCAAACAGAGCACTGTTATGAGAGCTCTTTTTACAGTCATTAGACTTGACATGAACGATCACTGAATCACCTGGACAGACGGTGCAGTGTGTAGAGAATCAGAGGAAAAGAAAACGTATTTGCTCTTGTCATAATCCAGAGACGCTGAACTGACCAACTCAAACACTGCAGCCTTGAGTCCAGTCTGAGAGAGACACAGATCATGACAATAAGAAATGATCAAACAGTTATGAATATATATGATCTGTTCTGTGATATGAATTTGCTTTAAAAGTCAGATACCTGCTCAATCCATCCAGAGCTCACATTGCCAAATATATTGTAGAGTTTCCTTTCATTCTTTGTGAGAGTGACGTCACAGCTGAACACGGCACACACCGCCACAGAGCAGTTCTGACACACACACACACACAGAGAGAGAGAGAGAGAGAGAGAGAGAGAGAGAGAGAGAGAGAGAGATATTAATTAATGTATGTTTAACATATACAACAGATAAATCAAATAAATTGTGGAAAACAAATGAGGTAAAACAAAACTAAATTTAAAAAGTGTCCTCACCACCAAACGATGATTTTTAATAATGTCCAACAACGCAAAATTGGTGATAACAGGCTTCGTCATGTTCACGCTGTCACAGCCAGGTATCTTTAAAAAGAAAGTGACATTTCTTGGTGACATTTTAAAACAACTTTCTAAAAAATTATGGGTGAAGGATGGGATGCTGTTTTTCTTCCCTACATCATACAGAAATTATTTAATTAAATTAATCAGTAAACCTGTATGACTTGAGAGATATGAAATAAATTCACACACTTGCAAATTTGAATTAGTCCAGATGTCAGTATCACCAAGTTTCACTGGTACTCTGATGAAAACTTTTAACGTTAATTCTCTGAGTTCATTTTGAACCTGAAAGAGAGAGAGAGAAAAAAGGAAGAGTTATGTTCAGGGTGGGCATTTTAACATTTTCTTCTGTTGATAAAATAAATCCTGTTAAAATCTGTCATTCAGCCTTTTTGAAACTATAAAACCTTATTGTAATATACTTTAAGATAGAGAACTAATACCTTTAATATCTGCTGGACCGGTTTCATAAGATCCCTTTTCCCTGAAGTAAAATTAATGTGGATTGTGGAATTTTCATGCCTTTTATTTAAAATGAAGAAAGAAAATGACAATATTACAGTATAGGATAAATTTTTTTTTAATTATTATTATTTTTATACAGAAATGGGGAGCAGAGCACTAACCTTATCAAGGCAATATAGATGGCATATTTGACATCAATGGTTTTCTCTTTGTTAAACTCACTGCCGTCTGAGTGTTTGTCATTCCCACTGTGAGAGATGGATGTTTTGTTTATTAGTAGCATTTATCTGTTCCTGATGAAATGATCATGTGAGAATCCTCCTAGAGCTCATGGTAAAAGTGTTTTACGCTTTGAGTTCAACAACTTCTAGCACACAAAGATGATGTCATACCTCGTGACCGCAGCAGTAAACGTCACATTTTGGCCCAGTGAACTTTCTTTATTAATACTGTATGTAATCTCAAACACAACCTAGAATTTTAATGAAAAAGCCAGAATAAGACACAATTTTGGACTAATTAAAGTTGTTGTAATTCATATGTCACCGTAACATAACTTAACCCATGAAAGTTGCTCTGGATAAGAGTGTTTAACTACTTTGAGTTTAGTCAAGTCAGTAAATGAATGTATATATAAATATGAGTAGAGCTGGACAATTAATAGTATTTTAATGGTGATCACGATTTCTGCTTCTCTTGATAAAGTAAGCATAATCGTTGTGATATTGGCCCGTTGGTTTTTTTCCTGATTTTTTGGGGGGACATTTCCATTATCTTGTATCAGTAAGAAGCCTCCAAGAGCTTTCATACTTGGGGTTGCCAGATGTCAAGAGTTTAAATCCCTCAATCAGAGCTTTTCTCTTAAAGGGGTCATATAATGGTACATGCACTTTTACAAGTTGATTGCACTGAAATGTCTGTTGGCAGTGCCTGTACACAACCATCCTATCATGATAAAAATCCATCCAGTGGTTTTGTTTTAATCTCCTTATATGTTTGACCCTGTCTCAAATCAAGCCGTTCGATATTGTGACGTCACAATATCCAACGCCCCTCCCGCGATTGTGATTGACAGCCGTGTTTCAACACAAGACCCGCCCTGAGCAAGCTGTGACAGCTGTCGTCATAGTAGTCCGCCATTGTTGATATGCAGAATGGCATCTAAGCGATTGTGGTGTTCTGTTCTTAGATGTAATAAGGAACACAGCAGTCATTTGGATGTTCCTAAATCCGAGCCGTTGAAGATGCAGTGGCTGAGTTTTGTTTTTGAAGCGATATGCCCAAAGGATTGACGCGGGGATTCCCTCACGGGGATTCCCCACTGTGCTTTCATGTTTGCGCGAATCATTTCACACCAGACAGCTTTACAAACGAGAAAAAACGGATCGGTGCCAACGTGTTCCTGCTGAACCTCCAGAAGATGTGAGTGTAATGTTTTATTAATCTTTATATTAGTATTTATATTAATCTTTGCAAAATTTGCAAACCTTGCTGCAGAATTCACGATGAATGCGTCTACACTCAGGGTACATTACGGCATGTTTTCTATGTACGACGTTCTCAATATAATTCATAATCCCACGTGTATGATGAACAACGCGTGGTTATTGTGTTAGAAACGATGTACGCACAGAACAGAGGGGCGGGGTGAGCAAAGCTCATTATCATTTAAAGACGTATGCTCTGAAACGGTGTGCTGAAAACAGAGCTGTTTTTGACCAGGTAAAATTAGTGTTTTCTTACAATACTAATGATAATTTTTAATTAAAGTATATTACAAACTTTTTATTTAGACCCTAAAGAATCATATTAGCTTGTACAAAAATGGCATTATATGACCCCTTTAAATCTATAAATCATCCAGCATGTGTTTTACTTAATCTTCCCAACTTGAAATCCATGTGCTGATGATCTGAAAATACAGGCAAACATGTTTGTTGGAGTTCAGCAATCTCCATTGTGATATTCTGCTGGAATTAATGAATGAAGTATCATACTGCCCATCTGTGATTAAAACTGTGAGAAAAACTTCTCAGAGACTAATTATAATAAACCCAAGCATGACTATAAAATAAACCCCCTCAATGACTTGAGGTTCTCTTGATTTGTGCTTGTGTGGAAGTGCAATAATTCTCATGAATTGTAAACAAAAATGTCTCAAATGAGAACAATTGTGATTAATAATTTTTGAGCAAAATAATGATTTTCAGTTTAACCATTAACATGCATTCCTCCACATGAGCAAACGTTCGTGTCAGGGGTGTGATTATTGACCTGAGTGTTTCCCTTGAGGATGGGTTTACTGATCTGGCAGGTGGTTTCTCCCAGTGTAACTCCTCGCTCAGCATCCAGAGACACACACTCCACTCTGCCCTGCTCATACAGAACATTTATCATACATATAATACATATATTATATATTATATATACTATTATATATGCATATATTATCATCTCAACATACATACATGTAAAAAACATGCATCTTTCTAACATTCCATTCGTTACATGGTTTGAAAATATTTGTTAAATAAACATTAACACTCCATATTTTTAATGTGGCTCTGTAATTTTAAGTTTTGGTTAAAAATGTATTGCATCTTCAGTGTTTTATAGCTATTTTGCTTTAGAAATAGCATTTTTATCATTATTAACTATTATCAGTTTCAGCATATGTGTTTACCTGTTTAGATGTGATTCTCCTGTAGGAAAGTCCAAAGGGGTATTTGAGGGTGAAGAGAGTGTTGTATGAGTTTTCTCCCTTGTTCTCTGCAAACACTGTCACGTTGAGCTCCTGCATTATCCCAACCTCTATGTTTGTAGATCTGGATCAAAGAGAGAAATGTAAATACTTTCATAAGCATCAAGATGGTGCGGAATTATTAATTATTAACTTCACTTCAGAAACAGAGCAAATGGTTTGCTCACCCAGAGAAATTGAAATCCATTCGGAGGTCATCAACACATACATTATCAGATCCACAGTTTATCTCAAAATCCAGCTTTAAAACAAAGTGAATGCACAGAAAAACTCATGAATTGTACATGTGATAAAGTTCTGGTAATTTCTGCTCTTAACACAAATGAACTCTTACATTGTGGTCTGTGGTGGTCTTTATCGTTGGCAGCAGTACTGGTCTCAAATTTTGCATACTTCCTAATGGAAGACCCTCAAATGTGAATGTTATCTGATTGACCAATGGATTCAGAGCATCTTCTGAACAAGCCTTATGGAAACAAGAATCAATAAGTGATGTTAATAACAAAACACTTTACGATTAAACTTGGGTCACTCGTGTTATGCATTTAATTCTTGTAATGTCCCCATCATATTTCTTGAAATGTTGAAAGTAAAATTAAACTCAACATTTGTAGTTTTTATCAGTTAAGTAGACTAGATATAGACAATATATAGATTAATGGCTCTTTATTTCCATCATATCAGGTTACATACTGTTTAACATCCTGTTATTTTTCTTGCTGCTGTGTAAATAATCAAGTTATAATTTATAGTTTGTGGTGTTTAAATGTTTTTATTTGGAATTCCAGCAGAAGAACAGTTTTTTTAATGCAAACACGTAAAAATTACATTATAACATTATACATTATATATTCATTAATCAGATTCACTGAAAATCTACTCATGAATGTGAAACAAAAATGACATTTGATGCTTACCTCTATAAAAAAAGGATGACTTTTGCATACTTCCAGCAACCCAACCTCCATCACATCACTGAGAAGCCGTTTTTTGAGTGAGAAGTAAGCACGATATTTCTGTCGCTTGGAATCCAGCATTATGGTGTAATTAATATTTGCAGCCAAACCTAGAAAAACGTGTTTGATCATAAAAGCCAAAAAATATGTGTACTTGTGATGTAAGAACACAAAAATTATGGAATTATATTATGTATAAACCTGTTATGCTATGTTTGTATCTGCTCATGGTGAAGCACACAGTCAGGTTGTTTTTCAGTGGATTTGTGCAGTCTGATTGGTCACCGGTTGGTATTTTGGTTGGGTTGTAAGTTACTTTGGTTTCCAAGAGGATGATGGGTCTGGACCTGAATGATCCAAATATATGAATGATTCACATATATGAACACATATGAATGGTTATGGCTGAAACACTGTATTTGTATACATTTTAGTTCTTTATAAAAGACCTGAGAAGCAGAACTGCTCCCTTGGACCCAACAGCAATGTCAGGAAGGTTGTCTCGAGTCTGGTCTAGAGAAGACTGACTCAATGAAATCCCAAAGAACCGCAAACCTGGTCGCACAGATGATCCAGCAATCCTCTGTTTCATTCAAGAAGGAATTAAACATATATCAAAAATATTGACAGTCAAGGAAAAGTAATGCAAGAAAGGTGAACCACAAGACTGAATAAATGATGACAAGAGTTCATTTTTATGTGAACTGTCACTTTAAGCTGCCACCAACCCACATATTTTTTACCTGTGAGTATTCTGAAATGATCCCTCCATCTATCCCATTGAAGATGTAGATGCTGCCCTGTCCATCCTCCTCTAAAGGAGCTCCAACCAGCACATCCATGAAACCATCACCATTCAGATCTGCTGGACTGGCCAGAGAAGAGCCAAACCGACCCCTCTGACCTGCCATGCCCACCAGAGTATACGAAGAAATGAAGTTTGCCTATGGAGATATAACAGAGAGAGGAGAAACAGGGTTAAACAGACACAAATGTACATTTATTCACTCTTACTTGATGAACTCTTTAAAAAAAAAAAAAAAAAAATCTCCAAAAAAACACTGACCTGACGTGTGAAGATGTAAACAAACACTAAGCCCTCCCAGTCAGACTCTATGTACGTTGGTGCCGATACCAAAAGTAGGTCTGTATTGGAGTCACGGTTCGAATCCACCACACACACCTCAGCTCCAAAATATGAGCCAATCTGAGGCTGAGAAAAGAGAAGTTTGAACTTTAAAATGATCTGTACTGCCTGCTGATTGTATTTTTCGAGCCTTCTTGTTGTAACTTCATTACATCAACAATTGGTTCTATATGTATATGTATAGGGGCTTTCGCACCGGATAGTTCTAGGTACTAGCCACCAGGGTGATTCCCAGAGAACTAATGGCTCCCCTAGGAACATTTTCCTGGTTGCATTCGCACTGCCAGTAGGAACTCTGAAGTGACGTAAGCTGCGCATGTTGTTGTGACTTTTATTTTGATGCCGCTGAGAACGCTAGAGCCTTAGCAAACAAACAAACAGTGCTCGCATTCTCCGTGTTCATTAGTTTACGATCTGTCTAACAGTCTTGTCTAATACAATATTAGATTGAACTGTTATGCATTGAAAGTAGAGGGTAATGAAAAGTTATTAGTGAATGCCATGCGGGTGATATCCAGTGATGCTAGCTGAGCAGAAATACATAATCATGCTTCACTTGGTCCCCTCAAAGTTGCGTTGGATTTTCTCCTCAGCATAAATGTTAAGAGGTCCATCTATCACTGTTTTCTATGTTCGTAGAGTTAGTTTAGTAGATATATAATCTTTGTATTTACACAGCCTTTTTTTTTTTTTTTAAATGGCAGGTTTCCGGTGTTTCACGTGCGTTCGGTCAATCAGCGCACACTAATGTCATGGATAGTTCCTATATAGTGCTGGTTTAGACCCTACTCTGATGTAGAGGCTAAATAAGTTCCTCCAAAAGGAGTTCCTAGAACTAAAATCGTTCCTAGTTCCTGCGGTGCGAACACGATAGAAACCGGGAACTTCCGCCAATAGTTCTAGGAACTATGAAAAGGTTTCTCCGGTGCGAAAGCCCCTTATATGTAATGCTGAGACATCAGGCTACAACGCTCACTGCTACCACTACCAAATGGACTATCCCTAAAGATCCTGGAAGTTGTAGCAAAATATTTGCATATTAAAGGTGCAATCTGTAAGAATGACAGCTAGTGGTCAAAATGGGTACTGCAGTCCAAATTCATAATATCAGAGATCATTGTTTCCCCCGCCCCCTCCTCCTAAGACTCAGATTGCCAGTTTGAGGACACGAAACAGGAACGAGCGCAATTGACAGATTTACACACTGTAAGTTGATTAGTTGATTTATCCACGTTTTAATATGCTCTCGTTCATAGAGATTTTTAGATGCATACCAAGGCTTTTTAGGTTGGATAGAATCTGCAATCTCTGACCCAGTTTGTTTGCTGGCTTCCAAGGCTGCAATACGCTGTGTTTCCTGCCAACTGGCATCCTGAGGTGGCGAAATACTATTGGGTGAACTGGCAGTGGGCGGGATCACACAGACCAAAACAAAAACAGACATTCTAACACAGAACGCACTTTTCAAAGTAAAATGACTAGCTGAAGAAGTGTTTTTCAGATAAACGAGTATGTGAACTCAGCATGTTTCCTAAATATCTGCAAACATTTTATTTTTATGCTTTAGTAGAATGAAAAAGTTACATACAGCACCTTTTAATATTAGTTTTGATTCTTCAAAAAGGCTACTATAAAAGTTTAATTGAGTTGTGCCAGTCACTTTTCAATTAATGAGTTTGCTTTCACTCTACCAATGAACTGGTTGATGTAGGACTAGTTGTCCAGCTAATATGGTGTTAATTGGGCTTTTACTGAAAATTGACAAAATGCGTTTTCCAGTAATTATACTGGATCTGTTGTTTTATCTTTTTACCATTAAGATACAATTTCTTCTGTTGCAGGAACACAGCTTTCACATTATATGTATATAAATATGGAAATGTACCAAATCCGTAACATTAAACTCTTAAGACCAAGTGAACGGTCATGGTATACCATTTTTTGAACTATGGTTGAAAAAATATGCAATTATTTCTTTAGTTTCACTATTTGTCCAATTTGACAACAGTCACAGGCATAGTGGCAAACTGCACAGAGCAATTTCATCATATTTGTCTATACTCTAAACTTTACGAATAGTAAAGCACAATTTTGACATCAGCCAGTCCTGATTTGGACATGCTAATATTGGTCATTTTACAGGATTGTTCACACAAGCATCAAAATATTTTCAACAGGTCCTGTTCACATCATCTTTAAACAGTAAAGTGCTAATAATTTTCAGGCACAGATTGTACAGTATGAGTGAAAGTGCCTATTGTCGTTTGTAGAGAGTTGATTTTACTCTTGCACCACTGCAATATCGTACTTATTACAGTTATTGTATAGAAAAAAATCCATATATTTTTATGCACATTGTGGGATATCGCAAAAAAAAAATTGTGACGATTTTGTTCTCTTGATGGAAACACTGTTTTATTTGCAAATGTTTTATGTGACATTCCAATTTGTGCATAAGTTAAATTTGGAATTTTAGCAAATGATACTGATTTTATGTATGGTTTTGATACCAAAAAATGTAAGTTAACAACCTTGGGAGAGTCCAGTAGCAGTTTATATTGATTGGATCTGAGTTGTGATACAAAGACTTGTCCTTTATGCTTGTATCTCGGAGCTCCTAGAATAGCAAAGCTGGTGCTTGAGATTGATGCAATAGCCAATGAATAACCTTCAGACAAAAGGCAATAGGTCAGTAGTATGTATATTCTGAAATGTATTTGCTGAATAGAAGAAAATGACTCTACATTCATGTCTTCTATGTTTGAGTGTTTAAAAAAAAGCCTCACCTAGATAGCTTTCATGCTCACTGCCTGTTAGAAAGGAGTAGTCTGGCGAATATTCCTGATATCCACCTTTCCACTGGAAAGCTCCCACAGCACTCACTAACACACTTCCCTAAACAAAGCAAAGCAAAACTGTAATGTATTTTGATACATATAGAACATCTCAAGATACCCAATTTCATGCCTTTTTAGTCATAAAGTAACTATACAAACAATTGTTCATTACAAACACTAAATAACTAAAGGGCAGAATGTTATCTTTGGGGTCATTTATTAATAGTTCATTTTATTACTGTGTATATTTTCAACCTGAAAATACAACTGTACTATAATCATTAACATGGTAAATTTCTATATTTCTTTACATATGGTGTGAAAGCTGCGCTGAATCCATCCTGTGCAAACTCCATTCTGGAGGAATCACCCGAAGTCTGGGTTCCTGCAACAAATTAACAGAAGTTAGGAAAGAAAAACTTGAAATAAATAACTGGGTGAATGCCATTGACATATTTTGAGGAAGAATCCATTTATTTGAAATAACTTGCGCTAAAAAACTTAATGTTTGTACAATAAAATTATATATAAATACATACCTTCAATGGCAATAATGTTTTCTTCCAGCTTTTGAAGAATATTATTCAGTGCATTAAAGTCTGTAACTTTGAACACATGCTCAGTATCTGGATCAGTAGCAATTATATTCAATTCGTAAATATTAAAACCACTGCCGACCTGGGGACAAAAAATATTTTCTTAAATAGAAATTATCATAAAAAGCATTGAGAGATGCATGGGAATGTGAAAAGTTAAATTCTATATATAAATTCTCTCTCTCTCTCTCTCTCTCTCTCTCTCTCTCTCTCTCTCTCTCTCTGTACCATTTAAGAATTTAACTAGACATAATTCAACATTTAAGGTACATTTGAGGTTCTGATGTCAGAGATTGTAATGTGAAGAAGAACAAACCTACCCCGATCGCATATCGTATTATGTTCTTTGCATTTGCCTCTGATGATGCCTGTGTCAATAATGGCCTGTCATGTGATTCTCCATCAGTAATAACAAGCAATATTTTATTTGCTGATGGTCTTGCCCCTCCAGATGGTGTAAATAGGTCTCTCCTGGGTATTAGAGAATAGATTTGAATTAATCATGAAATAAACCTCATATCATTTTCAGCAGTTTGTTAAGACGTTTGCTATTACTTTTGATGGTAAGTCAATAAAATGGGTGATAAAGACCCATAGACTTACAATGAGGAGGGACCTGACAACTATCTATAGATTTGGGGGCTAGCATTATTAGACTTAGCCAGTAAGTAACCCACAAAAATACTAAAAAACTTCATAGCAATTCCCTAGTGAATCTGTATATCGTAAACACAGACAGACACTTCCTGTTTAATGTGCCACTGGCAGTGTTTCAAACAGCTCATAGAGATCCATTTATATTATAAAAAGCCGCAGTCTGTATGGGCAGGTGGGGCAGAGCCCCACCAAAATATTCATCCAAACATAGACCTCTATATGCACTGAATTAATAATAACTTATAAATGTGTTCAGCATTCTGCAACAAATATTTTAAGTTGTAAAGTGAACAGGATATATTAAAATGTGGCACGTGGATTCAGCTGGCATGTATTTATGATACTAAGCGGGGCAGCTGGTCTCGGAGCCCTCCCCAGCATGATTGTCCCGTGTATTTCAATTAGCGCCAAGGCAATGTTCTCCCCCACAGCTAAATTCACATCACGTGACGGGGCATTCCCGGGGGCGTTCCCAGACCAGCCATCTGTATGTATCGTGCCCCACAGTTTTCCAATGTAAATCTATGGTGAAAAATGGAACTGCAGTGCGCTCTCATAGAGCGCCATTGGGGCAGATTTCAGACTGCCCCGCTTGTTTTCACGTGACCTTACGTAAAACCTCGCTCTAGACCAAGACACTATCAGTCCGCTTCAGGTATGTGTCTGCATCCGGGGTCTCATTTATAAAACTGTGCATAGGATCCTTACTAAAAGTGTACGTGCGCCCGAAAGCTAAAAATGGCGTACACCAAAAATATTCAGACTTGTAAAACAGTTCATACGCCAGAACCTGCGCATAAATCCCCTTTATAAATCCCCATCAGCGGAAGATTGTGCGAACATGCATCTCCACCCCGTCTCCTCCCCAAAATAACCATATATGGAGCTTACAACGCCTAGTTTTACTATGCATATCCTCATCTGCATATCATTGGCGTATGCATATTCATCCACGTGATACCATGTTTAACGGTACAAGACATTAGGAAAATATGAGATACGGATGTGCCGTTACATTTCTAAAAATAATTTAGTAACCCGTCCTTGCCTTGTTTTTCAATAAATCAATCAAATTGTATAAAATACATTTCAGAGAAAGTTTTTAAATAGTAATAAATAGTGGCCAAATAATATTTTTAATTGCTTTATAGATCCCTTTTGCCCCGACGTCACAGCGTTAGCTGGAGGCAAAACAAACGTAAAACTGGAGGCGGCCAAAACAAACCAGCACAGATTCGGCTACATAATAAGGAGCTTAAATTATTATTATTGTTATTAAATGTCATCTTGTTGTGTTGTTGGGTGCAAGAATCGACGGAGTACAGGCTCCAATTTGAAATTTTATCGCATAATGTTTTCTAAATTATTGTGATTATTTGTGAATCCGTAGACTCACTGTATTCCGGACCATCACGGTATTCCGGACACTTGAAACCCCGGGGGGGGGTTCCGGCAGGACAAAAGAAAGAGGGGAGAGTACCTCGGCTCTTAAAACATGATTACCCATGATCACCCACCAGCAAATGACACAAAAAAACATTCTTATGGTCTTATAAAATAATTATGAGTTACAATTTGCAAATATTTGTACTTTTTTAAGGGATATACACGTTCAATGAGGCACTTTGTCCGACATGAATTTGAGTGGCAGCGGCGCATCACTAGCCTGGCTCCGCCCTCTGTTGTGAACTTAGAATCGAATGACCAGGAGACTTGGTTGTATCTTTCAGCAGGATTCTTTATTGAGAACACGAGCTGTCGGTAGCTGCAGTCACCAAAGTCTGACGTGAATGTTCTCTTATACAGTTTATATACATTTAGGGGCAGGAACCAAAAAGACAGGTTTAGGAACCGGTTCTAGACTGAGAGTGCTGACCACCCTAACCCACTCAGCATATCTATTCAAACACTGAGACCTGAGTACAGGACTGGCTGGACTTTCTTGCTAAAACACAAACTCCAACAGTTTCAGTAAAACAGGACTGACCAGAGTCTTTTGCTAGAAAACTCTGATAATCATAATTTATACCTAACCTTAACATGCTAAATTCAATGTAAACCTAAATTAAACATTTTAATAAATCTGGATTCCTTCACTCTCCTACGTACTTCCGCTCAATTTCATTTTCCTTCAGTACTACGTCTGGGACTGCTGTATATTCTTAGGTTTCCAGAAACAAATTTTTTGTAGGACCAATCAGCGAATAGAGGGAGTGGCTGAGAACGATGACGTTGATGTGATCACACACATGACTAGCGTCGGCCAATAGTGAGCCTACGTGTGACGTACAACACACAGACGCGCTGCTTTATCAAGACTCGAGGAACAGAGAGAAGGAAATGAATAGTGGAATAAAGTCGTTTTTTTTTTTTTTTTTTGCGCACAAAAAGTATTCTTGTCGCTTTATAAACTTTATAAAAGACAGACATCTTATTCTAAACATAATCCTCTGATCATTCGGACGACCACACGTTAGCGATTGGCTATGGCAGATCCTGAGTGACTCTGGGCAGATCCAATAGTTTTGAACTTTAACAGAGAACCCGCCTTCAAGGAAGTAAACGTTTCTCAATGGAGCGAGGCCAGACTCTCTGTACAAATGAAATGTACGAGAGTCTGGTAGAACCAGGCTAGCGCATCACTGCACCCTCATTAAAACACCTCATTTAAATTTACGTTCACGTTAAATGCTGTTTTAAAGGTCATTTCAACACATCTGTGTAATTTCACGTTATCTGGTTAACGTAAGGACAGCACGCATTGTAATAACATGCAATTTAACAACATTTCAAGCCATTAAGTTAACATATAAGTTAACGTTACTTATAAGCCATAAAAGTAACGTTAATAACATTAATCATAATTTGAGGGCCCAATAAAAATGAATCTAGACCATTTTATTAAAGGAACTTTTAATAACATAAAAAATATGACATCAACAAAAAACTAAATTTAAGGTCAGGTTTCCCCCTTTCCCTGGTGTGTCCTGGACTCTCTCCTCGCCTGTTAAAAAGAAAAACATTAATGCTTTAAAAACACTTGAAGCCATAAGTAAAAGAACTCAAATATAAAATTCTTAAATGTAACGTTAACGTTAGAATATAATGTTATCGACGTCAGTTTTCAGTTGTACACCACCATTTTGGACTGCCATGTGCTTCACATGCACAATCTTCGATTAAAAGAGTGTAGACGCTTATAAATAATAAATATACAACATATGAAGATTAATAGCATTATTTTACCAACTTATATTTATTAGAAATGACTCCTCCTTACCTGTCCGAAACACAGTGAGTAGAAATTTTCAGTCGTCCGGGACACCGTGAGTCCTAACGATAATCCGGACACTGCGTCTCCCGGCAGTTTTTTCAAGATTTCTCCAAAATGATTAATCCAAAAGTCTATCAAACTTTGGAACGTGTGGAAGGCATGTCCCCAGAGACAGACGAGCCAATCAGGTTTATCTTTCCGCGGATTGATATCTTACGGGACTTTTTACTGTGCAAAGTGTCCGGAATACAGTGAGTCTACATTGTTTTGATTGATTGTGACTAGACTTTTTGAAGAACCTGGTAATAAAGTGTAATCAAATACATAGTTCAAAAATTAATATGCTGTATCTGGAACTTTTATTTCTAGAAAATATAAAATTGCACCGCAATGTCACTCTTTATATTGTCGTCTTCTGTCTGGCCTTGGCACTGGCTAGGCAGAACTGGGGATCGTAGGCTACCACACAAGTGGTACCACGTACAATGGTCTTGTACATGACTATTTAGTACAGTTATAGGCATCTAAATATGTATATGCCCTCAGTTTCTCTTTACCCTCGGTTTCTCTAACGGGTAGGTGTAGAAGTCAGACCACTCAACCGGAGGTAGCGTTGACGTTAATCCTGTCAGATTGTCCATCCATTGAATGAGCGTGTACGGGTCAGCCAATCTGGGATGTCCGTTAAAATTAACTTTTGCAAATAACAATCAAATAACACTCCCTGGACAGTGAGTGACCTTGCACATTAAGATAAAATCGGATTTTCTCCAGTCATTGTTAAAAAACAAGCTAACAAAACTCGCACCCTGACGTTAGTGAAGCGGCCAGAGGGATCGTTCTGCCTCCACCTAAGCTCCACCCACAAAAAAGTCACCATGTTTACCAACTGAAAAGGGGTCTATATATTTAATGTAAACAGATAGGCCTTATAGTGTATTATTGATCATTATTTGCGCAAAAAATATTTTCTCAGACCATGAGTTCTGCTATTATCATACACTAAGCAATCCTCGCTGTAGTTAAAACATGAAAACACAACATGCCACAGGAAAAGTGTTCAAAAGCATTGCATCCACTACAAAAAAATTCCATTAATTAAAATATATATATAAAAATTAACTTCACTGTAATGATTTCATGTAATTTAAGTGCTTAACTCCATTAATGAGAATGGCATATTTAATCTAAATGTGTATATCAGATGTAAAACAGTTTAAATCATTCTTTTATTTATTTAAACTGTTATTGTGACCATGCACTATATTTATGATTAGGACTCATAATAAAGATTTAAAGTGGTTTTCCTTCATCTGCCGTCGGTCCTTCAGCTCACCATCGGTGTTGCTAAACTGCTCCGTCTCCAGAATGTTCGTACACATGGGTCAGAGTTTGCGTGCAAAAAAGTTAGTTTTTTTATATCACAACTTATGCTTCAGAAATGGTGTACGCCTCTTTCAGGGACTGTTTTGTGCGTACGCAACGGTTATAAATGAGGCCCCTGTTCTTCCTATGTGGAGTAGCATATCAGATTAATGAAATTTTAATTCCTTTAGTTTAACGGATGCTCATGTGAAAAGCTTTTATACAGTAGTTCTATTGTGTTTGTTGTATGATTGTTCTGAAAATAGACATGACTTCGTTTTCCTCACAGGAAAACTTAACTTGCAACATTTCTGAAACAACATTCGGACGCAATAAATTAAAGGATTAGTTCACCCAAAAATGAAAATTCTGTCAGTAATTACTCACCCTCATGTTGTTCCAACCGCGTAAGACCTTTGTTCATCTTCGGAACACAAATTAAGATATTTTTGATTAAATCTGAGAGTTGTCTCACTCCTCCATAGGCTTTCAGAGGGACCGAAACTTGCTGGCCCAGAAAAGTTATTAAAGAGATCGTTAATATAGTCCAAGTGACTACAGTGGCTTAATCCTAAGTATATCAAGCGACGATAATACTTTTTGTGCGCAAAAACAAACAAAAATAACAACTTTATTCCACTATTCATTTCCTTCTCTCTGGGCCTCGTAGTGTTTTTGCGCTGCGCGTCTGTGTTGCACGTCATCACGCATCACACACATGACCCGCTTCGGCCAATAGTGAGCCTACGTGGTGACGTGTAACAGACGCGCTACGCAAAAACACTACGTGAACCAACTAGAGGTCCAGAGAGAAGGAAATGAATAGTGGAATAAAGTCATTATTTTTGTTTGTTTTTGCGCACAAAAAGTATTCTCGTCGCTTGATAAACTTAAGATTGAGCCACTGTAGTCACTTGGACTATATTAACGATCTCTTTAATAACTTTTCTGGGCCAGCAAGTTTCGGTCCCTCTGAAAGCCTATGGAGGAGTGAAACAACTCTCAGATTTAATCAAAAATATCTTAATTTATGTTCCGAAGATGAACGAAGGTCTTACGCGGTTGGAACAACATGAGGATGAGTAATTACTGACAGAATTTTAATTTTTGGGTGAACTAACCCTTTAAGGCAATTCTAAGGCCGGTGACACACTGGACGCGTGGCGTGAGCGTGGCGTTTCTGTTGCGTGGCGGCTGCGTCGCGTTTTCCATGTCTTTGCACACCAGAAGCGTGTCTGACGCAGCACTGCTGCTGCTAGGTGACATATTGGTGATATATTTGACACATGGGGAGAGAGTTGTGGAAGACCTATACTTCATGTTAAACATATATATAGCAGCAAAGACAATGTCGGCAGTGTTGACGGCAATATAGACTATAGAATATTTCATTCTGTATTAACAGGTGCAGTATTTGAAAATCAATAATATTTTTCTAAATTGCATTTATATTTGCATTTATGTCAAACCCTAGACACTTTCAAACATCAAAATGACATTTATTAATATGTATTCGTGTCAAAATGTCATATAAACATCTTTTCCTATTCAATTTTGCCTGGAAACGCTTCCAAGACGCTTGCGTGTCGCGTGAAAAATAGGCGTCGGTTCTATTTCTAGCATGCACGCGTTTTCCACGCGGCTTGAGCCGCGTCTGAGACGCGCGTCACGCACGCAGTGTGCAAGCTCTAACCTGTTTACATGGGAGCCGAAATAAAAACGGACACGCCACGCAGCTGAGACGCTTACGCCACGCATCCAGTGTGTCACCGGCCTAACCCCTCATTTACACCGCACACGTCTGCGGCGCATTACGGCTGCGACACGGCTACCGGAGCTGATCGCGCCCATTCTAGTCAATGCTGGTGTTTACACCGGCCGCGATGCGGCGCGTTTCAGAAGCTTCCCAGAAGCGGCTCTCCGCGCCGCTTCACTAAATATAGGCGCCTAGTCTATTTTTGACGGACGCGCGTCCAAGTCGCACCGGAAATACAAAATAAAAGTAAAAGAAAACATTGTCAAATTCAAAATAAACACTCTGTGCAAACTCCCAAACGTATTACACACCAATATCCTTGGTAGAAACCATAGACTGTATGGTAGAAATCCAAAAATCAAGAAAAAACACGTCGGACAGGCAAATCACGTGGTCTCGCGCATCCACTCGCTCCGCTTCTGAAATGCTCCCGGTGTGAGTTGGCACCGCGTGGAGGACGGAATAAAACCTTATCGCAGCCGTAATGCACCGCAGGCGTTTGCAGTGTAAATGAGGGGTAAGGCCGATGCCTATTTTTCACGCGACACGCAAGCGTCTTGGAAGCGTTTCCAAGCAAAATTGAATAGGAAAAGATGTTTATATGACATTTTGACACGAATACATATTAAATGATGTTTTATAAACAAAGTTCGGGAGGAGCACGTTCAAATAAGCAATCCAATCTACTCGTCATCAAACAATTACGTCTACCCTAATCAGCATGACAAGAAGTATATATATATCCACACTGTCAACTCACCTAATATTCCTTGACAGTTTTTTCAGCATCCCTCCACCACCCCGACTCCTCACTCTTGGCTTAATCTTTACAGCCAGGAATACGGGGGGAGTACTCTGGGTTCGGGCCGAATACCGAGCCCGGAGCCCTCTCCTCGGACAGCACGCCAAATACGCATTTATTCTATCTAACTTATTTGTAAGTGTGAACTAGTGAATAAATGTCATTTTGATGTTTGAAAGTGTCTAGGGTTTGACATAAATGCAAATATAAATGCAATTTAAAAAAAATATTATCGATTTTCAAATACTGCACCTGTCAATACAGAACGAAATATTCTATAGTCTATATTGCCGTCAACACTGCCGACGTTGTCTTTGCTGCTATATATTTATGTTTAACACGAAGTATAGGCCTTCCACAACTCTCTCCCCATGTGTCAAATATATCACCAATATGTCACCTAGCAGCAGCAGCGCCGCGTCAGACACACTTCTGGTGTGCAAAGACATGGAAAACGCGACGCAGCCGCCACGCAGCTGACACGCAACAGAAAGGCCACGCTCACGCCACGCATCCAGTGTGTCACCGGCCTAACCCCTCATTTACACTGCAAACGCCTGTGGTGCATTACGGCTGCGACAAGGTTTTATTCCGTCCTCCACGCGGTGCCAACTCACACCGGGAGCATTTCAGAAGCGGAGCGAGTGGATGCGCGAGACCACGTGATTTGCCTGTCCGACGTGTTTTTTCTTGATTTTTGGATTTCTACCATACAGTCTATGGTTTCTACCAAGGATATTGGTGTGTAATACGTTTGGGAGTTTGCACAGAGTGTTTATTTAGAATTTGACAATGTTTTCTTTTACTTTTATTTTGTATTTCCGGTGCGACTTGGACGCGCGTCCGTCAAAAATAGACTAGGCGCCTATATTTAGCGAAGCGGCGCAGAGAGACGCTTCTGGGAAGCTTCTGAAACGCGCCGTGTCTCGGCCGGTGTAAACACCAGCATTGACTAGAATGGGCGCGATCAGCTCCGGTAGCCGTGTCGCAGCCGTAATGCGCCGCAGACGTGTGCGGTGTAAATGAGGGGTAAGATGGCATTCTATGCGTTTGTCATGTGTACTAAAGTATGTCAATCATCCTCATTAGAGCGCCACCCTCAGGCTGAATAACGCAAGTACATTAGAATTCTGCCAAAAGTGTGTCTGATGGGTTCAGTGATTAGAATATAAAGCTTACAAAATGTCATAAATCATAAACTAGCACTAAGACCCAGAATCTGCCCTACCTAAATATATGGGCACGCTACTGATTATAAAGCTCATTTTGAGGAAAATTGGGGTTGTAAAGTAAAATGATTGTAAATGGGTGTCATTTGTGTTTTAACAACGTTTAGCTCACGAGTTATTGATCCAGGAAGTTCGAATCTGTGAATATATTGCCAACTTTACCCGAGCTCCTTGGTTTAAGCACTGACGGCATTTCTTTATATTTGAGACAAAGTTCAAACACTATGAACTGCTCCATTGTTAAGGTACGGAGATGTCTGAAACACTGCCAGCGGGATATTAAACAGGAAGTGTTTGTTCAAGCTCACAACAGGTTTTGCAAGGGAACGCAAATATCTTTTCGAGGGAAGATATAGATATTATATATGCGAAGATATTCGAGGCGCAATATCTTCGCATGGGAACGCAAAGTTTCTCGGGGTAACGCACAAGTTTTGCAAGAGAACACAAAAGATTTGAAAAATATTTTTTTCTCCCATCCCAATTTTTTTCCACCACCATGTGGCTATGTACATTCCAAACCTCTGTGCATTTGTATCTTCTATGGAATACAAAAGACATTCTAAAGACAGTTTCAAATTTTTATGAATGCAATCAAAGTCAATGGGGCCAAACACAACATTGGGTCCCATTGGGACCTGACTGACTGACTGACTGACTGACTGACTGACTGTATGTATGAATGAATGAATTAATGAATGAATGAATGAATGATACAAGTTTGGAACAACTTGAGGGTGAGTAAAGGATGACAGAATTTACTCTTTTTTAATAATAATAAGTGACGTAACAATTGAGTCTTCCCAGCAGAACTTGCGCTAAAGCTTTCATTTCTCGGTTGTCCAAGAGCCTGCTCTGAAGTGCTACCAGGCCTTCGTGAGAGGCCCCTCAGTCTGCTCGTCGCCAAGGGCGTCCGTTTCCCTGCGGTAAAAAAATTAAAAAAGCAAGCTCTCTGGCTGGTCAGTTTAGCCGTGACTTCGAGCATTCCCACAGGGACACGATGCCGCCCTTCTCAGCTGCCTCTAAATCCTCCAAGAGGTCTGTGAAACTCCACTCTTGAGACAGGCGATCCAGAGATGAATGGAGCTGCTCCTCCCTCGGACGGGGGTTGGGAGGAGAACAGTGGGTAAGCGTTTCATATTACTTTGAAGGTACCCCCGGGAGCCGCCATTGGCTAACAAGCCTTCACCTGCTGTTAGCATCCCATTGACTCCCATTCATTTTGGCGTCACTTTGACAGCAAATAACTTTACATCTGAGGCGTTTAAAGACTTCATTTGTCCATGGTTTATTTCTAAAGAAACACGACAATGTATAAAAGGCTCCATTACCTTGTAGCTTACGTTATGGCCCCGTAGAAGCAGTTTTTGTAAAAGTAGGCTAACGATTGCGTCATAACCACGCGACTCTCTGGAAATTACCGTAGAGACAGGAAGAGAAGCTCGCAGTCAATCGGGGGGACGTGGAGGCATAAAGTCCGATAAAGTCAAGGGAGAAGCCCATAGAGAGTCATGACGTTGCTCCTGCTCCTAGCTCATGGACAGATCCTACTCACGCTTTCCATCTCTGCAAGATTCGGAAGGGAAGGGTTCAGATTTCGTTTGGCACAGCTACTAGAAAACTTACAACTGTCAGGCAGGCTGCTCACGTCACATCCACGTTGTCAAGCTCAGTTTGAGTCTGCGCAGTACGCTTGGCAATCAGGAAATGAGGGCTTCTAATGTGCTTCACTTTCTCTCCGTTGAAACCTATGGGGTCGCTGTGTCCAGTTTATATACTGTCTATGGAGGAGAATCTTTTGTTGCATTTATGTTCCGCCACTGGCGTCACAGGCATAGGCGGAAATCGCGGGGGGGTCGGGGGGGTCAGGACCCCCCCTATCTGAGGGTTGTCCCCTCCTAAAAATATAATTAAAATATGTGTATTGTAAATAATATAATGATATATACTTAAAATAATTGTTTAAGTAGTAAAACAATAAAAATGCAAACGGGGCAAATACAAATAAACATTTTAATATTTTGAGTCCCCCCTCCCTTGCCTCAGTGCTTCGGTCCACTGCCCGCTCCCCTTTTACCTCATCACAAACAACTCCAATAAACTGCAGTAAGTCAAGGCTATTTTATTTACTTTAAACCTCGGATGAAGTGATTATTTTCTCTTTAATACAGAATATGCTGCGTCTGCGTCATTAATAAATCATTGACATAAAATGTTATGATAACCAATCACTTACTTTTGTCACCGATGTAACGTTAGTCCGCCTCGCTATGTTGGCGATTATAACCTTGTTTTATACAGTCTGTGCGTTAAACGTTACCTAGATTGTTTAAAAACCGTTCCCTCACACACACACCCAAAGAGTGTACGCATACACCTTGTGTAGTCTTGTAGATTAGACAAGTGCGGGTGCGCATTTAGATTTTCACGCTTTCACTGTGTGATTTAGTCAGTTTATATCATTTAATATAGTTAATCTAATATAATATCACACAAAGAGTGCAGTTTTTCTCCAGATATTAACATGATAATAAATGTGATTTAATAAATTGATAATTGAAAAGTTTACTTTTAGACACCATATTGCCTGTTTTAACTCTATTTCGCCAACGAAAATAGTTGAAAACTAAGCCAAAGCACTGTATTTGCGTCTCTGAGAAACACTGAGGTATTTCCTTACTGAATTATGAATCAGCTTTTTGAACGAATCAGTTGAATCACAATGACTCACTCATTAACAATGAATTGCTGCCACCTACTGGCGGTTTTAATTTCACATTTAAAGTATCTTTTCATGTTTTAAATAATTTTACATATCAATATTCAACGTTTTATGTTTTAAACAAAACATTATTTATGTCTGTGTAAAATCTAAATGCCATTTCAAATGCAACTTTTGTGTTTCCTCTCCATTGCAAAGATTTTGTTGATATTATTTAATTTGATTGGTAACAGCCCTATTGTGACTTATTATTATAATTGAATTTAATGTATGAAATTGACACAAAAGATGATGCATGCATATATTTAGGTTTAAAAATACATTTATAAAGGTAAAAATGCCAATGAAGGTAAAAATCTATTGAAACTTATTGGAAAAATGATTTCTGTCACTGCTGTGAACTGAACCGCCACACAGAATATGAAGAATATCAAAAACTTTAGGAGTCGGCTGTCCTCGGCAGTCCTAAACATGCCAAGTTACCAGCACAATAACACACTCAGCAAAATATTGTCTAATTATCATTATCGATAAAATCCCTTAATTAATCATCAACCATCATTTTTTTTTTTGTCAATTTTGCACACCAATGAAGAATATTTTGGTCAATTTAGTCAGCTTTTTCAATGAACCAGAGAGAAACTTTGAGAAGAAGGATAATGGAACGGTCTAGCTACACTATTAATAGCAGTAAGGCTTTTCTCTGTGTACACACATATCCATAGAAAGTACAATTTTGCCTATATTATTGGTGTCCCCTTCAAAAAATTGCTCGTGAGGAATGTTATGTTTATTGTCCCCCCCCAACATTTAGATAAAATTTACGCCCCTGGTCACAGGGGTACCCAAATTCTCAGCAAGAGCAGCTTTCTCTATTTCTGGGTCACAAGAGGGACCGGTTGGCGGTGTGTGACAATATACCTTGCCACCCTCGACCTCCTCTCTTGTCGCCAGCGGGCAGCAGCGTGTGTGTCAAGGCCGCAGGGAAGAAGCCGTCTCTCACACCCTCTGCCCGAGCGTGGAATCAGGTAAGTGTTGCACCGCACACTCAGACCCCACTTTGGGCTGCTATGCCATCTGAGTCGGGTCCCTGCATTCCACCTTGCTTCCCCACTGCCCCACTATGGGTACGTCTGTGGTCCTGCTGGCCCTGCTTGAATGGTGTCTGGGGGCCTGGCTAGCGCTCCCCAGCCTGTCTTACTGGCTCACCCTGACCATCAGACTTGCTATGCGATTCAGTTCGCCCGGCGTCCCCCCAAATTCAGGGGCATTCAGTTCACCTACATGCTCGCCAGTGATGCGCCCATTTTACGGGCAGAGATCACAGTCCTGCTGGCGAAGGATGCGATTAAACCGGTCCCTCCAGTCATTATGAAGACAGGGTTTTATAGCCCTACTTCATTGTACCCAAGAAAGGCGGTGGGTTATGGCCAATCGTGGACCTGAAAGTTTTGATCGGGCCCTTCACAAGCTCCTGTTTGAAATGCTAATGCAGAAATGCATCTTCGGGTGCATCTGTCCCCGAGATTGGTTTTCAGCGTTTGACCTGAAGGATGCATACTTTCATGTCTCGATTCTCCCTCGACACAGACTGTTCCAACGTTTTGTGTTCGAGGGACGGGCATATCAGTACAAAGTCTTCCCCTTCGGGCACCTCAGCCAGTAGGGGCTTCGGGTCAACTGGAAAAAGAGCATACTCGTCCCCATGTAGAGGATCTCTTTTCTCGGTATGGAGCTGGATTTGGTCAGCCAGACAGCACGCCTCACAGAGGAACGTGCTCAGTTTGAACTGCTTGAATTCATTCAAAGGCAGGACAGCGGCCCCACTGAAACTCTTTCAGAGGCTCCTGGGGCATATGGCATCTGCAGCCACAGTAACGCCGATCGGATTGCTTCATATGAGGCCGCTTCAGCACTGGCTTCACGGCCGTGTCCCGAGATGGGCGTGGCAACGTGGCACGCTCCGTTTGACAATCACCCTGGTCTGCGCCAAACCCTTAGCCCGTGTTCGGACCCTTCGTTTCTCCGGGCAGGAGTTCCCCTTGAACAAGTGTCCAGGCATGCTGTGGTTTCCACGGATGCCTCTACCACCGGCTGGAGGGGGCCACGTACAATGGGCATGTAGTTGTGGGGATCTGGACGGACCCCGAACTGCATTGGCACATCAACTGCCAGTATGTCAAATCGCAGCTACGAGGCAAGCACGTATTGGTCCATACAGACAACACTGCAACCGTTACATACATCAACCATCAAGGTGGTCTACACTCCGGTCGCATGTCACAAATCTCCTCCTATGGAGTCAGAAGCATCTGAGGTCGCTTCATGCCATGCACATCGCAGGCCTGTTGAATTGTGCAGCCAACGCGCTCTCGTCAGCCTGTGCTTCCTGGAGAGTGGCGACTCCATCCCTATTGATGGCTATTTGCCCCATACTGGCCCAACCGGACATGGTTCCCAGAACTTATGCTCCTCACAACAGCCCCTGCTTTCTCAGAGATGGGGCACCCTGCGGAGTACTTAGGTGATCTACCCCAAGCAGTGGTAGACACCATCACTTCTGAATTGAAGTGGAACCTGTTTGTTGAATGGTGTTTCTTCTTATCGGAAAGTTTATGTTGCCGCTATTGCCGCACATCAGAATGCAGTTGATGGTAAATCTCTGGGGAAGCATGACCTGGTCATCAGGTTAAATCATTCTTGCTCTCACTCTGTACCCTCTTGGAATCTCTCACTTGTGCTTACAGCACTTCAGAGAGCCCCTTTTGAACCCGTGCTGCGGGGTGGAGCGCGAGATGCAAATATCCATTAGCTCGTTTAGTTTACATTCGAAGGTGATTGGGCTCTTAGGATAGTTTCCAATATGTCAGTGACCTTCAGGGAACATGGGTTACATATGTAGCCGAGACGTTTCCAATTAACAATGTAATAAACAAGTCTTACACAAGCTTTATGATGGCTGTCGCAGTGTAAGTGCTATCTCCATTCTGGTACTGTATGTTTGTCACCTTAGATTGCCATGTGCTGTCTTGAATTTTGAGTTGATTGAAATTGTAGTGAATAGTACAATCTCTGGAGTACTGTGCTATGGCAAACTGTAAACCAAAAACAGATAAACTGGTCAATAATGTCTCTCTGACAAAAACAAAACACTTAGGGCCCTATTTTAACGATCTGAAACGCAAGTATCAAACGCGAAACGCAAGTAACTTTGTGGGCGGGTCTTGGGCGCTGTTGCTATTATACCGGCGGGATGAATGACTCTTGCGCCCGACGCAAATCTAAAATGGGTTGGTCTGAAGTAGCTTCATTATTCATAGGTGTGGTTTGGGCGTAACGTGAAATAAATCAATCAGAGCGTCATCTCACATTCCCTTTAAGAGCAGGCGTGCTTGTTCCATGGCGGATGCTATTATAACGCCGGATTTGCCAGGCGCACTCCAGGAGCGGTTCGCAGCCGAGGAGACCGTTCTTGTCAGGGCCATAAAAGACAGAGAAGTTACATTGGGGATGGGAGAAACCCACCCAAATTAGCTTCGGTTAAACAGGCGTATAATAATTTGGGTAAATGTGTAAGCTAGATTTATGCCTATTTTTTCACATCTTCATGGACACAACAATGATTTCCGTCGTGTGTTAATATTTTTCCTTGTAATAATGTATGGTTTTCTAAAAATGAGAACTGCTGCGTCTGTGTGTAGATGAGATAAGCAAAATGTATGTGCATTGTGCACACGCTACATTGATTATGGCCAAGCATGTGCCCTTAAAATAGCGTATGAATAACTTTAAATGGTTACATCTCTTACATTTTACATATCTCTTCCGGGTCAAGGCGGACCTGATTGCAATAGGAGGTTGACTTTAGACTAGGTTTTTCCTGGTCAGTGGCGGAATTGTTTTCTAAACCTGCAAAATAGCACCAGGGAACGTTTGCGCCGGAACACGCCTCTTCTTTGCGCTGATCCGCCCCCAGGAGCGCAAGTTAATTTTCTAATTTACCGACGTGTGTCTGTGGAGGGAAAAGTCTGTTGTGCACGGGTGCAAAATAGGAATGATACATGCGTCGGTGTACAAAGTCAATTGCACTGGGTGCAAGATAGGGCCCTTAAGGTTTTTTGCTTGTTTATAAAAAAATGGCTAAAGTTAATACTGAAAATCATTAAAATTATGTTGAAGGCTATTCCTACCTGTGCATCTCGCTCAGTAAAACGACTGATCACGTTTATCACAAAAGTTTTCATTGTTATAAAATTGTTACTCCTCACACTCCCAGACCCATCTAATAGAAAAGCTATGTCAATCTGACCGGGACAGTCTGTAAATGAATAGAAGCAGAAGTGTGTACATATGTAGTTAAAACTGCAGTTACATAAAAAGAGAGGAAACTTCGGTGACCATCATATTTACCTCTTAGAGAGCTGGGTATAGGTGGTTTAAACACATTGTTTTCACTGATGAAGCACATGCCATTGAAGGTGGTAACTGATACACATTTCTTTGGAATGGTTGGGCCACAAACCTAAATGAGACGGATTTAATCATGGATTTCACCTTTTTAAAAGAAATACTAAATCAAATGCTAATTATAGACCTCAATACCAGCCACTTTTATTGCTCTGGTAAAAATCTGTTTGGTTGTTGAGAAAGTATAATGAAACAAACTTATTTGCCTTAATAAAATAAATCAGATAAATTATATGAATTAAAATTTACTTTTTTTTTTATTACACATACAAAATAAGGATGTTTTATCTTGTCTTCCCAATCCCAAGCATTGCAATTTGGTAAATATTAAGCACAAAACATCATGTCTTCTCAAAGGTCCACTCTTTAAACATATCAGTGGGGCATAAGCAGACAAAAACGTACAATAGAGATCGTACAAATTCATTTGAACAAGCCACCAATTCACCAAAATGTAAATTAGATGCACATTTCCATTAGAGTGTGTTGAGCTTATGTTCTTCAGCCAAATGACCGTTCGCAAAGACAGGCCCCCTTTAGTTACTGTTGCTATGTCCGACAAGCCACACCGCTCTCACGCCCCACCATGTTCTCACACAGTGAAAAATACATTGCGGAGCAGAGAGGACACTGACAACACACTGACAGACAGGACTGACCAGGTGACTTTTGATATGAAACAAAGTCTCACCTTTCAAATTTGGTCACTTTTTAAAGAAATTTAAACAATAAATACCGTTTTGTGGCTCTTTAATGTGTCTGACAGATTGCTGTAGAGCCTCAGTTAAAGCTGCTCGTGAACGGATCATCTCTTCCTTCTAGTTAATTTGTAGCATCAAATAAACATGAATGAACATAAGGAGGAATGTTGTTTTAACCACGGAAAGACGTCAGTACACTCCGTTTTTCTAAGTTCAAATCCTCCAACGTTAATTTACTAAATCTCCTGACTGCTTTGTCGGACAAAAATGGCGGATTCGGCGGATGGCGAATGATGATTGGTCAGATCACCTGTCAATCAAACTCCCTGCGAAGGGTCAATTGCATGTGTGAAATAGTTATAATATTTATCTGTAACTGATCTCAATGGTGTTCTGAAATACTTACCGCCAGCTTTGAAGACTGTTGATTTTGAATCATGGAAAGTCCAAGAGACATATTGACAGCTTCTGAGGGCACTTCATTAACATACAGACAGTTTGATCATTTTCATAAAAAAATAAACTCCAAAAGGAACAAAAAATACATTACGCATCAGTGCAATTTAATTATTTTGAATTTGGAATGTTTATTTAATGTTAATCTCAATCACTAGAAAATACAAATCAGAGTTTTAAATTGCATACATTTTGGTAACAATGTAGAAAATAAAACAGCTCATATAACCATCTAATGTTGATAATTTTCTTAAAGTTAAGCACTTCTGTTAATGTATTGATAAAGAGAACAACTCTTACAGTATTACCCTAGCCTAGACCCTACTGTACTCGTATATATTTGGAAAGTGGTCAATAATATTTCAATTAGAAGTGTAGTACAAAACCCAAAATACCATCAATCTTCATTGCTGAGCAGGTTTCTGGTCCGACAGCACAGTTATAAATCAATCCTCTTTGATCTTGGCTGATTTGAATTAAAGGATCACTCACGATCAGACTATAAGAAAGAAAAATTAAGAATATGTGTTAGAATCAACTACAGATTACATATAATTAAAGGTGCTTTAGGACATTGGGGAAAATGCTAACTTTAGTCTGATAGCAGTAAAAGCATGAACGCACACAGCAAAGAAGACCGGAGACAACAGGCTTGTTCGACTTGAACCTGCGCTGCACAGACCGATAAGTGAATGACATCAAAGAACCGCGAGAGCAAATAGAGAGCAGACGGCTCCTTATGCTTTTGAATTGCTCTAGTGGTATTTTGAAGTCATAAACCAATCGGCCTGTGCAACGCCGGTTCAAGTCGAACAAGCCTAACGTTACTGCAATACATCATGTGTCACCAGTGAGCAGTGTTGTAATGTAACGGAGTACAAATACTTCGTTACTGTACTTAAGTAGAAATTTCACGTATCTGTACTTTACTTCGTTATTTACATTTATGTCAACTTTCACTTTTACTCCACTACATTTCCTAGATAAAATGTATACTTTTACTCCGCTATATTTCCACTAAGCATCTTCGTTACTCGTTACTACAAAATAAAATCAGAAGAAATGTGTGCGACTACAATAAGGGAGGTTTGGCGAATCACTGCTCCTAGACTGCAGTACGCACGGCGCGCGCTCTATTTCAGCGTAATGCTTGTTTGTTGCCATGCCAAAGGAGGAGGAAGCACAACTGAAACCGCCATGGAAGCACGAGAACCTGCCGGAGGACCTGAAGCACGTTTAACTTACAGAGCTGCCAACTCTCACGCATTCACCGTGAGACTCACGCAATTGACTTTTTCCACGCGCTCTCACGCCTCACATCAATTTTCTCACGCACAGAAAAATCGCGAAGCAAAGAGGACGACCGACAGACTAGACAGAGCAGGTTACATTATGATATAAAACTTTTTTTTTTTTAACTCAGATTATGTCAATTTTATTACGAAATTCAAAAAATAAATACTGTTTTGGCGCTTGTAAATGTTACGTGACAGATGACAGATCCCTAGCTCAAGTGAACCGATCATCTGTACTAGCTAATAGTAAAAAAAAACATGAATACTGTTGAAAGATACAGTAGGCCTATAACTTACCGAAATGTTCCTTATACATAATATCGATCAATAAGTGTTTTTCATCAGCGTGAAGAGGTCAATAACATAGCTGGAGGACAATTATGTCACATTTACCTCAGGAAAGCCATTTAATAATAGGCTATAGCACAGTTGGCAAGACAAATAAATAGCTATAGAGAGTATTTTGCTAAATATGTGTTCTATATTACATATTTATTATATTTTACTTATATCATTAAAGTTTTTATTATAATAAAAAAAACGCATTCTATTTAATTATTTTTAACCTTAAATAATAGCCTACTACAAGCTAGGGCTCTCTGTATGTTTACAGCATTAGGGGATTTTTTTTTAATTTTTTATTTTTAGAAAAATTAACGCAGATCTTGAGTAGCCTACCTAATATTTATACAAATGAGTCAATATTAAATCAAATCACAATTGAATTGAATTGAAATAATAAAAAAGCGTAGCTTACCAGAAATTATAAACATTGTAACATGTCACTAAACCTAATAAAATTCAGTTTAATTACAAAAATGTTAGTGACAATCACAATACACTTATTGTGATGCAATTTTTGTTTTTACAGCTAAAGGTACATGCAGTGGGAGATAAACGATAACACAAGTAGCCTACAGTGCAGGCTACACAGTCCCTCCAGTTTTTCGCGTTCCGTGATCGCTGAATTCAACGCATAATCAAAAAAAAAAAAACTTTTACTTTTACTTCAATTACTTAAGTACATTAAATATCAGAAAATTACTTTTGATACTTAAGTACAGTATATATCAGATACTTTAAGACTTTTACTTAAGTAATATTCTAAAAGGTAACTTTCACTTCTACCAAAGTCTTTTTCTAGTACAATACTTGTACTTTTACTCAAGTATTGCTTTCTAGTACTTTATACAACACTGCCAGTGAGGAAACTTTACAGTACAAACACGTATATGTGACGTGAGCAACCCGTCTGTCTTCTAGAAGCTGTGCCAAGAGAAATCTGAATCATTCTCTTCCGAAACTTGCAGAGACGGAGAGTGTGAGTAGGAGCTGTCCATAAGCAAGGAGCAGGAGAAACTTTTGCTAAGTATTCTGATTAATTATTTTGTCATTTTGCCTCCACGTCCCCCGATTGCGCGCAAGCTTCTCCTCCCGCCCATACGGTCTCTCTACTGTGCGACAGAGAGTAGCGTGGTTATGACGCAATCGTTAGCCTATTTTTACAAAAATGGCTTCTACGGGGCCATAATGTAAGATACAAGGTAATGGAGCCTTTTATACATTTTCGTGTTTCTTTAGAAATAAATAATGGACAAATGGAGTCTTTAAACGCCTCAGATGTAAAGTTATTCACTGTCAAAGTGACGACAAAATGAATGGGAGTCAATTAGGGATGTCAACGATTAATCGACGATCGATTAATTGTCGATAATCCCTTTAATCGATAAACCTTATCGATGATCGATTAAGCATGGCCATTATTGACGTGCATGACGCGTTAATGTTTGAGACGCGCGTACAGCAGATAAAAGGGGGAAGATGAAGTGAGCACGTAAGAGTTTTGTTTGGGATCATTTTATTTCAAATGGAGATAATGTTAACTGCAAACACTGTAATTGTGTTTTAAAATACAATACGACAACTAGTACCATGATTTATCACTTGAAGAAAGTGCGACGCAGCCTACAATTACTTCTGTTTTAGCCGGGAAAAAGGTTGGAGCTCAAAAGGCAGAAGCAATTACCGAGCGAATCTGTGAAATGATTTCAAATGACCTGTTGCCCGTAAGCGTCGTCGAAGGTGGTGGATTTCGAAAGTTAATCAACTTCATTCAACCTGAGTACAATATACCATCAAGAGCCACAATAACCAGCCGGTTAGAAGATCGTTATGTAAAGAAAAAAGAAGAGCTTAAAATGGCGCTGAGTTCAGTTGAAAAGATCGCCCTCACAACTGACTGCTGGACCGCACTAACAAGGGAAAGCTACATAACCATTACATGTCATTACATAGACCCTGAATGGCAAATGAAGTGCGCGGTCCTGCTTACCGAGAGCTTGTCTGATAAGCACACATCAGACCGACTTGCAGAAAAGTTAAACGAGGCCGTAGCTTCATGGGACATAGTGGGAAGAGTAATAGCATGCGTTCACGACAACGCAAGAAATATAGTGGCAGCAAACGATCAAACTCGTGTAAGCTGGGATTCTGTGCCGTGCTTTGCTCACACTTTGCAACTCGCCATAAACGATGGCTTCAACATATACATAAACAGGGTCATCTCATCTGCTGGAAGACTTGTTTCGCACTTCAATCATAGTACTGTAGCTACCAAAGCACTTCGTGACAAACAGGCACAGATGAAACTTCCACCGCATCGCCTGATACAGTCCTGCAAGACACGGTGGAATTCGGTCAGTGACATGTTTGCCCGGCTCGTGGAACAAAGGTGGGCAGTGACGGCCGTGCTGTCTGACCGCACTGTCACAAAGTTAGCGGACGCCAGAATTCTTGAACTCAAAGAGGAGTACTGGCAGCTGATGGAGGACGTGGCACCTGTGCTAGCTGCATTAAAATGTGCCACGACTGTTATGTCTTCCGAATTTGATGTGTCGGTCTCAAATATCTATCCTATCACTTACGGCCTCTTACGGTCACATCTGAAAAGAAACGAAGAGGACAGCGCTCGGGTTATGGAGTTCAAAGCAAAAGTGCATGACTCATTGGCGCAACGAATGCAGGTAAGAGACGTATTGAGAAACGCATAGGCTACAAAATAATTTCATTGTGGATGCGCCACCTAATCGTTTACATTTAAACTTTAGGTTCACTCTACCGCACTCCCATCCAAACCATCCATGATAGCGACGATGCTGGATGCTAGACACAAGCATCTAGTCTTTCTTACTGCATCAGAGAGGCTGGCTGCCAACGCAAAGCTGTACGAAATGGCCTCCGCGGTGGTTCTGACTGGGACCAATACAGAAAATGCTAGTGGGGTTACTCGAGATGCGCAGCAGGCCCAAGCTAATTGTGATGACGGGAAAAAAGCCCTTCAGATGCTTCTCGGAAGTAATTACAATGAACGATGTATCAACGACACGGAAAGCGAGGTAAACAATTTTCTCAGAGAACAGCCAACGTCGCTTGACACAAGTCCACTAGAATGGTGGAAAGCGAATGCCACCAGGTTTCCCAGATTGTCTCGGCTGGCAAAAGGGTATTTATGCATACCAGGAACATCCGTCCCATCAGAACGCGTGTTCTCAACAGCTGGCCTGACAGTCAACAGACTTCGCACAAGACTAACCCCGGAGCATGTTAACATGCTGATCTTTTTAAACAAAAACCAATGATGTGCACCTGCTATATCCTGAACTTCGTGTAGACGAAGTTATTGCAATATATGAAAATAAACATGCATATAACATAAGTCGTATATTTCATAGTATAGCCATAAAAATAAATCAAATGTGTTATTTTAAATACTTAAAGCTAAAGTGTTGCACAGTTAACGTACTAACATTTAGAACTGAAGAAAAGGCTATGAAATCTAAGCTTCAATTATTGCAAAGTTCATGCAACAAACTTGTTTTATTTTTTATTATTATTTTTTTTTAATGGCTATATTTAATGCGAAAGTGTTGCAGAGTTGCAGAAATGTGGCCATAGGAATTTTAAATGAAGTCAAAATAAATGTCGTTGAATGCATAAAATTTGTTTGAGAAATTAAAAACTCCCAACTTTATGTTGAAAAGTTGACGCAATAACATGATTGATTGTTTTTAAATATTGTTTTAAAACGAAAATGTTGAAAAGTTAACAATAAATGTGATGGAATGGGGAAATAGATGTTGAACGTTTAATGCATCGCATGTGTTTGAGAAATAAAAACTCCAACTTTATGTTGAAAAGTTGACGCATTACATGATTGATTGTTTTTAAATATTGTTTTAAAACGAAAATGTTGAAAAGTTAACAATAAATGTGATGGAATGGGGAAATAGATGTTGAACGTTTAATGCATCGCATGTATTTGAGAAATAAAAACTCCAACTTTATGTTGAAAAATTGACGTATTAACATGATTACTTGTTTTGAAATTTTGTTTTAAAACGAAAATGTTGAAAAGTTCACACAATAAATGTGATGGAATGTTGAAATTAAAAATATTTTAATGCATAAAATGTGTTAAATTATTTGTTAGCTTTAAAGTGTAAATGGGCACAAATGTAGGCTATTGTAACTTTGTTTTACAAGTAACAAACTGTTGTATGTGTTTTAGGAAAATGATGTTAAAATAAAGTTGTATTTGAAAAAGAAACCAGCCTGGTTTGCCATTCATTTAACATAGAGAGCAATTAAATTAAGTCCAAATAACAGGAAAAAACAGAACGGGGACATCAGTTTAACGTTCGGAGGTGTCGTTTTGCATTGCGCCGCTTCCAGTGCGGACGGCATCTTCAGATCGTTATTAACCGAAATGGATTAGCATATCATCAAACACAACTGGTACATTTAGCTAATGAATGTAATATATAAATATTAAAATGTTATCATTGTGAAGTAGGCTACAAAAATTTCACCTTCAAGACCGCTGTGGGCTAAAAACTCTAAATGCCGTGGGTCTTCTTGCACGTAGGGCATTTACAAGTAAACGTGGCCTTTTTCACATTCTCCAGATTTTCCCCGAGCACAATATTAAGGAAATGTCCTAAGCACATTTGGGAAGAAATCAACACACTTACATTAACAAAAACTATTTGCTGACATTGACGCATGCATACACGGGTTGACAGAGCGCATCTGCGACGGCGTAATATTAGTCACAATATTTGATTATTAAATAATTATATTAAAGGATCAATTATCGATACATATTATAATCTAGCCGTTCATTTACATCAAACCTTTCCTCTGGGCGAGGATGCTTGCGCTTTTTGAATGTCATTGCACATTCTGTCATGCCGGGGATTATGACATCAGACGCATCTTGCAGCCTATTGTAGTTAACGATTAATCGATTAATTGATCGTTAATTTAAACGACGATCGATCATGCGAATTTGTGGAAATTGACATCCCTAGAGTCAATGGAATGCTAACAGCAGGTGATGGTCTGCTAATCAATGGCGGCGCCCGGGGAAGCTTCAATGTTTTCCGGAACATTGCCCCCCTGGTAATTGCGCTTCAACAAGGACAACGACGCAGAAGTATTTTAAAACCAACGTGTTGCCTACAGCATAGAGGCTCCGGCGTAGGTCCGACGCAGAAGTATAAATCAGCCTTAACAGTACTAAAATACCAGAGACAAATTCTTAAAAACAGAATTAGATGCAGCAAGTTTTCGATTTGTTTAGCTAGCAAAACTTTTCAGTGTGTAATAATAATTCATGGCTCCGATGAAAATATATAGATTGTAGATCCTTTGCCATTGTCACTTGTTGTCGGTTCAGTAGGAAAGTTAGGTTGTTGCTGATTGCCTGCCATTCTCGCTCTGTCTGCACAGCGTACGTGAACGCGCTGATGACTTATTATGTCTGCGTGAACACCCTGTGCAGTGGTATGCAAACAGACCAACAGGGAACACATGCTATAGGACTGTTCAGACCAAATGCAACGATTGAACGAACATTTTATGGTTGAAGGGGGTGGATTGGAATCCACTGCTGCTTCAATGTATATGTAATGAGTGATTATCAATATTTTCCTTCTAAATATCAAATGAGTTGAATGACTTCTCTGGAGATTTTACTTTGTTATAGAAGTTACTAGTGTGATTACTGAAATGTTCTTTTCATGTATTCTCTAATGTCTGTATTTTGATATCTGAATGCAGTAACAATGCTTGCCTATTTATCCCAGCTTCCAGAATTCAAATATTTAATATATAAATATTTAATATACAAATTTAATTTAATAATGTTCTGTGTTTGAGAAAGGTCTTCAACATGTTAAAACACATAGGGGTCATTGAAGCCAATAGTTTAAGGCACGCCCGCCGACAGGGGGGGACAAACGGGTCTGTTGTCCCGGGCCCAGGTTAGAGGGTGGGCCCAGAACGGGGCCCTCATTAAATTATGGTATAATTGAAAATTATTTTGTTTAAATAGGCCTATTTGTGGAAATAAATATGTAATATTTGAGTTACAAAAAAGCTTTTTATTTGTTTTCTTCCTAATTGTCCTTGAAATCGTGGTCAAGAACCCCTCCACCCCCCCAACACAAAAATGGTTTGGCCACTGATCAAAATTTGATGTTGTTAGCCGTTTCTCAATACCAAGTACGCAAAGTTCGGACTTGAGTCCTTGGTAGTTCGGACTGACAAGTTCGACTCAGGAGAACGAACTCCCGAGGACGGGAGGACGCGAGTCCGGTAATTCTGCAAATGGAACAGCGGCGTACTTGATAGCGTCACTCAGCTTGCTCTGGCTACTCCGGTTATCTCTTTATAGGCTACAAATAAAACAAAATATGTTATAAACCACCATTTTGCCTCTTTTCATTTCATTTCAAGATCTTTAACATAATGGCCACACAAATGAGGTTCAGGCAACGCAATTGATTATCTTCACTGCATATTTACAACAACACGAAATATAAAGCACAACCCTGACTCTTTTTGTTTTCATTTTAAAAATATGATGAATAAAAAAACATTATAATATTGATAATTAAAACGAACATTTAGCAAAAAGAGACAGGGTTGTGTCATATATGTATATACAGTGAAGAGAATGTAGGCAACATGTAGGCTATTATAATAAAATATTTTATGTTTTAAATAAAATGACATAACCTTTTTTGCTAAATGTCAGTTTTAATGATCAATAATAGCCATTCTAAAAGTATAAGTAGCCTAAAAGGTATAAGAAGCTATACAATAATAAAGCCAACGATTCAGTCAAACATAAGTCAGCTCATAGGCTACATAGTTAAATAGACTAACGTTAAATAAAGCTATAACTTCACTTTGCCCTCAGCTAAAACGTTTTGCCAGGGAACAAATAATATATTAATGAGACAAATAAAATAAATAAATCGCCTGTTGGATATACACAGGACGATTTAAATCTCATATTATACCCATAGACTGTAAAAGGTTATACCACTAGACTAGAGACATCCGAGCCAACGGCAAGTCAGCAGCAGAAGCCGAGAAAAGGCTGTTCGAGCGTCCGATTTCCTGGTTCTCACAACTCAGAAAACGTCAGATCAAATTTTCAAATAGGCGCTATCTTTATAAATAAACCAAAGATTTGAGCTTTAAACAACTACATTCTCGCCTGAAATACTCTTAAAACGTACTCGGTTACTAACGTAACCTCAGTTCTCTCTAGAGAATATAGTATATCTTACGCTAGGGGAAAACCTCTTTTCCTCGAGATACTGAAGCCAAAAAATTATCCTTAATTTTGCAATAATGTAAAACGCATTGCAGCAGCATGCAGACATGGGCGAGACAGCTCGCGCGCCCATTGGCTGCTCTGCGGCAACTGCACCAGCCTATCGAGAGAGGCCCCTCATGACGTCAGAACCAATGAGGGCGCTTCGCGCCCAATACGTCATGTCCCGCCAAAAGAGGGTGGGGCTCAGCTATAAATATAGCCTCGAAGGGCTGGTTTGACCAGTTTTTTATCGCCGAAGCGAACCGGAGCGTGATGCATGCACGGCAAGATACGCAAGTACTCGTTCCCTCTCTAGAGAGAACCGAGGTTACGTTAGTAACCGAGTACGTTCTCTTACGAGAGTTTCTCTCGTACTTGCGTAATATCTTACGCTAGGGGAACACAGTGTAAAACGCCGTGCGTGCTTGAGATACAACACTAAAGTCCCAAGGGCAGGTGCCCGGGGCTCATACAGTGCCTAATCACACGGGACTCACAGAGAATCCGGGAAGAGGGGCTAGAATAGCATCATTCCTGTAATATAGAGCTCTAATAAGAGCAGATAATATCAAGTGTTCCACACAGCCAGGGCGAACTCGGCCTGGACTGATAAACATGGGGGACTTACACACTGCCCACAGAAGTATACAGACGATCAGTGATCGACGCTCTAGTAATTTCAGCATCCTGGGCCGATAGCATCGGGCAGGCCATACTGAAAATTTAGACCAAGAGCAACTTAGCTTGTAAAGCGGGAACCTCGAGGTTATAAAACCTTATAAATGTAGACGGGGAGGCCCAGCCTGCCGCCATACAGATATCTTGCAAGGCAATCCCACTAGACCAAGCCCACGACGAAGCCATGCCTCTCGTGGAGTGCGCTTTGACACCTAACGGGCATTGCAGGCCCTTAGATGTATAAGCTAGCGCTATAGCATCAACTATCCATCTGGATAAAACTCTGTATTGATGCGGCTAGTTCCTTAGAACGTCCGCTGAACAAAACAAAGAGCTGCTCCGTCTGTCTGAAAACGGATGAGCAGGACACATAGGCTCTTAACGCCCTGACCGGGCAAAGGAAGCCTGCGTCCCCTTCCTCTTCGGACACGTGCAGGGCCGACAGGGAGATCACCTGTGCCCTAAACGGTGTATTGAGGGATTTAGGAACATATCCGTGCTTTGGTTTGAGTATGACTCTCGAGTCATTAGGTCCAAACTCCATACACGTTGCGCTCACTGAGAGCGCTTGCAAGTCCCTTATGCGCTTCACTGAAGCGAGAGCCAGAAGAAACACTGTTTTGAGAGACAAGTGTTTTAGGTCTATTGATTGTATTGGCTCGAATGGGGCACCTTTCATGTCATCCAGAACCGTGGAAAGGTCCCAAACGGGAACCGAGGGAGGTCTGGGAGGATTCAGCCTCTTAGCTCCTCTAAGGAAGCGAATGACCAGAACGTTCCTTCCTAATGACTGGCCAATCGCTGGTTCAGCGAACGCTGCTATGGCCGCCACATAAACTTTGAGCGTGGATGGGGCTCTGCCCTTATCCAGAAGCTCTTGTAAAATGGAAAGAACCTCCGACACCCCACAGTGTGAGGGTGAAGTGCCACGCGCTGTATACCAGCTAGTGAACACAGACCATTTTGAGGGATAGAGCCGTCTCATAGATGGAGCTCTAGCCTGCGTGATCGTGTTTAACACTCCCGCTGGGAGGTTAACAGGTACCCGTTGATGGCCCACACGTGTAGGGACCAAAGCTCCGAGCAAGGATGCCAGATCGAGCCGTTCGCCTGCGAGATGAGATCCCTCCTCACCGGTATCGGCCACAGGGCGGTACTCGTTAGCTGCATCAGGACTGGAAACCAGGCTTGGTTCGTCCATAATGGGGCGACGAGTAGCACCGAGCATCCGCTTTCCCTGATTCGCTCTAACACCTGGGGCAGAAGCGTGACAGGGGGAAACGCATAGAGCGGGCAGCGGGGCCAGACGCGGGCCAGCGCATCCCTGCTCTTGGAGAGAAATTCCTGACAGTGAGCGTTCTCTTGAGACGCAAATAGGTCTATTTTCGCTATGCCAAATGCTGAGCCCAGACCAGGAGGCGTTCCGTCAGCCTGTGAAGGGCTCTGGATCTGATACCTCCTTGGTGATTTATATAAGCCACCACTGACATGTTGTCCGCACGGACCAGGACGTGGTGTCCTTTTATATGGGGACAAAAACGCCTCAGCGCGTTGTCGACTGCCATCATTTCCAGACAGTTTATGTGTAGAAGCTTCTCCCGTTCTGACCACAGGCCGAAGAACGGTCTGCCTTCTAGCAGCGCTCCCCATCTCGAGGTTGAGGCATCCGTAGACACCACCTTCACACTCGAGGAAGTCCCCAGGCTTACACCTGACCGGTACCAATCGGTCACTGTCCAAGGTTTCAGAGCTGCGATGCATTTCTGATCGACCTTGAGGCGCAAGAGACCGGATGTCCACGCTCTGCGCGGAACGTGTGGTTTTAACCAGTACTGCAGCGGGCGCACACGAAGCAGACCCAGCTGAAGCACTGAAGATGCTGAAGCCATGAGACCCAGCATTTTCTGAAACCTTTTGAGCGGGACTAAAGTGCCGTGGCGAAAAGTTTCTGTCATGCGCCGAATACTCAGCCTGCGCTGCGGTGACAGTTGCGCTGTCATAGACAGCGAGTCCAGTTCTGTACCCAGAAAGGATATTTTCTGACTGGGAGACAGCGAACTCTTCGCCCAATTGACTCTGAGACCCAAATTCTTGAGGTGGTCGAGTAATATGGTCCTGTGTTCTATGAGCTCTGACTGTGATCGAGCTAGAACCAGCCAATCGTCCAAATAATTCAGCACTCGTATGCCTCGGAGTTTGAGGGGTACGAGCGCTGTATCCATGCACATCGTGAATGCACGAGGTGCCAGGGATAGGCCAAACGGCAGGACTGTGTACTGATATGCCTGGCCCTCGAAGGCGAATCTCAAAAATCGCCTGTGACGTGACGCTATTTGTATTTGAAAATAAGCGTCTTTCAGATCTATCGACATGAACCAGTCCCCTTGGCAAATTTGCGAGAGGATTTTCCTGGTCGTGAGCATTCTGAACCGTCTTTTCAGAAGTGCTTTGTTTAGCCGTCTTAGATCTAGAATGGGTCTGAGACCCCCGTCTTTTTTGGGTACCAGAAAATATCTGCTGTACATGCCCCCTTCGCTCTGAGCCTGTGATAAGGGTTCTATAGCCCCTTTGCTCAGTAACTTCGCTATTTCGGCTCGAAGTAGGTGTGCTACTTCCTCTTTCACCGTAGTTTCGATTCGCGCCGCTTGGCATTGCGGGCATCGACCGAACTGTAGCGAATAGCCTCTTTCTATAGTGTTCAGCACCCACTTTGATACCCTGGGAAGCTCTGCCCACGCTTTCGCGTGAGTGGCTAAGAGTAGAATGATATCTGGGCTCTGGTCGCGAGTGGCGAGCGGAGAGCACCGGTGTGCTGTAACATGAGCGCCACGCTTGCAGCGTGTGAGACTGGGGGTGCGCTGATCAGAGCGGGCAGCCTGCCCGTGCTCAGTTCTCCTACAGCGGTGTGCTGAGAGAGAGCGAGCGGGGCGAACCCCGTAGGGTTTATTATGTCTGTGAGCGAATGTCTGAGGGCGCGGGACATCGGGCCCATGCAAAACGCTGAGAACACCGTCTGTTTGTGCAGACTGTATGTGCGTTGGTTTCGTTTTTACAGAAACCGTGAGACATGTAGTGTGTAGTGTTTGCGGGCACTGGGACGTAAGCACAATCACTACATTTGGTGCACAATCGACATGAGTCGATTTTATTTGTGCGGGCCGTGTGTGGCGGGCCGTGTTTGTGTGTAGGAATGGGCACTGGGCAGTGGGCATTTTTACTACACTCCTAACACCATCGGCCGTGGCCGGAATACCAGAAAATACACTCTTTATGGGATTTATCTGGGTCGTCGTAAAAACGGCGTTTGTGTGCAGGCAAGCGGGCTGTGTTGCCGACTTGTTTACTGCAGAATACGCTGGAACAGTCACAATTACTGGAACTGAGCGAGCGAGAAGTTTTGGTGGGAGTCCGGCCGCAGCGGCTAGGAATCCTTTGTGTTGCCATAGAAACAGTGTTTGGGTGCAGGCGAGCGGGTAGTACAATGCGCTTGTTGGCTGCAAAATACACATCTGCAGTCGCCTTTAAGGGAACTGACAGAACGAAAGCATTGATGGCATAATTTATGTTCTAGTAGACCTGGGATTCGAACACGGGTCTCTCGTGCGAAAGCCTAAGATTCTGCCACTGAGCCACAGGGGGAGAATACACATGCTTTCAGTTAGCACGACCATAACACAGCGTCAACATGCTTGAATGGGTGCAGGCGAGCGGGTTGTACAACGCGCTCGTTGGCTGCAAAATACACATCTGCAGTCGCCTTTTAAGGGAACTGACAGAGCGAAGCACTGACGGCATAATTTTATGTGTCGGCAGACCCGGGATTCGAACACGGTTCTCTCGTGCGAAAGCCTAAGATTCTGCCACTGAGCCACAGGGTGGCTGAAGCAGGTGAAGCAGGCGGGCGCACCGGCGAGCTTTGCGGGGTGGGGGAGGTTGCGGAGGTGCAGTCTCGAGAAGGATGCCAGGCGAGTCCTCAGAGTCACCGTAGGCATTAGCTCGCTGAGGGCAGCGCCGTCAGCGAGCGCGAGAGCTGCGTGATCCTTACCAGGAAAAAGGGGTGTCTTGATAAAGACGCCCGGCTCTTTTAGTGCAAAGGGAGTGTGTGTCGCGGCGGCGAACAACACACACATACACAAAACACAGTAGCAGAGAAAGGATATGTACGCCGGAAAGCGTGCGCAGGAACGGCGACTGAAGGCGGCGAGTTGTCGTCCAGCAGCTTCAGATGTGGCGCTAATCCCGCTCAGTGCTTCTATCAGACGGCGCGGCTTCTTCCTCTCGGGATCCAGCGATGCGTGAGATTCGCTGAAGAGATAAAAAACTGGTCAAACCAGCCCTTCGAGGCTATATTTATAGCTGAGCCCCACCCTCTTTTGGCGGGACATGACGTATTGGGCGCGAAGCGCCCTCATTGGTTCTGACGTCATGAGGGGCCTCTCTCGATAGTCTGGTGCAGTTGCCGCAGAGCAGCCAATGGGCGCGCGAGCTGTCTCGCCCATGTCTGCATGCTGCTGCAATGCGTTTTACATTATTGCAAAATTAAGGACAATTTTTTGGCTTCAGTATCTCGAGGAAAAGAGGTTTTCCCCTAGCGTAAGATATTACGCAAGTACGAGAGAAACTCTCGTAAGAGAACTACATTTCGTGACACATTTATAGCAGTATTTTTAAATTACGCGGGGTTTCTCCTCTGCTATTGACGCTTGCTGGTTGGTGGTGTGAGATGCATTCTGGGATACCTGGCTTGTCAAGTCCGCACAAGTCACCTCTTGATGCATCCTCGGTAAAAGGGGCGGATCAAGAACACATCCGGGGATTCGAACTGGACTTGGCTAGATGTGAACTTTGAATTGGAACAGTACTAAGGCAGCGACTGATGACGTTTCACAAGTCCACAAGAACACAAGTACAGACAAGAACGCATATTGAGAAACGGCTGTCATTTGATTTGAAGTTCAGTTCAGTTCAGTTCAAAATGTCCGGTCAGCTCAAGTCCGGTGCTCAGAAAAGGAAAGAAAAGAGGAAAAGAAGAGAAGAAGAAAATAGAGCCCTGGGAGATTTTCTAAACAAATATTTTAAAAAAGGTGGTGACGGTGAAGCTGTAACTAGTAAAGTCAACGTAGAGCAAGGTAAGAAACAGCGCAGCCAACGAGACTTGTCAGGTGTTTTCCTGCATCGAATTTTTTTTAAGCAATTTTTTTTGTCCTGCCAAAGCCTTATTTGATCGGTGAGTTATTGACTATGCGCTTGACAGGGCGATAACGAGCAGAGAGAGCCCCGGCCGCGCGCGCGCGCATTCTCACCTCACGTCTTCAAACAACACGAGCACTGTCTTGCGCACTCTCCTCGCGCATATTAATCAGTCACGACACGATAGTAAAACGCCGGAAGACCGCAGTTTCACGTGGAGCATTTGGAGATTTTTTCTCTTGAATTACCGCGGGGTGTGAATTGTGTGCTAAAAAAAACGTTGCCTTATCTTTTCCAAAAACCATTCCGCTCAATCATCTGACATAAACCACAATTTCAGTAAACGAAAAACCTATCCAGTGATGAAATGTTTTCTGTGTTGACACAAATCTTGTGCGATGTCCTAAACACCCCAGATAATCACACAATGCGTGTTGTATATGCAAATGAGTGATTCCTTTGAACCATTCACTTTAATAAATGGTTAAAACAACTGATTTATCCAACACTGAATTGGTGTATAAAAAAAATCGGTCACACTTTACAATAATGTTTCATTTATTAAAGGTGCTCTAAGCGATGTCTAAGCGTTTTTTAGGCCAATTTTTTTTTTGTCACATACAGCAAACATCTCCTCACTATCCGCTCGCTGCCTGTCCCCTGAACACACTGTAAAAAAAAACGCGGTCTCTGTAGACAGCCCAGGCTCCTCAAACGGCAAGAAAAACCAACTGGGCTCACCCGCACCACGAAACATAACAAACTGCTCTAGCCAATAACCGACAAGAAGGATCTGGGGTGGGGTTTGGGGGTTAGTGCGCGGATGAGGAGGAGGAGGGAGGGTCCAGCTAGCCTCCATTTCGTTTGACAATACTTTAAACATCAACTAGAAGTGACGTCACCCAACATCACTTAGAGCACCTTTAAACTATAAAATATAATATTTAACTACATTAGTTAACATACTATTAATAAACTGCACTTCTACAACATTGTTAATTTTCATTTTAATATTTAGGCTATTAATAGCCTACATTATTGAAATCAAAAGTTGTATTTGTTAACATAGTTAATGCAGAGGAGAGGAAGAGCAAGGGAAAAGGAGAGATCTGGGCGCGGGGGGCCCATCTAAGATTATCTCGTCCCGGGCCCAGGCAAGACTGTCAGCTGGCCTGGTTTAAGGGACCGTTTCTTTGTAAAAGCCTTACTTAGACTAAAATGTATCCTTCCTTGAGAAATAACGCATTATCTTGATGTTTTGAGACGAGACTCCTGTTAATTGTTAGAGCCTGGCCAAATTGAACCTTGGAAAAGCTGTGTGTTGGTGTGTGTGTGTTAGTCTTCTTGCTTACAGGTTAAGGAACTACTGGCATTATTGGAGATTGACTGAGTTGTTGTTCTGGACATGTTGGCAGTGGCACCCAGCAACCCAAATCCCTGGAAGGTCACGACGTGCATAACTTCAGGGTCCGAGTGTCAGCTGCATAATCGATGGAGATATGTTTCAGTCTATCTGTATATGTGTGGAAAATTACTATGTTTATCTTTCTTAGCCAATCAGAATCATTCAACCTGTAAGTAATGACGTAGCTTAGACCTTGGAAATGGTATAACTGCTGTGATCTATGTAACTGTAAGCGGGACGGCCTACGAACTCCTGTGTGAGTCTTGAAGCTGAACTTCTGCTGATGAAACTGCAAACTATCTTCAGTAAAACTTTTCTTCTATTTTTTATAATTCTGACTCCGGGTCTTCTTTCAAACATCTGGGGCCTCATGTACAAAGACTTGCGTTGAATTCATACTAAAACATTGCGTAAGGACAAAGCTGTAAATGTGCGTACGCACAAAAAAATCCAGATGTATGAATCTCTGCGTACGAAGGATCCCACGCATATTCTCTTTGTACATCCCAATTAACGTAAATTTGAGCGCACATGCACGAGCACAACGCCCCACCCAGTCTCCTCCCTTAATTAAACCAATTTAAATATGGTAATGAGTCCACTTTGGCAAAAGAAAACAGTAAGAAAATGACGGCAAGAAATGAAACTTTACAGAAAGTGAATTGGAAGTGCTACTATCGGAGGTAGAAACGAAAAAAAAAAAATTGGAAAAGTTTGGAACTTTGTCCTCCGGAATTAATAACAAAAGGAAAAAAATATGAGTGGGAGAGTTTGGCTGATGCCGTCAATGCGGTGGGATCGTCGTACTGTAGAGTAGACTGAGTACAGTTGAGACACTTTTTGCGTTTTGATTTTTCACACAAAAATAGACATTGAAAAGAAGTGAATTTCCACATGACATGCCACATGATTACATTAGCTTGTAGACTAAGATGTTATCAATCAATAATACCCACAAGTAGTTTTTATTTTAAATATAAGGTGCTTTTTGTCTCAACTTTGTCTCAACTGTACCCATGTAGTACACTTGAGACAGTGCATGGTACAGTTGAGAGACCCATTTCTAATGTCGTGAAGGTAACTAACCATTCATGGTAAATGTAAATATAAAAAATAAAGACAAATAGAAAAGAAAATAACAACTGGGCAACATTTTTGTTTATTCATCCATTTATATGCATTCATTTTATTTAAATTAGCACTGGTTAAAATGTATAAAGCAGGAACAAGATATGTAGAATCACACATATCAAATTGTATTTTCATTTGCGTCCTATACTGGCTACATGATTGCTGGCTGAACAACTAAACAGTGTGTTTCCTAATAGAACTCTATCGGGGTACAGTTGGTACATGTGTGTCTCAACTATACCCCGCTGGCCACCTCGCACATTTCTCTAGATTTTGCAATTACCTTGCATGACACAATACCATGAAATATGCCCGTTTTTAGGGCACAGAATAACGTTTGTGGTGATACCAGTTACGTTTAACAGTCACATAAGAATAATAAGCTAGTCATTGTGGAGAGTGCATGGTGAAGTGAACATCATATCTTAGAAAAAAAAAGTTTTTCCGATTTCTTCGGATCGGAGATGTGTCCGTTGTTCAAATTTCCCACGATCAAAGAGGACACTAATACGCACGTGCACAGCAAAAATACAACTTGTTATTTAAGCAAGTTATTTAAGGTGTCTCAACTGTACACAGTCTACTCTAAATTACCTTAAAAAGAAATGGTCTGATATAAAGGTGGACATTAAAACCAAAGCTGCCATAGAATAAGGGCTGTATCATTTTGCATAATATGCTTTTATATGTTCTTACTTAATTGCATAATTGATAGAATATTTTCATAAGGCTCGTGTGACAATATATGTCATTTATTTTATAAATTGCAAATTAATAGCAATGTTTCCCACAGGTGGTGGTGCGATAGACTTGTAGAACAATTCGTTGTGTAATGTTTGCAACTTCACTTCATTGCCTGTAAGAGTCGCCAACGGACAAAAACAGTGAGAAATATACGTACGCCAGACATGAAATTGGCGTGGAGGAACGCACATTCTCGCGTTAATTTCACTGTTAGTACATACGACCGTGAGCGTGAAAGCTGCCGTACGCAAAGTTTTTGTGCGTACGCAAGATTGATACATGAGGCCCCTGGTCTTGGGTCCTAAACTGTAAACCCCTAACATGGTCCTACGCCTTCAACAGACGACATAAAAATACATTTTAGACTGCTTTACAAATGATTTCTATAGGATTTGAGGACACTTTCAACCAATATAACAAAAAAAGTCTGTAGAGAATCACCTATGTACAGGGACGGACTGACAACCTGTGCGATCTGGAAAAGTCCAGAACGGCCGTCCAACCGAGGGCCGTCAGCGAACAAAAGTAAAAAGTCTAATAAAGCAATATGAACAGCCAACAGCAGGGGCACTAATACGATCACTTATCTGCTACGTGTAAAAAAAACAACAACTGAGGAAGAAGAGTCGGCCTACTAGCAACTGTCAGAAAGTTCGTTTATAAGGCTTACCTATACTGCACTTTTAAATTTGCTTACATTATATTTGAATAGTTAAGTTATAGTATATAGCAGTGGTTTCCAACATGATGCCTGTGAGTTGCCCTCTAAACACATTATATTAATAGCCCCAACTGGCCAATAGCGATCCACTGTAATTCGGGGCTCCAGACTTAGATTAAATGGTATCATTTTGCAACCTTTTTTCGTGCCGGTGCAACTAAACATTTGCACTTTTGCCTCTACAAAATTACCCAACTCTCTTTGATTATACGCTGTCATTTGCGTTGCGCATGAGAAACATCAAATGGCAAACGCTCAAAAAGCGGAACAAAACTTGTTTGATCTGAGCAAACCGCTGAGAAGCATTTAAATTCAGCGCAGAATTCTCTATCTCTATTATAAACACACAGATGACTGTAATTTAAGCTTGTTAAAAGCCAGATGAAACAGCGCTGATATAATATTCTCAACATATTGACACAAAAAACAGGCGAAACATTGTTCCAAGAACAAACCAGTTAGAAGACATTTCACTCCACAACTTATGAATTAACTGTAGTAAAACTGTAGTACAACAAACTTTTTTGGGCAGAAATGTGCCTGTATATATTCATATGAAAAATGCTGTTATATTAATATAGTCATGTATAAATGTATTAAATGTAATGCAGTAATGTTTTTGTTTAGAAGTTATGGCAGTTTATTTATTTATTTTTGCATGTATAAATACTAAATGTTTGGTCTACTGATTTTGATAACACATACAATAGGTTTATAGAAAATGTAAAAAAAGAAAATCAATAAATATTTTCATTATTTTTCAGGAATTGTTGATTTCTTTTAAACGCTTGTAAGTCTGAACCAGAATATCATGATATTTTATTATTTTGCATATGATGGTGAAGAGTAAAAAAGCATCACCATGTTATATGTATAATAAATATTTTTGAGTATACACACTCGCACACAAAAAGGTTGGAGACCCCTGATATATAGTAACTATATGTTTTATAATTACAAGTTTGTGTAATTTGGGGTTTCTGTTGGCAGTGACACTTCATTATTTGTATTTTATGGCATTGCACATTTTTTGTTTTTATTTGAAGGCTGAGGCTTCATTAATAAACACAACCCCAAAATTATCATCATTGGTTCTGAGATGTTACTTGCTGTGAATACCTTCTGATAGGCTACAATATGTGGAATATATCAGGACATCCTGGCTAGTGTCTGTTGCACACGACTAGAGGCGAATGGCCGGATGATGGGCCTATTTGGGAGAAAGTCCAGGGCTGTTTTTTAGCCCCAGTCGGTCCCTGCCGATGTAGCCCGTTTCCACACAGTTGAGTAAAAAAATGAGAAAATGATGACTTAGTATCGCTGCTTTGCGCATGTAGAAGCATGAGAAAATAAGTTATTACGAGGTTTCTCATTATTATGATGAGATGTTAAGTCATTATTATGAGAAAGTTTCTCATTATTATGACATACTAAGTCACTATTATGAGAAACTTTCTCGTAATAATAAGAAACTTTTTCATAATAATGAGAAACTTTCTTGTAATGACTTATTTTCTCGCGCTTCTACCCATGCGCAAAGCAGCGGAGCAGAAGGGAAGTCCCACGCTAGCGACAACCACTGGTCAAAGCAGTGTAAATGCAACACAGCAAAAATGGCATGCTCTGCATTGAAAAACATTAATGATAAATTATGAGACGGGCTTCCAAACTAGATAGTCTTTTATTCATTTGTAACATTAATTTGAATTATTGTGTATGAACAAGCAGCAACACAGAAGGTGGATCCATGGATTTCAAATAGATAGAGGAATATGACAACACACCTAGACTAAATTCCACATTCCACTGCCAACTTATGTTATGTGTAAATGGCATAAACATCTTAAAGGTGTAGTTTTCTGTATTGATATCCTCCAGATGAACCTGCACATCAAATATTCTAGACGCATCCGCAAAATACGTGTTATATTAACACATATACCCATATATTTCATGAAGATGTTAAACTTAAACTTAACGAATAAATGTAATTTTTCATCTATAATCTCTGATAGTTTTGTAAGTTCGTGTAACACAATTTTCATCCTTCGTTACCATGGTAACCGTCCTGCTTCTGCATTCCACTTTCACACCTTTTCGTGGGCATGGAAAGATATGGAAGATATACTGATCATTTTTAATTGATGTTTTTTGATGATACTATAGATTTCACTTTATAGATGACACTGACTTTATTGAAAACAACTGTTATGCAGAGCGTGCCATGTTTGCTGTGTTGCATTTACATGGCTCTGTCCAGCGGATGTCGCTAGTGTGGCACTTCCCTTCTGCTCCACTGCTTTGTGCTGGCGAAGAAGCACGAGAAAATAAGAGAGTTTCTTATTATTATGAGATACTAAATCATAATTACGAGAAAGTTTCTAATTATTATGACATACTAAGTAATTATTAAGAGAAACTGTCTCAATATAATGAGATACTAAGTCATAATTATGAGAAACTTTCTCATTATTATGACTTAAAGAATCTTTTTTTTTTTTTTACTCAACTGTGGCGGAAACAGGCTTTCATACACCTACGGCACCTTTAATTGAATGGACAACTTTGTAAAGAACTAGTTACCATAAATTAAGGGAATGTACATACAGCATAATTTCCATATGGGAGAGAATTCAGTCCTGTCGTGGTTATGTTATTTATATACGAAACAAACAAAAAAAGAGAACAAACACAAACATAACACATTAATATAGTAAAGTGAAGGTTTGATAGCCAGATACAGCTATACAAAAAAAAAAAAAAAAACAGGAAAGACAAAGAAAGCGCTACAAGCTAATGTTTTTGTTTACTGCACACGCTAGGAAAAGTGCGTAAAAATAGGATCCAATGTACCATGTTAAAGTCCAACTGAAATCAAAATTGACCCTATTTACTTTGTTAGCGCATATTACTAGTCTTGTGGTGAAAAGTTAATCCATGCAAGTTAATACACAGAAAAAAATTGTTTGCCGTCGTAATCTTTAATCAAAGTCTGAAAAGTTACTTCCGGTCTGGAATGGAGTTCCTTCTCTGATGACGTAGGTTTGACGGCTTGGGTTGGGAAACGCTTAACCACTCCCCTCAAACCGTTAGTCTGCTATGAGCAGAGATGGAGAGGAGGAGCGCTAGAGTAAAACCCTGCCCTCTGTGTTCAATATTCCTTTTCACTGGGAAATACGTCACAACACTGGAGAAAAGTGGTTTGCAACTTCCGGTTCACGGTAATTTAAATCATGCATTGCACTGCATTGTGTTGTGTTTAGGTTTTAAGGAAATGTCTGTAAACTTACTGGTACTGGTAGTTTTATTTTGCCAAATTTTGGCAGATATAGTAGGTCATCTGAATATTCCATGCTTACAGAAAATATATACTTTACAAATAATACTGCAGAAATTGTAGGAATAATGTTATATTCTTGCCATTCTAAACACAGTCCATTTCTACGACTGTGTGTGCTGGACGTTTTATTGGTATATTTACAGTTCTGTATGATTCTTGGTACTTTCTCTGTCTACAGCCCTTTAAGCATGGCATACTGTATATCAGTCTATAATGCTAATTCAATGTTTGTCAACGGGGGGTGCTGCATTCAAAGAGACACCATATGGGACATTTGGACTGGCCCATTGTTTATAAGTCACACAAATTTTAAATAAACATTTCAATAACCAGTAAATTATTCACTATGTGGAATGAAGCACAAAAGCTGTAATCTGAAATTTTTCCATGTCTGTCTATTGTAGTAGTATCTATTTCAGATTTACCCCTAAAGGCCAAATAAAAGCAAAAGCAACTGTGGTTGTTAACTGATGTTGGTAAGCCAGTCTCTTCCTGTCCCAGTGTTTCGCTCGTCGCCATAATAAGCTAATGAACAGAGTAAAGGAGTCTTTATGCTTATAAAACTGCTCTCCATAGTCTTCTCATCATCACAAGTAAGTGCTGATTAACATTGGAGGAGAAACCTATGCAATGTGGTGAGTACTGGCTTTCCAAACCATACTGGATTTTTGGTTTCATTATCAGTGGTTATGTTGCTCTCACCTTGATGTGTCTTTCTGTATCACCTTATAGCCAAAGGCAACATTTTGGCTCTGTGAAGGTGCAGAGAAGGTTCTCCAGGTAACAGGATCAATGTTAAAAGCCATCACCGACTGAGATGCTAAAGTATTCAGAAGTGATAAAAAAACTGAATTAGAAACTGTAATTTGACATAATTAAAATGTATAAAATTGATATTTTCATTCCCGTTTACTGATATGCCATTGCAGCCATGCTAAAATACTATAATGCTATAGTAACAATTTCAGCAGCTGATGATGATTTCACTGTGTTGCACCAATAGAGGCAATTATGTAATAAGATAACATGGATAAAATATTTTGTAAACATATAAGGGGAAAACCCTTAAGAAAAAGAAAAACCTCAATGCTACACTGTGAATATAGTCATTGTGCCTGACAAAAGCTTTAGCTTGTTCGGTTTCAATTGTTTTTAATACAAATATATAAATATGTGAAAAGCTGTCATTTATGAGTTATTTTTGCATTGCTTTTTCTCATAGATGTTCTTTTTCATTTGTGTGATGTGTGAAAGCAGAAAGCTCATACAAGACAGAATTAGAGGGGCATGAAAAGAAGGAAGTTCACACTTATTGCAAATAGTTCTTGCCTTAAAAGGACATTTTACATCTTCATCCATATCGTGTCTGGTCATGATATAACATATACTACTACTATAGGTTTTGAACTTTTGACGTTGCCTAAAATTAGATGTATAATTTATTTTGATCAACAATGAATCAACAATCTATAGTAAAACTAAAACTGTAAGAGCTTTAAACTTAGTTCCTACAATCATACAGTTTTTAAATCACTTATTCGTCTATTCATGCACAACATGATTATTGCAATGCATTTGACACAGCTTTAAATGAACAAATTTGACTACAATTTTACCAGATGAGATCATGTAACTAGTTAAAATATTATTTGCTACTCTTTGCTTTCAGTGGTACAAAAGGGAACAAAAAGGTTTAAGGTTTACTTGAAACACAAGAAGGCTTCGAGTGGAAATAAGCAGCTGGTGTTTACAAAATAACAAATAAGTAATAAAAGATATAGAAGAAAATAATACATATCTTACCACAAAAGATGCATAATCTGATACAGAAGTTCTGGTCCATTATAACTTGTCAAGAGTATATGGAGGATGCATGAGGTGGGACAGTCAAGGCAATAAATGAAAGTGAAGATGAGTTATAGATGTAGTTCATATAAAAAGGGGTGGAAGCACGTAACTAAAGAGGAACAACAATTTCATAAAAAAGGAAATGAGCACATATTCAAGAAACATGAAGCTTATGAGAATACATGATCAAAATAAAATGATTAAGAAGGTATTAAATACACAGAATGAGCATTTATTCATTTATTAAACGACATAATAAATTACCTATACTGCAGATTACAGACTCTTTAGATAGTCGAGAAATAGTCGAGAAAGACGAGGAAGTATTTGAGAAGAGATGTAGGCTATGTAGTGTAACAATTAGCCTGGTTGTGAATTTTAAAATAAAATGCAATTAGCTAGAAAATGGCAGCCGTTATATAAAGCCTACAAATAAATAATTAATTAAAACTGAAGCGTCCAAACTGCAATATTTAACATAATAGCTACATAAAAACTGCAATGTGTGTAAACAATACGATTTATCCAAACGAAATGTCAGCACAATCTAAACGCATGCCAGACGACATTAACCGAACCTCATTGCTATATACTGCGTTTTCCACTCCTTATTTTAAATTAAGTTGAGAATTTCTAAACAGTTTGACGCGTTTTACTATTTTTATGCCCTTCCCTCGTTAACTTACCTCAGTCTTGTGGACTCCGTCTTTAAAGAGGCGGTATTATCAAGTGGCATGCCAATATACGCATTGGCTTCAAGCGTGCCGCACAAGCCCTGAAAAGTGAAGCCAAAACGTCTCGATCGCCCCCCGGTGACTGGTCCTAGTATAGGTCATAAGCCCCGCCTCCCCATGTTATTCAACGGGACGCGAGACCAACTAAACAATTAAATTACACTTCAAATATCTTTTTTCCAAAGGTGGTTTCTTTCATTTGCTGTCGTTTTTATCACGCTGATGTAAGTTCTAGTATCTGTTTCCAAAATAAGTTGGTTTTTAGTTAGTTACGTGATGCGGTGGTGTAACGTCATGATTGACAGCTGTGATTGACAGGTTCTCCGAGCGAAGTAGTCACTGAAGCACCAACGGACATTTTTTTCGGGATCTTCGGAGGACTGAGGAGATTGTATTTGCTTTATTTTAACAAGCCTCTTGTCGTACTGCAATCAATTTTTAAAAAAGTGTGCAGAATCCACTCTCCCTGAGTGCATAGAGAGCCTAAGTCCCGCCCCTCCGCTTCCGGCTCATGGGACCTTAGTTCGGAAAAAAATATGTATGGAAGTCAATGGCGAGAGATAACTTATCTTTTTATTCCGTCTGAACTGTGCCCTGAACTACACATATGATGTTTGTCAATTTAAAAGGTAATTATGAAAGTCAAGAAAGTCGCAGTTTGTCATAAAACAGAAGAGTAACGTTTAGTTTTATGTGAAAATCGCTCAATGAACTACATCTCTCGTCTCGCACTATGTACGTCACAAGATCCGTTGCTTGTATGTGTGTATTCTGGCTCAAAACACTCAGGCATGACGGCGTTACGTTACGATTATAATGTAAGACTATAGAAAAAATGACAGCCGTTAGCTTCAGTAAAGTTAGCTTCATTCATTGAGAGAAAAGGTATGACGTCGCATGTGCGCCTTCTGGGTTTGTAGTCTTTGTAATTACGTATTTTCACAGTCTTATACCTCAACAGTTTTACATCAAACTGCGACTTTCTTGACTTTAAAATGTATCTTTTAAATTGACAAACATCATATGTGTAAATCAGGGCACAATTCAAACGAGATCAAAATATTTGTTGTCTCTCGCCATTGACTACCATACAATATTTTTCCGAAATAAGGTCCCATGGTGGTCGACCGGAAGGGGAGGGACTTAGGCTCTCTATTCTGCGAGAGTGAGGGCGGAGCCAGAGAATGTCTAATATGGCGAGAAGTTTCACTCTCAGTACACTTCCGGCTTCTGAACTGGTTGCAGTTCCTCTCTGATTCCATATGAGGGCGCTCACAGGACGAGTGCAGAATGAATGGAGGTCTATGGCGCTATACCAATAAAAATCCACTTTTCTCAGGATATAATTTTTTGTCTTGTAATTTGAATGTTGTATTCGAAAGGAGATGCAAATAAATTACACATTGCTGGGTGTTAGATTTTTTTGAGTCACGTATTTGCTTTAAAAAGTCTTTTAAAGTGTCAATGACGTCATATACATGTACGACCAGAGATACTGCTTCACGGCAATCCTTCAGTCACTCTGGTGCGTTCGCGCTGTGCACTTTCTTTTCTCTCGAGGCATCGACAACACAGCTGACACAGGTAAACACACTTGTTAGAAGAGTTTTTGTTTTGTTTGTTTCTGGTCCCGCTGCGGATGACACGATGCCATCAAGCGGTATCTCTGGTCGTAATCAGTCCTTCACTGATCAATCAGCGTTCATTAGCAGAATGCTAGCGTGTTATGGGCAACAACAACCCAACCTGTAAGAAAACGAAAGGACATAAGTACTCGTTCGTTCAACTTTCGACCTAAAACCCATGTTGAACTTGCAAAAATCTACAATCAGATTTGAGATTTATCAACGGCAATCGGGTGAAAGAGACACATTTAGCTGTCTAGCCCCATTGACTCCCATTCATTTTGCACTCATGGCGATCGCCCCCAGTGGAACTCTGGTGGTACTACAACCAAAATTCGGTACAATAGAGCTTAATAGGGAGTGGGCAGGCTCTCCGTAGACGGGCTCTGGCGGAGCGTTGATCTCGCGGCTTTACTTCCTGCTCACCACTGCGCAGGTCTGGTCCCGAAATCGCTACTGCGCAGACTCAAGTTCCAATATGTCAGCGCCATAGACGTTAGGCTTGTTCGACTTCATGCAGCTCTGCGCAGACCGATCGGCGGCTGACTTGAAGCAGTGCATGCCGGTTAGAAATTTTGTCCGACTTGATACAGCGCCGACGCCACGTGACTGTGACGTATGCCATCAAAGTACCGCGAGAGCAATTCGAGAGTAGCCGGAGAACTCAGCCAGCGCAGCTTCTCAAGAGTGGCTGCACTGGGCTGCAGGAGGGCTGATGACGACACAGCTGTTCCACGATTGGCCGGATTCACTGCATGACAACGATCACGTGTGTTTCGTGTTTATTCGAAAACCTTTAGTTCCTCTAAAGCTCTCAAATCAGTTTATTATAACAGTGAACACTCTTTTCATGTCGTTGTCATGCTATATTGTGTCATGTTTATCAAATTAAAACTGCTTAAAAAACGTAGACTCCACTTCATTGATAGTTGCTTATGTTGAACTTTATTCTTGTTCAAACAGACGCTGTATGAAGCAGTACATAAAGTATTGAATGAAAATGTCTCTGAAACATCTGTGCATTATTAGGCAAATATTGCATTTACTTCACTGCAGCTGTGGTAAAGTATGCAAACACCACGTGAGCGGTCACTACGGGAACCAGAAAGTGTCCGACTTCACGTCTCCGTTTGCAGCTCCTCCCCGCCTGCACGCGGCTACTCTCGCAGATCGGGTGCATCCAGCCGCAGCCGATGTCGAACACACCTATAATAAATACATAGACGCCCTATTGGCCGCTTTGGAACGTTGCTGCGATACGTCAACGCGTCCGCCATTTTGTGGAGGGCAAGACTGCGCTGTAATCAATGCAAGTGAACAGGTGAGCTGCGGTTTTTCTGTATAAAAACCAAAAAAAATTACATTTATCAACCGATTTCGGTGGTTTGTATGTGGTGTACAAAAAAGTTCCATCTGTAGTTAGTTAAACTCTCGATAGTTAGACTTATAATTATTTTTATTTTTTTTAATAAGGAATGGCCAAAGCTCAGGCTTGTCATGTATTTAGCTTTTCATTCTTGGATAAGAATTGTGAACACCCCCATACTGAGATATAATTTAATTTTCACATTAAATTAAATAAAGTTTTCTTATTGTGGGAAAAGCATATTCTGTCATTGACCTGATTTTAGCAATAACAAAGATAACTGATGGATCCTTTATGGTAATACATATGATATGGTACAACTACAGTGCAATGCAAATAGTAAATTAGATAAAGTGAGAGGTAGGCTAATAGTAAATAGTTTAGTCAATAAAATAAACAAACAGTATACAGTAAATAAAATAGTAATGAAAAGTATAATTATATAATATCATAAGTACTAATATAATAATAATAATATATTGATAATAGCATAGTTTATGTATAATACTATAATAATAGCAATAGAATATGAAATATCAATTACAGAATATAGACAATAAAAAAGAATAAGTTAAATAGTTACAATGAATAGTAAAATAATTTAACAGCATAACTATAATAGATTGATAATCGCAAGTGGTATATTATTATAATAACAATAATAAATAATGTAAATTTATACATTTTAAAATATTATTACATAGGCTATATAGAATAAAACGAAGCAACCCTGTCTCTTTTTGTTAAATTTCAGTTTTTAAAAGGTATAAGAAGCTATACAAGTCAAGAAATAAAGTAAACGATCCAGTCAAACATACAGCAGGCTACACTGTTAAAGTTAAATAGCCTAAATATATAAAGTTATGAAACTTCACTTTGCCCTCAGCCAAAACAATCTGCCAAGGAACAAATTATAGATTAATGAAACCAAAGATCGCCCGTTAGATAAACACGAGACGAATTATTCTCACTAGACTGACAGCGACGAACGTCAGAACTCAGAAGCACTATAGCCGAGGCAAGGCTGTTCTCGGCGGGGTACATGAGCGCTGAGCGCCCGCGGTGATCGCTGGATCAACTCCGAAACCGTCAGATAACATTTTTAAAAAGGCGCTATCTTTATAAATAAACCACAGATTTGAGCTTTAAACAACTACATTGTCGACTGAAAAACTCTTAAAACTACATTTCGTGACACAATAACAGTAGTATTTTTAAATTTCGCGGCCTTTCTCCTCTGAAAATAAAAATAGTAAATGAAATGCAACCAGAAACAAATTTTCAGTTTTGCTTGTGAAAGGTAATTCCCTGAGACCTGTTTTCAATTGTGTGGCGATTTGTAAAGCCCCAAGCAGCACAAGAAATAGGCATTTTTCTCAATTCTCGTTATGAGAGGTATGGGAAAGTTGCCCTCCGCAGTATGGCGGCGCCGTTGACGTACGATCCAGCGGCCAATAGGGCGTCTATGTATTTATTATGTCTATGCTGCTACTGGTTCATTGTGTTGGATGACTACGCTTTACTGGCGAAATCCTTAGGCTACAATGAACATATTGAAACGAGAACAAAACATCCGGGCTGCGATGGAAAACTTAGGCACATGCCCTGCCATGTCATAATATGCTGGACAAGTGTGCACTTTACTGGAGGCGAGTTACAGCCCTGTCCAAATATCCTCGATCCTTTCCTCGCGTCTCAGCTCCACCCCCTTCTATGAAGGACTAAAAATGACAGAACGAAAAATAAATAAATAAATAAAAGTAGAAATAAATAAATAAATGCAGAAATAATAGTAAAAATAAATACATTTTGGTAATATAAATGGCTATTTCTGTATTTTTACATGTATTTATTTATTTATTTATGCATTTCTATATGTATTTATTTATGTATTTATACATTTATTTATATATTTATGTATTTATATATTTATTTATTTATATATCTATATATGTATTTATTTATACATTTATTTATTCCTACATTTATTTATTTCTGTATTTCCACATTTCTACATTTATTTATTTCTGTATTTCCACATTTCTACATTTATTTATTTCTGTATTTCCCAAGCGGCAACCTCCCCGTCTCTCTCTTGAAACCAACACGGAAGTGAGTTAAACTGCAATTCATTGACTGGCCGCTTGGCCTGGCTGCAGAAGTGAGTCAAATCTGTATCTCCCTCATGTTAAAATTACCAACTTTACAGCAGAAAAAAATATGTTTACAGCCTGGATCTCTATGTGGCTTTGGTCTATACAGCTAATTGTGCCCTTCATAACAACTGTGAGGGGGGTGAATTATTTTATAACTCGTCCGTTTAGTTGATTAATATTTAAATTTAAGGGTGTGGCCAGTGGCCACTTGAGTGACAGATGGATTGCCGCTGTCAGTGCTAGCCGTTTGTCTGCTGTTACTAGCCGTCACTTCACCTCAGCAATGTTAGCTGCTGAACTTGCCATCTCTGCTGTGTTTGTGCTTTTTTTCGGGATTATTTCATACAATTTAATACTTGGGAACAAAGCCCACGTCTTTGGATTTCGTCGTTATCGTTCGAGACAACAACCAGCGCTGTATTTCAGTTGTTTTCCTCCGTGAACCTGTACTAATGGATGTCTGACAATTTCGTTGCTTTTGGGGGTTTTCAAATTTAAAACGTCAATACATGCTCGTTCGTTCTGCTCTCACGGAACAGATGGATTATAATATGCTTATGTACCGTCAGATGAAATCATGCGGGCGTCAGCGCTTTCTCCGTCCATGCAATAAATGCACATGAATGAACGCGGATTTTCTAGCGCATTTACTTGCTCTTCAAAGGCAATATATCTATGGTTTAACCCATTTGAGAGACGGCCAAAATCAGAATCTAAAATGGACTGAATAAGCTCTCTACGAACTTGAGTGATGCCGCGCTGACGGACCATGAAAGAGTGACGGACATGTATGCACATAAATCACTGTCACACACAAACACTCTCGAAGTAATACACAGTCTCACTTGTAGCCATGTCTTTTAACTATTATAATATTTCGAAGGGCAAAAATAGGAACGTTTAATTGGCTTTACATCATCAGCTAACTCGATCACGTCGAGCTAGGTGATTTCAGATAGCCAGGCTCCTCAGCTCCACTCACGCCCCGCCTGTTTGCCTATTTTCTGTTATCCGGGAGTGACGCAAGGCCAAGATGGCGACGGCCGGCTCCGCCCACTTTAGGCTTCAAAAATGCTCTTCAGAAACCTACGGGTGACGTCACGGACACTACGTCCATATTTTTTTACAGTCTATGGTATTTCCACATTTCTACATTTATTTTTCCCTGCGCATGTATGCTAATTGACCAATGGCTAAGCCACGCCCCCAAACGCGATGAGCCAATCACAGTACGCATAGCTAACCCAAGACACTTGGACGTTCTCTGCTTCCTCGTCCATTGCAAAGCATTGCGGTTATCAGTTTTCATTCGTTTTTATGTTTTTTCTTGCCATTTTGGCTTTAAAACAGCGTGTGTGTGTGATTTTGGTTGGGTGACAGTTGTAGGTTACAGTTTGACAAGAGTACAGTTTGACAAAAGCACAATGTTGTGTTTTACACAAATATAAGTAGGCTAAACACTTTGCAGTTTTAATTATGTCCTGTATGAACAAAATGGAGTATGTTTTTATGTTTCCACTGTTCGATCGCGCCCCGGCGCCCGCTCTCTGACACACACACACACACACACACACACATTCCAGCAATGCAATCTTGACATCGCAGCCTGTTCATTATTCTGCGCTCCCACCAAACGCGAATAGAGCGTCAAATTCGCGCGTATCCGCGTCTAGTTCGACGCTTGAACATTTTGAATCCAAAGCGAATAGGACGCGCGTATAAAGCGAGCGTTTGAAGCGAAATAGCACCAAACTATAACGTTTACACTGTGAACTGTAAATCTTTGTTCTGGAGCTGAAGCTTATCGGCCTTCTCAACAATAAAATTATTAATATAACCCTCCAATGCATATTTAAGGCCCTTTTGGTGACATCGAGATGATATATAATCTTTCTGTCTCCAAAAAATCATCAATTGCCTCCTGTGAAATGTATCCTACTGACAGCTGCCAAAGCGCCTGTTACCGAATGTTGACTGAGTGAGTGGAGGGGGCGTGGTTAGCCATTGGTCAATTAGCATACATGCGCAGGGAAAAATAAATGTAGATATGTGGAAATACAGAAATAAATAAATGTAGAAATGTGGAAATACAGAAATAAATAAATGTAGAAATGTGGAAATACAGAAATAAATAAATGTAGGAATAAATAAATTTATAAATAAATACATATATAAATATATAAATAAATAAATATATAAATACATAAATATATAAATAAATGTATAAATACATAAATAAATACATATAGAAATGCATAAATAAATAAATAAATAAATACATGTAAAAATACAGAAATAGCCATTTATATTACCAGAATGTATTTATTTTTACTATTATTTCTGCATTTATTTATTTATTTCTACTTTTATTTATTTATTTATTTATTTTTCGTTCTGTCATTTTTAGTCCTTCATACCCTTCAGGATGCGAGGGAAGACTGTAAGGAAAGAAAGTCAATTTTATTTGTATATTAGAATATTCGATCACTCGAGCGTCACATAAAAAAAAAATCGGCCCTTATGTTGTTAAAGTTGGGTTATTCAAGAAATTAAGAAGTAGGCTACTAAAGATAAAGATGCCCTGATATAGGCTATGTGTGATATATGATTTATTTAAACTGCAAAGGCAAAGCAGATTAAAATGACAGTGACAGATGTGAAGTGGGAGGTGAATATGTGCGTCAGGTTTCTCGACAAGAAAGACTTCCGCATGGATACACCTGTGCATCCTCGCTAATAACTCCTCTGGAAACTTCCTCATTCCTCGCTTCTGCATGGTGCAATTAGAGAATTGAGATGTCCTTCAAGATGGCTGAGCTTGATCGGTTTCCGTGTCATAATATGGAGGACGGAGGAGCGAGGAAATGAGGAGGGATATTGAGAAGCACCCGGGGTCTTTGCACTTGACCACTTGTCTACTTACATGATGTATTTCCTGTATTTGGCCAAAGTATTCAAGGCGTGAAGACTGCAAGTGTGTGTAGAACATTTGATTATCTGATAAGACACACTTATAGTGTTGCAAAAAAATGCAAGTGTTTACAGAGGCTTTTTTTTATAATAATTCATTGCATTTCATATACATGGAAGGTGGGATCTCCTTAACCACCAATGTGCAGCATCCACCTGGATGATGCAATTGCAGCCATATTACGCCAGAACGCCCACCACACCAGCTTACTGGTTGAGACAGGACAGAGTGATGAAGGCAATTAGTATATACACTCACCTAAAGGATTATTAGGAACACCTGTTCAATTTCTCATTAATGCAATTATCTAATCAACCAATCACATGGCAGTTGCTTCAATGCATTTAGGGGTGTGGTCCTGGTCAAGACAATCTCCTGAATTCCAAACTGAATGTCAGAATGGGAAAGAAAGGTGATTTAACCCTCTGGAGTCTGAGCGGTTTTCTGGGCCCTTGAGATGTTCTGACATGCCCTGACATTTGTGCTTTTTTCAGTTGCTTATAAACATATTAATGGCAAAGGTGTAAATTCACTCTATAAAGCACAAACAGGGCTACCATAATATGTGAGCCACGTGTATGTACATGTTTTAATTTTTGAGAGAATAATGTTTATGCGTGGATATTGAAAAAACTAAAAACTAAAATTTCTGAAATAAGGCCACAAAACACATAGTAAATATGTGTCAATAAGACTTTTGACCAATGGATGTCGTCGCCTATAGTTTTTTCTTCAAAATTATGTGAAAATAGTCTTGCTTTATCGTTCAAATAAAACCATACATTGATTTAAATTGATGTAAAACAGGTTTTGCTTGGAAAGCCAATATGCGAGGAGGCGTGAACGAGGAGTGGTTTTCACCTGAATTACCACCCACTCTGCATAATGACTCTGTATAATGATGAGCCATTCACACAGGTGTGAAACTGGCTGAGCCACAATGCTTGGACAAAAGATATTTAGAAGAAGACTTATATTGACCATTTAAGATTTTGCTTACATCTATCTTGTACATATGTTGTGCTATTTTATTAAAAAGGTAATAAAAAACAATTACAATTTCAACAATATTTCAAGTGTACTCTTTCTTTGTAAAAAAAAGAGAAAGATTATAGGCCTACATTTTATCTATGTATTCATTACTTTGAAAATAGCCAACATTGGAACAGCTAACATCTTAGTTGATGACTTTATTTTTGACAAAAATATTAGGCTATTTTATATATAGAAATTGCTAAACAAAAGCTTATTTGACGAGGCAGTATATTCTACAGTAAAAACTGTACCCAAATCTACTAAACAAAATGTTGTCTTTCATATTTCGCCTGACTGTAAAGTTGTTTTCATGAAATATTAGGGCATATAAATGTTAATTTGCAGTTTACGTTGCTTATACAAATAGCCAACATTTTATTTCAACATATTTCAGTCGATTTTTACTCATCTCAGTATAGCAATACAGTTTGCTAAAACATCATTATTCGTTGACGATAGGCTTATTTACTTTAAATCCAGGAAAGTTGTTAATGAAAAAATTATTAAAATTAAGATACAATTGATACAAAACGAAATTCGTTTTAAAGAAAGGATTTGTACTTTTTGTTTTGAGGTCTCTGTGAAAGTTTGAAAGTCTTTTAGTGTTTTTTTTTAGAGCTCGCGTCCATAATGGAGAAAAAACAGAGCGCATGCCGTTCATTCGTCAAATAAACAGAAACCCGAGAAGGAAAAACTTACTAGTATTCCTCAGCTCGTATTCCTCGTATTCCTCATTATTCCTCACAGCACTGCAAGACGGTGTAAGCAAGTAATGTTCTGAATAAACTTGTGTTTTGGTTTTCTCGAGCTGATGGGGGCGTTCACAGGATTGCGCGGATTACCTCAGCCATTTGCGTTTGAATAGCGCGCGCTCTCCGTGGGCGGAGTCACATTACATTTGAATTAGCTCTAATTAGGTCGACTGGAATCGCTCTCTTTTAATACAGATTTCACAAGATGAGAATATTTGTTTTTTATATAAATTACTTCATTTAAAAGAAGAGATTTCAAGCTGCATAAAGACATATATCACGTGTATGTGTGAGAAGTATTCACTGAGTTATGGTTCATTTTCGGACGCGTTTCAGAATGGACTACACGGACAGAGAGAAGGCAGAACTCGCTTCGTGTTTATTTTTCTTTATTTGTCGAAAAGCACAACACTATGTTTTTATTGTGAGTATACACAAAAATAATACACATTTAACAGAATCGATTGATGTATAGAACTCCTATGGAAAATCAAAGTCAACAGAGTATTCATGAGTTTCTTTTACACTGATAAAAAAAAAGCGAGCTGGTATCGCCGGCGATACCGTCGACCTCAGGGGGTTAAGCAATTTTGAGCGTGGCATGGTTGTTGGTGCCAGACGGGCCAGTCTGAGTATTTCACAATCTGCTCAGTTACTGGGATTTTCACGCACAGCTAGATGGTCAGAGGAGAATGGGCCGACTGATTCAAGCTGATAGAAGAGCAACTTTGACTGAAATAACTCGTTACAACCGAGGTATGCAGCAAAGCATTTGTGAAGCCACAACACGCACAACCTTGAGGTGGATGGGCTACAACAGCAGAAGACCCCACTGGGTACCACTTATCTCCACTACAAATAGGAAAAAGAGGCTACAATTTGCACGAGCTCACCAAAATTGGACAGTTGAAGACTGGAAAAATGTTGCCTGGTTTGATGAGTCTCGATTTCTGTTGAGACATTCAGATGGTAGAGTCAGAATTTGGCGTAAACAGAATGAGAACATGGATCCATCATGCCTTGTTACCACTGTGCAGGCTGGTGGTGGTGGTGTAATGGTGTGGGGGATGTTTTCTTGGCACACTTTTGGCCCCTTAGTGCCAATTGGGCATCATTTAAATGCCACGGCCTACCTGAGCATTGTTTCTGACCATGTACATCCCTTTATGACCACCATGTACCCATCCTCTGATGGCTACTTCCAGCAGGATAATGCACCATGTCACAAAGCTCGAATCATTTCAAATTAGTTTCTTGAACATTACAATGAGTTCACTGTACTAAAATGGCCCCCACAGTCACCAGATCTCAACCCAATAGAGCATCTTTGGGATGTGGTGGAACGGGAGCTTCGTGCCCTGGATGTGCATCCCACAAATCTCCATCAAGGAGGCCATGATTGACAGAGGCGACTAGGCAAATTTGGCCAGGATGCCGGGGTTACACCCCTACTCGTTTCGAAAGACATCCTGGGATGTAATTTTTGTTGACAATTTTTACTTGTGAAAGACTTCGCCTGAAATGTCACCAAAAGTGAGAAAAGTTTGTCAAAATGTACACTTTACACACAAACTGACCACCAACCTCAAATTTCAGACACCATCTTTATTTTTTAGCTCAACAGTCAGGAAATGGAACGCATTGTGGATAGGATTGTGAGATATCAAAGGCAGAGAAGGATACATCAATGCTGCCTTCAAAAATCGATCAGATCAGATCAAATCAGAAGGTATCTCATGAGACAAGATGTGGCACGATCATTGAATTCGTAATATTTTAAAAAGATGCAAAAGTGCAAACTATATAAACAAATGGGCAAACTATATAGTGCAACATAATAAGGTGCAATGGTCTATTATTGTTTATATTAAAAATAGAAGTAAAAAAAAAAAGAAGTAATTCATTGATTCTGCATTAATTGTCATCTAAATATTCCAGTTCATCAGCTTCTTGTGTTAAATCCTTTATCTGCTGCTTGGCCTTTCTTTTGAAAAACCCAGACTATAAGAGAAAAAGAAAAGACAACATTATATATTTTGCTGAAGTTCTCTATTTATGATTAATAAACAGGCTGGTGTATTGCACCTTATAGAGGGTGGCTGTGATGAGTGAGATGATCAACAGTCCTCCAATAACTCCTCCAATGCCCTCCTTTAGGAGGCTGGGTTCTTCATAGACCTCCACCAGAGTGTTCACCTTCACATGCACACAACCATTTCAAATGGAATATCCAACGCTATCTCAAGTACAATGATAAAGTCTGCTATAAATGCCACTAACAGCTGGAGAGTTCTAACAGGCTTTAGTAAAGTATTCCTTACCTTGCGAACTGTTGCAGAGCTGAGAGAATCAGAGAAGTACGTATATTTGTCCTCATCATAATTCAGAGATGCTGTACTGACCAACTCAAAAGAAGCAGACCTAACCCCGATCTATAAAGATAATAAATATCGTGAATTAAAATGGCAGATATCTTTTTTCTAATAAAGATTTCAAGCCCTGTAACTTCAGATACCTGCTCAATCCATCCAGAGCTCACATTGCTAGAGATATTATAGAACTTCCTTTCATTTCTCATCAGATTCACATCACACCTGAACACTGCACACACCGCCACAGAGCAGTTCTGGCAGAAAAACACATTACAGCATGTTTAACAGTGTTGAATTCAAATCAAACAAGTTTAATTTGACAATATTTAAAGTAAATAATTCAAAATTTCAAATAAAAAGTTAATAAATAAATAATTAAATTAAAAATGACTCACTAATACATTTTTCTTTTTGAGCACTTTTATAAAATCACTGGTGGTGGGTTGTTCGTCTTCTTCCCTAAAGCAATCAGGAATCTTTTACAAAGAAAAACATATTTGTAACACTTAAAGTGATAGTTCACCCACAAATATTGTTGTCTTCATGCCATTCCAATGTCTTCGGCCATAAAAGTATGTTGTCCAGCTTTGACAGACAATTTAAGTACATAAATATGTACATTTGGACCACAAAAATATGGCCTACAATACGGTCTTTGGTTCTTGTTTATTTCTCCTTGATTCATACTTTGCATACGCTTTTACCTTCAACTTTTTCTCAGCCCAGATGTTTTCAGCTCCCAGTTTTACAGGTACTCTAATGAAAACTGTTAAATTTAGCTCTCTAAGCTCATTCTTCACCTTAGAGATATAAACAGAAGGAGATTTATTGATACAGACAACTGATTTTGTTTCAGTATGGATAGGAGGTGAAATAAAGGAAGAAGCATCTTCACCTCCAATATCTGTTTCACTGGTTTTCCCAGATTGTTTTTTCCACTCGTGAAATTTATGTAAATGCTGGAATCTGTATGTCTGTAGGAGAACCACAGAATACAGTAGATGAGGTTATGAATAGAAATGAGAGAAAAGCAAAATGTCAAATATCAAAAACAGACCTCCAAACATACTACAGCAAAAAAAACAAGAAAAAACAAAAAAAAAGCACTGACCTCAGCAAGGCAACATAGATTGAATGTTTTACACTGATGTTTCTCATTTTTAATAGTTCACTGTTTTCAGAGTGATTCGTATTTCCACTGGAAATGACAGAACATTTTAGTTTGTGCTACTACGCATGTCAATATAATCAAAATACATTTGACATAGATTACAATTAGCACTGAACATACTACAGACCACTTGATTATAAAAGTAAAAATGAACACCATACCTGGTAACAGATGCACTGAATGTCACCTTTTGGTCAAAATTACTTTCTTTATTAATACCGTAAATAATGTGAAACACGACCTACAACAATGAGGTAAGAAATAATCATTATAAATAAAAAAAAAAATTAAAAAAAGAGGATGCTTAAAAAAAACTTTCCAATGTGTCTCTATACATTAGGGTCTAAAAGTCAGCGGTGAGCCAGTGGTTAACTCTCTACCATAGGTCAACTAATTTAGATATAAAACCACTAGTGGTGAAAGTTTTAACCAATCAGAATTTAGTCAGTGGGAGTCTGAGCTCCACCCCTTAGACACAGAGATTTCAAATCTCTAGCAAGGAGATCTAAAGAACCTTTTTCAAATCTCTAGTACTCTATCTACAGTACGGACAAAAAATCACAATTCAGATTGACTGATGCATTGACCAATCAAACTGTTCTATAACTGGTAGGTGTGGTCTTTCTGATATGTCATTGCCGAGGTCTCCTAGCTACCCTTGAGTTTCTCAATCACTCATTAAGGCCACGTTCACACAGCAACAGAACACGGTTGTCAGTAGTGTTTGAGTCCTTAATACGGTTCCGTTCACACACAGTTCGGTTATTTATGGGAGTGACAACCACATTCTATAACAGAACTAACACCTGTACATTTTCAGGACTCAAAGCCACATTCTCGGAAAACCCACGTTGTGTGAACGGAACCAGACTGGACAACTAGTTGTCTGTCACGTCATACAGTGCGAGAGAGCCGTTCTGCGCTGCACAAACGCATCTGTACTATGTGTTGTGGGTTTTTATGTGTGGTTACACTTTCGGTAACATACAGCGACGGAGATATGAGCTGTGTGTCATCTGAAGGTTTTAGATCCAGTCACTATTCTCCACTGGACCTGCTTCCATCAGTTTTTCTGTTCAGCGCACAACTCAAAAGCTCCACTCTCCACCCAGATATAAAAGCTGCTGTCGGTTAATGAATATTTGACGGATGAACTCGCAACTCGATTGAAGACTTTTTCGTTTTTTGAACGTCGCCATCTTTGATATGACTTTAAAGAAACAGCACAGAATCTTTATTCCATTTTATATCATAACCTTTTCCATGTTTGAAGCAGATTTTAAATCCCAAATTTGGTCTCAGACTTTTGAACCTCGCTGCATCTGTTTGTGTGTTTGTTCACATATAGATTTCAACTCACAGAAGTGTTTCCTGCGAATAGAGGGTTACTGACTCGACAGATGGTTTCCACTGCTGAAACTCCTTGCTTGCCATCTAAAGAACGACAATCCACTCTGCCCTGCTCAAACAGAAAAAAATGGGTTTCTTGATCATATACTGTAGCAGCCTACGGTATAATATTTTATTTAGGCTCCGGCATCCCTGTAACCCTAAACTGGACAAGGAATTTGAAAAATGGATAGATATTCCTTAAAGAAAATCATGCACTTTAACTACTAAACTTGTAAAACAATGAACTTGCTGTTTTTAACCCTACATGCCATAAACATCATCCTGCCTTACCACTTCAGGCATAATTCTCCTGTAGGAAAGTCCAAAGGGGTAGCTGAGGGTAAAGTGGGTGTTGTATGAGTTTTCTCCTCTGTTCTCTACAAACACTGTCACTTTGAGCTCCTGCATTATCCCAACCTCTATGTTTGTAGATCTAAATTACAGAAGCAAAGGAGACACAGAGTTAAACTGCACCAATTTTAGGGCGAGACTATACGTCCATCCGCTAATGGCTGGTGGGTGGAGCGTTAATGTTTGATGACAGTTAAATTAACTTGTGACTTCACCATTAACTTACCCATCAAAGTTGAAGTCCACTTTGAGGTTGTCAACACAAAGGTTGTCTGATCCACAGTTTATCTCATAATTTAACTGTAATATGAGGTTAGAATAAAAATAAGATTTATACACGGTTATACACTAACCGGCCACTTTATTAGGAACACGTTTTCAACTATTGCAACTCAACGTGCAGCAACTCAATGCATTTAGGCATGTAGACATGGTCAAGACGATCTGCTGAAATTTGAATTAAGCATCAGAATGATGAAGAGATGTGATTAAAGTTTCTTTGAACGTGGCATGGTTGTTGGTGACAAATAAGCTAGTCTGAGTATTTCAGAAACAGATGGTCTTGTAGGATTGAAAATAATCCAAGATATTTGAAATAAACAAAGACATTTGCTTTACTGTTTTCCACCCCTCTCTCTACCACAAGGACCATTTGGAGTTCCCAAAGGCACAGAGGGGCAGATAGTGATCAAGGCCTGTAGGCCAAGATGTGTGTATTTTAGGGGTCTATGAATTGTCACACCTTTAGTACAACGGGGGAAGTTGTAACTATCTGATTGATCAGTTTGAACGTCTCACATTTGGGGTTTAGTCACATGGTCACGGAAGGGATAAAAGAAGATTGTAACTGTTGCTCTGTCTCCTTTCTTGGGGCTCTCTCCCTTTGCCTCCTCTTTTCTTTGCCTCTTACTCTCTCTCTCTCAACATTTTACATATATGCTAGGTAGGATTAATGGTATAAGCCAGTGGTTCTCAATCCTGGTCCTGGGGACCCACAGCTCTGCACATTTTATATGTCTCCTTTATCTGACACTCCCAGTTCAGTTCATAGAGCTCTTTCCTAACGAGATGATGATCTGAATCAGGTGTGTTAAATGAGGGAGACATACAAACTGTGCAGAGCTGTGGGTCCCCAGGACCAGGATTGAGAACCACTGGTATAAGCTATCATCATCTCATACATCTATTTTGTAACTATTTTAAGTGTAACCATAATTTTTTCATAAACCTTTTCAATTACAAATAATGTGCTAACTAGTTTTGATTTGGTATTGACTTTGAAGTGCTACATATTGCAATAAAATATTGTCACTCTCTATACAGTAGCAATGCTCTCCAAAATATTAAGTTGGTAGCAGTGGGTGGTAAAAGACAAGAAATGTACAGTTTTCTACCATCTTGCTAACAACGTTTCTTTAGTCATGCAGGAAATCCACCCTTACAGTCTATTGGGATTTGCATGCACAACCATCTCTAGGGATGATGCCGTAGGTCAGAGGAGAATGGCAGGACTAGTTTGAGCTGATAGAAAGGCAACAGTAACTCAAATAACCACTTTTTACATCCAAGGTCTGCAGCATCTCTGAATGCGTCAAACCTTGAAGCAGACGGGCTACAGCAGCAGAAGACACACTCCGGTGCCACTCCTGTCAGCTGAGAACAGGAAACTGAGGCTATAACACACACCAAAGTGGACAACAGAAGATTGAAAAAACATTGCCTTGTTTGATGATTCTCGATTTCTGCTGTGACATTCAGATGGTAGGGTCCGAATTTGACGTAATCAACATGAAAGCATGGATCCATCCTGCCTTGTATCAATGGTTCAGGCTGCTGGTGGTGTAATGATGTGGGGGATATACTCTTGGCACACTTTGGGCCCCTTAATACCAATTGAGCACTGTTTAAATGCCACAGCCCGAGTATTGTTGCTGACCATGTCCATCCCTTTAAGACCACAGTGGACCATCTTCTGATGCTTACTTTCGACAGGATAATGCACCATGTCACAAAGCTCAAATCCTCTCAACCTGCTTTCTTGAACATGGCAGTGAATTCACAATACTCAAATGGCCTCCACAGTCCCCAGGTCTAAATCCAATAGAGCAGCGTTGGGATGTGCTGGAACGGGAGATTTGCATCATGGATGTGCAGCTGACAAATCTGCAGCAACTGTGTGATGCTATCATGACAATATGGACCAAATCTCTGATTCCAGCACCTTGTTGAATCTATGCCACAAAGAATCAAGGCAGTTCTGAAGGCAAAAGAGGGTCCTAATAAAGTAGCCGGTGAGTGTATGGTTACTCACACTATTTCACAGTAGAAACTAATGTTTCACAGTAGGTCTACTACTAATACTGACAACTAATTCTGTCTTGAATAACAGTATGATATGTGTAATAGAAATTAGAAAGTCTGAGGATATTACAGAAAAGCAACTTCATGAAGGGCTCACTTTATGAGAATATAGGTTACCTTTAAATATGTGTCCCTTACCATCCATAATGTAGTGTTCTTTATCCATGGTACGAGAACAGGCTTTAAGTTCTCCAGGCTTTGGGAGGGCAGACCCTCAAAAGTGAATATTAATTCATTAAGCAGTGGGTTAAGAGTATCCTCTGTGCAAGACTGGACAAGGTGAACAATTTATTAATTGTTACATACATACACATATGAAACTCTAGATAGCACAAGCTGCTATGAGATTTATGTATGCCTATTCATGCAGCAGCAGCACATTTTGCAATCTCACAGCAGTGTGTCTGTGTATCTATTGCCAGTAGCAAGTCCATAGCAACAGCAGCAGCGTAGCAGTTTTAGTCCGCCATGACCAAATACATTAACATTGTCATATCCATAAATCCATTAACATGCTAAAACTATTCATTGTTAGAAATGTCTGGTTTGCTGCTACAAAGGGACTAATACATGACTTACCTCTATAAGGAAAGGATGGTCTTTGCACACCTCTTCTAGTGTAACATTTACAACATTACTAAGGAAACGATTTTTGGGTAAGAAGTATGCACGGTGGTTATATCGCTTGGCATCCAGCTTTAACGTATAGCTAATATTTGCAGCAAAATCTGGAAATGGCATTGAATAACATTTTAGGATATTTGTATTCAAATAATTTATTGAAAATAACAATGTCTGCCATAAAATTTGGGGGAACCTGTTATAGCATGTTTGTATCCACTCATTTTGAAGCACACTGTCAAGGTGTTTTCCAGTGGCCTGATGCAGTTTGCTTCAATGGTTGAAATTTTGGATGGGCTGTAGGTTACTTTCACATCCACAGACACTATTGGTCTGGACCTGGATGTTGTAGGAAAATACACATTTGCGAAACATAACGAATGAATGGATCAGAGTGGACCATGAGCTCTGTATGTTACTTTATTGGATGTTTATACTATTAATCAGTTAATTTTATTAGATTGGAATGTGTGTGTAAATACACTCTTAAAAATAAAGGTTCTTTATAAGCATTGATGGTTCCACGTAGAAACATCCATGGAATCTTCCAAATACACAAAAGGTTCTTTATTGAGGAAAAAGGTTCTTTGGATATTTAAAATGTTATTCACACTAAGAAAAATAATGGTTCTTTTATGAACTGTTTACTGAAAGGGTCTTTAGGCAAGGTGTTTTATGGCATCGCTGATTTTTGAGAGTGTATACTGAAGTTACAGGGAGTACTGTACCTAAGAAGCAAAACGGCTCCTTTTGATCCAACAGCAATGTCGGGTAGACTGTCTCCACTGTGATCTAGGGAGGACTGACTAAGAGCAAGTCCAAAAAACTGTAAACCTGAGCGCACAGCTGATCCAGTAATTCTCTAACGTAACACAAAGAATAAGAGAAAGGGGAACTGTTTTAGGAAAAAAGCAAGCCAAAGGTCATAAAAAAACATAACAAACTATATAAGTGGAAGTCCACAAAAGGTTAGGTACTTAAATTGGCAGACCTGTGAATATTTGGGATTTATTTCATTTATTCCGCCATTGAAGATGTAGATGCTGCCCTGTCCATCCTCCTCTAAAGGAGCTCCAACCAGCACATCCATGAAACCATCACCATTCAGATCTGCTGGACTGGCCAGAGAAGAGCCAAACCGACCCCTCTGACCTGCCATGCCCTCCAGCACCTCAGAAAAAGTGAAGTATGGCTGCAAAACCAGAAAAAAACCAAACCTTTTAAAAGACAAAATAAAGTCTATAAAGGAATCTGGAATTGATATTTTAACCTACCTGCCGAGAATAAAAGTACACAAAAACTCTGCCTTCAGAATGGTAGTCTATATACGTTGGTGCAGATATTAATAGAAGATCTGTTTTTGTGTCAGAGTTCAGATCAACCACACAGACCTCAGCCCCAAAGTATGAACCAATCTGAGACTGTGAAAGAACAAAAAAGAAAAGGTCTCTTCAGAATCAAATCCTATGCCCAATATGCTATAAGAACACCTGATAATAGTACAACAAAATGCAACGACCAATACATTGCAAAATAAACAAAACTGAGTTAAGATTCAAGTACCTTGCACTTTTTATCAAACAAATTTAACAAATATGACATTGGTGAAATATTCATGTACCTTGGGTGACTCCACCAGCAGGTTTGTTTTGTTAACTCCAATTATTGAAATGCTCACTTGTCCTTTATGCCTGTATCTTGGTGCTCCCAGAATCACAAACTTTTTTTTAGACCGTGTTGCTACTGTCATTGAATAACCTTTAAAAAACAGTATATAATCAAATCTTTAAAGGAATAGTGCACTCAAAAAAACATAATAGCCATCATTTACACACCATCAGGCAACCCCTGGTAACAACATGTTTTCATTATATGGAAAAAGGAACTAAGATATCCCTTAGAATATACTTGTAGTGATATGGGCTTGGAAGTGAGTCATTTTTGGGGGTGAACTACAGTATCCTTTTATTTAAATTGTAGATTACCTCAATAAATGTATGGCCAATCTTATGTATTTTTAGTCTGTGTTTGAGCAAGGTCTTACCCAAGTAACTATCTTGCTCACTTCCCACATGGAAGTCTGATGATTGGTCATTTTGATACTGTTCTTGATATCCGCCCTTCCCTTGGAAAGCTCCCACAGAACTCATAATCAGGCTTACCTAAATAAAGAGGTTTGTATTTGTATTTTTTTCCTTTTTTACCTCCCTTGCATCATGTGACACTGAAGACTAAAGTAATGATGCTGAAAATTCAATAAATTGTATTTATTAAAATATTAAAATATATTAAAATATAAAACAATTATTTTAGATTGTAATTATATTTCAAATTATTATTGTTTTACTATATGTTGATCAAATAAGTGCAGCTTTTGGTGAGCAGAAGAGATTTCTTTCAAAAATATTTTAAAAATCTTAATTATTTCAAACTCTGGTTGACCTATCCAATAACATTGAACTATTACATGCAATCTATGTGTATATTTAAATAATCTTCACTCTTGAATCTCAGGTGAGTGATACTTAGTATCCATTGCATTGTTGGCTGCCTAAATTATTGCTTTAATAAAAAATGGTTTTCAAAACAAAGCTTTTAAGTATTGTTACATTCGATGTAAACACTGCACTAAATCCATCTTGTGCAAACTCCATTGTAGCAGAATCACCAGTGGACTGGACTCCTGAAAGAAAATACATTATTACATTAAAAAAATAATAAGAAGAAGTGATATCACAATGCTTTTATGATGAATTTCAGCTTGCCTGTAATTTGGTCATGGCATATGCAAGCATAGCAAGTTTATTTTGTTCAGCACTCTTGTAACACTACTTTTCCAATTAAATTTCATCTCCAATTTTCTCAAATTTTTTGCTCTAATCAGTAAACACACCTTCGATTGCAATGTTCTCTTCCAGTTGTTCACGGATACTGTCCAATGCGTCAAAGTCAGTCACATTAAACACATGTTCAGCAACAGGAGCAGATGCAATAATTTCTAACTGTTGCTTTGTGCGGGGATCATCAAAGGCTTCGCCGATCTTTGACAATTGAAAAGACAAGACAGTCATTTTAGGCCATTTAAACATTTCATCTTATTATACCTTATTTAGTATGGTGCAAAAATAAAGGATAAAACATTTAAAAATCATCTGAAGATTAAACTTTCTTGACTGATTAGTTAACCCAAAAACAACATCTTTTTCATCATTTACTCTGACATTGTGAACGCTGTAATGGTCACTGTTAATGAATGGGGACTAGAGTTTCAAGCTTATAATATAATAAAATTAACCAAGTTTTGGTAATGCTTGACAATAAAGTTGAAACGTGTATATTCTGTTTTGGTTTGGTTCTTTTCTGTTTCTGTTCCTTGCTTGTGTATGTTGACCTAGTTTCTTTGTGTGTGCCAGTTAGGCAAATTAATTTCACCTGTTTTTCATTTAATTGTATCCAGCTGCACACTGGTGGTGGTTGAGTAGAGATTCCCTGATATAACTGTAAAGCGCTTTGGGTGTACAGTAGTACATATGAAAGCACTACATAAATGCCTCATTCATTCATTCATTCATTCAATTGATTAGTCTGGTGTGTCTATTTACAGTAAGCTCTGTGTTTACTTCAGTTCTTTGTCAGTTCTCGTTTCGTTATGCTTGGTTGTTCTTTTCATGTTTTCTATTGCCCTGAGTTCTTATAGTTTTAATAAAAGTTAAGATCGTTTACCCCTCCTTTACAGCAACCCAACTGTGACAGAAGAACTGACCTCAAAATGGATACAGCAGCGAAAATAATTATCCTCCTCTCGCAGGGGAGCCAGTCCCTAGAAGCATACACTGGCATTTCTGGACCTTTGCCATCACGTCTCATATGATTACTGCCAGAGTGTGCTTTTCCTAATAAGCCTCAATATGGAGATGTGAGCGTGCTTGCCTGGAAACTATGTGCAATGTGGAGTCGACACTCCTCCTCAACGGTTCCCCATTCACAATCTGAGAGATTGACGAGGAAGACAGTGTCAGCGACGGACAAACCTGAGCCTACCACAGACGTGGAGTCCAAGCCAGCCACGATACCAGTGCCAGAGCGGATGTCTGAGTGAGAAATCGTCCTGGAGCCTGAGCCCGAAGAAACATCTGACAAGGTGTGTGAGCCGGCCACATCGTCAGTCCCTGAAGGTATTTTGGTGGAGTGGATGGAGTGGAGCCCTACCCTCTCTACTGCAGCAGGGGAAGAGCTGCTAATTGACTTTGCAAGTGAGTGTGCAACACCTGTTTCCCGTGCATGGTGTTGTCACCTAGCACCATGTTATTGATGCCAGTGTTCTCACCCTGTCTCCCACTCCCACCTCCTCTGAATGTTTCGAGTCTGCCTTACAAGAATTGTATGCCTGTTCTGTGTTAGTCAAAAGGGTCGTTCAGAAGATACCTTCCTGTTCTGTGTCAGCCAAGAGTGTCATTCACAAGAGATTTGTCTGTTCTGTGTCTTCCTAAACAGTTAATTGTGAAATTCCTGTCTGCACTTCCCGGTCTTTATGTCCTGCCTGCATTGTCTTCTCTGCACTGCCCTTCAGCTTTAACACTCTGTTAGCCAGTTCAGCCCTGGAGTGTCGACCACAGCTCTGCCCAGAACCTCCGGGCCTGTAACTCCATCTCGGCCTGTCGAGCAGTTGGTGTCACCTTGGCTTCTCGCCCTTCTCGGCTCCACCTGGGACCTTTGTCCCTGCAACTCCAGGGGGGTTCTTCATCCCTCTGTCTCCGCCTTGGTCAGTTGTCACTCTATCATCACCATGGACTTCCGGGCCTTCGGCTGCACCTCATCCCTCCACCCTTATGGCTCTTGCGGGCTCCTCCTTCCCTCCAGCTCCACCTTGGTCCTAGGTCGCTCTGCTTTCTCCTCAGTCCTCCAGAGCCCTGGCTCTGCCCTGGTTGCTCATCACTGCGGCTCCGCCCTGCCCTCCTGGACCTTCGATGTCGCCAGTCCAGTCAACTCTTCAGCCTCGCCCCAGGTCTCCACTACCATCGGATCCATCTGTCAAGCCTCCTTCATGACTCCTCCTTACAACTCCGCTGTGGGCCTGCATCCTGGCCCTTCTGCTGGGGATTCCACCCTGGCTCCTCCCACCTTCATCTCTACCCTGGCCCTGCCTGTCCCATGCTCTCCGTCCCCCACTTAAGCCCTCACCCTCCCTGCTCAGTTGGACAATCTTTACGGCTCAGGGCTGCGCCTTCCAGGAGGGGGGAGTAGTGTGACGTGTATATTCCGAAGTTCACCTGTTATTCATTTCGTTGATTGGTTTGTTCTTTCTATTTCAGCTATGTGTTTCATTCAGTTCTTTGTCACTTCTCGTTAGGGGTTGCACGACTACTGATTTCTGCTAGTCGATTTCTTATCAAAACAATACTTGAGTTACTCGACTACTCGTGGTTCATGCTACTGTAAATGAAAAGACATGAAATAGCTAGATCTTATCAATAAACATTTATTAATTCATAGCCTAATGCAAAAATTACATGAGTAAACTCTCAAAACATTATAATTATGACGTTTCATTTTTAAATTTTCATGTAACAGTCTAAAGCCAAATAAATAGCCGTTCTTGCCTTTCATTTCAGACGTCTGCTTCTAGGGACCGTCACGTATCGCGTCTTTTTCGCGCTCAAGGTCGTAATTTCAAATGTAGGCGCGCGGCAAGCGCACTCATAATGGAAGCAACGTGGTGCGCTAGTTTTTCCAGGCGGGGTTTTCCTTCTCATCTCCAGAAATATATCTAGTAGTACAGCTAATGCAAGGGGCTAGAAATCAATTAATCCTTTGCTGAATGATACTTCTTCGTCGTAGTCATCATGGAGAGCGCAGTTCACGGTTGCATAGCAACGAGTCAGACGCCATGGGAGCGCAAGCGCTTGTAGGAGACAGTGGCACGGCCGCGCGCGCTTTCCACACGTTTTTAGACGCAATATGTGAACGGCCTCTTGCAGAGTTGGCCAATTACTATATTTTTGTCATCCTTAATGAAATACTTCCACACATCTGACGCGTGGTGTCTGTTGGTGACGTTCGCCATTTTTAATTAATTTATGGTTAACGGACGCTCGAGTAGTCGATTGTTTCCGACAGCGTCGACTAGTGGTTGAAGTAGTCGATCTATCGACTACTCGACTAGTCTATGCAAGCCCTACTTCTCGTTGCGTTATGTTTGGTTGTTCTGTTCATGTTTTCTAGTGCCCTAAGTTCTTGGTCAACATTTACTAATACTACATTTACAAACGTAAAAGTTGTCTTTTAATATTATTAAAGGGAACTGAGCTATAATGAACTAACATGAACAAAGATTAATAAATAATGTAACAAATGTATTGCTCATTGTTATATTAGGTGAACCGTTAATGTTAAGTATAATTGGACCTTCTTGTAATACACAAGTATTTTGTACTGGATCAACAGATTCATTGAAAAGACCTGACTTAAAAGTGTGATTTGTTGACAAAATGCATGGATCTTACCCCAACAGCAAATCGGATGATATTCTTCTTTTCTGCCTTTTCAACAGCACCTCTGAGATGAGGTTCATCATTTGATCTACCATCAGTGATAACAATTAAGATTTTAATTGCTGATTGCCTCACCCCTCCTTCAGTTATGAAGAGCTCATCCCTGTACATTGAAAATAAGAAAAGCATTTGAAGATGACAAATCAGAATTGCTATTATAAGTTACATATGCATATACACAAAGGTGTAAATAAAATAGATTGCTACAGTTCTTTTTATAAGAAAATACTATTTCAGCCTTTCTACTTAAAAATTTCACATTTAATTTAATGTATTACTTGCTGTTTCTTTGCAATTAATTGTAAAATGTACTAGGAATTTCTAGTTGAAAATTGTTTCTACACCAAATGTTGTTGTTTTTTCAGTGTACAGCAGAGGTACAGTTATTTATGCACTATACTGTATTTCTTATAGGTATTGCCGCTTCAAACTCAGCGGCAATACCTATAAGTATCCCCTTAATGTGCTTATATTTGAACACAGAAAAGAACTACAGTTGTAATCGAAATTAATGAAGTCATTAAAAGTTGCATTTTTGCGGAAATTTGCGGAAATCACTTGAACCATTTGTTGTGTAGAGCTATTTCACTTACTTTTGTTTGATTTGTTCATTGCAAACAGCTGAAAGTCTGTAAATTTTGCCACGCCAATAAACCAGATTTGCAATGGGGGTGGAATAATTTCGATTACAACTGTAAATGTTAGATTTGAAAATGAACTTTGCACTAATACATTTTGAAGAGGAATTTTGAGATAGAATGCTGATGACATTAGGGGTGTCGTACATAAGTTTATTTATAGCCTTCGCAGTGTAGGTCCATCCTTTTTGCTGTTTTATCTCTCCTATTCTTGTCCTCCATGAATGAATGTCTTTAACTGTTTCAAACTTGGAGTGAGTTTCATAACCAGTGGAGAACTGTGCAACAGCAAACTAAAAGACAAGAAAATATTCACACATGTCAGTCCTATTCCTGTCTAAACTGGTGGTTGGCTGCAATGTAAACCACACTATATGGGTCCCTAAAGGCCTTCTGAAATCATCAAAACATATAATCTTACCTGAGAATTGCACTTGGAAAAACTCTGGATTATGGTTATAACAAAAGTTTTCATTTTAATAAAATCTGGGTCTTCCACACTCTCAGAGCCGTCCATTAGAAAAGCAATATCTATTTCTAGAGGGCAGCCTGTGAATGAGGAGTTTAGCATATGATTAGATTATCAAAGAAGCAATAGAAAAGGACAGGGATTTAGGTACTTCTTCATTTCACTTACTTCTCAAAGCACTTGGTATAGGTGCACTCACTGCATTGTTTCCACTGATATTAAAGCACATACCATTAAGGGTAGTAATTGTTTTGCAGTCCTTAGGAATGGTTGAACCACAAACCTGAGGGAGAGTGCGAGTTTTTAATTTTATCGATACGCACATCAAACACTGAAGTATTTATGAAGCCATTTTCCCTGTTCTGCGAAGAGCAATATATACAATTAATATAAGCATAAACTAAAGGGGCTATATGTAAGAATTTTCATTTAATAATTACTTTTTTATTGCTAATGTGTAAAGAGTAGGGGTGGAATGGTACATGTATTCGTATCGAACCGAATCGGTACGGGCGTCACGGTTCGGTGCATGAATTTACACGGAGAATACACGGTATAATAAATAAATAAAACTCGCGTGCAAATTAATTAATGTAATGCGGAACTACTGTTAGATATGCGGGTTCTTTAGGGACACCTAATCTGTAGCCCTGCCTTAAGCTAGGTTTGTTTATACTTTCGCCCGCCTCCGCAGCGCGAGCTTCCGCTGACCGCGCGTGCGCCTCCCAAAATGGACGAGGCAATTTATACTTAGCGCTCGCCGGTGTAGGCTACTATTCTTTGGAACGACAGGGTGCGATTCGCCTTTGGCTAAGCCACACCCTAGAATGTAGATTGACCAATCACAGCGCAGCCAAGAACAAGCTCAAACCGAGGTCCGACACTTTTTCACAGCGCTCCATTGACTTTAACGCAGGCGACTCATATTTTTGGTCTCGGCAGGCTATTACCGTCGTAGTTTTATTAAAATTATGGTTAAACGTTGTGCCTGGGGCATTTGTAACACAGATACGCGTTTCCCAGAGAGGTTGGAGGGGGTGTCCGTTTTTTTTCCCCTTCCCAAAACCGAAGACAAATCCTGACAAGTGTCGTCTTTGGAATAAACTGTGTGTGTGGACGTCCTCACAGTAAGCTAAACTCCTCAAGGATCAACAAGCACACTTTTGTGTGCTCTAAGGTAAATTTTGCTTTTAACCTTACTGTGAAGTTATACTAGTTTGACAGTTGGCCTGCTATTGTAGGCTCATTTTGTTAATGTAAGCAACTAATTTAGACGCAAGAACTGGGTGCCGGTGCTGTGAGATGTACATGCTCGGCCAGATTCGGCTCGAAGTCGTGCGTCTTCGGATGCAGAGCCGTGCGCGCTAAAAAGCCGCGCACTGCCCACCGCCACACGAAATGTGGCCTTGCGCACCCAACGCACACGACCGCCCACACTGCAATGACGACATTTTGCCATGCGCACCCTTGCGCTCGTGCGTCTGCACATAAATAAGAGATGCTTTATTTTCAGTTATATAGCTGATTGTCTTATTTTGTTTACATCTTACTTTACACACTTCAGGGCAGGCTGTTGCAGCTAGCTCAGGGGAGAGACTGTATGACACTATGTGGTACAGCCTGAGACATGCACAATACAAAAAATTGCCTTCTGCATTTTTGTTTTGCTTTTCCCTCCATTATACCGAACTCGTACCAAACTGTTATGTCTGAACCAAGGTATGAACCGAACCGTGACTTCTGTGTACCGTTCCACCCCTAGTAAAGAGCTTGTAACGAAATGCTTCCCAGGCAGCTATTTCAGTCATGCAAGTGCAGCTCCTATATCTAGGACTGGGGAAACATCAAATTCTCCAAAGCTGTTCACCAAGCTTACGATTAAATTTCATATTTGAAATTACCAATGAAATCTTACAACAACTGTCTCATAAATGTTGTTCATTATGCTCAATGTGCTCAAATAGCGTTAAAGGGATAGTTCACTTTGAAATTAATTTTTTATATGTTTTAGCTTACCTCAAGGGCATCCAAGATGTAGGTGTCTTTGTTTCCGCAGTAGTTTCAATTTTGATATTTTTAGGTCAAACCGTTCTTGTCTGTCAGTCATATAATGCAGGTCGATGGTCACTGTATCAAAACACAAGCACAGAGTCCAAATTAAAACAATTCCCCATCGTCCAAATTAAACAATTCCCCATCGTAAGTACACATTGATGGCCTAAGACACGAAACGAGTTTTAATTTGGACTCTGTGCTTGTGTTTTGATACAGTGACCATCGATCTGCATTATATGACTGACAGACAAGAACGGTTTGACCTAAAAATATCAAAATTGAAACTACTGCGGAAACAAAGACACCTACATCTTGGATGCCCTTGAGGTAAGCTAAAACATATCAAAAACTAATTTCAAAGTGAACTATCCCTTTAAGAAGCTTATTTTTCAGGCTAGACCAGCAAATGCGCATGTGCAGTCCAAAGCACGTGACTCATAACAATGACTGTTTCTATAGCAAACAGAGCTTTTAACGGCAGCTGCAGTACCGATCAATCTGCAACTGAGGCTTTTATTTATATTGCGTGTTGCACTTTTTCCTAATCATTAGTAATATGAGTGCACCATCTTTGGATATACTTTACTTCAGTTCAGCTTATCGCTAAAAACAAGGGTTTTGGAATTATACACATAGCCCCATAAGTATTTAAATCATATTAATTGTAATATTCTCAGCCTAACATTAGCCTAAAAAATCTGTATAGTGTATATGTGTTGTTTTTTCGTGTCAGGATGAGCATATCACTTACCACTGAATTAGAAGATTGTGTGTCCTTAGTCATAAAAAGCCCAAGAGACATGTTAACAGCTTCAGAAGGCACTTTCATTGCATAGATAAAATCGGTTAGATTTTACATGTCAAATCAGACTTATTATGTGTAAAATGTGTGATGTGAAAAGTTAAATACCATTCATTGTCACCGGCAGGCAAGTTTCCTGTGAAATGGCACAACTATAAACTTGTCCTCTTGCATTGCTGCTGTATTGTACTAAAGGATCACTCACAAGCAAACTATGGAAAAAATAAAGAAAAACATGTGTTAGGTTTCAAATATATTTAATGTTTTAATTGCATTGGGTTGATTTAAATCAATTTAACAATCAAACCTCCCAAGCTAGATAGATAGATAGATAGATAGATAGATAGATAGATAGATAGATAGATAGATAGATAGATAGATAGATAGATAGATAGATAGATAGATAGATAGATAGATAGATAGATAGATAGATAATCTGTTTCTCTCACCTAGATGTATCTCTCTGTATGACTCTGTAGCCAAAGCCAACATCATTATTTCTCGTGAAGTATTTCCAGGTCACAGGGTCAATGTTGAACATCAGCACTGACTGAAATGCTAAATGATGCAAATTAAGACCAACACATACATAAATATATGTAAATTTTTAGGGTCAGTCAGCTTTGACTGCCAATGTTTTGAAAAACAAGTACATATGATTATTTAGAAAACATCTTATTTGGTCTCCTTGTCTTGTTTTTCAGTAATATCTCAACATTTCTAAGCGAAAAAAAATAATTGGCTGAAAAAGGGCATGAAAAATGTTTACAGTGGGTTTATAAATACAAGACGGATTTTTAATTAGGTTTATTCACTGATGAATGCCGTACTACAATTGTCTAGATGGATGGATTTCTGGAAGGTTGGTGAATGGCCACCCTGTTCCAACCTGACTGTGCTCTAATCAATCAAAAATCTTTTGACAGTTCGATAATCTCTATTCAGTTTTCACAAAATATTAGTTGTTTTCATGCATTTCAAAAGCAATTACACTATGTATAAATATTTCCAGAAAGATCTTTCTTCCTCCCTATATTGCATGACAACTGTGACTTGCTTAATGCAGAACAACCTCTTTAAATATAGGTTCCCTTTTACATGGAAATTTTACAGTTTGTTTGTTTTTTTCTCATATCTTTTTAGATACAGGTATATGTTATTTCAGAGCTTTTCACACTTTTTGATGCCCAGGATTTCGATCCCCAAATATAATCCTTTTCATGTACAAACTATTATTTATTGGGTTTGAAAAAAATATTAAGTTTGATCTTTGGGGTTGTGAATATTTTAATTGCTTAATCTTACTATTTAAATTATTAATCATAATAAATCATTTTAGGTGCAAGTAATTATCCTGTCCTAGTGGTTTTATAAAGAAAACATGTTTGATTAACTGGCATTGGAAACAAACAGAAAAAGACTGTTTGACTTCTCAGATGACAGAATGAAAGAGAGAGGCAAAGAGGAAGATAACTCAGATAAGGAAGTTGCCAAACCAGTGCTGTGAAATAATAGTTTTTACTCTAGTAAATGTGACTGAGAATTTTTACTGAGAATGTTTTAAGTTTTAATATGCTATTTTCAGATACTTAATCATGATTTTCCGACTGTGAATACAACAAGCATGTGTATTGATAAGCATTTGGCTGCTCTAAACTCACTATACAGCGCTGCCATCTTGAAATGATCAACAAAGGAGAGAGTTTAAATGAAAGTCAATGGAGAAGATGCATAAACTGGGGTGCTAATCTTTAACACGTGGCAAGCGGGGCAGGGCCAAAAGCTGTGGGAACGGAACAAGTCCGATGACACGAGTGTTAATGAGTGTCACCTGCGAGCTACTGTGGTCTCGAGTCCCACAGAGGAGCTCCGGAAGGATAAAACGAGGAGTGAAGACCAGGCCTGGACTTTATTTGGTGCTTTATTTTAGTTTATGTGGCAGTCACCCGTGAGGTACTGCCGCTTTACTTTCATTTTGTTGTTTATTTTAGAATTAAAGTTATGTTCAATGTTCGCCGCCTCTTTCTTCCCTCATCAACAAACTTTGTTACATTGGTGCTGAAACACAGGAGGGACACGCTCATTATCACTTGTGCTACCGGCCTTGCTCCGTTCCCCTCTTGACCTGCAAACATCATGTTTGCAATGACATATTCATTTTCTAGGAAATTTAATTTGGGATTACTACAGAAAAATACTAATGGTCGAACTCATCAGAAATAATCAGACTAACTAACTCGATAACTAATCATTTCTACTGTATGATTTCATATAAAATGTATGCACTGAATAAACAAATTTAGCACTGGATTAAAGTTTACAACAAAATTTTATCTTGCAAAAATCGGATGGAAAAGATGGATAGACTGTTTAGTCTATCACTACTTTTGGAGCTAAAAGTCTTTTGGCTCCTAAAATTTTCAATGTCGGAGCCAATGGCTCGTCACTGTTTTCAGTCTGAAGCCCTTCAAAAGGGGCAGGAAGAACTACAGAGTGCTAGGCATAAAAACACCTAAGGATCCACACAGTCATAAAACAAGCACAGAAGTGGCCAGCAGTTTTTGTCCCTGTTTATGGGTGTTTTTCTTTGTCAAGGACTAAATTGCAAGCCCATCTTCATGACTAAAGAGCTCGCTCGCACACCCTGCTCTACACATCACCAACTTTGAGGCAGTCTTTCACCTCATTTTTAACAAATAAATGTTAGCAAAACTACATTCAACCCTTAATTTTTTTTTTGACAGAAACACAATAAAATAAATGAATAGGTGCCTAACATAAACAACCAAAACCATCAAAAACAGCTGAAAATATATACACAAAATCATTCGAATTTAAACGACACATTATACATTTTGATTATTAATATTTCTACAACCGACGCTCCCGTATACTGTGCAGTTTTATGACAATTTGAAAAACCTTGATGAACATCAAAACAGGAATACTGTTTCACTGTTTGATCTTACCACAAAACAGGTACAAACAGGTGCAGAGATTCCAGTCCATGGTCATATCAGGGTCACGAGACGGGGATGGTATGAATGGTGCTAACTGCCTGATATATGCAAAGCAAACATAGCACAAGAATATTTATTGAGAAAGATGCCTATGACTAAGGAGGGACAGTAAATAACGCAGATGATGTGTACATAACGGATCTGAGCAAAGCAAAAATGATGTCCTGAAAGATCAAATCAAAGATTGCAATGAACCAGGAAATGACATTAAACTTCAAGAAATAGTAGGAGTGTTGATGTTCTTGGACTGCGGTGTCACCGTGTGATGATATTCAACAACATGGCTGCGACTCTGTAATGTTGCTTTTATGCAACAGTACAATAAACAAGAAGTTAATATTGAACAACTTACATTGTAAATACACTAAATTGCTCCAAATGGGACCAAAGAAAAATAAACGTTGCGCATATCCGAGCAACTCACAGTAGAAGTGTTCCATTCCTGAATGGCTCTGTTTAAATGGATCAGTTGAATGAATGACTCAATGATTCACTCATAAAGACAGTCTCTTGTTGCCAACTACAGGTTATAATGTAAGTGTGACGTGCAGATCGCATCATGTGCCACTGACATTGTTGAGAAATAATCAGTTCTCATTGTTGAGAACTCATCAGAAATAATCAGACTAACTAACTCGATAACTAATCATTTCTACTGTATGATTTCATATAAAATGTATGCACTGAATAAACAAATTTAGCACTGGATTAAAGTTTACAACAAAATTTTATCTTGCAAAAATCGGATGGAAAAGATGGATAGACTGTTTAGTCTATCACTACTTTTGGAGCTAAAAGTCTTTTGGCTCCTAAAATTTTCAATGTCGGAGCCAATGGCTCGTCACTGTTTTCAGTCTGAAGCCCTTCAAAAGGGGCAGGAAGAACTACAGAGTGCTAGGCATAAAAACACCTAAGGATCCACACAGTCATAAAACAAGCACAGAAGTGGCCAGCAGTTTTTGTCCCTGTTTATGGGTGTTTTTCTTTGTCAAGGACTAAATTGCAAGCCCACATCTTCATGACTAAAGAGCTCGCTCGCACACCCTGCTCTACACATCACCAACTTTGAGGCAGTCTTTCACCTCATTTTTAACAAATAAATGTTAGCAAAACTACATTCAACCCTTAATTTTTTTTTTGACAGAAACACAATAAAATAAATGAATAGGTGCCTAACATAAACAACCAAAACCATCAAAAACAGCTGACTCGCAGCAACATTACAGAGTCGCAGCCATGTTGTTGAATATCATCACACGGTGACACCGCAGTCCAAGAACATCAACACTCCTACTATTTCTTGAAGTTTAATGTCATTTCCTGGTTCATTGCAATCTTTGATTTGATCTTTCAGGACATCATTTTTGCTTTGCTCAGATCCGTTATGTACACATCATCTGCGTTATTTACTGTCCCTCCTTAGTCATAGGCATCTTTCTCAATAAATATTCTTGTGCTATGTTTGCTTTGCATATATCAGGCAGTTAGCACCATTCATACCATCCCCGTCTCGTGACCCTGATATGACCATGGACTGGAATCTCTGCACCTGTTTGTACCTGTTTTGTGGTAAGATCAAACAGTGAAACAGTATTCCTGTTTTGATGTTCATCAAGGTTTTTCAAATTGTCATAAAACTGCACAGTATACGGGAGCGTCGGTTGTAGAAATATTAATAATTATTAAGCCAGGCTGCCACTGTTGCCTTTGGCTTGCTCAGTTGGGGATATTTGGGGATATTTAATTTAATTAATCAATCAACGATACTATTGATCAGCATTACCGAACGTAGACGTTCCACTAGAAACAAACATTGATGTATTGTTCTAATTTATTACTGTGAAGCTGCTTTGATACAACCTGTGTTGTGAAAAGCGCTATATAAATAAACTTGACTTGACTTGACTTGACTTGTTGCAGAGGATGTTGCCGTATGAAAAAAAAAAAGTTGTGACATCTATGCATAGTGACACATGCCACTGTCTGCCGACGCATTATGTAGATGGTGTAACATACGCACTTAACAGCAAAGCGACATTTACTTAATAATAAGTTGCTTTCAAACATATTAAACTGTATGTCTATTATAATGTGCCTACTGTCACAAGTACTTCACTCCCTCGCTCACACTCTAAACTACAATTCCCATGCAGCGTTCCTCCTGCTCCACCTGCACATACTCAGCCATCATCTGCGCCTGCTTGGGACTTGGGGGTGACTTTGCTTAGGGTCCGTTTTCACAGATAGGGCTTTGATAAAGCCAGGCTTAGGCCTTAGTTAGGATATTTAACTAGCTTTTAAAAATATATTTTATATTACATAAAAAATATTATTGGTGTGCATCTTGAAACAAAACAATGGCAATGACATATTTTAAGAAATGGCAGTGCAAGTTGCTTTCAGTTCAAACAGCTCAAACATGTATTTTAGTCTGGAACTATAGGCTTAAGCCTTGCCTGTGAAACCTGGGGTTAATGTTTTATTCTAAATAACAACTGACATTATTGTTATCAAAAGCACTAGTGATTTTGAACTTCCTGTTTCGAATGCGCATGCGTCGCGTCTGAGCGCGTTGTTGTCTTTGGAGCTCCATCGATTGATTTATAATTCTTGATTTCTCTTTAAACTCACTTACAACGAACATTTTCTACTTTTCCTCACCTCATAGTTATAACGCGGATTGTTGAGTAGACGCGTCTCAAGCCTAGTGATCCAACGCTGGATACTCTTATAGGTTACGTCCGTGGATCACGGCTGAACGCGTCTTCTCCGCACTCATTTAAGTTACAAACAAACATTTTTTCGCCTATCGTGCGTCTACTCTACACCCGTACCACTGAAAAGACGGATTATATCCAAGACTTAAGCCATAAATTAGTATTAATATTGATAGCACCACTGGTAGCGTCGTTGCTAACTTAACTTACTGTCCATCTGTTAAAATGGCGAATATATCAAATGTAAGTAGTCTACCTTTTGGTGCAGGTGAGGACACATTTGAGCTGCACGCGGTGCAGTCTGAGCTGGAAGCTGTTGAGAAACAGATCCACGACCTTTTAGTAAGAAAAGCCGAGCTGATAGACCGGCGTTTGGCTCTCGAAACATCACGTGCCGAGGCACACAAATCAGAGATTAATGTTACTAACCCGCTGACTCCGACCTCGTCTACTCCGTGCGTTCCTCAACATCGGTCCCGAACGTCGAGGTCGCGATCAGCCATGGTCTCGTTCACTCCGGCTCCAACATGCCATCACGAAGCCTGGATTTTTCCGCAGCGGAAGTCGCGAGTCAGGTCTAGACCAAGAAAACTCTCTCCGACCCTCCCGGTTTTCGAGATATCCACACAAAACCGCTTCTCCCCTCTTCGCGAAACAGAACGCGATGCTGTGATCATCGGCGATTCCATCGTTCGACACGTACACGCTACGTTAAATAAAAGTAAGGTGCATAGTCACTGCTTTCCTGGTGCTCGTGTTTCTGAAATCGCTGCTCACGTTCCCGAGATTCTGAACGAGCGCGTCGGAACCGTTGTCCTGCACGCGGGAGGGGCCGACATCAGACTGCGCCAGACGGAAGTTTTGAAGAAAGACTTCAGGAATCTGATCGATACGGTACGCAGCACATCGCCTGATATAACGATTATTGTGTCAGGACCGCTTCCCACGTATCGACTAGGTCATGAAAAGTTTAGTAGATTATTTGCGCTTAATGAATGGTTAATGTCATGGTGCAATGAGCAGAAACTTCTCTTTGTAAATAATTGGAATCTGTTTTGGGAGCGTCCTAGGCTTTACCGTGCTGATGGCTTACACCCAAGCAGATTCGGATCGGATCTTCTGTCAGATAACATCTCCAAAATGTTAAATACCTTTTGACTAGTAAACAAAAGTCCAAATCATAGTCTCTGCTGCACCAATTTAACTGATATAAATAGTGTAGAACATTGCATAGAAACTGTGTCTATTCCTCGTTTAGTGAGATCAAATCATAAATCTACTGCAGGATCTAGAAAAAATCTAATTGTTATTAAACCAGAAAATGTTGCTATTGGTAATCAAAAACAATTTTTAAAGCTAGGTCTTCTAAACATTAGATCACTCACACCTAAGGCAGTTATTGTAAATGAAATAGTCACAGATAATAGCTTCGATGTACTTTGCCTTACTGAAACCTGGCTTAAACCAAATGATTATTTCGGTTTAAATGAGTCTACTCCATCAGGATACTCCTATAAGCACGAGCCCCGTCTGAATGGTCGTGGCGGCGGTGTTGCAACAATCTATAGAGATTTTCTCAATGTTACTCAGAAAACGGGTTATAAGTTTATTTCATTTGAAGTACTTGTACTAAATGTTACGCTCTTAGATGTTCGAAAAACATCCCTATTATCTCTAGCCTTGGCTACCGTATATAGACCGCCTGGGCCTTACGCTGATTTCCTAAAAGAGTTTGCAGATTTTCTCTCAGACCTATTAGTTAACTTCGATAAAGCATTAATTGTTGGAGACTTTAATATCCATGTAGATAATCAAAATGATGCGTTAGGGGCTGCGTTTACAGATTTATTAAACTCCTTTGGGGTCAAGCAAAACATTACCGGACCGACTCATCGATTTAATCATACACTCGATTTAATTATATCACATGGAACCGATCCAACCGATATAGATATCATTCCACAAAGTGACGATGTCACTGACCATTACATGGTAACTTGCATATTACGTACTCCTGTAATATATCATGCTGCGCCGCGTTATCGATTAGGCAGAACAATCCTTCCATCCACCATAGATAATTTTTCAAACAGCTTATCGGATCTGTCTCAGCTGCTCAGTGAACCCAAACAAACAGATGAACTTGAGGAATTAACTAGCACTATGAGCACCATTCTCTCTGGATCATTGGATATTGTTGCGCCCATTAGATTAAAAAAGGTCAGAGAGAAAAGTAAAGCACCATGGTACAACAGTACTACGCGTGTTCTAAAGAGAGAAACCCGTAATTTAGAGCGTAAATGGAAACAAACCAACTTAGAGGTCTTTAGAATCGCATGGAAAGACAGTATGTCACGTTATAAAAAGGCCCTAAAAGCGGCCAGGGCTGAGCATCTACGCAAACTAATAGAAAACAACCATAACAATCCTAAGTTCTTATTTAACACTGTGGCGAGACTAACAAATAAACAGATGTCTCCTGAACAAAGTATTCCATTACAGTTTAGTAGTAATGATTTCATGAAGTTCTTCACTGAGAAAATAGAAAACATCAGAACCACAATTGTAAACGTTCAATCCTCAATCGCGCCTTATAATTCAGCCTCAATTATCACGCCGCAAGAACAATTACAGTGCTTTTCAACTATAGAACAAAAAGAGTTAAATAAATTTATAATTTCCTCTAAAACAACAACATGTTTATTAGATCCCATACCAACTAAACTATTGAAAGAAGTGTTACCTGTAGTGGAAGAGCCTCTCCTCAATATTATTAACTCGTCTTTATCTTTAGGTCATGTTCCAAGAACATTTAAACTGGCAGTTATAAAACCTCTCATTAAGAAACCACAATTAGATCCGAATAATCTAGTAAATTATAGACCCATTTCAAATCTACCTTTTATGTCTAAAATACTAGAAAAAGTTGTGTCCGCTCAACTGGGCTCTTTCTTACAAGAAAATGACACCTATGAAAAGTTTCAGTCTGGATTCAGGCCGCATCATAGCACTGAAACTGCGCTCGTTAAAATCACAAATGATTTACTTTTAGCTTCTGACCAAGGCTGTATCTCAATATTAGTTTTACTTGATCTTAGTGCTGCGTTCGATACTATAGATCATACAATACTCTTAGATCGACTACAAAATTATACTGGTGTTCAAGGACAAGCATTAAGCTGGTTTAGATCGTATTTATCTGACCGCTACCATTTTGTTTATTTAAATGGAGAAAAATCTATCATAACTCCAGTAAACTATGGAGTGCCGCAGGGATCTGTGTTAGGCCCTCTATTATTCTCAATATATATGCTACCACTTGGAAATATTATAAGGAAACATGGAATTAGTTTCCATTGTTATGCTGATGACACTCAAATCTATATTTCATCACGGCCAGATGAAAACGCTAAATTATCCAAATTGACAGAGTGTGTTAAAGATATAAAAGATTGGATGACGCATAATTTTCTTTTATTAAATCCAGACAAGACAGAGGTACTACTTATCGGTTCAAAAAACCACCCACAAAACCTCTCACAATACAACTTTAACATAGTAGGATGTCCTGTTACTTCATCCTCTACAGTAAAAGACCTGGGTGTTATATTAGACTGCAACCTGTCTTTTGAAAATCATATTTCATATGTTACAAGAACAGCCTTTTTCCACCTTAGAAACATTGCTAAGCTACGTAATATGCTATCAGTTTCTGACGCAGAAAAGTTAGTTCATGCATTCATGACCTCGAGACTAGATTACTGTAATGCGTTATTAGCCGGTTGTCCTGCATCCTTAATAAACAAGCTACAGTTAGTCCAAAATGCCGCCGCTAGAGTTCTAACTAGATCAAGAAAATATGATCATATAACACCGATTTTATCATCCCTACATTGGTTACCTATAAAGTCCCGTATTAATTACAAGGTATTGCTACTGACTTATAAAGCCCTAAACGGCTTAGCTCCAGTCTATTTAACCGATCTTCTATCGCCCTATAATCCATCGCGCTCTTTAAGGTCACTAAATTCGAGGCTTTTGGTCATACCTAGGATATCCAGATCCACCAAAGGAGGGAGAGCATTTTCACATTTAGCACCAAAACTCTGGAATAGTCTTCCGGATACTGTTCGTTGCTCAGACTCGCTCTCCCAGTTTAAAACTAGATTAAAGACGCATCTCTTCAGCCAGGCATTCATATAATACTTTTAATCCTACAGTTAAATCCGACCTCTAGTTCATAAACGCCAGAGGAGAACTGGCCCCCGACTGAGCCCGGGTTCTCCCAAGGTTTTTTTTTTTCTCCATTAGGTCACCTGATGGAGTTTTTCGGTTCCTTGCCACTGTTGCCTTTGGCTTGCTCAGTTGGGGATATTTGGGGATATTTAATTGAATTAATCAATCAACGATACTATTGATCAGCATTACCGAACGTAGACGTTCCACTAGAAACAAACATTGATGTATTGTTCTAATTTATTACTGTGAAGCTGCTTTGATACAACCTGTGTTGTGAAAAGCGCTATATAAATAAACTTGACTTGACTTGACTTGATTATGTTTTCATCTCACTACCGGGAAATAACCAGAATTATTAATAAAGACTTACATTATACACTAGTCATAATGACAATGTTGTTTTGAAATGAGAGAAGCAAGATACATTTACACACTCCTTAAAGTCTTATCAGATTAAATTTTTAAATTGGATGCTGCTTAAAAGCGTTTATCAAACTCTGTAAATGTCTGAATGTGCATAAAAGGAACATTAATGGCATGTAGCTGAGTTAAGATTTTTCTCTCTCATTATTAATAACTACAAGGCTCTTCCTCTATCTGTGTACTTTCATTTCTAGTTCCTTAAATATTATACATTGTCTACCCACATTTTTTTGGATTGCCTTTTAGATGTGTATACATTAAAAAGTGTCCTTTTGACATAAATATTTATTTCCGATTACATCAGAATTTATTAATTATGATCTCGGCTCTCAACACTATTCGACTTCCTGTGGGTTCATGACAGCATTAGTTATGCTTTCAAAATCAAATCAAACAATCTCAAACTGCCCATGTTACTCCTTAATATTTCTCAGTGAAGCCTTTTGTCTTATCTCATTAGTCATAACTATTAATAATGAATATGTGCTTAAGGCATACAAATTGTAAATGTAGTGTAAGACATAAAAATGATTGCATTGTCTTTGGGGATGAGATACAGGACCACAGAAAAGTGGAAACTCTTTGGTGGTTAACAGAATTTGCCCTTTGTACTTCTGCAAAGATGAGAGAAAAAGCAAATACATATCTTTATATACTCACATAGCAAGAGTTTATTGATCTTTGTTGCTTAAAAGATATTACCATAGAAGAGATGCACTTTTTTGTCATACCGTGGATGTGTAAATATAGATGAGGTGTTGCAATTTTTAACCTTGCAAACACAGCAGCAGTGAGTTTCTCTTTCACACTTTGTCTTTAACGTATGTCTTCCTGTCTAATGGTCTAGCTGACTGTTTTTTTCTTTCTTTCTTTTTTCTGCCCACTGTGTCAAACACTGAATCGTTCACATTTTCTTATCTTATACACATACAACGGTAATCACTTTATACACCTTTGCAAAAAAAATGGGCACTTTGAATTCTAGAGAAAAGTACTGTATACAATGAAACAATGTCACCAGTTGGTTGAAAATACTGCTAAAAACTAATCTATTCCTCAAAATACAGATGAATAAGGCTCAGCATGGAGAGGTTGCCCTAAACATCTGAAAGTCTTTCTCAATACTGTCTGTTACAAATACTTACCAACTGAAGGCTTATTTGTTATGAGGTAAAACTGCATGTTGTAAGGCATGTTTCTTCATGCTCCCCTTTTATAGGCAATACCTTACCTAAATATAAAATATAGCTTTAATAAGTGAGCAAGACCAGTGGGTCAGTTTCCTAATATTTAGCTTTGTGAAACATCGTTAATAAAATCACTTTATCAATAAATTTGATAAATGCATGTCACTTTATAGTTAAAATGTCCCTTACTGACACCTGTATATTAACTCTTTCCCCACCATTGACAGAATTTGCCGTTTTTATGACACAAAGCTTCCTCGCCACTGACGGAAATTTCTTCATGTTTTCAATGTAATATGTTAGGGGGCACTATTACACATCTTCGGAAAGAGAACAGAATCTCCAGATCAAAACACAGGTGAAAAAGAAGCAGAAACGAGCGATGGCCGAATTCCAAACGGCGTTTTTGCACCCTTGAAGGGCACTTCGGGAAGGGGACCCCATTTGTAGGGCCGTTCCAAACTAAAGTGAACAACTGAAGGGCCCTTCCACAAGTCCGTAAGCGCAGGGAACATGCGATGGTCACTTTAATGATGAGCCCTCAAAAGAGTATGAACTCACCAGCAATACCTTGCCTCCTCCTCCCAGAACCAAGGCCACTATTGGTATTTGTTTTAGAATCTCCATCACGGAGGATCCTTTTTCACAGCCTGCCAGTCCAGCCAGCTGCCTCTTTCAGACGAAACGCCTAAGCCCACCACAGACAGTAAGCTGAAGCCTGCCGCGATGCACAAGCCTATGCTGGAAAATAGAGCGGAGCGAGCCTGAGCCTCGCAAGCTGTCTGACCAGGTGTGTGAGCCGGCAACACAGTGTGAATGCTCTTGGAGTTCGAGGGTATGGATTGCAGCCCCACCCACCATTCCGCCATGAGTGTGAGCTGCCTCTGGCATCTGTGTTGTTTTTGTTTGAAGAGAATGTTACCCTGTCTCTCCTGTCCCCGGAGAGGAGACAGTTCCCTCAACCTCATCTTTAAACTTCAGCCAGTTCCTCTGCCTATTTTCCACTCTGTGGCGTGGATCCACCTAGGGCCCTTCCAGCATCCAGCTCCTCCTGGACCCCTATCCCCCTCCATAGGTGTCCCCTGGCTCCACCTCCAGCCGCTGATCCCGTCACTCCACCTCAGCCCATCGTCCAGACTCTCACGCCTTGGCCCCTCTTCTTCACCTGGGGTTATCAGGCTTACGGCTCCACTGGGATCCCTTGATCCTCCCGCTCCACTTCAATCAGATGTTGCCTCGCCTGCAAGTCGTCTGCTGCGCTCCTTATCTCCCCACCTAAGGCTCCATCTGGCTCCGCCCTCCCTGCAGCTCCACCTCAGCCTTCAGTCACTCTGGGTCCACATCAGCCCTCTGATACCCTGGTTACTCCTTGGACGGTCGTCAATGTGGCTCCATCATGGCCTCCAGGATCAGTGGTGCCACACGGTCCCATCTGTTCACCGTCTGCGTCCAGGGCTCCACCACCTTTGGCTCCGTCTCCATTGTCTGTGCCCATGGGATCATTGTGGGCTTCTCCATAATGGCTTCTCCTTCCCTCGATGCCACAATGGACTACCTTCCTGGCTGAACTCCTAATTCCTCCGACCATCTTTGCCACCTTGGTCTTTCCCTCTATCATCATCCCTGGCTCCCTATCCTCTGCCGGCTCTGCGTCCTCCCCCAGAGCCTCCACCCTGCCTCCTCAGTTGTACTGTTACGGCCAGTGATGGGAATAACGACATTGTAAATAATGGCGTTACTAATGGCATTACTTTCTTCAGTAACGAGTAATCTAATTGATTACTCTTCCGATCTTAATAACGCCATTACCGGTACTGCCAAAAAAATGCAGACCAGACCAACTAGATCTCTGAGGCCGGTTTCACACTGCACGCGTTAGCGTTTGGTCTATTTATGGTCCTGGAGGCAAAAATAGACTCACGCCGAAACGATCGCGGCACTGCTGCTTCTGCTCTGCTCCTGCTACGTGCTGTCGCGCAGCCTCTGCGTGCAGTGTGAATGCTTTAATCTGTTAACATAGGCGCCGAAAAAAATATGCGCTGCTTACGCGTTAGCCACAGGCAAAGACTTTTTTTTACTGTTCTTCCTTGGTATACCTCATATTGTTACACTGTTCTACTTTTTCAAGGAAGAAAATACTTGAAGTACAGTTTATCTACCAATTGTCTGAAGTATTTTTTTATTTTTATTTGCACTACAAAGAGTGTATATATTTGTTATTTCTTTTAGTATAGTGCTTAACAAGCATAATTTAATTTTGCCCAGTTGTGGCCCGTTTAGGGGCAATAAATGTCAAAAGTTCCAAAACATCTATTGTGTTATTTGTATCGATCCACTATATAAATATAATATCTACATACATGGCATTTGATGGCGTAATGCTACATGACATGTACAGTCAGTTTTGGTTTTGTGTTCAGTTCCTGTTTGCCTGTGTTTCCCATGCTGATTTGTCTCCATGGCCATTGATTATTTTTATTTATTTTTTTAATGGCCATTGAAGTTATGCAAGTGTTTCTTGTTAAGTTAACAATCTTTGTGTGTGTGTATCTAAGCCCTCCGTTAATTCTGTTCTTTGTTTCGTGTCATCATTGTTTGTGCTAAGTGGTTGTTACGCTAATTCTCCTGTGTGTTCTCTTTGTTTATTAAAAGACTGTTTCAGTTTGACTACTCCATCATGCGCTTTTGTTCATACAGTCACACGCATGATACTGCGTAATTAAGACGAATTTACAGCAAAACTTTCGGTAATTATAGTGTACCTATAAGAACTGATAAGAATGTAAATGTGTACCTTGAAATGCAATGTAAGTCAGTTTGGATAAAAGCGTCTGCCAAATGCATAAATGTAAATGTAAATGTACTTACATGTAAGTATAAGGGAACAATATGTAAAATTTGGGGAATAAAGTGGTAACAACCAGGAGAAAAAAAAAAGAGAAAAAAAGTATACTGTGAGAATTATAGAACTAAGGGGTACTTATTGTACTATTATGATACAACAATCTTACATTTATAGGAGCAATTTAGCAAGAACATACGTACCTTTAATAATGGTGTACCAATTCATATTGTATAGGCTTTTTAAAAATTTCAGGGTACATATCTATGCATTTATACAGTAATCTTTTTAACAAAAGTGCTTAAACTTTTGCTTAAATATTGGGGAAAGATACTCTTGTTTCATGTAGTTGTGCTTGTTAACCTCTTGTCCCATGTAGTTACAGGGTATGTGTGACACTGCGGGCCATAAATTAAAGTGGTGCTTGCTAACCTCTTGTTCAAAAGTAGTTACAGGGTAAGTACAATACAAATACATACACACAATCTTCACTGACTCGGAAAACTTTATTTGAAAAATAACTTAATTCAAAACAAATTTACTACACTTCTTTTTCGTTTAAAACTGCTTTTTAATCAACAATTCATTTCAAATGCTTAAAGGGTTACTTCAGGATTTAGCATTAAGCTTTGTATTAGTAGAAAACCTGTAGTATTTTCGAATTACCATGCTTTCCCCCCTCATATCCCCCTGAGAGGAGAGATTTATGTATTTTTTGTCTGGAAAAAATCCTCCGATGACGCAAAAATCGTCATTTTGCGTCATCGGAGGATTTTCTGGCCAGAGGCTAAAGACTACAGCCAGTAGATGGCGTTGTTCCGCATGTTTTCAACCCGCCCATAGAGGGTGGGATCTCACTCACAGAATGTACACAGTGTCAGCCGTCTTTCTTTGGAAGCTAAGCTAGCAGGCTCTTGTTCTGTGGAGAAAGCTGAATAATAGGAGAAAGCTGAGTAAGTAGGGGTTACCATCTTCCTTTTCCCGGACTTGTCCGGCGGGCGAGACTGTTAAAAATGTCCGGGATTCGGCTTTTGCGTTCTGCTGTCGCCATTCATTGTTTACATGCACACCTCTCGTTTCAATCTAACTGAATTAATTCCGATCGGTGAATCTGACTGTAGTGTTTACATGAACACTAAACAAGTGATCGGTTGATGTGCGTTTTAACATTGCTAAGAAAATTCCCGCTCCTCCGTGAGAGATGCGAGACCCGGCGCGTCTCAGTAATGAAGCCACCGGCCTCGCGCTGTTCTCCCGCGGCCGTCAGCCTCGTCCTGCTCGCCACAGTAAACATGATGAATGGTGACTGTAGAACGCAAAAGCCGGATCCCGGACATTTTGGGTCTCTAAATCCCTGGCAAACTCATCACTTACTTAGGCTAGCCTTGTTGTTTTCAACTGTGCTCTCTTACCGGTAGGCGTGGCCTCCTAAGGCAGCGAAGCAAGTGCATTCTGGGAGTTGTTGTCTTTCATCCACATAAGCCAAAAATACATTTTCTGGCTTTTCTCAGTCTAGAAAGCTCCAAATTCAAAAATTTCTCCACATTTCTTCTACTTAAATGACCTATTTTAAATACACATTCATCTTCCCAGAGGTGAAGTATCCCTTTAAGTCTTGACAGAAAGTAACACGTATTGCCCTCCCCCCCCCCCTTTTATCTCATGCTTGGCTTCTTCCTCTTCTTCATTTTCTTTCTTTCCACTGATGAATCTGAAGACGAAATCATGTCTCTTGTTATTCTGTATTAAAAGAAAATGCAGTACACCCAGAAATACGTCTTCACCATATACTCATCTTTTACCCTCATGCTATCCAAGATGTATACTTTCCTATAATGCAAGCTCATGTGTTACTAAAAGTTGGAGCATCAAACAGCACATACTGCAATAACTGTAGTAATTCATGCGATCCCCAATGGATGGATCAATGTATTCTGAAATGAAACGATAAGTGTTTGTAACAAAAATTACAATATTTTATTTTTTTTAACTGTAGAATATCGCACCACTTTAATTTACGGCCTGCAATTCACACTTACCATGTAACTACATGAAACAAGAGGGTAACAAGCACCACTTACCATGTAACTTGGAACAAGATATTTCCCAGTATTTAAAAAAAATTGCAATAGTTTTAGCTTTACTTGCCTTGAAACATGTAAGCCCAAACTTAAACATCTGCACTTATCTCTCAAATGTAAGATTGTTTTATCATAATAGTAGAATAAGTACCCCTTAGTTCTATGATACTTTCAGTATAGCCTAAATATTATTTTTTATTCTCCTGGTTGTTACCCCTTTATTCCTTAACATATTGTTCCCTTATACAGTACTTACATGTAAGTACTTTATAGGTAAAGTATAATTACCAAAGGTTACGCTGTAAATTCATCTTAATTACGCAGTACTTTCTGGGCTGTAATCTAAAGCGTTACCGTCACTTGCAATTCATTTTAAATCTAGATATGGCAGGAGAGTTGGAGTTAATGTATAAAACGAATAACTCAAGTTGTTTTGTTTTGTTTTGTTTTGTTGTGCTTTATTAGACACATTTTTGTCATACAAAATTAAGTTTAAAAAAGATTATTATGTAAGAAATGTTTTTAATGCTTTATGTGTTTAATGCTTATAAAGTTAAGAGCAGATCAAGAAAACACACATAACCATACACATAGAATATTTTAAAGGGGTGGCTGACTATGATTTCACTTTTCTAACTTTAGTTAGTGTGTAATGTTGCTGTTTGAGCATAAACAATATCTGCAAAGTTACGACGCTCAAAGTTCAAAGCAAAGGGAGATATTTGCTTTTAAAGAAATTGCTTTTTAAGGACTACAACAAACGGCTGGTTGGGACGACATGGTTAGTGACATCACAAACCCTAGAATTTACATAAACCCCGGCCCGCCCCGAACACATTTATAGATTATCAAGACAGAATGTGCTAATCAATGACTAAAAGATACACATGACATGACACATAAGCTACATAAATTCATCAACTAACCATTCAAAAATGTTGTCTACATGTTGTCACTTATTGAGTCTCTCCATCTTTGTCTGACTCCAGTTTGAACATAAAAGGCTAAAAGTTTTTGAAATTTTCAGTGCAGGTCTGTGTGAGTGCAAGCTGTTGAAGCTCCGCCCTCTCTGCCAGGAGCAGCAGCTCATTTGCATTTAAAGGGACAGACACAAAAACGGTGCATTTTTGCTCACCCTCAAAAAGTGACACTTTTAACAGTATATATAAAAATATCTGTGGGGTATTTTGAGCTAAAACTTCCCACATTCTGGGGACATCAGAGATTTATTTTACATCTTGTGAAAAGGGCGTTATACCACCCCTTTAAAAACTTTATTATAAATGTGCATTTTTTTGTGTTATATTTACAGCAATAATAAGATGCTCCTGTTGTTGCTGCCTAGCTTTCTCATGGTAACATTCCATGTGAAGTGGATGAAGAAATTACATCATCTTTCATTGATCCCTTCACCAAGTGCGTTCCAAATGGCCTCATTATGACACACAAGTTCCCTGCACCCAATGAGTAATAGGGATTTTCACTTCTGATTGGAATTTACCCTAAATAAGCATTGCTTAATGCACATGTAAAATAACACGATCATCAAACATTAAACAGCATATAAATCAAAACTGCCTAACGTAACCGAATGAAATGTTGACCCAGGATGAGGTATAGGACTGTGCAAACTTTGTTGATGGACGCAATCTACTTGATCATTGTAGTATTTGATAAAAACACGATTTTTCTCAGCTTTTTGTTCAAAATATTGCTTCTTTAATGGCACTTACCCACAGTTCAAGTGTTGATAAAAAAATGCATGAAGCTAGATTTGTGTTTTGTTGTTTTCTAAAAGCAGAGGATCTGATCTTTCTTTTGATGTTCAGATATTCATTAAACAAAATATTCTGGGGGCCATGAAAGTTTTGTGAGAATGATTTTAAAAATGCTGGCAGTGGTTGCCAACTATAATAAAAAAAAATAAAAAAAAAACGCTGACGGGGAAAGAGTTAGTTTTAATACCAACACTGGAATGCCTGTGGCAACTGGCAACATTTTTACAAAATGATATTGCGTTGCTTGTTCCACGATTCGTGTCTTCTTGACACTTTCAAAGTGAACTGTCCAGTAAGTGCCGCTAAAATGTTAATTCTATATCACATTTTTTTCATTACAAAAAAAAAATCAGGCTACTGACAAAAGATCCAGAGCCTCAGCCAGGGTCAACCTACTCCACTGCTCTGACCTGCAGCTGTTCAAAAGCCAGTGAAAGGTCAAGGGTCGCCATGCTGCTATTGTCAGATTAAGTTTCTAACAAAAGTGCATGCTGTAGATTATGACACTTGTTTGTATTACCCATCTTATTCATATCTCGCCCTCTTTAGACTCCCTGCAGCCTTTCACTTTTTTTCCACAAGAACACACTCAACTGTAAGTCTTTTGACCCTACACACACTTCATTCCCCTCTCTTTTATCTGTCTCCCTCGCTTTCTTTCATGCTTGGGAATGTTGCCACTCTTCTCCAGTGTCAGGAGGAGCTATTTTTAGCAGGACAGCTGAATGTGAGGGGTCATAATGCTGGATAAATACAGTCCCAGTCGGTTGGTCGTGGTCTGAGCCAGGTCTTTTTTCTTCACCTCTCTCTTTCTCTCTCCCTCGCTTCAAGGGCCACTCCATTTTGTCTGTTCTCCTTTCAGCAAGAGAGGTAAGAATATTATTTTAAAACACATCTAAATTCTGTCTTGAGAAGACATTGAAGTCTATCACAGTAGTTCTAATTAGCATAGTTAAGAGAACAATAAAAATAGGACACTGTGGCGGCTTTATCAGTGCAAAACCTCTTGTAAGTTGTGGAGGAAGCCAGAGTTATATTTATTTCCTTCCTGATTACAAAACGTTTACTTTGAAAACAGACAGAACCTTTTTGGCAACACTTTATTTCGATGGTCTACATTCTAATAACTATAAGTTGCTTTGCAACTACATGTCAACTAGCAGTCATTAAAGTATTAGTAGACTGTCTGCTTAATATCTGCTAATCTCTGTAGCTTTGCAAGACCGTCAAATGAAAGTTAGTTGACATGTATTTGCAAAGTTACTTATAGTAAGTAGAGTGTCTGAAGTGTCATCATAACTGCAATAGCATCTTACCAGATCAACTATAATAAATGTTATCATGCACTAGTGCTAAATGTTGCAAAAGGCTGACTACATGTGTGACTTTTGGTGCAAGATCTGGTTCAAAGCAATTAAACTATTGATTTTTCATATATTTTTATGAATAAATAATTTTAAGTTGGAAAATATGTACAATTTGAATCTCCAAGCAATATGGTCACTACCTATAATGACTGTTTTAGATCAAATATGATCCACATTTAATGACAAAAAATGGCAATATTCCTAATATATAAATGGAATATTGCCATATACTGTATATATCTATATTTTAATATAGATTTTAAATATATTTAATGTTATTCGGAATGATTCAAAATAGTCTAAAGTGTCAGAAGACTGGTCTGGCATGCATCCTTCAGCCTGCTATTATAAAGGTCAATGCAACTGTACTGTAGGTCTTTAAATATGCAATTTAAAGTATTCTACAGAAGACCAAAATTAACGCGTTAACTCATGCTATAATTTTTTGGAAAATATTAACGCAATTAACACAGGATCTTTTTTTTCCGTCATGCTTTGCCAGCACTGCGGTATGTGATCACGCTATCATTCATTCAACTGCTATTAAACCATTCATGCACGATAGGACGCAAAAAAAGATCTTAAATCTGTACTGGCGCACTGTCTGTGAATCTCCTGTCTGTGTGACAGACACACATAGGACTCATGCACACAGAAAACCACTTCAGACAGCACACCAGCTGTATTGAGTTCTCTTTCATGCCTGAACAGACAAAAATGCACAAAAGTATGCCAAAATGTCCGCTTTGTCGAGTATTTGTCGAGTATCCTCTCAAATTAGTTAAAGTCTTAAATGAGGACATCGGAAGTGTGTCAGATCCATGTTATGTGCTTCAGTTCATAAAGTGACAGAAGCCTAATAAACCAGCTGCTCTGATGTCATTAATGTTAATCAAATAACGAAAGACAAAGAGAAAAATAATGAACTGCTCTTGACTGAATAACTTTTTTATATTTCTTATCTGTTAGATCAAATATTTAAAATATACTGTCTTTATGTTGTTTTTATAAATACAGTTGAAACATGTTGTTTCTACATTAATTTGTAGATTGTGAAATTATTACAATATAAAAATGTATTAAAAAATGATAGGTGTTATTAATTAATTACAGAATTAATAGCAATTGATTACAGAAAACGTTATGATTTATTAGTTATTTTCTTTAATCGATTGACAGCACTAGTAGGAATAGATTTAATTTAATTTGTAATATTATTTTACATTGTATTATTTTAACCATTTAAAAATAGAATAATACAACATCGAAATCAATGCTTGGGTCTCTGAGGGTTACTTATAAGAAATAATAAATTACTCGAAGGGTTGCAGGCATGCAGTGTCCTTTGCTTGTTTGTTTGGGTAATCTGATTTTAATGAACTCCAATCTCAAATAAAACAAAATGTAATATACTTTTTTTTTATCTTATTTTATGCAATCACCCTCATGCAAGAGCAGCTGGTCAGCAACAGTGCAGCTGGTAGTTGCTAGTTTATATATAGTCTGAACTGTTAGGCAGTAGTGTCAAAAAGGGCAGCGATAGGATGGAGGGAGTGACAGGAAAAGAGCTTGTCCCACATACTTCACATAAAGGTCAACAATGAGAGTAGGCCTCCTCAAGCAAGGCTTTACACTTATATAACTCTTGAGGGAGACAGAAAGAGAAAGCAAGTGACAGTCGTTGTGAGGAAAGAAAAGAAAGGAGTCGAGCGAGTTAAGCATATCGTCACAGTATACTTCCCTGTACATAAAAAAAAAGCAGAAGTCTTAAATAAATAGAGAAGGAATAGGTAAAAGGAAACAACTCTGACAATAGCAGACATATTTTTAATCTGTTTGACAAAAAAAAAAAAAAAAAAAATCCTCTGTATTTAGTTTGAAATAAAGTTCAACTTCCTCACCACAACATCCCTTTGAGTCACTAGTACCCAGCCAACATGTCTGGGCTACGTCATCTGGGCACAGGGTCAGAGTGGGCTAATAGGCGGATGTGGGCAGCTTGGTTAAAGTTTGTGTAGCTTGTTTAAGTTTTTACTTCTGGTGACTGTATTTAGGCTTCAAAAGTGTGTGCATTTGTGAAGATTATCTTGATGAACAACACATGTAGGAATCATAAACTTTTATTTTGTCATGCAGCTTATTTTCTGTGATAACCCAAAAGCCAATGGAAAAATCTATTAGTTTTTTTGTCTCTAACTTCAGGGTTGGCCTACAAAGTACATCATGACTGCTGAGGTCTATAAATAGGCTATTTTTCTAGCCCAGCATTGACTCAACTAATGAAGTGAACCTTGGGTGAAATGATCCGTTTGAACAACCATTGGCAGATGTCCATGAAACCTGTTTGAAAACAACCATCCATTTGATAATGCAGAAATTAGTATTTTACTTTTAAAGTTCCACAACATAACCGACTGATTCCATCAGTGTAGTACAGTCCTAACACAGCACTTTTTATTTGGCTATGAACTTTGTATCCAATTTCACCTTCACCCTTGCAGTAAAGATGCCTCACGCGTATCCATTCCTGAGCCCTGATCAGAAGAAAGAGCTGAGCGATATTGCTCAGAGGATCGTTGCTCCCGGCAAGGGAATTCTTGCAGCTGATGAGTCCACAGGTACACTTTAGGCTCAATATGCTTCCAAAAGGATAGTTTACCCAAATGAGGAATTCTTACTTTATTTTCGTGGCTTTCTTTTTTCTAGGCAGCGTTGCGAAGCGCTTCCAGAGCATCAACGCTGAGAACACCGAGGAGAACAGAAGATTGTACCGTCAATTGCTTTTCACTGCTGACGACCGCATCAAGCCCTGCATCGGTGGAGTCATCCTTTTCCATGAGACTCTCTATCAGAAGACTGATGATGGCAAGCTTTTCTCTGAGTTGATTAAAGAGAGAGGAATGGTGGTAGGAATCAAAGTGGACAAGGGTGTTGTACCTCTGGCCGGCACCAACGGAGAGACGACCACACAGGGTAACCTCACTCTTTTAACTTTAATTTATTCATTTTATTCTCTCTCTTCACTAATGTTCACACTTTAATGTTAATGTCCATCTCAGGTCTGGATGGGCTGTATGAGCGGTGTGCGCAGTATAAAAAAGACGGTGCTGACTTTGCTAAATGGCGCTGTGTGTTGAAGATCACTCCCACTACTCCCTCCCGTCTTGCCATTATTGAGAATGCCAATGTGCTCGCCCGCTATGCCAGCATCTGCCAGATGGTAAGACACTTTACAACCACTTTTGCTTCGAACATCAAGTAGCGACATAATACAATTCATAGTTTTCAGTTCCGTAACTGGCGCACAAAAGTGTAGCACTTTCTGTTCTGTTTTCCTTCTCTTTCAATCCACTTCTCAAAAGAAGAAAAACAAAGATGTGCAAGCACTTTGTTCCATATAGAGAGCTGCCGCAGTATTTCCATTACTAAAAACAGTGGGACATTCTAAAACACTTCATTTGAAAAGCACTTAATGTGACTTTATATTAAAAGATCAAATAAAATATACACCTTATTGATGATACATGTACTGTATACACACAAGTACTGTAGATGAGCCCAATTGTGCTAAATGTGCTACATTTTGTGTTAGGCATTTTCTTTCAATAGTTTTTTTATTGGAAAACAAAACACTTAACACGAAAATGTGTGTGTTGCATTAATCTGGGTATATACTGAATTTGATCCTTTAAGCATTTTCTTTATAATGGTTTCCCAGACAACAGCATAGCATCGGCCCAGTTCCGGTTGCAGTAGGCGAACTGGAATGCAGCATTGTGTATAAAAAAGCCCTTGTGTTTCATTGTTCAGTTGTCTAGCTTTGTTCTATGTAACTGCTGTTGGTGAGTTTGTTTAGTTCATGTTTCACGCCATTTAAAATTAAAAAACATTTTATAGAAAACTATTATGAAAAGTCTTTATCTCATGTGAGTAATAGAACATTCAGATGACTTCATTTTTAATTATCACCAAACTAATGCACCTTTTGTTGATGTAGTTTTTGTTCCATTAAAATTGTTGACTTTTTTTGTTGACATGCACACGGTATCTCACGATTTATTAATATTCATTGCTGTTGTTTGCCAGCATGGTATCGTGCCCATTGTGGAGCCTGAGATCCTGCCTGATGGTGACCACGACTTGAAGAGATGCCAGTATGTGACAGAGAAGGTTCTGGCGGCAGTGTACAAGGCTTTGTCAGACCACCACGTGTACCTGGAGGGAACCCTGCTAAAACCCAACATGGTGACCGCTGGTCACTCTTGCTCCCACAAGTACGCCCCTCAGGAAATTGCCATGGCAACCGTCACCGCCCTGCGTCGCACTGTTCCCCCTGCAGTTCCCGGTAGGTCGAACACCCCCGCAAACACACACTGACAAAGCTCATCGTCTTATTAAAACATACACTATGGGCCCTATCATACACCCGGTGCAATTCAGCGCCAGGTGCGACACAAGTGTCTTTTGCTAGTTTCAGCCTGATGCTTTTTTCATTTCCACGTCCTGCGCCACGTTGTTTAAATAGCAAATGCATTTGCGCCCATGGGCGCGCTGGTCTGAAAACAAGGCTTGTTCAGGCGCATTGTTGGTGCTTTGCTATTTTAAGGGCAACTGAAAAAGACTGCGCCACTGAACAACTGAAACCTGGTCTAAAGTCAATGGCGCAGTATTTTTTTGTTATTTAAAGAGCGCCTATAGTAACGCACGTACACTCTGCTCAGTACACACACAGGGATGTGCAGCAGCACACACACCAGCCAAATATTAAAAATAAAAGTATTACAATGAAAAAGATTAATATTGTGTACTTAATTAATATTGAATCCAGCTTGTCATTGATGGTCTCCTCGCGCGCACAAGCAGATCCGTTTGGAAACACGTTCAGTTTTTCCCTTTGCAAATTCCGCCATGTAAATAGCGAATACGCCATGGCACAAGCGCAACTGGCTTTTAAAGGGAATGGGAGATGAGACTCTGATTGGTTTATTGCATGTTACGCCCAAAAAAGACCCATTAATCATTAAGAGAATATGGACAACCCTTTTAGACCACGCGCCGGGTGTGCCAAAACTAGCAAAAGTGGATTCGGACACGCCCTAAGTGCACTTGCGCTGTGCGCTTTAGATCATGCGCTTAGACCGTTAAAATAGGGCCCTATATCTTTACTCTATACCCTATATGTTACTCCCACTATGCAGGAATTTACCCTCATGTACTAAGCTTTAAATTGAATGCAAATTGAATTAAATGTGACTATATTAGGGGTGTAAATTGGACATGTTCTGACACTTATTCTCTTAGCCAGCAATACGATATTTGCAGATACCTCAAAACATGCCACAATATCTGAAGTATCCATTTGTTGTGAAACAAAGAGGCACAACTCAAACCTTTATTATCTTCTTCCCCGAAAGGCATCACCTTCCTGTCCGGAGGCCAGAGTGAGGAGGAGGCCTCAATCAATCTGAGCGCCATGAACCAGTGTCCCCTGAACAAACCCTGGGCCCTCACTTTCTCTTACGGCCGTGCCCTGCAAGCCTCCGCGCTCAAAGCCTGGGGGGGCAAGAAGGAGAATGGCAAGGCCTGCCAGGAGGAATTTGTCAAAAGAGCCTTAGTGCGTAAACAACCTTACAATTCCACTTAACAGTTATGATCAGTGTTGCAGTTCCTCTTGTTATAAATGATTTGAGGTTTGTGTATGTTTAGACACCATAGCATAGTATAGTATGACAGACCACTAATAGCAGCAGTCAAATATCCCCACCTACAGTTTGAACCACACTCTACATTATGTCATTATTAATCACCGACCACTCAAAAAAATGCAGGGTTGTTTTGTTGTTTGGTTCAAATATAGACAAACCCAAGTGTTTGGTTTAAAAAATCCCAATGTACACAGCTGTATAGAGAGTGAAACAGGTCCTGCCCGCTTTTTCAGCTGCCTTAGATCCGGAAGGGTTTGCCCCATTCATTTTTCTCAAAGGCATTTTAAGCAGTGAACAAAGACATGAACAAAACCAACCAGTTACGAGGTGATAACATTACAAACTGTGAATAGAAGCAAAAAGGTATGGAGTATGAACCATTATAAAGAAAAAGAACAATTGAGAAAAATAAAACTATTGATTTAAAGATGTTGATTATCTATAGATGCCCTATATTTTTTCTTGTTCAAAAAGTCGATTCACTCAGATATACTGTACATCCCAATAGGGAAGAAAATATTACCAAACTGTTTAATGCATGAATTTAAGCATGTTTGAGAGCATAGGGAGACTAACTTCATTCATTTGGAGTGCTTCATGGATGTAGATGGGCACTAAAGTGTTCTTTTGGCATGATTTGTTGGTGATTTCGATTGGAGGAGATTTTGTAGAATCATGGGTAATGTAGTTTTTCACCAGGAATTCCACTGTTAAACACGATAATTTACCTAATTAATTGAAATAATGTGCTTTGATGGCTTCAACAAAAGCAAATACCATCAATTAACAACTTTGTAGGTCACAGTAGGTTGGCTTTTAAAGAGCCCTTATTATGCTTTTTCAGATATTACCTTTAATATATTGTGTAATATAGCTTTTTTTGTGAAGTTAAAAGCTCTGCAAAGTTTCAAAGATCAAAGTACATGATAAATGGATTTACTGTCTCACAAAAGAAAGAACCGATTCTAAACTGCCTAAAACCAATCGTCAATAATTCCAATCTTAATTTCTGAACAAACCTACATAATGGAAAAAAAAATGCATAATGCCAGCCTTTGGTCTTCATTGGCTGCCCGTGAATGATGTTTACTTTGACCCGCCATCAAATGCAGTAGTTCTAACTGAGATTGGAATAGTTTGGTTCATGTTGGTTCTTTGTTTTGCAAAAGCAAATCCATTACTAAGGATGAGGACTCGCACAGGAATTTAAACGAAGTGCTGAGGAAGCCAGACATGAAATTCAGATATGTTTTTTTCCCGACACACGCTGTAAGCATTAGATGCTGTACTACGCTGTAGTCAATCACAACTGACTGGGCCGTCTGACCAATCAGAGCAGAGTAGGCTCTCGGAAAGGAGGGGTTAAGAGAGACTTAATCTTTTATCAAACCGTTTCAGACACTGTGAGAAAAGAGGTGATGCTGCAATGTATAGTATGAGAAAATGAAATTGTTTTTTGACCTTGGATGGATGTAAACCTGTTGTAGGAGACCTGCAAAACAAAATTAGGAGCCTTTAAAATAGCCTAATAGGGGCAGTTATTTTTAAAAATCTAATCCCCTTTGGAAAAAATGAATGGGATTTTTCCTTCTGGAACCCGACTGTTACACTCTATTAAACATCAAATATGTTTAGATTGGCTGTTAATTAGTTGAGTCAGACAGAATTTTCACTTTTCAGCATGAACAAAGTGACATTATTTGCAAAAATTTCTGACACGCAGCTCACTGTTCCTGTATTTTACTAAACTTGTGTGTTGATTTCCTCTACAGAACAACAGCGCAGCATCCATCGGTAAATATGTCTCCAAAGGAGACACCGGAGCTGCAGCGGGAGAGTCTCTGTTTGTGGCCAACCACGCTTATTAAAGAAGCACATCCACTGGATCATCTTTCTGTTCTGTCACGTACACAGTGCGATCAATCATTTCTGTGACTCGCTGTTAGTCATTGTGTAGTCATTTTTACACTGTCATTTGACAATGATGTTAAAGAAAATAAGTATCATTGTAACTGACCAAGCAGATAAAATCCTCTAGACCACCCCCATTTAATGCTGTCATTCTTCTCTGTCCTGTTTCTGTGGCTGCAACCCTGACAGTTTTGCATCTGTTGTTTTCTTTTTCACTATATTTTCTTTATTTGGCAAAAGAATAAAGAACCAGCCTACCAACACATAGTGTTTGATTGCCTGCACAAGGTTGTGATCTCTATATCATCAATTCTATCAACTTTGAATGTTGCAATTTGTATTAGTTTATAAATTAAATGTATTTTATTAACTGTTTAATTAAGTTCTGTATTTGAGCTGTTTCAGATCACAGACTGACTAATTTAATGATTATAAACCTGCCCAGAAGATAACAACGTATTAAGTTATTTGACAGCTATGCTTCAGTAAAACCTTGTTTTTCAGGTTAGTTGAATTCATTTATAATCAGTCATCTTGAATCATTTATTTCACTTCAACAAACCCATTGTAGATGTTACCACATGAAGTACATTTTCTAAGTTGATCTAACTAAACATTTTTGTTTCAGTGTAGCACAACAGGAAAATGTATGCCCAATGTGTCTGAAAAACCTGGAAAATTTTGTTCCAAAATCTTTGTAATTTTTTAGAATTGTATGCCTTTTTTCAAGTCATTCAGAATTTCACTGTGTATTTTCTCTGTCGCACATTCATTTTCCCCTTAACCCGTTCAGAGCTGCATGCATGTCTGTTGTAAGTGACTAAGTGACTAATGAATGTGTGAGGAAGTTTGAGACGAGAGCAGTGAAGAGAATGATAAAAATAGAGTAGAGTGAGAAGTGAAGAGTGGCTGAGCATGTGAAGCTGCCGTCTGTGCCGTTGGATGTAAAAGTCACAAGGCCAATGGTGGCTCCCTCCACGTTGTCTGTGACCCAAGTGTTGAACTCGGAGACACGTGAAAACACCTCTGGAAAATCTTTTATGGCACAGCCCAGGCTCGTCCCAAAACTCGAGATCCCAGCCTGGACCCACACAGAACCCTGTTTGCACTGTATCGGACCTCCAGAATCTCCCTGCAGAGGGAAGCAGAGAGCAGACAGAGAATCAACACAAGTGAACATGCAACAGTAGGGTTGTTTAAAGTCACAATGAAATCCGTCTTTTTTTATGAAATATAGCAGTAGTTATTATAAATTAATTATCCATGCACATCATGCACATAATTCATGTGTCTAATAACATTTAATAAAAAAAATGTACATCTTTGATGTCGTTTTTAATAGCACGAAGGCAGGACAACCTATCAACCACATGAGATCGACCAATAGCAAAACACAAACATCCAATCATCCAATGGCTGCAACACAGGCTTATTGGAAAAACGTTCCTGTGGCAACATTTTTGCAAAACACAAAATACACTTTTAATCATTTTTACACACAATTATGATTACAGGGGCAGATTATGGTTTAATAAAGACTTGTTTTCACGCGGCTCCTTGTACAATTAGGCTGTTATTACCTCAAAACACTTTTTACCATAGTGTATGTTTTGTAAACTTATATATTTTGGAGTTTGCATCACTTAACCAGCTCCATATGTTCGGTTTTACTAATTACCGTATAGGTTTTACCAATAACCGTATAACTAATAAGCTTGCTTGGTAGCGTTTTTATGTCACATTTGCTTTTGTTAACACTATAGGGGAGGTTTAGGGCAGAGGTGTTGGTTTACGTTGTAAATGCATACTTGTGGAGGCCCCCGGGGCCAGCGCATCCGTGCCGAGGGTCCCCTTGGTCAACTGTAAACAACTGGCAATGGGACGAGTCCAGAGAGGCAACAGATCTATCTGTGCGGCCTCAAAGTGGTCCCAGATCAGCTGGACAGCCTGGGGATGGAGTCTCCACTCTCCCTGGGCCACAAGCTGTCATGAGAGCTCGTCGGCGGCACGATTGAGCAGGCCGGGAATATACGTGGCATGAAGCAACCTCAGATGCTTCTGATTCCATAGGAGGAGCTGGCGGGCGAGTTGCAACATGCGACGGGAGCGTAGACCACCTTGATGGTTGATGTACGCAATGGTCACAGTGTTGTCCGTTCGGACCAGTACATGCTTGCCGAGCAGCGGTTTTTTGAGGCATCTCAAAGCAAAGTGTACTTCAAACAACTTGGGGCAATTGATGTGCCAATGCAGTTGGGGGCCCGTCCAGATCCCCTGCTACTCGGCCGTGAAGCGGGACATGGTGGTGGATTCCACTTGAGCCCGACAGCCTCGGCGGGCCGTTTCAGCAAAGCTCATATCGCTGGATCTGGCCCGGACAACGTTACACTGCCCGAAGGGGATAACGCAGCCGATTCGTCATCTCCAGAGCTCAGCTCACCCTCCGATGCTGCAATCGGCAGCCTGACCTCAGGAGGGGCCCCGAATGAAACGGCTGTGGAGTGATGGAGGAGTGAGGAGCTCACAGAAAATGGTTACCGGGTGGGTATTTTAGCACTATCCTCCATCCCACACGGCAGCCTAGGGTGGGGCATGGTAATGGGGCTTCCACCTTTGCGGACAAAGGCGAGTCTCGATCTCAACACCGAGACAGTCATATTCCCGCAATGGGAACATGAGCCATCCACAGAAGCTGCTTCAGCATGCTGTAAGCCCAAACACGTGATGCAACAGTTGTGGCCGTCAGAGGGGGACAGGGAACGATCGCATCCAGAAATGCACTGGTGGAATGACATCTTGAAAAAGACACAAACTCACCCATGTTGTTCTTTCAGGATTTGAAAACTCTCACCCGTGCCGGAGCACACAGGGGAATGATCACGGCAACACTGACAGAGATGGTGCTGCCTGTACCAGTGAAGCACTCACTCTCTTCGCCCTCAACCGGACGTCAGACAAACAAACACAAACACAAAAATGTGATGCTGTTAAAACAGCATTGAGAGCTCAGAAGATTCGCAACCACCGCTGCACTCGCGCTGTAGAGCCACCAGCACTGGGAGAGACTTCTTGAAGAAGCACCGACACACTCGCTCGTTGAAGTATAACACTCTTCAGAGACATCGACATGAAGACCGATCGGCTCCGAAGCGAAAGACGAGTGGTTCGTGCATCCACTTCCATATTTATACTCGCGCTGCATGGCAGAGCGTGGATGCAAATCTCGCAGGCCAATGTGCATTGGCTCGTTTTCACAATACTCGAAGATGACAGGCTCCCTAAGCATGATCCCAATCATCCCAATCAGACTACGTTGAACGTGACCGAACTGAAAGGGAACTGCAGTGATACGTACAAACTGCGACGTTCACGTTAATCTGTTCCGGAAAAAAACTAAACATGCTTTTAGTGCCACTCACTGGACATTTCACTTTGAAATTGTTGCAAAACATGCACGTATTTTGCGTTTTGCAAAAATGTTGTCACAGGTTTTTCGAATGAGCCTGGGCTGAATAAATTCCCTATGGACAACATCTAGTCCTGCCCTACTTTTTTAGCGCAATTTTCCACCGGACAATTGTTAACTCATGATTTCTCTTCTGTCTGTGCGCACCAATCTTGCACTTCTATCTCCTCCTCAACCAGACCACCTAGAGACTTCGGGTTTTCAGCATTATGTTAAGGAAGGTCTAATCTCGGGAACGCACAAAAAAATCCAGGAAAAGATTTGTTTTCTCTTCAAGAAGTCATTTCACTTGGATATACATGTCACAATAGTGAAAATAAAGTCTATCGTTTCGTGCCAACTTTAAAATAAGATTTAATGACAGAATTTTCCTTTTTTTGTTTGACTCACCTGACAGATTCCTTTGCTTGTGCTCCCTGCACAAATCATCTGTGGTGTGATTGTAAGACCCTTCACATTCTTATACTGGCAGCTACATTGTGAGCTGCCCACGACTGGGATTTCCACTTCCTGCAGTGTCTGAGGAACCGGCAAGGTCTCTGTCATACACAGAGACATTGTTTGTGTGTGAATGACATGTTTACCCACGCTGAAAAAAATATCCAGCCTAAGCTGGTTGGCTGGTCTTCCAGCCTGGTAATAGCTAACTAAAACCAGCTGAACACCAGCTTGGCCAGGCTGGGAGACCAGTTTGAGCAGCTTAAACCAGCTAAGACCAAAATACAGAAACACCATCAATGGAGGTTTCATTCCACCGTCACACTTACACATTAATATATTGGCTGCTCATGTGTTCTTAGACATATTTTTGAGGAGAATCATCTTTTTCCCCTTCTTTTGTTATTGATATACTTATTTTGGGAGAGTTTTGATGTCGTTAGTGACATTAACTCTAAGATGATTACCTCTGTAACCCTGGCTGCATGCTTTAAAGCATCAGATTCATCCATGCAAATGAGCAGAGCTGAAGCCCATCTCATGTAATTACCAAAAGAATGTTCTATAAACAAAGTTCGGGAGGAGCACGTTCAAATAAGCAATCCAATCTACTCGTCATCAAACAATTATGTCTACCCTAATCAGCATGACAAGAAGTATATATATATCCACACTGTCAACTCACCTAATATTCCTTGACAGTTTTTCAGCATCCCTCCACCACCCCGACTCCTCACTCTTGGCTTAATCTTTACAGCCAGGAATACGGGGGGAGTACTCTGGGTTCGGGCCGAATACCGAGCCCGGAGCCCTCTCCTCGGACAGCACGCCAAATACGCATTTATTCTATCTAACTTATTTGTAAGTGTGAACTAGTGAATTACCAAAAGAATGTTCTGCCCACTGATCAATATCAAAGATCAGGGATTTCTACACAAGTAACTTGAAGTTTTATGCTTTTTATCAATATTATTTATAAATGCATTTTTTTTACAGTAATGAAAATGGTTCTGAATAAATGGTTTTCTTATAATTCTACTTCTTCGGTTTTCATTTAGGGTGAAATGTGCCCTGGTAAATTCCTAAGTTTTGTGAGATTCACTGTTGTTCTCAGGCTGTCAAATAGTTTAAAATATGCATGGATATAAAAAATATGAAATCTATTGGGATGCAGGGTAATTAATTACAGCATAGTTGTTTTTCTACGCGTTAGAACTTGTAAAAGTCCTGCTTCAAACTACACACAAACCGAAAACTAAAAACATTTCTGTAACACTTTACAATATAAGGTTCATTAGTTAACTACATTAGTTAGCATGAACTAATAATGAACTACAGCATTTATTAATCTTTGTTAATGTTAATTTCAACATTTACTAATACTTTATTAAAATCTTGTTAATAATGCACTGTGTGAACATGAACAAACAATGAACAGCTTTATTTTTATTAACTAACATCAACAAAGATTAATAAATACTGTAACAAATGTATTGCTCATGGTTAGTTCATAACTAATGTTGAAATAATGAACCTTATTGTAAAGTGTTACCAACATTTCTGTTAATTACAATAATTTACAAGCTAAACAAAAATATTAGTTGAAAAGTTTTTTTATTAGAAATTTTATTAGAATAAATTTAAAGTAAATAGCAATATCTAAAATAAATTAATAAAACAACAATAAATCAATAAAACAAAGATTAAAATATCTACCTTTAATAACTACTATAACTATAAAAATAAGTAAAAAAATAAATAAACACTGCATAAAATACATATCTTAAAGTGTGTATTATAACTTGGGACACTCACGGTTTTTGCCAATGTTTCCCCAACCTGTAGCCCAGCAAGTTGTGGCGTTGTGAAAGACACTTCCTTTCGATGCCAGGCAGACCGGACGAATGTATGGAGTGAAGGTCACAGGTTGACTCAGTTTCATCAGGGAGATGTCATTATTGAGAAGGCTGTTGTTGTACTTTGGATGTACAATGATGGACTGAACACCAGCCCTCACTTCATTTGTGTTGGCATTGGCAACAGACGTGCTCTGGGTTTCTCTTCCCAAGTACAACATCCACCTGCTGATGTTAGTCCTGTTGCAATAGACAGTTGGAAATAAACATTTGCTTTGCCCGACAGAAAGGCTTCAGTATGTTTGTAAGCAGGCTTATGGAAACAGTTAAAAAGTAAAGAAATATTAAAAAATATATATTAATATTTCTTACGAGACGATGCAGTGAGCAGCCGTCATCACCCACTGGTTGCTGATCAGGGTTCCCCCACAGATGTGTCCGCCACTGAAATGTATACTGACCTGCCAGGGCCAGTTACCCGCAGGAGCGTCTGTGCCGCCCACTATGCGTGTGTTTAGGGGTGCTACCCCACAATCTGCAGACAATAAATTATAGTTTCAGAGAAAAGCCTGGAATTAAGAAGGCCAAATATATTAGTATTGTAATTTTACATGTGTAATGTAAAATAAAAAAATAAATAAAAACTTATTAGTCTATCATTATTTTTCTTATAGGCTTTTTTCTTTTCTTTTACAGTGAAATGACTATGCAGTAGTCATATTTATTTGTTTTTTATTCAGTAATTTTTATACTTTCATTTAGTAATAATAATAAATTCATTATTAATTGAATAGAACCACTCGTCCCGTTTGAAGTTCCAGTAGTGTCAGTTACTTGTCAAATGTTCTATGGTCAGATGAAACAAAACATTAGCTTTTTTGGCAGCAAACACTTAAGATGGATTTGGTGCACACAGGGATAAAAAAGTACCCCATGTGTAAAATGAAATAATCTGCTGTATCTTTAATGCTGTGGGCCTAATTTTCAGCCAGAGGTCCTGGACATCTTGTTCAGATACATGGCATCACGGATTCAATCAAATACCAACAGATAAAAAATCTAAACCTGACAGCCTGTTCTAGAAATCTTATAACGGAGAACGGGATGGAGAGATTCTGTATGGAGGAATGGTCTCTGATCTCTTGTCAGGTGTTCTCCAAACTCATCAGGCAATCATAGGAGACAACTCAGATCTGTTATCTTGGAAAACAGAGGTTGCAAAAACTATTTAATAAAAGGGGGCAAACATACGGTGGCCCAGTAGTGCACAACACAACGAAATGTAAAAAGCAAACATAAGTTCACAACACAACGGAAACAAGCCACAACGCAACGGAAAATCTACAACACAACGAAATAAAGCCACAACACAACGGAAATGCTCCCGACCACTAGAGGGCTCTCGGAGCCCAGTAAAGTTAGTTTTCCAAGCCATTGTTCATTAGAGAGTCAGCAGTCTATAAAAATATATCAACACCACGATTAGTTTTAACAGTATGTAGCTAACCATTGTTTATCGACATTTATTAATTCAAAATCACCTACGTGCATTATAGCTGCATATTTATACTCTAGAATGCTTTGACGCGCTACCACACGCATTATCCCTGAGGGAACGTCTGCCAATTCCTCCAAGTTGTTAAAACGTATAATTTGTTTTAATTAAAATTACTTTTAACATTCAAAAACATACATGTTCAAAATCCAAAGCTTGATTGTATTTGATAGTAGACTGACTTAATAAGACTTTTATAATGACTTAATAATGACTTTTTTCCAATACCCTTCATGTATTTACAGTAATTAACTATTTTTTTTTTTTTTTCGGAAATTTCTGTAAAAGTTTTTTTTTTCTTTTATCATGTTCCTAGTGACCAGACTGACTTATTATAGGTGGAATTGTGCCAATTCCTTCCAATTTCACCAAATGGTTTTTATTTTTATTTATCAAATTATATTATAATAAATTATACGTTTTAACCACTTGGTGGAATTGCCAGACGTGCCCTGCGCTGTGGTAGCGCGTCCAAGCATTCTCGAGTATAAATCAAATACGCAGCTATAATTCATGTAGGTTATTTTGAAGTAATGTTGATATACACTGTTAAAACTTATCGTGGTATTTATATATTAAGACTGCTGACTCTATAGAACAATGACTTGGAAAACTAACTTTACTGGGCTCCGAGAGCCCTCAAGTGGTCGGGAGCATTTCCGTTGTGTTGTGGCTTTATTTCGTTGTGTTGTGGATTTTTCGTTGTGTTGTGGCTTGTTTACGTTGTGTTGTGGCTTTATTTCGTTGTGTTGTGGATTTTCCGTTGTGTTGTGGCTTGTTTCCGTTGTGTTGTGGCTTTATTTCGTTGTGTTGTGAACTTATGTTTCCTTTTTACATTTCGTTGTGTTGTGCACTACTGTACGGTGGCCCAGTAGTGCACAACACATCGAAATGTAAAAAGCAAACATAAGTTCACAACACAACGGAAACAAGCCACAACACAACGAAATAAAGCCACAACACAACGGAAATAAGCCACAACACAACGAAATAAAGCCACAACACAACGGAAAATCTACAACACAACGAAATAAAGCCACAACACAACGGAAATGCTCCCGACCACTAGAGGGCTCTCGGAGCCCGGTAAAGTTAGTTTTCCTAGCCATTGTTCTATAGAGTCAGCAGTCTTAATATATCAATACCACGATTAGTTTTAACAGTGTATAAAGACATAAAATATTACTTCAAAATAACCTACATGAATTATAGCTGCGTATTTGATTTATACTCGAGAACGCTTGGACGCGCTACCACAGCGCATGATCCATAAGGGAACGTCTGGCAATTCCATCAAGTGGTTAAAACGTATAATTTATTATAATATAATTTGATAAATAAAAATAAAAAACATTTGTTGAAATAGGAAGGTATTGGCACAATTCCACCTATAATAAGTCAGTCTGGTCACTAGAACCACAAGCTTTGTGACATGATAAAAGAAAAAAAAAACTTTTACAGAAATTTCCTAAAAAAAATGTTTACTGTAAATACATGAAGGGTATTGGAAAAAAGTCACCTGTATTAAGTCAGTCTACTATCAAATACAATCAAGCTTTGGATTTTGAACATGTCTGTTTTTGAATGTTAAAAGTAATTTTAATTAATACAAATTATACGTTTTAACAACTTGGAGGAATTGGCAGACGTTTCCTCTGGGATCAAGCGCTGTGGTAAGCGCGTCAAACTAACTTTATCGCGCTCCGAGAGCCGTCTAGTGGTCGGGAGCATTTCCGTTTTGTTGTGGCTTTATTTCGTTGTGTTGTAGATTTTCCGTTGTGTTGTGGCTTTATTTCGTTGTGTTGTAGATTTTCCGTTGTGTTGTGGCTTATTTCCGTTGTGTTGTGGCTTATTTCCGTTGTGTTGTGGCTTTATTTCGTTGTGTTGTGAACTTATGTTTGCTTTTTAAATGTCGTTGTGTTGTGCACTACTGGGCCACCGTACTACTGGGCCACCGTACAAACAACATACGTATAACAGACCGGTTTACAGCATACTGATGTGAAAACTAAACGATACAGAAAGCAGCTCTCATACAAAAAATACTAAATAGGTCACAATGAAATTGCCAATTTGCCATTCGTTGGCTTTTAACGAAGAGGGTGCCGTTCGAATTTGGCGCTCAGCCATCATGCGCCTCTGTTATATGCGCGTCTCTGTTATGTGCACACCACAGACTGTCCACGCACTGCACGTCCGCGTTTCTCCTTTTGCGTTCCGTCAATATTACGTTATTAGAAAGAAATTTTTTTTTTTATATATAAAATCGATTTTCCGCCCTGGCCCCCTGAAGCCTTGCATCCACCCTGGCCCCCTGAAGCCTTGCATCCACCCTGGCCCCCTGAAGCCTTGCATCCGCCCTGGCCCCCTGAAGTGTCACATCCGCCCTGGCCCTCTGAAGCCATGCATCCGCCCTGGCCCCCTGAAGTGTCACATCCGCCCTGGCCCCCTGAAGTGTCACATCCGCCCTGGCCCCCTGAAGCCTTGCATCCGCCCTGGCCCCCTGAAGCCTTGCATCCGCCCTGGTCCCCTGAAGCATCGCATCCGCCCTGGCCCCCTGAAGCCTTGCATCCACCCTGGCCCCCTGAAGTGTCACATCCGCCCTGGCCCCCTGAAGCCTTGCATCCGCCCTGGCCCCCTGAAGCCTTGCATCCGCCCTGGTCCCCTGAAGCCTTGCATCCGCCCTGGCCCCCTGAAGCGTCGCATCCGCCTTGGCCCCCTGAAATGTCACATCCGGCCCCCTGTGTCCGCCCTGGCCCCCTGATCCGCCCTGGCCCTCTGAAGCGTCACATCCGTCCTGGCCCCCTGAAGCCTTGCATCCGCCCTGGCCCCCTGAAGCGTCGCATCCACCCTGGCCCCCTGAATCCTTGCATCCACCCTGGCCCCCTGAAGCCTTGCATCCACCCTGGCCCCCTGAAGCGTCGCATCCGCCCTGGCCCCCTGAATCCTTGCATCCACCCTGGCCCCCTGAAGCTTTGCATCCACCCTGGCCCCCTGAAGCATCGCATCCGCCCTGGCCCTCTGAAGTGTCACATCCGCCCTTGCCCCCTGAAGCCTTGCATCCGCCCTGGCCCCCTGAAGTGTCACATCCGCCCTGGCCCCCTGAAGCGTCACATCCGCCCTGGCCCCCTGAAGCGTCACATCCGCCCTGGCCCCCTGAAGCGTCACATCCGCCCTGGCCCCCTGAAGCCTTGCATCCGCCCTGGCCCCCTGAAGCGTCACATCCGCCCTGGCCCCCTGAAGCCTTGCATCCGCCCTGGCCCCCTGAAGCGTCGCATCCACCCTGGCCCCCTGAAGCCGTGCATCCGCCCTGGCCCCCTGAAGCCTTGCATCCGCCCTGGCCCCCTGAAGCCTTGCATCCACCCTGGCCCCCTGAAGCGTCACATCCGCCCTGGCCCCCTGAAGTGTCACATCCGCCCTGGCCCCCTGAAGCGTCACATCCGCCCTGGCCCCCTGAAGTGTCACATCCGCCCTGGCCCCCTGAAGTGTCACATCCGCCCTGGCCCCCTGAAGCGTCACATCCGCCCTGGCCCCCTGAAGCGTCACATCCGCCCTGGTCCCCTGAAGCATCGCATCCGCCCTGGCCCCCTGAATCCTTGCATCCGCCCTGGCCCCCTGAAGCCTTGCATCCACCCTGGCCCCCTGAAGCGTCGCATCCGCCCTGGCCCCCTGAAGCCTTGCATCCACCCTGGCCCCCTGAAGCGTCGCATCCGCCCTGGCCCTCTGAAGTGTCACATCCGCTCTGGCCCTCTGAAGTGTCACATCCGCCCTTGCCCCCTGAAGCCTTGCATCCGCCCTGGCCCCCTGAAGTGTCACATCCGCCCTGGCCCCCTGAAGCGTCACATCCGCCCTGGCCCCCTGAAGCGTCACATCCGCCCTGGCCCCCTGAAGCGTCACATCCGCCCTGGCCCCCTGAAACCTTGCATTCGCCCTGGCCCCCTGAAGCGTCACATCCGCCCTGGCCCTCTGAAGTGTCACATCCGCCCTGGCCCCCTGAAGCCTTGCATCCACCCTGGCCCCCTGAAGCGTCACATCCGCCCTGGCCCCCTGAAGCGTCACATCCGCCCTGGCCCCCTGAAGCGTCACATCCGCCCTGGCCCCCTGAAGCGTCACATCCGCCCTGGCCCCCTGAAGCGTCACATCCGCCCTGGCCCCTTGTTGTTTGTATATCTGGAGTTTGTAACAAAAATAATTTCACCCTGAGATTATTAAAGTATTTCTGATTCTGATTATTTAGCAAGTCTAGAGTTTTGACTTATTTTCTGTGTGTTCCGAGTGTGTTTTTATACTTTTCTAGTATCAATCATTTAAATGGAAAGCTTTTTATATCTTGTATGTTATACCTTTTGAACCCTTCTGTCACTGTATTCATCATTTTTATTGTTAATAAACAAACCACATCAATCCCCCGCACTTTTGAAAAGCTTGCTACGCCCCAGGCTGTGTCAAGATCAGTCTTTGATTTCTTAACTTTGTTTGTTGGCTGTTCCGTTCCCTAATCCTGTTCCTTAGTCTAAGTCAGTAATTTGGGAAGTTTTGAGTTTATTTAATAAATACCTATTGCACGTGGATCCTGCTTCCTCATGCTTCAACCAGTAGTTACATATAATCACAAAATTCTGGCTAAATTATACAAATAATCACAGCAAACCTATTTTAGCCATATCACATTTTAAATCATAATCACAATCACAATCACAAAATTTCAATTAAACTTTTCCCCCAAATCGTGCAGCCCTATTACCACAATATAACTTGTGTATGATTTATTTTGTGCTGCTCTTACCGTATGTTTGCTGTGCATTTGAACCTACGGAGAAAAAAACAAACAATTTCAAACTTTCACAAAAAAAATCCTAAACGACTGTTCAATAGAAAGGAAGAAAGACATGAAATTCTAGACATGAAACTTTTCAAGTAAACGCATCTTCCTTTAAGGATGTTTTGATATTCATGGAAAGCAAAATAGTGATTAAGAAAATGATGTTCTGTAGTGAATCTCAAGGAAATCTACTCACATTAACATTTGACTCGGCAAACACACAGCCTACTGTATATACTGATGATGAAACTTACCCTCCATACTCATCATGGCGATAAAGCTGATCAAGATCACTGCTAGCTCCATGGCTGAAGGGAAGTGTTGTGAAAGAGAGGTGTCTTGCCTCTTTAAATCCCCAGTTTGACGTGTATTCAAATATTTCATAATAAAACAGGTTTGACTTGTCTCATTCCTTCCTGTAAATAGAAGAATGCAAAATGACGTGATGCTTGTAATAGCTCAAACATAATCTATATCATTTATCCTATAAATACACAGAATTAACACTATAAACAACTTGACAAAACTAGAGTTTGATTTCAAATATTTTTATAATGTTCTTTTTAATATATGTATTGTGATGGAAATGAAGCCATATCTGAGATCAGTTATAATTTGTGGGGGAAAACAAATAATTGTAACAAATATTTAAACGTTTTATATAACTTTCACTCTTAATAGGTTTTAAAAATATTTTTGTGATTCATTTTAACAATTAGATTTCAATTTTATGTTGAAGTTAAAAATCAACCCCTGGGACATAGTGTATATATTTATGAGTTATAAGTTGTGTTATGAGTCCAGTGCATTCACTCTTTTAAGAATATTTGGTCTAGGTTTATGCACACAATGTCAATGCAATTTGATGTCACATTGCAAAGCTTGTGTTGCATTTCTGATTTGTAAACAAAGATTTTATATTTTCTACCTCTAAAAGGAACATATATACAGTGCAGTAGCTATAGTTGTATTGTGTGTATTATTTGACTTGGTTAAATTGCTTGCGTGTATTATTCTCATTTATAAATGGCTTTGGATAAAGCATCTAATAAATATAAACCATAAATGACTGGATGTGATCTCTACAAGTCAGACTTTCCACATCTGAAGGAGATGTGACGTGTATCAGAACCTGATTTCACCAAATACTTTTTCCTGGATCAACATCCTTGTTTGGGATGTGTGGGTTTTTATATGGGGGTGGTGATGAGCAGGTGCAGTCGGGTGATTGGACGCTGATGGTGTGGCAGGTGTTACTGATGACTCCGTGACACCAATCAACCATCAAAATCACATTTGTTGGGCAAGTTTACTGTTAATGTCAAGTTTAGACTTAAAACAAGGGTTTGGTGCTTCTACGTCAGTGTTATTCACCTATCATTAGGTTTAGGGGAGGGATTTGGTTGTGATTCAATTTTCAGAAAGGAATGTTGTTCCTGGATCAACAAGATATGTTGACCCACTAACACATCTAACTGCAAAATCAGGACATGATTCAGAGATATGAAACCACTCATGTGTTATTAAACCATTTATTAAAGGAACATACACTGTACAAAAGATTTTTCAAAGTTGTAAATAAAACCAAGATTATATGTTTTACAAGAAAATAGCCTACAATTTCAGTCTATCATAATGTAATATTTCATTTAATGTGGTATTTGCCATTTCTTTGTAATTATTTGTGCAAGCAATTTCTAGAAAACCAAAGATCAGTTTTGAACTCTGAGCAAGTTAATAAGGCTTTAAGTTTCGCGAACCCTGTAATGAATGTCTTCCCAAATTCAGTTGGTCAAACAAGTTTGTCTTGCAGCAATAATGTATTCATTCTTCATCATATTAGAGGCGAACTAACATTCAACCGTGTTAAAATAAGCTTTGAAACAGTGACCCCTTTATTCCTTTCTGAGGGGCCCTGTGTTCCTTATAGTCTCTCTCTTTCATTCCTTCTGTCACTGTAAATCTTCTTTTTACTCTTTTTCTCTCTTTCACAACCATCCATCCTCACTTTCCCTAGTTTTCCTCTACTTTCTTCGAAGGTTCTTACTGACATTTGAAGGCTTTCACATAATTTCATTTGGAATAAAACAAATTATCTGAAAAGTAAATGAGAAAAGTATTCGTTGAAAAGACAACAAGCAAGCTTTGTGTTATGCAGTGATATCTATATTTATCTAATCTGTGGCGTTGTGCTTGAGATACGACAGGCTTTGATATATCACTGATTCAACTGAACACAAATTACTGTATCTTTATAGATACACCTGACTGGACAATAATACTCCGATCCACTAATAAAGCTGGTTATCGTGTGGTCACAGCTATAAATATTGTACAGTGCTAGCTTCTAAAACTCTTTATTATGTTAATGTTTCACCACAGGTGGAGACAGACAGAATTAGATGAAGTTGAATGGCAAAAGGTGTCTCCTCCGTGTCCTCCAAATGGAAGTACAGTTATTTTAACAGAGGCCCAAGATTACTGGTGAACCCCATTTTGAGTTGGGTCACTATACAGCATGAATGTAAAGTAGTCCAGAACATTGGATGGAGGCCAGATTGAATTTTAAGTGACCACTGTCCTAAATTTGTCTTTGAACATCTCTCTCTCTCACTCTCTTAGTACCCTGCGTTTACCCTCTTCACACCATTTAACTTTCTCTCTCTCTCTCTCTCTCTCTCTCTCTCTCTCTCTCTCTTAGAGATCAAACTGAATGACTGCATTGAACAGTAGATATAAAGTTGGCACACCCCCTTTTCACAAGCACTCAGTATCTTTTCCTTTGCCCACTTGATCCCCGCCTACTGTCCCCTGTCCCTATATAAGTGTGTTTTTCAGTATGCAATACAAAGAGCAAAAGCAATGAAAGAAACAAATAGAGTAACGATAAGGAGTATGCTCGCACTCCAGTAAATCGGCATGAAGTTTAAAGTCCTGTTCTATTTATGGCTGATGGGCCTAATAAAGCCAGGTGAGTACTATAGCCCATGCGTATCATTACAGAAACAACACTACATCAATTGCTAAGGTTCTCTAAAGGCAAAAAGTGATTTAATGTTTGCTATATATTTTGTAATTGTCCTGAACTGAATTTTAAAGTTTAAAACTGGATGTTACTATGCTTACAATATTTTGCAGTGCAGTGTTGTTGTTTTTGAATGCTTTGTATTGTCTACATTATTGAAGATAACTAAAACCTGAATGAGGGAAAGTTTGACCAAAGATGAACAATAACTGAGTGATTCAAATTTTTAATACCAGAAATGTCCAAGTCGTTTGTTACCACAGCCTCCTTTCGTAAATGGAAAATATTAATAGTCATTGAATAAACTCACAAACAATTCACAATGGCATAAGTGTTTATTAATAATAATTATTTTTGTTGTTATAAATAGCCCTCTAAAGTAAAATTCAATTTTTTATTTCCTCTTTTTATTGTAAATGTTTATTTAGAACACTTATTGTCCGTACAGCATGCCATCTTTTAAATCAGAAATGCAAAGAAGAACATTTGAACTTAGAATGATAGACAAAAGCCAAGAATGGTATTAGTTTGTGTTATCCAGTCATGGGAATAATAATATCAAGCGTAGTCCATATAAAGAGGTCTAGTTAGAAGACCTAGTTAATTATTATAAAGCAATGAGCTTTATCCAAAACAACTCGCAGTCCACTTAATCGAGTGACAGTTCTCCTGAATTTAAGTGCTTTTCTTAGAACCTTTAAGTGTCTTATCCAGATGTTTGATCAATGTGTTATCACCTTATTTTTTAAGCAGTCCTAAATCAAGCACAGGCTACTGCTCTTGTTTTTGGATTAAAGTGCCCCTATTATGCTATTTTATAGGTTCCTAATTTGTTTTGGAGGTCTCATACAGGTTTACATATATCTAAGGTCAAAAACACATGTATGTTCTCATAATATACATTGCACATCACCTAATTTCTCAAAGAGTCTGAAAAAGGTTTGTTCAAAGATTCAGTCTAAACCCCTCCTTTCCGCAAACCTACTCTGCTCTGATTGGTCAGATGGGCCAGTCTGTTGTGATTGGTCTACCGCTTACATCACTACTACCATATCTGAATTTGAATATGAACTTTAACAATGGCGTCGGTTTTACTAAATCAACTACAGCGCGAGTCCCCATCCTTTTTAAGTGCATGCAAAGTAGATTCGCAGCACTGAAAACAGCATCTTCTCAGCTACAACTACAGTGTCTGAGGGCGGGTCAAAGTATACCTTGTTCACAGGCAGCAAATGAAGACCATAGGCTGGCATTGTGTAAGGAATAATTGACGACAGGCCGTTGAATTATTGGATAAATAATGCACAACTGGCTGTGCAGTATTTTTCCAATAATTCAATGGCCTGAAGTCAATTACTCCGCTTATACTACGGTTACCTCGAAACATTGACTAATGTATGACTAATTTCTTATGCATCAATTCCCATGCCTTCGTTGCTTCCAAAATGTCATTTAAGAGTTAGTAACGGAGGTTTGAGCCACTGATAGCAGACTAATGCAGTTATTAGATAGACAGATAGAGAGAAAGAGGTTGCAATAATGAGACAGAAAACCATGTGCATCAATATTATTTAATTTATTTATTAATTCATTCGTTTTAATTCATTCGTTAATTCTATTTTTCTATTATTGACAGGCTGTAACGAAAACCCGTGCAGCAGGACTATCTATTTATGTATATTCAGTTCAATGTTCTGTTGATTATAGATATAGGACTATATACTTTATTTATTAAAATTAAACTGCACATTTCCATTGATTGTGAAGTTAGACATCGAAAATGGCAGATCTGTTTCGGACAGTGGCATAGAAAGACTGCAGCTGGGTATTTAAAGCGTCTGCCCCGTCTCTCTCTTCTTTGTCCACAGACGTATTTTTGGCCTTAAGCCAGTCGTTAAACACATTGACAGCCCAAGCTGTTGTTTTCTGGTGTTTTCTTCATGTTTTTCGCCCTCGAGTCTGTCTAGCTGTAATCCAGCTGATTGTTTTATGTCTTTTGTTGTAGCCTGCTGCTTTTGATGTCCTCTTCCGTTTATTTGTTTTTTCATCTGGGTTATCCAATACTGACGTCGCCCAGTTGTTAAAATTTTCATGTTTACTATAAATATTAAAATTTACTTAAAATCTTTTTTTTTCTTGTTATGAATTGTATCCTATATTCAGTTATTACATTTATACGCGAAGTGATATGAAACTGTAATGCGGTCAAGACCTGCATGGAACTACTTTAGCCATGCATTTCCCTGAAAATAATTGCACACCTTAGAACCTTTGTCAACCAATCAGATACAAATATTCAATGGCCCTGTAGTATAAGCAAATATGTTACAGTATGCAACAGGTAGTGAGACTGGAATTGAGACTGAAACTCATTTCGTCAGTTCAGAATTGATTCTTTCTTTTAAGAAACAATGATTTAATTTGTTGTGTACTTTGATCTTTAAAACTTTTGTTCAAAAAAGCATAATAGGGCCACTGAAACTTTGAAAATTGAAATGCTTTTCCTTTCATATTTTTCTGGCCTTCTCTTAAACTTAGGCTCCTCTGCAGATGTCTCTGTGTCTCCGGGCTCCTCAGCTGTCCTCAACTGCTCCTTTACACTGCCGCCTCTAGTTGATGATTCACTCTTAAACATCACCTGGTCCTTTGGTGGTTTAGTCGTTGCCTCAAGGAATCACACTCAACCAGGCTTCTTCTTGAACACAACTGCTACCTTCATTGGCTCCTTCCCACTGACTGTTTACAATGCCACTCCAGACCAGCAAGGGGTGTATGAGTGCAGGGTGAACTATAATGAAACCGATTACTTCACAGATGTGACTCTGACAATACTAGGTAAGTCTCAAGTGCATCTCACATAGGTCACTTGTATGAAATAGTGGCTGCTGTTGAAAAACACAGGACCAATATCCAACTTATTAATATATAAATAAATATAATATCAGATACATATCCCAGACAAGCTAAACCTTGGAGTTGCATTCTAAATCTCTTACAGTTCCTCCACTGGTTTCCATCATCGTACCTGAAGTATTCCTGAAAAGAAAAAGTGTGTTCGAATGTTGGGCAAGGAGCTTTAGTCCTCCACAAATCATGTTTACCTGGACACGAGCAGGGAAAAAAATCCAAGAACCCCAAAAGCTGCAAGTGAACCGTACAGAGGACGGGCTGTACGATGCAGTCAGCTGGCTAACCTTCATCCCTGAAATCCCTGACCAGAACACAAGCTTTGGCTGTAAGGTGCAACATACAGCCCTGGTGAAACCTATCCTTGAAGAGTTCACACCTTACATTATAGGTATTCAGAATTTACACATTTGATTGGTATGTCATTCATTTGAAACAGAATGCAACTTTTGCTGTAACAGTACAACATGTACTTTCAGCTTATTTAAAGGGGTCATATAATGCCATTTTTGTACAAGCTAATCTGATTATTTAGGGTCTAAATTAAAAGTTTGTAATATACTTTAATAAAAAATTCTCATTAGTATTGTAAGAAAACACTAATTTTACCTGGTCAAAAACAGCTCTGTTTTCAGCACGCCGTTTAAGTGCATGTGTCTTTAAATGATAATGTGCTTTGCTCACCCCGCCCCTCTGTTCTGTACGTACACCGTTTGTTAACACAATAACACAATAACCATAACGCGTTGTTCATTATAAATGTGGGATTATGAATTATATTGAGAACGTCGTACATAGAAAACAAAAACATGCCGTAATGTACCCTGAGTGTAAACCTTAGCCGCATTCATTGTGCAGCATGCTAGCGATTTGCAAAGATTAATATAAATATTAATATAAAGGTTACTAAAACATTACACTCACTTCAGTTCTTCTGGAGGTGCAGCAGGAACACGAATAGTTGGTACCGATCCTTTTTTCAAGAGCAGCTTCTTAGCAAAACCAGCTTTTATACTGACCCTCGTTTGTAAAGCAGTCTGGTGTGTGAAATGATTCACGAAAACATGAAAGCATTGACGTTGATCGTGGGGAATATTTGAGACAGGGGAAAACATATAAGAAGATTAAAAAAAAACACTGGATGGATTTTTATCATTTTATGATGGTTGTATACAGGCACTGCCAACACACATTTCAGTACAATCAACTTGTAAAAGTGCATGTACCATTATATGACCCCTTTAACATTAGTTACACGCATTTCACCACTCAATCAAGTGGCTTCATCAGTTCATGTCGCAAGTTTTTTGCAGAATTGTACAACTTATGCTGTGGGATTTGTCTCAGGCATCAGTTGCAATTGATGAAGGAAATAACTTCTTGATGTTGTCAGTTTTGCTCGGCAAGTCTGAATTGGGGAACAACTATCAGGATATAATGAACAGATTATGGTTGTTCTTCTTTGACATGAACTTCCATTCCTAAACAATCAGTCCACTTTATCCAAGACTAGTAGATCCAATCACCGGCCTTTTGGTCCTTCACGTTTAGGGTTTTCACACTTGAAATAGAAAAGTCCTTATTTCCATATTTGCGATGTCAGTGTCATTGATTGGACGAATGCAGCACATGACCTGTTACCATAAAAGGCTCTAAAAGAAAGCATGCATCGAGCTGTAATATTCTAACACCACTTTGTTTCACACTGTACATGTTTTGCACCGCAATGCAGGGCTAACACCGCAAAAGTGCTAACCCTGCTCTGGAGCAGGATGTGAAGCGTTCCTTAAAGCGGGATTTAGAATGACAATAAACCGTGTTAAGGACAGTGTGAAAAGCCCTAAAGATTGTCGGGTAGAAGTCTTCTGTGAAGTCCGCATCAGTGCTGTTTCTGTAAAAGTGGGTGCTCATAAGCATCCTCCTGAATCGTAAAACGACAAATGGGACACCCTATGGTAGGGCACTTCAACTCCAGTCCTGAAGGGTCAGTGTTTTGTTGAGTTTAGCACTAACCTTAACCAAACACACTCAAACAAGCTAATCAAGATGTTCAGAATTACTTGCAAATTACAGGTGGGTTAAATTGGGATTGGTACTAAAGTCTGCAGGACATAGGCCCACAGGATTAGAGTTGAAGAACTCTGTCCTATTGTATTGTAGAGTTCATGAACATCAATTTGAATCATTTGGGACATAATGCAAGTATGCAATGCTGTCTCAAGGTGGTTCACTCATCTGTGCTGGCCCTTATGCCTATGAAGCAGTTGTACTTTGCAAGAATACTTTGCAAATACATGTTCATTGACTGAAGTCAGACTAGGCCAAAAGTGTCCACTCCTGCTTCAGGAGGACCAATGTCCAGCCGAGTTTGACTCCAACCTGCTCCAGCTTACCTGCTTGGGAATTTGTAATAATCGTGAACACAATGGTTAGCTGGATCATTAGGGCTGTTTAATTAAAGGACAAGTTCGGTATTTTACACTTAAAGCCCTGTTTACAGATCGTTTCTGATGAAATAGAGCGGTTAAGATTAAAATTTGGACACATGCTGCTGTCCCGAGAATTTTAGGTTTATTTCGCTTTCCCCAAAACCTCTAGAATGGGTGTATAGGTGCACTGGAACAATCCTTCATAAAACGCATTAAACTTTCGTTTACAAAGACCTGAAACTCACCGAGTGGTCAGGGGTGTCCACTGATATGCTCACACAAAAATCGCTGCAAAAGATGCTTTCCAACAGGTTTTATCGTAGTTTTTGTCCAACTCCATTGACTTGTATTGAATGTGCTGTGTGAGGTACGGTATTACTCCGCCGCTTCTTCTTCTGCTTCTTCTGTGTATTCAATGAAATGCCAGTGGTTTGCTTGCAATTGGCAAAGGTGCATTATCGCCACCAACTGGGCTGGAGTGTCTATTATTCAAGCTCTCAACGGAAGAATCTACGGGTGTGAGACGTTTGGAAAAATAGATCCACAGTTTTACAACGAATGGTAAAACACCTGTTGGAAAGCATCTTTTGCAGCGATTTTTGTGTGAGCATATCAATGAACACCCCTGACCACTCGGTGAGTTTCAGGTCTTTGTAAACGAAAGTTTAATGCGTTTTATGAAGTATTGTTCCAGTGCACCTATACACCCATTCTAGAGGTTTTGGGGAAAGCGAAAGAAACCTAAAATTCTTGGGACAGCAGCATGTGTCCAAATTTTAATCTTAACCGTTCTATTTCATCAGAAACGATCTGTAAACAGGGCTTTAAGTGTAAAATACCGAACTTACCCTTTAAGTTTGGAGATTAACTCTGCAGGACAGTGGCCCTTCAGGAGCAGGATTGGACACCCCTAGACTAGGCAATAGTTGCTTTCCAAAATCTTGCAGGCCATTCAAGGCCGAAATTTTACTACTCATTCATGGACATTTATTCATCTGGGAAATCAACATACTCATATAAAGATAATGTGGTTTTAATGGACTACTAGTAATATGTGGTTAAGATTAATTTCTGTCAGGACCACTACCGTCATATACGATTGACAATTAGCATACAGTTTGGATTGGTGGTATGGTTCCGTTCTGGGCAAGAACTCCCTGCGCATCCATGCAGCCTAACATGGATAAGAGCAGGGAGAGCAGCAATAACCCCCCTTGGGGTAAACAGAACAGAACCAACATGAATGTTTGCAAATATATTTAATTCAAGATTTTAAAGTACAACATAATTCGAGAATTTATTCTGATTCAAGGGGAATCAGAATGCCAAATCCTGACTGGGCGAGAGGAGGAGCTGGGGATGGAGGAGGGTAATTATCTCATGAGAAACGGGAGGAGCTGGGGATGGAGGAGGGTAATTCACTCCTGAGAAACGAGTGGAGCTGGGGAGAGAGGAGGGTAATTCGCTCCTGAGAAACGAGAGGAGCTGGGGAGAGAGGAGGGTAATTCGCTCCTGAGAAACGGGAGGAGCTGGGGATGGAGGAGGGTAATTATCTCATGAGAAACGAGAGGAGCTGGGGATGGAGGAGGGTAATTCGCTCCTGAGAAACGAGAGGAGCTGGGGTGGGAGGAGGGTAATTCGCTCCTGAGAAACTAGAGGAGCTGGGGAGAGAGGAGGGTAATTATCTCATGAGAAACGGGAGGAGCTGGGGAGGGAGGAGGGTAATTCGCTCCTGAGAAACGAGAGGAGCTGGGGTGGGAGGAGGGTAATTCGCTCCTGAGAAACTAGAGGAGCTGGGGAGGGAGGAGGGTAATTCGCTCCTGAGAAACGAGAGGAGCTGGGGAGAGAGGAGGGTAATTATCTCATGAGAAACGGGAGGAGCTGGGGAGGGAGGAGGGTAATTCGCTCCTGAGAAACGAGAGGAGCTGGGGTGGGAGGAGGGTAATTATCTCATGAGAAACGGGAGGAGCTGGGGAGAGAGGAGGGTAATTCACTCCTGAGAAACGAGTGGAGCTGGGGAGAGAGGAGGGTAATTCGCTCCTGAGAAACGAGAGGAGCTGGGGAGAGAGGAGGGTAATTCGCTCCTGAGAAACGGGAGGAGCTGGGGATGGAGGAGGGTAATTATCTCATGAGAAACGAGAGGAGCTGGGGATGGAGGAGGGTAATTCGCTCCTGAGAAACGAGAGGAGCTGGGGTGGGAGGAGGGTAATTCGCTCCTGAGAAACTAGAGGAGCTGGGGAGGGAGGAGGGTAATTCGCTCCTGAGAAACTAGAGGAGCTGGGGAGAGAGGAGGGTAATTATCTCATGAGAAACGGGAGGAGCTGGGGAGGGAGGAGGGTAATTCGCTCCTGAGAAACGAGAGGAGCTGGGGTGGGAGGAGGGTAATTATCTCATGAGAAACGGGAGGAGCTGGGGAGAGAGGAGGGTAATTCACTCCTGAGAAACGAGTGGAGCTGGGGAGAGAGGAGGGTAATTCGCTCCTGAGAAACGAGAGGAGCTGGGGAGAGAGGAGGGTAATTATCTCATGAGAAACGGGAGGAGCTGGGGAGGGAGGAGGGTAATTCGCTCCTGAGAAACGAGAGGAGCTGGGGTGGGAGGAGGGTAATTCGCTCCTGAGAAACTAGAGGAGCTGGGGAGGGAGGAGGGTAATTCGCTCCTGAGAAACGAGAGGAGCTGGGGAGGGAGGAGGGTAATTATCTCATGAGAAACTAGAGGAGCTGGGGAGAGAGGAGGGTAATTATCTCATGAGAAACGGGAGGAGCTGGGGATGTAGGAGGGTAATTCGCTCCTGAGAAACGAGAGGAGCTGGGGAGGGAGGTGGGTAATTGTCTCATGAGAAACAGGAGGAGCTGGGGATGGAGGAGGGTAATTCGCTCCTGAGAAACGGGAGGAGCTGGGGATGGAGGAGGGTAATTCGCTCCTGAGAAACGGGAGGAGCTGGGGATGGAGGAGGGTAATTATCTCATGAGAAACGGGAGGAGCTGGGGATGGAGGAGGGTAATTCGCTCCTGAGAAACGGGGGGAGCTGGGGAGAGAGGAGGGTAATTCGCTCCTGAGAAACGAGAGGAGCTGGGATGGGAGGAGGGTAATTCGCTCCTGAGAAACGAGAGGAGCTGGGGAGAGAGGAGGGTAATTATCTCATGAGAAACGGGAGGAGCTGGGGAGGGAGGAGGGTAATTCGCTCCTGAGAAACGAGAGGAGCTGGGGAGGGAGGAGGGTAATTCGCTCCTGAGAAACGGGAGGAGCTGGGGAGAGAGGAGGGTAATTCGCTCCTGAGAAACGAGAGGAGCTGGGGAGGGAGGAGGGTAATTCGCTCCTGAGAAACGAGAGGAGCTGGGGAGAGAGGAGGGTAATTCGCTCCTGAGAAACGAGAGGAGCGGGGGAGAGAGGAGGGTAATTCGCTCCTGAGAAACGAGAGGAGCTTGGGAGAGAGGAGGGTAATTCGCTCCTGAGAAACGAGAGGAGCGGGGGAGAGAGGAGGGTAATTCGCTCCTGAGAAACGAGAGGAGCGGGGGAGAGAGGAGGGTAATTCGCTCCTGAGAAACGAGAGGAGCTGGGGAGGGAGGAGGGTAATTCGCTCCTGAGAAACGGGAGGAGCTGGGGAGGGAGGAGGGTAATTCGCTCCTGAGAAACGAGAGGAGCTGGGGAGGGAGGAGGGTAATTCGCTCCTGAGAAACGAGAGGAGCTGGGGAGAGAGGAGGGTAATTCGCTCCTGAGAAACGGGAGGAGCTGGGGAGAGAGGAGGGTAATTCGCTCCTGAGAAACGGGAGGAGCTGGGGAGAGAGGAGGGTAATTCGCTCCTGAGAAACGGGAGGAGCTGGGGAGAGAGGAGGGTAATTCGCTCCTGAGAAACGAGAGGAGCTGGGGAGGGAGGAGGGTAATTGGCTCCTGAGAAACGAGAGGAGCTGGGGAGGGAGGAGGGTAATTCGCTCCTGAGAAACGAGAGGAGCTGGGGAGAGAGGAGGGTAATTATCTCATGAGAAACGGGAGGAGCTGGGGAGGGAGGAGGGTAATTCGCTCCTGAGAAACGAGAGGAGCTGGGGAGGGAGGAGGGTAATTCGCTCCTGAGAAACGGGAGGAGCTGGGGAGAGAGGAGGGTAATTCGCTCCTGAGAAACGAGAGGAGCTGGGGAGGGAGAAGGGTAATTAGCGCCTGAGAAAAGCGATAGCTGCTTATAATACTGAAGGAGCTTATATATGTATACGGTGATAGGCGTCGTATTCCTATAGGTAGATGTGGATCAGCTGAGAGTCAGCTGATGCGAGCTTGACTAACGTGACCTGCCAGAACTAACGCTACGCTTGATTACTGGTACTTTTAGTATATTTCATTCTTTTTTATCTCTTTTTTTAGTTCTCCCGAAGGTCACTCTCTCAACTGTTCCCTCATCTTCCCACTCATCTCCACTCACCCTCTCCTGTGACATCAGTGGATTCTACCCCAACAACCTATCCATTCTATGGATCCAGAATGGAAAGGTTCTTCCTGAGCTTCCCTTGTCCATCCAGAATGAGGATGGAATGTATATGACACATCAGTATCACACCTTGAGCGTGGAGGAGAGGAGCAGAGGAGGAGAGGTGAAATGTGTGGCCCAGCAACACAATGTGCAAGAACCTGCCTATGGCACCATTGACCTTTCCACTGATGACCCACGTGGTATGGGAGAAAGGACTTCACTTGCCTTCTTGCACTTCACTGCTCCTGGAGGACCACATTCCTGCAGAATATATCTCGCAACACACCTGCCTGGAAGTTTCTATTGATCTGGAATACCTTGATTACCTGGTTAAGGTGTGCTTATTTAGGGCTAGACCTTATTTCTGCTGGAATGTGGCCCTTCAGGAGGAGGATTGGACACCATTAGCCTACTTCTGTTGCAATTAAGTTCTCGTGAGAAGTTTATATTTGCGAGTCATAATTATGATGTCAGTTGTATTGAAATCACTTTGGTGAGAGCAATATGGCGATGTACCATTTCTACATAAAATTCAACAAGATTTTTTTAACTCTGCATCTAGAAAATGGTGAGGAATGTGCACTGGGTGCATTTTTTAATGTTTTTATTCAGTTTCTGAAAGTGGTGTAAATTGAATCATTATAGATTATGTTGTAATGTACAATCCCATGGCATTTTATGATAAATGAAAAAAATATTTTTTAATTGGATAAATTAATACAGATGATGCATCCATTATGTCTGAGACTGACTCACCCACAACTTAAACCTTCTGGGCTTAAAGAAAATCCTACATTTTCCACTCCCTATTATGAACTTGTGTTGACATTCATGTGTGTTCAGCTCGTAAATATAATCTTTCCGACGTGACTTGAACTATTGTTGTGTTTTAATTGGATTAAAGGTGAAGTGTGTTAAATGTTATAGAAAACAAGTACATGGAAGAAAAGATATTTTATACATTTACTGCTCTAATCTCTTTCAGTACAAAACCCAGGTCTGAATAAGTCAGCCAAGGCTTCGGTAGCGATGATGGTCATTTCACTCACCCTTGTTTTATTGCTCTGCTTGGGATTTTCTTGGAAGAGAAGGGATGGTAAGTCTGGCAACATACCAATGACTTCATAAAACATTATTATAAAGCTTTCTGTTAGCAATCCCATTGATCTTAGACTAATGGGATTTGCTTGATTCATACCTAAAAAGTATGACATCTTTGCCAATCTGGAAACATTTTGAGCCAATAACCTAAGCTGTAAATATGACTTGTCACTCTATTAGAAGCAAGGTATCAAGCTTTTCTTTGTTAGCATGGTCATGCTAGTGCTAGCCCTGAATGTAAAAGCTTAATCTGCACTATTCTGGAGCAAAAAAAAAAAACATCTTTCTCCATTGGTGGGTATTCAAAAGAAGCTGTGCATTCAGGTGAAATAAAATTTGTGGAAAGCCACATATAAATTGCAAATATTTCATCATAGTATAGTAGATTTGTTCAAGCCATTAAAAGCATGAAATGGGCTTATATTATATAAGTCATGTTTTCATGTTTAATGTAACAGGTCAGGATAGTTACTAGTGACTATGAACAAATGATGGTAGAATGCTAATGAGCTAAATGGAAATGCTAACACTTTTAACCCCCTTTTTCTCAGAGAAGCTGAAGTCTCTGAACATCTCAGCGATTGTTCTGCCACCCAGGGTGATTGTGGGTAAGAAAGGCAGAGTCACTGTCAGTGTGGAAGGCAGGTTGGCAGAGAGAGTGCAAACGACATGGTTTCTGAATGATGTGCCCATCACAGACACTTCATACAAAGGTATCCGCCAACAAGACCACAACGTATTCACCTTCATCCTTAACTATCAAGCGGACCATGATATATTTGGTCATTACAGTTTATTAATCAAATCTAATGACACATAAATTGATTATGGATTGAGAAATTTTGCTGTGAATTTGTATAAAACAATTGCAAATGAAATCATGTTATTCGGAACTAGCCAACATAGAATAGAAGAAACGAAACCTCCATGATGTTTGAAACTGACATTTAATTGCATTGTTTTCACACTGCTTTCATTAAGTCAAATGGACAAAAGCAGTAGTTGAAAGAAGTTGAGATGAAAGTGGTGGATTTACACAAGATATTTATTAACTTATTCAAATTATTAACGTGCATTATTTATTCAAACTGGCTGTTTGTCTGTATATGTGTTTCATCCTCTCATTCTCTCACACACAGAGAAAAAATATGGTCCTTTTCACTCTGCATCCTACACGCCTCGTAACTCTCGTGTGTCTGTGGTGTCAGAGAAAGGCCCTCTGCTGCCCTCTACTGCCTCAGGATATTACAAGATACACACACAGATGCCACCACGCTCGACCTCCAGCCTAAACAAACAACTGTTCTCCTCTGTCACATTTATACCCAAGCTGTCCATTCACAAGGGTGCAGTCTTCAAATGCCACATCTCGTATAAGGGGAAAGACAAGATTGTGGCCGAGAGAGTGTCCGACAAGTTTACTATTCTAGGTCAGAGGGCATGTTGAGGTGTATTGATGTGTTCAATCCTCCTAGGAAGTTTGTATTTACAAGTTGGGAAGTAGTAATTATGATGTCAGTTGTGTTTAAATTTATTAAAATATAGTAATAACTTTTCTACATAAAATTCAAAGATTTAAAAAATCTGCATCTACTAAATGATAAATAAAAAAGTGCATCAGTTTTTTTTTGCTTTTTTAGTTTTAATGTTAATAAGAAAAAAAATTTATTTGAACAAATCTACCATTATAGATTCTGCATCCATTGCATCCAACATGTTTTGTCACTGACACACCCCCACCTCAAAAATTCTGAGTTTCCCACTTGTAATTACGACTTTGTGGTGACGTTGAATTTGCGTTCAACTCATAAATACAGTCTTTCCTATGTGACTTCAATGCACCGTGCATTAACCTCATGATTTACCTGCAGTTTGCTTTATTTTCTTTGAAGCTATTAGGAATATCTCTAAAAGAAAAAGTCCAGGTCTCATATCACCCCAAAATGAAGAATTGAAGAAAATATATTTTGCACAAAGAAATTCAAGCCTGTTTATCAAAGTTAAGATTTTTGCAGACATGACAATTCATATTAATAATTAATATTTTCATGACAATTAATCACATTTTCCCTCAATATCATTATTGCAATGAGTTTAGACATGCGCTTTTGAAGTTTTTTTTATTTATTTTTATTTTTATTCTAAAAGGGTGATTTATTAATAATACATTTTTTTAATATAATATAATAAATGCAAATTCTACAATGAATTATAAATATTTCTATAAATATATAGGCACAGTATATATATATATATATATATATATATATATATATATATATATATATATATATATATATATATATATATATATTACAGTTATGAGAATTGGATTAAAAAAAGGTTATTTGTATATTGATTTTAGAGTGAAATATGACCCAGACATGTTGAACCAAGGCTTGGCGAGGTTCACCTCCAGTTGGTTTCAGCTACTGGTTCCTGTTAATAGATTTTTTGTTCTCTTTTAGCATATAAAACAAGATGCAGGTTTACATCTATTTTCATTTCATCATGTTAACATTTGTTGACATTAGTATTGGTTTTTCTGGTTTAGCACCACCGGAAGTTTCAGAGATCCAGTTCTCAGAGCCAAATGAGGAAGGAGGTATCACATACAGCACACACATTCAAATATTTCAAACTATTTAAACACAGCATGAAAGGTTGTCAGTAACGGACCCTCTCCCCAGGAGTTGTGACAATGGTAGCCCAGGCCTCTCACTTTCATCCGGACGTCATCACCTTCCGCTGGTTCTGTGAGGGAGGCGAGCTGAGCCCGGTGTCCGTCCCGCAAGCGCTGGCAGCTCCTCGGCCTGATGCTGAAGGCTTCTTCTCAGCCATGAGCCAGTGCAGGCTGCCCAAAGCAGAGCTGGAGAGAGGAGAAGCCAGGGTGTGGGTCACCGTTCACCACATGGCCCTAAAACAACCCATCACACGGGAAACCCGAGGTGAACACTGGAATGAAATAAATGAATTCTTGTGAATAAGATTAAAGGGTTTAGTTAGTTCACACAAAAATGAAAATTCTGGCATTAATTACTCACTCTTACTTTTGTTCATCTTCGGACATTGTTGCGAGAAGGCATGTTGGAGACTATTATGTTGTAAATAAAGTGGTAAATTGTGTTTTTTGCAAGAACAAAGCACTCATGTCGCTTCATAAAATTGAGGTTAAACCGTCACATGGATTACTTTAATAATGTCTTTACTACCTTTCTTTGGCTTGAAAGTAGTTGTGTAGCTGTCAATGGAGGGACAGAAAGCTCTCAGATTTCATCAAAAAAATCTTCAATTGTGTTCTGAAGATGAATGAAAGTCTTATGGGTTTGAAACGATGAGAGGGTGAGTAATTAATTAGCCTACAGAATTAAAATTTTGGGGTGAACTATCCCTTTAAGGCTGTGTTCAGGATAGAGTGCATTAGTGCCCACCCACTTTTTCAGCAGTCTTGGTTCCGCAGTATTTTTCCCATTCATTTTTTCCATAGGGATTTTTAAAAAGGTCTTAATTTAAGAGTTATGAGCAATGAAACAAACCAAACAGCTACGAGGAGAATCACAATTGGGTTTGATTTGAAGCAAACAAGTATTTGAAAATCACACAGAAAGACAAGACTGTGAACCTAACAGCTATAGTGAAGGAAAGAACTACAATCCCATGAAGCATCGAAATAAAAAATATGGTATATGCACACCTTCCAGCCATTCAAGTATTAAGACATTTTAAAATGTAAGTATTTTGAAAGGATAACTCTCTGATTGGTGGAACTGTATCTACTTACAGCATAATGTAGTCTTCACCAGGACTTCTGCAGTGAAACACAATCCTTTAAAAAAATAAGTTGAAATCATGCAGACTGACAGCCTCAACAAAAGCATATACCATCAATTAACAACCTCGGTCAGGTCTATCTTTAAAAGTTTATATGTTATTATTAAAAATTAATTTCCCTATATGGAGAAAATTAATGTGTATTTTTTACTTCCGGACACAACTGTTGCATTCTATGGACCTTATGCACCAGAGAAACGAGGGCGCCGCCATCTTAAGAATATTGTCTTTGAACTTCCGTTTTTGCGGTCGCTCTGTATATTCCTATGGCACTGCTGTCCAGGAGTAATTAGCTCTTGAAGTGGATTTACTTAATGTAGAGTTAACGAAAGTTATCACGAGGATTGTATGTTTAAAGCAAATATCTTAACAAATCGACCGGGAAGATTTTAAAACGAGCCGTTCATTCATTATACGCAAGATCGCTGTGAAAATACAGACCGGAAGTCAAAGGAAACTTTGGAAACTTCCATATTACACACATACTACAGTATTTCTGGAGTATATACTTGGCTCAGTATGTGATTGTTTTTAAATAGCCTAGCTGGATGACCTACTTCATTAACCAAAATGTTCAGTATACAGCACAACCAGAGCACACTGTATGGAATATTTTATCCAGAATGCCAAGAGTTGAGACATTTAAACAACAAACTTGAAGCAAAATACCCATAATACTGTTGGTTTTTGGTACATAAATTGTAACATACATTCTACTTTACTTGCATACATACAGTTTACTCACATAAAGCAATGTATACTTCAAAGCAAATCTCAGCTGCGATTGTTTATATTGTCGCAAAATGTAATTATATTATCGCCAAACTCTTTATATACAGTTAGATATATATTATATCGAACTTTATTTGCAAACATACACAATCAATCAGGTAAAGTGATAATATGTAGTAAGCAGTATCATAGCAGTCCATTCCAATGCTACATTAACAACAAAAACAAATGTTTGATCTGAAATAAATGACTTTTTTCTTTTTTAGGATTCATAAAAAAGCCCACCGTTTCAGAAATCATCTCTCCCCGGCCATCAGCTGAGGAGGGACCTTTGACCCTGGCCTGTGACATAACTGGTTTCTACCCCCCTGAAATCTCTGTTAAATGGCTGCATCTAAAAGGGAATGAGATTGAGGAGGGAGAGGACAGCGAAGGGGAAGTCAAAGAGGGAGCTGAGCTTTGGGGCCCTTTGCAAACTCTGCCGAGGACATTTCGAGCAAAAGCATTACTTAAAGCGCTGGATGATCCAGCGAGGGGAGGGGAGATCGTCTGCAGAGTGGCACACTGCTCCCTCCTGAAGCCTGTTGAGAGATTCTGGAGAAATGCTCATATAGGTAAAAGGACACAAAATAATAGATCTTTTTCATGGTTTTGAAAGAAGTCTTGTATGCTCACCAGTGCATTTATTTGATCAAATACAGTATATCATTATTATTACAATTTAAAATTCCATTACTCCAGTCTTCAGTGTCACATGATCCTTCAGAAATCATTATAATATGCTGATTTGCTGCTAAAGAAACATTACTTATCATTAGCAATGTTGAAAACAGTTGCGCTGCTTAATATTTTTGAGGAAACCATGATATTTTTTATATAAATAGAAATATATGAATAGAAAGGTCAAAAGAACAGCATTTATTTGAAACAGAAATCTTTTGGAACATTATAAATTTATTTACTGTCATTTTAATCAATTTAAAAGTAAAAATCTCTTCTTTTTTAATCTTACTGACCGCAAAGTTTTGAACGGTAGTTTGTAATTATTTAACTGTCCATCATCACTAAGAAAGAAATAAGGATGTTTCTAATTTTAAAAAGAATTGTAAATGCATATCGATTTATGTCAATTTTTATGTTTAATACGTCTTATGTTTAATATGACTTGCTAAGGTATGCCAATCGTGTGGCTTGTTAAGGACTCTAAGCTATATAAGTGAGTGTTATTAAAGGTGCAGTAAGCGATTTCTGAGAAACACTGTTGATATTTGAAACCAACTCAAACAAACACACCCCTCCCTTCATTGCTTCGCCCCCAAAATGCACGAACACACAATGCAAGAGTAGATGTCCCTTAATCATAGCAGAAGCAAAGCAAAATAATGCTTCACGAAAAATAAAGCGAAGATGACTAATGAAAGAACAAAAAATTAACAAACAGAACACAAGAGTATATACAAGCAGAAGTTGGTTGTTAATCACCAGCAGCGCCAGACAAACAATGCCACTCAAAACTGTCCTGCTACTAGCTTACATTACAACAACAGCAAAGCTTGATTCTGTGAAACACAGCAAAACCAATGTTACTCCTGAATGGAGCAGAAACGCAATCTTTGATTTCAGGCCTTCACGCTTAGGTCTCTCCAGCGCTGGAAAGCTTTTCTAACACGTAGGTCCTAAACCTCTTGCCTGATCATAACCCTTCTTTTTCCAGTGCTATTCCTCTGAGCTTTTCTCTTTTGTAATGTCTCACAGCCATCTCTTTTTCTACAATCCTTCTTCAAATCTCTCTCTCTTAGTTTGATGACGCAACATTTGCTAAGAATTATGGATCTTGTCGTAAACGTCAAGCCGGCCGATCTAATAATGTTTATGGATGAGTGAATACATTGATGCTTTTATCATGACTGTGATATGAAGCAGTTCGGGATTGCTAAGAGACAGCTATCAGCTCCACACGCGACGTGAGTCCCGCGGATATAAAAGTAATATGGACATTTCATTCTACCGAACTACACCGCGCTGATATTGATTCTCGTTTTAGTTCTCCTTTTTTATCCAAAGTCTGCTTGCCATGGTCCATAATGTTTGAACGAAACAACACACCGATTGTTGTTTCGTTCAAACATTATTTGCGAACTACACAGTTGTGAATCAAACGAGAATCAAACGAGATTGCAAACTACACAGTAGTCCACGTCTGTCACCTTGGTTACTATCAGAGGGCTCTGGTTACCATGGCAGTACGAGCGGAAACCAGGGATAACCCGAATTTGACGCCATTGACTGCGACAAAACGTAAATAAAGAAACGGTACGTGTCTTCGAATTAAATAAAAAATTCTCCTGGTTTAAAAGTTGTTGGAAACAATCGGGATAATATAAGTACACAACTAAAAAAATATATAACATATAGATATAGTGATTTTTGCTATTTTTAAACCAAAAAAGTTACATATTGTGCCTTTAACTTTCGAATAATCAGATTTTCACCTCCTGGATGATAAAACTAAGGAAGACCATATCTAAAGACCAGAATATACTAGAGACCTTTGACACAATCACCTAACAAAGCCCTAGCAACCACAAAGCAACATACTCAAAACAACTAAGAAAACCCCTTAACCATTAAGCAACACTCTGACAACCACCCACAATGCCTTAGAGCATCGGAGTTTTGCACATGCAAGCACTGCACACATTTTGTTGTTCACACCTCTTTCTTTTTTATCAGTTGCTCCCTCAATCCCTCGTTCTTTGTCGGTTCACTGGAGCAGAGATGGTGTGGGAATATTCTCTGTTCTTCTCTCTGGAGGAAAGCCTATGGCTGAACTGCTCTGGGCAGCTGGTGGCACAACTCTCTCCAAGCTTTTGTCAAAAGAGAGAGAGAGAAAAAACAGTGAGGGGAACCTCGTGCTCAAGAGCGTTTGTGCTTTGGTGAGGACTACAGGACGACAGGAAAGTGGCAGTCGCAGAGGAGGACATGCACGCAGTAAGTATGCCTATATTTCTTAGAATAATATGGTGAGTAGACTGAAAAATTCTCAGCATCTAGAACAACCTTGAAAATAAAGTTTTGGCTTATTCTACAGAAATCAGGCCACCTAGTGTGGACCATAATGCAGAAAATGAAAAGATAAATGAAAGCGTGGAAGGAATGAAATCAGCGCAAGAGGAAAAACAGCCTGAGCCGAATGAGCACGTGGAAGAGAATAATGAGGATGAGGACATAGATCCATCATATATAAACACTGTGAGATTGAGGAAAGAGAAGAGAGAGCGTCTGAGAGTTACTGTGGAGATTACCCATCCTGCACTAAGCTCGCCTGCGTACCTTACCTGGACAGGTGAATAATGTGTCTCTTGCTTGTTGTTGAGGTACAAGATGTTGTGCATGTGTAAAGTTAGTCATTTACAGGATACTGTCAAATTAATCACAAATATCCTAAATATATTTAGCATTTCCAGTTTTGTATAAAGAAATTATATATAATACATATTAGGCTTATATATTACTCCAGTCTTCAGTATCACATGATCCTTCAGAAATTATTCTAATATGATGATTTGCTGCTCAAGAAACATTTCTGATTATTATCAATGTTGAAGACAGTTTTTGTGGACACCGTTGTACAATACCATTTTAAATGTTTTTTTTTTTTAAATGCATTCAACAAGGATGCATTAAACTGATTCAAGTGACAGTAAAGACATGTATAATGTTACAAACATTACTTGAACTCCAGTGCAATGTTGTTGACAATTATGTTTAAAATGATGTACACTGTCATGAGATGAAGGCTGCGATCTGTGGCCGAGATTAGAAGATGAATTTTACTTCTCAGTTTTGTGTTTTGCAGAGCCTGCAGAGGAAGTGCCATCTTGATAGCCATCGAGATCATTTCGAAATCTACATCTTTTCTGGACGTCCACCCAACTCTTTCTTTATACTTTTGCTGTTATATTTATTTTTTCTTTAAAAAACGTATTTCTTTTACTACTAATATGAGGCATAAAACAAGAATATTTAGCATTCACTTCACACTTTTGAATTACCATCCATTTTCATTAAATAAACTCTTTAAAATTAGGCCTAAGCTATGTGTTTTGTTTAAAAAAAACTGTATGTGAGAAAGAAAGAATGAATGCACCACTGTGACTAATTTTGTCCAAAGAAGCCTAGCCTAGATGTCAAACCTCAACCACAACACTTGTGCATATTTAAACAGTGCACATGAAATTGTATTAAACCTTCACTTAATGCTTTCGTTTTCTACCATAAACAACGTCATAATTGTCCAAACGCATAATTTGCTAAATTTTACAGCTAATATCTGAAATATATTGACGGAAGTTTTGGGAGCTGCTTGCGCTTGTTGCGCAGCTATAACTGTTGCATCAGAAAACTCTATGTTTGTGTTTCAAGATCTAATGAGATTCCTTCATAGACAGCATTTTGGTCCTTTCTGACTCCGAGGTGCTTAAACATTATGATTTCAACCATATGACGTACGAATGCTGTACGCGTCTAAAATAGGCACGCCTGTAGCGCCAAAAAGTGCACAACGCGCCTGCCAAAAATGCCGTCTATTTAGGCAGCTCACTAGGATTTGACACGCAGCCGGTAAACTTTAGAGAAGTGTTCACAGAAATGATGTGTGGTTGGACATGACAGGCTCAATGACTCTTATGTTTTTCTCACCACAAACCAGCTCCGTGCGAGTGTTTGCTTGTGCGTTGGTTGGTGTTAATGCAGCTTCACACTGCGCGTCTTCCTCATTTAAACGCCGGACATATGAGCATCACGAACTAAACAAATGCGAACTCCGTCAGTAAGTCACCATATAACTTAACTTACAAAAAGGACATGTGCTTGTAATGGTCTGAATGTTGTGAAGAAACATTCGCAATCAAATCAAACTTCGAAGGAGCTTTATTGATCTGTCAGCACCTCGTCATTTTTCATTTAATCGGCTATGGATGCGCCTGAATCCTCGGTGAACCGCATTGGTCGCACTATTTGGACTGTTTGGGTGAGTAAATGCAGTAGCCTTTTACAATCGACGAGTTTCACTGATTGAGTTAATAATGATGACTTATCTGTGTGATTACGATCAGTTTGTAATGTATAGAATGCTTAGTCTGTATGTATCAAACAATTCTATATATTTGTATCTTAATGAGTCATTTTTTTAATGTTTTGCTGATTTAGGGTTATCTGTCAGGGGCTGTTGCAAAATATCTGAGACCGGAAGTCACAGATGTAGGAAACCAAAGATCAGATGAGATTGACTTGAGTGCAGCAAAAAAGATTAACAGAGAAGTAAAGGCAAATAGTAGTGAGAAGGAAGGAAATAAATCAAATTATAATGACAAAAACACAGGGGAGGTCAAGTGTTCCCCACCTGAAGTCAGAGTGCACGTGGCCTCGGTACAGTGGGAAAACACTGATGTGGTCAAAGATGACAAGAATGATGAACTTCATGTTGACACTGCAAGAAAACAAACTTACCATTGTGCAATGTGGTCAGCTGAGACCGATCATGAAGGGAGCATTTCAGGTGACTCAGAAAGCAGAGGATGCAAGAGTGGCATGCATGTTGAGAAAGAAGCAGTTTCATCCGATGAGGGTCAGGCTAAAAGAGTATATGCAAACAGTAAGGACAGTGAAAATTTTCAGGAGTTGGATGAAACTAGGCGGATTGAACAAAAGGATGGTAACAATGAAGAATGTGATCAGAAATATGAGGATGAAAAGTGTTCAAAGAAGAGAGAAGATCCAGATAGTGCAGATGTAACTTTCCGATCTAGGCTTTATAGACAAGATGTAGAACAGGAAAAGGAGATGAACGTGATGGACCTTGGAGAGACAGAATGCATTGGAGGTTTGAAACATGAAGATTTTATTGATGAAATGGAGAAAAAAACTGTTGGCCTGAAGGATCGGGTGGAAAGTGAGATTGATGAAGACCAAGGACCTGAATTACAAGTGCCAGTTGATGCATTTGTCCTTGCAGTGCAAGATTTGCCACCAGAGTTGGAATATTCTGCAGAGGAAGCTGATGGCCTTTCAAAGCCTGAAAGGCTGAAAGTACTGGAAAAATATTATGACGAAATTGCAGAATTCTGTAAATATGAGGTTGAGGAGATGATTCCAGAAAATAAGGGTGCAACCGAGAGTGAACAAGACACGATTAAATCTGAGTTACAGGAGTCAGCAGAAACACTGCAAAGAGTTTCCAAAGAAAAACATATATTAAACATTGAAACAGAACTGAAAATGACTTCAGTATTGGATGAGTTTTTTGAAACCGTTAATACATCAGAAGACTCCCTGCAGTTAGATTCAAAACAGGATACTCCAGAAAATACTTCAGAAACAGGAACTGGCTTGCCTGTGGTGGCCATAAAAACTGAAGGCATGTTCTCAAATCCGATTGTTTGTGAGTTCCCTGGAGAATCGAGGAAAATGCCAGAGACTGCTTTGGGATGTTTTGAGGAGATCAAAACTGAGACTCAAAGTCTTGCAGAAGAGCAAACAGAAAAAGTAACTTTTATCGCACGCTTTGTTGAGCATCCCGAGACACCGAAAGCAGTTGAGGAAGCTGTGGAGATTGAACAAGACATTGAAACTCCAATCGAATCCTTGAGTGCAACAGAAAGTCAGACACATCAGGAAATAGACGACACCAAGTTCTCTCTTATAAAACACGTTGAATTAAAAACTGAGCTGATTGTTGAAACAACAGAAATAAAGATCAGTTCCGAAGACGAGGAAGCAGAGCCATTTGAGACACAAAGTCAATCATCAAACATCAGAAATATCACTTCACAGACACATGAGCTTCTTGAGTTCACAGAAAGAGAAACCAAATCATCTCAAGAAACAATGGACACGTTCAGTGAATCACTGGGAAATTCAAGTGTTTCTGAAATCACTGGAACTGCAGAGATACATGTTGCAGAGGACCAAACAGATGCCAAACCTGTATTAACAAGGACTTTGAGCCCAGCCCACCTTGCACATCTGCAAGGTGAATCAGAGCAATGCATTGAGGAGCAGGAGACTCTGGACACAGATGTGGCAAAGATCGCTTTACAGTATGTAGAAGAAATAACGAATCAAGTCTTGAAGGAAATGACAGAAATGGAAATGAACTTGGTAAAAGAAACAGAAACTTTGGAAGGACTTTCAACAGAAGAACTTGGTGATGCAGAATATCAAGGACCTGAAGAATGTGTATCAGTTGGTGCATTTATTCTGGAAGAAGAAGGGAAGTTATTGGGTGAAACAATGGGAAGTATAATGGAGGTGGAACCCACATGCAGGGAAGTTGCTAAACAAAATGAGCAAGATATTATTTCACAAGAGTGTGAAACAACTGAAGCTGATCAACAAACTTATCTTTGTGCCGGGACAGATCATGGAGGGAGCAGTTCGTATGACACAGAAAGCGACACACATGTTGAGAATGAAGCAGTTTCATCCAATGAGGGTCAGACTGAAAGAGTACATGCAGATAGTGAATGTAAGGAGAGTGAAACGGCACTAGAGTTAGATAAAACTGGGCAGATTGAACAAAAAGATAACGATGAAGAATGTGATCAGAATCATGAGGATGAAACGTGTGGAATGAAGAGCGAAGATCCAGATAACACAGAAGTAACTGTCCAATCTGAGCTTTATGGACAAGATGTAGAACAGGAGAAGCAGATGAACATGATGGACCATGGAGAGACAGAAAGCAGTGGAGGTTTTAGACATGCAGGTGAACATCTTATTTATGAAAAGGAGAAAAATATTGTTGACCAAAATGATCATGAGAAAACTGAGATTGATGAAGACCAAGGACCTGAATTACAAGTGCCAGCTGATGCATTTGTCCTTGAAGAAGGAAGGGAGTTATTAGGTGAGACAATGGAGGTGGAAAATGCAAGTTGTGACGTTGTTAAACAAATTGAGCTAGAAAGTTCCCCAGAGTGTGAAACAACTGAAGCTGATCAACAAACTCATCTTTGTGCTGGGACAGATCATGGGGGGAGCAGTTCATGTGACACAGAAAGCGACACACATGTTGAGAATGAAGCAGTTTCATCCAATGAGGGTCAGACTGAAAGAGTACATGCAAACAGTGAATGTAAGGAGAGTGAAACGGCACTAGAGTTAGATAAAACTGGGCAGATTGAACAAAAAGATGATAAGGATGAAGAATGTGATCAGAATCATGATGATGAAAAGTGTGAAATGAAGAGCGAAGATCCAGATAATGCAGAACAGGGAAAGCAGATGAACATGGTGGACCATGGAGAGACAGAAAGCAGTGGAGGTTTTAGACATGCAGGTGAACATCTTGTTGATGAAAAGGAGAAAAATATTGTTGACCAAAATGATCATGAGAAAACTGAGATTGATGAAGACCAAGGACCTGAATTACAAGTGCCAGCTGAGGCATTTGTCTTTGAAGAAGGAAGGAAGTTATTAGGTGAGACAATGGAGGTGGAAAATGCAAGTCGTGACGTTGTTAAACAAATCCAGCTACAAAGTTCACCAGAGTGTGAAACAAATGAAGCTGATGGACGTCATGATCAGATACAGAAAGCCATTGCTGGAGAAACAGAGTCGAGCGGTCATGAAGACTTCATGGAAATCAGCAGACCTGGGATGAAAAGAGGATTTGATAGCGTGAGCAAAGACCTTCCAGTGGTGAAGATAAAAGGAACATTTGATTTGGAACTACAGGTAATATTAAATATTTTGAGTAAAAGCTCTACTATTATATTCAAGTTCATTTGTCTAGTGCTTTTCACAATACTTTTTGTTTCAATGCATGTTTTAAATGTTACAATCAGGAAGTATTCAGTTATCAGTCATAATAGTAATGTTCATATGTCAGTTATAAGATACAGCTATAAGATAATACAAGTTATGTGGTTAGTAAACATCATCTATTCAGTTAAGCAGACATAAAGATTACTGCATTTATATTATAGAAATTAAAGTGTGATCCTACATCAATAAAGTTAAACCTATCATGACTTTTTATCCACAGGCATTTGAGGACTCATCTTTGGACTTTACCGTTCAGAAGTCTAGAATTGCTGTGAAGAATCCCCTAGTTCGGCCACCCAAAGACCCCAGAAAGCTCCTTTACAAGATCTCCGTCGAACCACTTCTCCCAAAGCCTCCACCATGTCAAGTCTCTGTTCCAAGTAAAGGGGGGGGTGGATTTAAACTCCCAGGTATTTACCTCAGTAAAACCTTCATGAGAAGTGCATTACAATTTTATCAGTGCATTAAATCAGTCCATTATATATTTTTAGGACTGGGCGCAGGGCTGCCAGCTCTGAGAAAAACTGAATTTGGGAAGCAATTGAGAGAAGGAGAAGCAGAGCGCACACTACATCCACAGGTACATAACAGAGTCCTCATGGAAACATGCCGATGTTACTGTAGGATCTAAGCACAGTATTACACTCAAAAATATTTAGGCCTATATTTAAGATTTATTTGAATTGCATATAAAATTTCTGCCCATTTGGATTACACAGTTTTTAACATAAAGTGAGAAACTTAAAGGGGTCATATAATGGCATTTTTGTACAAGCTAATATGATTCTTTATGGTCTAAATTAAAAGTTTGTAATATACTTTAATTAAAAATTCTCATTAGTATTGTAAGAAAACACTAATTTTACCTGGTCAAAAACAGCTCTGTTTTCAGCACGCCGTTTAAGTGCATGTGTCTTTAAATGATAATGAGCTTTGCTCACCCCGCCCCTCTGTTCTGTGCGTACACCGTAACACAATAACCATAACGCATTGTTCATTATAAACGTGGGATTATGAATTATATTGAGAACGTCATACATAGAAAACATGCCGTAGTGTGAGTGTAAACCTTAGCCGCATTCATCGTGAAGCGATTAATTGCAAAGATTAATATAAATATTAATATAAAGGTTAATATCAATTCAATTCAAATTTATTTGTATAGCGCTTTTCACAATACACGTTGTTTCAAAGCAGCTTTACAGAGAGTGCCTTTCAGAAATGTACATAAAAAATAAAGTTAGTTAATCATGTATTAATTTAGGGCATAACATCGCTGGCGTCGAGTCGTCTCTTCACGGGTGTTGGGGCATCTGAAGTCTCCATGAGAGGCTGGATACAAACTGGAGCTGACGAACTCTATTTACCTCGGGACGCTACAGAAAAGCAGATGGGAAATAATTAGCATAGCTGCTGTTCACAATATTAATGCATTTGATCCGATTTAACTGTAATATAAAAGGTAATCATTATGTGAATGCTTGGCTAAAGAGATGCGTATTTAATCTAGTTTTAAACTGGGAGAGCGAGTCTGAACCTCGAACAATATCAGGAAGACTATTCCAGAGATTAGGAGCTAAATGTGAAAACGCCCTCCCTCCTTTAGTGGACTTAGATATCCTAGGAATGACCAGAAGCCAATATATGTGCAGCAAGATTTCTGCAGGCAAAAACAATGATGGCATAGTTTATTATCTATTTGCATCTATTTGATTTTATTTAAATGATACAATTTTCAAAATGTATTCATTCAGATTATTCAGTTAAAAAGTATGAACATGGGTAGAATATGGCTAGCTGTGAAACAAGCAACATTTAGTAGTTAAAATGTATGAGATTGAAAGAAATTGGATTTATTGATGATAAATATGTAAACCTGGTTATTGTGTATTTAAAGCGCGTTTAATTTATTAGTACTACTACAGAAATCTTACCCGTTTCATGTATGTATGACTGACAAATATGTGTCATATTAAGTTTATTAGTTTGTTATTTGTATTGTGCATTACATTTTTATCCAAATGAGTGGACATTTTATATACAATTCAATTGCATAAATCTTAAATTTAGGCCTAAAATGTTTGTATCCAGGTGGTTATTATAGGTGTTGATGTGTAGTATTATAACTGTGTCTTTCTCAGCAAAAGTCATTTGCAGTAACAGAGGATTCTGTCAAACAAGAGCAGGCGTCAGCTAAACCCAAATGGACACCCCCGAAGCTGCCTGGGTATGGCCTGAAATATCAATCTGAATTCTTAATTTTATTTTATTTTGTTCACAAATAAAGAACTAATGTTTTTTTCTTTATTTTGTTTTGTGCAGCATGGGGAGTCCCTTGATGATGGCGGAACTCAAAAACAAACTCAAAAAGCCTAAGGAGTGATACATTTCATTACATCATGATTTTCAAAGGCATTCTTCATCTATTCTTTATTTGTCAGCTGTTGTCGTATTCAAGCCTGGTAAATATTGTATGAAATTATTCTATTGCACAAGTACGCAGCTGTAGCACAACGTTTCATTTTACTTCATTTCATTTAGTTTTCTCAACCGTTTAACTGAGCTTGTAAATCTGTGTCTGTATTTATTTATATTGGAAGAAAAACAAGTATGAGGAAAAAATGTTGTAAGCATACAAAAAAATAAAAAAAAATGCACTTTTTCATTTCAGTATTTAGTTTTTGTGACAGTAGTATAAAAAATGTCAGCCCTTATAATCAGGTGGGAGTAGAGAGCCTCTGCCGGTCACGAATATCTGTTTGCCACTAGAGGGCAGAGGAGAGCCACTGGTTATTTATCACAGCGCCACTAGAGGGCAGCAGAGTCCATTTAAATATTTTCATTTAAAGTGCTTACTAATTGGCATGATTGTGTTTACATGCAGTATTGCCAAAGCATTATCCACACACAAAAAAAAATGACAAAGGGACAAAATGTACAGTATAGCAAATAACAATAAAAATAGTACTAGAATAAGGTGCAAAGTAATTCATAAAATAAGATAAAAAAAAATCGAATATATATATGTGTGTGTGTGTGTGTGTGTGTGTGTGTGTGTGTGTGTGTGTGTGTGTGTGTGTGTGCATAATAATAAAAACATGAAGAAAAAAATGCTTTAATATGTGTGGTCTTTGATTATATTGATCAAGGCAGAAGTTGTTTTTTTGAATGAAAGTCTCTGGCTGTTATATACATCACGCCGCCACTAGAGGGCAGCAGAGAGTCATTGGATTCAGTTGTGATATTGATAACCTTTGTACATTTTGTGATCTACATGCATAAACATTTTTTACTTATTTTGGAGTTGTCCTTATTCAAACAGATTTCTGCTCATTTGTTAGAGATCAAATCATGCCCAGCTTTCAACTTTGTTTTGAAAATGTTTTATTTTGCTTCTTTTTTTCTTTTCTTTTTTTACTTATGACATGTCTGTCCAGAAGAAATATTATTTGATTAATTTAATTTGTTACTTCGGATGGCAAAATTTGGTTGACATAAATGTAAGTATGGTGGTCATAAACCACTATTTTTAATTTTGAAATCAGAAGTTTAGCAATACTTAAAAGACAATTTATAATCTGAAAAACAAGAAAGCTCAATGTTGTAATCTAATTTTTTTTTATTGTATGGTTTTTTTTCTGTTCTTTTTTTTTTCTAAAACTGTCTTTATATACCACCTGGCTATTGTTAAATGTTGAAAGCTCTAATAAAAAGAAGAGTCATTGGCTGTCATAAACAGTAGTATGTCAGTGTGCCACCAGAGGGCAGCAGAGAGTCATTAGCTGTAATATAAGTACGCCACTAGAGCGCAGCAGAGAGTCATTAGCTGTAATATATGTAAGTACGCCACTAGAGTGCAGCAGAGAATCATTAGCTGTAATATATGTAAGTACGCCACTAGAGCGCAGCAGAGAGTCATTAGCTGTAATATATGTAAGTACGCCACTAGAGCGCAGCAGAGAGTCATTAGCTGTAATATATGTAAGTACGCCACTAGAGCGCAGCAGAGAGTCATTAGCTGTAATATATGTAAGTATGCCACTAGGAGCAGCAGAGAGTCATTAGCTAACTGTAATATATGTAAGTACGCCACTAGAGCACAGCAGAGTCATTAGCTAACTGTAATATATGTAAGTACGCCACTAGAGCGCAGCAGAGAGTCATTAGCTGTAATATATGTAAGTACGCCACTAGAGCGCAGCAGAGAGTCAGTAGCTGTAATATATGTAAGTACGCCACTAGAGCGCAGCAGAGAGTCATTAGCTGTAATATATTTAAGTACGCCACTAGAGCGCAGCAGAGAGTCAGTAGCTGTAATATATGTAAGTACGCCACTAGAGCGCAGCAGAGAGTCAGTAGCTGTAATATATTTAAGTACGCCACTAGAGCGCAGCAGAGAGTCAGTAGCTGTAATATATGTAAGTACGCCACTAGAGCGCAGCAGAGAGTCAGTAGCTGTAATATATGTAAGTACGCCACTAGAGCGCAGCAGAGAGTCAGTAGCTGTAATATATGTAAGTACGCCACTAGAGCGCAGCAGAGAGTCATTAGCTGTAATATATGTAAGTACGCCACTAGAGCGCAGCAGAGAGTCAGTAGCTGTAATATATGTAAGTACGCCACTAGAGCGCAGCAGAGAGTCAGTAGCTGTAATATATGTAAGTACGCCACTAGAGTGCAGCAGAGAGTCATTAGCTGTAATATATGTAAGTACGCCACTAGAGCGCAGCAGAGAGTCAGTAGCTGTAATATATGTAAGTACGCCACTAGAGCGCAGCAGAGAGTCATTAGCTGTAATATAAGTACGCCACTAGGAGCAGCAGAGAGTCAGTAGCTGTAATATATGTAAGTACGCCACTAGAGCGCAGCAGAGAGTCAGTAGCTGTAATATATGTAAGTACGCCACTAGAGTGCAGCAGAGAGTCAGTAGCTGTAATATATGTAAGTACGCCACTAGAGCGCAGCAGAGAGTCAGTAGCTGTAATATATGTAAGTACGCCACTAGGAGCAGCAGAGAGTCAGTAGCTGTAATATATGTAAGTACGCCACTAGAGCGCAGCAGAGAGTCATTAGCTGTAATATATGTAAGTACGCCACTAGAGCGCAGCAGAGAGTCAGTAGCTGTAATATATGTAAGTACGCCACTAGAGCGCAGCAGAGAGTCAGTAGCTGTAATATATGTAAGTACGCCACTAGAGTGCAGCAGAGAGTCAGTAGCTGTAATATATGTAAGTACGCCACTAGAGCGCAGCAGAGAGTCAGTAGCTGTAATATATGTAAGTACGCCACTAGGAGCAGCAGAGAGTCATTAGCTGTAATATATGTAAGTACGCCACTAGAGCGCAGCAGAGAGTCAGTAGCTGTAATATATGTAAGTACGCCACTAGAGCGCAGCAGAGAGTCAGTAGCTGTAATATATGTAAGTACGCCACTAGAGTGCAGCAGAGAGTCAGTAGCTGTAATATATGTAAGTACGCCACTAGAGTGCAGCAGAGAGTCAGTAGCTGTAATATATGTAAGTACGCCACTAGAGCGCAGCAGAGAGTCAGTAGCTGTAATATATGTAAGTACGCCACTAGGAGCAGCAGAGAGTCATTAGCTGTAATATATGTAAGTACGCCACTAGAGCGCAGCAGAGAGTCAGTAGCTGTAATATATGTAAGTACGCCACTAGAGCGCAGCAGAGAGTCAGTAGCTGTAATATATGTAAGTACGCCACTAGAGTGCAGCAGAGAGTCAGTAGCTGTAATATATGTAAGTACGCCACTAGAGCGCAGCAGAGAGTCAGTAGCTGTAATATATGTAAGTACGCCACTAGGAGCAGCAGACGTCACATATGTGTGGCTTTCCAAAAGGGAGGCGCTTGACGCCGGGTGGTGGAAGAAAAAGACCGACGAGCCGGGTGGAAGCCCTAAAAAGCGAACTGACGTTATATTCCTTTGATTGCTCTATTTTTTACAGGTCTGGTCGGAGTGATTAAAGGTAGGTCCCACTCGTATATTTCTTGAACTCTGTTGTGGTTTAAGCGGTAAAGAAGCATAAACTGGCCGTGTATTTGAGCAGATGTCTAGGCAGATGAGCTCATTTTCTCAGGCCTTTAACGTTAGCTGCTCAGGCTAACGTTAGTTAGCTCAGCTAATTCCGGATTGATTCGCCTGCTGCTGGAAACTGAGGTCGAGTTTGACATTAGAACATCGTGATGACTGATAATTATCGGTGGTGTGTTTATCATATTTGTCTAGAGGTTATTTAATTAATCAGGGAGTTTTCAGGAAAGTTGTGCCAGTCTAATTCACCGTCACATTGGGTAAGCGTACCAAGCCAAGTAGTTATTACATGTTATGTAAGTTAGACCCTATAATAATTTTGACAACGTATAGGAAGAGAAAGGCTTTCGATTTTTAAAATGTTTCAGCTTTTATTTTAAACAGAGCTGAGGTAACGCTCGGCTAAAGTAGAAACCAAATTGAACTGTCATCCTATTGTAATTTGAATGTAACGTTAACGTTACCCGTTTTAGATTAGTTTTACTCGTTTGACTCTAAAATTAAGGTCGTGTATGACTGTGAAAAGAGAACTTGTTTAACTTGAGTTGTGCTGCATAGTCAGCAGGTTCTTTACCGAAGGCCATTGACCTCATTCACTAATAATTGTTCCTCTCATGACGTTGTTCATTACGACCATACAATATTCGGATTTAACATCCTCATTAAACATTTGTGACTGTTTTCAGAAAGCCTAAAATTACTGTAAATAGCGTTTTGTTGGCCTCTCCTCTTCATGACGTCATACTGTGACGTAATTTGCGTTGACTAATGTTTTATGTTCGCGATTAGAAGCCAATTAAAGCTAAAACAAGTGCAATTTCTCCGTCACTACTATCACCACACAGAATGGCAAAATAACTAGGCAGGTTTTCAATTTCTCAGTCCCCCGTTTGCTATTGGTCGAACAAACAAGTTAGTCCCGCCTCCAACGCACGCCATTGGTTTAAGCAATAGATCGCAACAGTTAAAATGTGAGCTACGAGTTTGTTAACCAATGGTGTAGCTTGTGTTCAAGCCGTCAGTGTGTATTATTATTTTTTTAATAATATTTTTTTTTGACAGCAGAATTAAATCCCACCCTCGGACATAAATCCCTTAATCAACCAATAGGGTATTTATTGGAAAAATTACGAGCAGAATGGTTAGAATGTCAAAATTAATTGAAATTATTGGAAAAATTCTTTGGTTGGGAAAAGATGTCTACCCTTTTAAATCAAGACACGACCAAGGTGTGGGATAGGTCATTCTCCACTGACCCATTGGCATTTATTGAAGGGTGAAGAAGCACCAAAATGTCAAGACTGTAGTTAGTACCAGCAACTTGTCTATAAAATGTATACTTTTGGACTGCCCAATTTTTTATGTTATGAGACGGCGCTTTTTATCAGGACAAATAGTACTATACGGTTATCCTGACCACAACCGCTCTTGGTTGGTCGTAACCCCAGTGACGGGAAGGTTTAGGGGCGGGGTTGGGGTAGGTCATCACATGTGGTCCGGATAACCATATAGTACCGGACAAACTTTTAAGGACTTGTTTATAGATCCAGAAAAACTTTTAGGCTGCAATTTTTTGCACAAGTACATGTCAAGAATATTTTATCGAATTTTACGTACTTATGTTTGTTTGTTTTTTGTCTTAGTTGAATTTTATAAAATGTTTGTTTTCAGTATGCTGTATATATGACATTGTTGTTAAAAGTGCCGGTGATGCTGATATTGCAATAAACTCAAATGCTACTACAAGAAAGCAGAATTTCTGGTAAAAACTACATTACCCATGATTCTGCAAAAAAAAAAAAAGTTTCAATATAGCCTACACAACCTAAATCTAAATCAGTAGTTTTATATTTCTCCATCCTTCAGTTGTCATTTGCCTTGCTTCATGGTATTGTAGTTCTTTCCCCTCATTATATCCATTAAGTTCACAGTCTTGCACTTTTTGCTTCAAATCAAAGTTTATAATGTTGAGATCCTCCTCGTAGCTGGTTGGTTTGGTTCATGGCTTACAACTCTTAAAACTTTTAAAGTGAATACTTCTATGAATACCAAGCCCATTGAAAAAGCTTCTTGGGCTGTTTTAATATTTTAAAGTTGTCACAGATCTACAAGATTTTTGAATTAACTTCACTACATCAGTCTTTTCATCACTGGAATAAGAGAAATAGCCTATATAGTATAGTTAAGTATACCGTATTAAAATAGTTTTTCCTGTTCTGTTTTCTTTACTCCTTTCAGGTTGCTGTGCCCAGATTGGTCCCGCCACCTCTCCACGTCTCTTCATCTGGTGTGTGTGTGTGTGTCTGTTTGCATGTGTCCGTGTTTGGATTGCACAGAGAGACACTGTTAGTCGTACAGTAGCTGTATTCACGGGTTTCGTGTGAGGGGGAAACAGCTAGACGGTCTCGGCGATCCACCATGGGTGACATGAGTGATCTGGACAGACAGATCGACCAGCTGAGGAGGTGTGAGCTCATCAAGGAAAATGAGGTCAAAGCCCTGTGTGCCAAAGCCAGGTGATTACAACCAGTAGAAAACAAATCAGTCGCTTTAAAAAGCATTTTAATGTTGATCATAAGCTCATACAACACCGATGTGTGTGTGTTCCAGAGAGATTCTTGTAGAAGAGAGTAACGTACAGAGGGTGGACTCGCCTGTAACAGTAAGTATCCGCAAACGGTGCTTAGAGGGTAACACTTTACAGCAGGTTTCCTTTTGTTAACATTATTTAACTACATTAGTTAACATTAACTAACAATGAAAAGTACTTCTAAGGCATTTATCAACATTTAATGTTAATTTCAACACTTACTAATACATTATTAAAATCAAAAGATTTGTTACAGTCACATGCCTATAACAAATATATTGCTCATTGTTAATGCATTAACTAATGGGACCTAATTGTATTTACCAAGCTTTCTTCTGCAAAACTCAAAAGAAGATATTTTGAGTAATGTTAGTAACCTAACCGTTTTGGTGACTTCTTTAATGTTTCACACAAGAAAGCAAGTAATTCCTTCAAGATTAAAAATGGTTTGATCATGTAAATAAGTAAAAAGCGCTTTCTTCTCTTCAGGTGTGTGGTGACATCCATGGGCAGTTTTATGACCTGAAAGAATTGTTTAGGGTAAGTTATTTTTCATGGAAAGTAAATACAGACTGGTAAAGTGTTGCATGGAAAGGATTTCTTATATAATGAGCAGTGCTTCACACCGAATGTCAAGTCAGTATTATTTGCAGAGCGCTTTGGCAATTCACATTACTTGAAAGCAGCTTTACAGAAAATCCTGGTGTTATTGTTTATAATGAGTTGTGTTGATTTAGCAGATTAGAGTTGGGTGATTAATATACAGGGTGTGCCATTTATATGGATACACCGTAATAACATGGGAATGGTTGGTGATATTAAAGTCCTGTTTGTGGCACATTAGTATATGTGAGGGGGCAAACTCCTCAAGATGGGTGGTGACCATGGTGGCCATTTAGAAGTCGGCCATCTTGGATACAACTTTTGTTTTTTCAATAGGAAGAGGGCCATGTGACACATCAAACTTATTGGTAATGTCACAAGAAAAACAATGGTGTGCTTGGTTTCAACGTAACTTTATTCGTTCATGAGTTATTTACAAGTTTCTGACCACTTATAAAATGTGTTCAATGTGCTGCCCATTGTGTTGGATTGTCAATGCAACCCTGTTCTCCAACTCTTCACACACTGATAGCAACACCGCAGGAGAAATGCCAGCACAGGCATCCAGTATCCATAGTTTCAGGTGCTGCACATCTCGTATCTTCACACCATGGACAATTGCCTTCAGATGACCCCAAAGATAAAAGTCTAAGGGGGTCAGATCGGGAGACCTTGGGGGCCATTCAGTGTGTGAAGAGTGGGAGAACAGGGTTGCATTGACAATCCAACACAATGGGACTGCGCACGACTTTACAGTTCCCACTGGATTTCGTCCTCTGAATTTAAGCTTAATAAAGCCTGAACCTCTTCGTCGGTCCATCGGTCGTATTTAAACTCTATTGTTGATTCGAATAGCAAACAACTGTTACTGCGTGGACTCAACCAATCAAAATGCGGCATGAACTCAACCAATTAGCATGTTCAGCGCCCAAGTCCCACCCCTGAAAGCTCCTGAACTTTGAAAAAGTACTACCTCACAAGCATGGACTTTCGTTGGGGGAAATATTTACCCCGAACTTCATTTAGACCCTGATTCCTGCAGTCCCACCCCAAAGTCCCTAGTTCCTGGGGAAAGTTCCTGTGGTGGAAACGCGGCTGAAGTCATTGCCTGATTAGGCAGCGAGATGCAGCCTGTGTTTGTGGCTGAGGCGCGTAGCATTTCTTTACAAAGGGACAGCGTCAACTACTGGCCTGGCAGCAAAATACAGCGGTTGTAGTTGTTTTCTCGGATCTGTGTGAACGGGTACCCTGGTAATCCAGAGTTCTCGTGAGATCACAAGTTGAATTTGCTCCGCGAGTTACTCTGGTGTCGAGTAATGATGCTCATTAAATATGCCCCTCGATCTGAGCTGCACCAATCACATCGGGTTATCTGATATAGGCGGGCCAGAGGTGAGATGACGAAGTCATTAGTAAACATTCAAGATGGCTATGGATGAACACCAGTTGTTTGAAACGGCTTTGGCCGCTACAATGAACGAGTTAGACTTGGCTTTTTATCTAAAAGAGGAACAGAAGACGGCACGTCACACAGCAACTGCAGGCTCTGACAAACACGCATAACAGCAAATTATCTTTCTGCATAATGTGTCTCTTTTTACTACAAAACTGTGAATTCTGCCGGTATGCAGACAGTCTCATGCATTCAGGTACAAATTCGGGCTACGCGTCTACAATCACCTACGTAGGTGAAATTTGTTTGACATTTCTAATCATAAACACAGCCATGTTGAAGACTGAGGTAATGTTTTTCATTTATGCTATGGCAGTCCACTCTACTTATTGTTTTTCGAGAATGTTGCACTCCTGTTTGTCGTTGTGCACAAAACTTCACGCCAATAAATCATCAGAAATATTGCTGACTTGTGCGCCTCTCAAGCGCCCTCTTTACATTCGTCCTAATGCCTGTTCGTTGTCCGTGGATTTGCCCATATTTTGCGTTTAAAATGGAAACGTCTTTAGACATGGAAAATCGATTTTACAATCGATTCAATGAACACTTATGTCTCAAAAATCGAACAGGATTTTTTCACAAAAGTGACAGCCCTAATGAGTGTTTAAATGAGTGTTTAAAAATCTGTTCTCCTTCAGGTGGGAGGCGATGTTCCAGAAACAAACTACCTCTTCATGGGAGATTTTGTGGACAGAGGGTTTTACAGTGTCGAGACCTTTCTGCTGCTTCTTGCCCTCAAGGTACTGTCATTGTGTTATTCATAGGACGTCTGTAATGAAATGTGACGCTTGTCGTTGTTATAATTGGACATGATTAACGTATGGTAATGGCTCCTCGCAGGTGCGTTATCCAGACAGAATCACCCTGATTCGGGGAAATCACGAGTCCAGACAGATCACGCAGGTGTACGGCTTTTACGATGAGTGTTTGAGAAAATACGGCTCGGTCACGGTATGGAGGTACTGCACAGAGATCTTCGACTACCTGTCCCTCTCAGCCATCATTGATGGAAAAGTGAGTCTTTTTGTTTGTTTGTTAGTTAAAGGGATAGTTCAACCAAAAAACTAAAATAGAATTGAATTTTTTGGGTAAACTAGCCCCTTATCTCTTGTTTCCTCAACACTGGCCTGACTTGGATTTGTTTTTCAGATCTTCTGTGTACATGGAGGCCTGTCGCCCTCAATCCAGACTCTGGACCAGATCAGAACCATCGACAGGAAACAGGAAGTGCCTCATGACGGGCCTATGTGTGATCTTTTGTGGTCTGATCCTGAAGGTAATTCTGATTTCTGGAATACCGCAGATATGTTCTTCATCATCAGCATCTCATTATATGAACGTATCCCCTGTCTGACTCAGACACCACCGGCTGGGGCGTTAGTCCGCGAGGGGCTGGATATCTGTTCGGCAGTGACGTCGTGGCCCAGTTCAACGCCGCCAACGACATCGACATGATTTGCAGGGCGCACCAGCTTGTCATGGAAGGTTACAAGTGGCACTTCAACGAGACTGTCCTCACTGTGTGGTCCGCTCCGAATTACTGCTACAGGTGGGTTTGTGTCACAGCTGCTGAGTTACGAGATGGGTCCATGTAGAAAAAGAAAAGTATAGTCATTGTTATCGGAACTATCGTTTATTTTTAGTATCTAACTTACCATTATAGTGTTTATTGATATTTTGAATTAGTTTTTATTTGAAAGTTTTAGTAATTGCATTTATTTATTTATTCTAATTTTTTTTATGTCTTCATTTTAATAGTTTTAATTTTAGTTTTTTTTTTACTGAAAATGAGAAACATTTCCTTGGCAACTTGCTGAAATGATTTTTTTTTTTTTTTTTACTGTATTTAAATGTTAACTTTTATTTTATTTAAAAAAAATGTTTTAGTTTAATTCAATAATTTGTATTCTTTTTTTCTAATGTCTTTTTCTCTTTAGTTTATTTTGTTTTATTTTATTTATTGACTGGTACATCAGTTTCTAGTACATTAGTGAAATCCTTGAAAATTATTAAGGTTTTTGAGTAGTTTTATTTTTTATTTCAACTTTTTTTATTTTTTTTATGTATGTTTGTACATCAAGTTAAACTAAAATGAAGATGAGTAATGTTATAGCTGAAATAAACATGTTTTTTTATATTTGTTTTCAGTTACAAACAAACATCAATTACGATTTCACTATCAACCGTGATTTTAAAACGTCACGGTTAATTAATCGTAAAGGCTCCACTGCACCATGTGTTTCTGTTGCACGGAATGGAAATTTAAGAACATTATTAAACCCTTATTTTAGAACATACTATTTCCACGCCGAAGCGTCATGAAGTCACATGTATATCGCGTTTGTTTTATATTGTTTATTCAAAATATTCCCGAACTTGTTTAAACACCTTTGTAATGACACCTTAATAATGTTAGTTGATATAAAGCATGATGAGTTTGCTCCGAAATTCAGAGGATCTGACAGATTTACATTGTGAAATTTCATCCATTTTTCCCGAAATGCATAACAATAAGTGGCCAGTGAACATGGGAGAAGAATAAACTTTATGGTTTCATACACAATGTGCATTTGATATGAATAAAACACAACGTTAAATTATAAAGGATTACTATTGCAGCTTCCACAGACATCAGTGTTACCATCAATATACTCAACTCGGTTAATTTCACCGTCTTCACGCGAATTTTCCACTCGAGTTGAAATTTTTTTTCCGCCCGGCGCAAATTCGCGTCTTTGCATTGACTTTGTATGAAATCTACTCGCGCAAATAATTAAATTCGCGTTTGGTGTGAACACGCCATAAGAGCGTGCCTCTTTACTGTAAGAGATATTATTAAGAAAAAGAACTAATAATTCATAAAGAATATTATTGGTAATTATTTAACATGATGTCCCCTTTTCTTTGTCACAGATGTGGTAATGTGGCGGCAATCTTAGAGCTTGACGAGCACCTGCAGAAAGAATTCATCATATTCGAAGCTGCTCCACAAGAAACGAGAGGCATTCCCTCCAAAAAGCCAGTTGCTGACTACTTCCTGTGAGCTTCCTGTGTCCTTAGGATGCAAGCACTCTCAACAGGAAGTGGTGCCCTGTGTGTACTTGTATTTCTCTTTCTGTTTCCCTTTCCCTGCCCAACTGTCTTAATTGTGCTTCTTTTTTTTTTTTTTTACTTTCTCTATAATATTCCGTTTCTTTTTCTACTTTCCATCCACTTTCACATTCTTCAACTTTGCCATCAAGACACACATTGGCATTTTATTCTCTCCCACTGCTGTGAAATCTTTTGCTCTCAGACTCATTGTATGCTGTAGATGTAGATGTTTATTATGTATGTGAATAGCAGTAAGGGAAGGTGAGATTCACGTGTTCCTCAGAAAGCTGCGTTCTGAAACGGCAGGTTAAAACAGGTTGTTGGACATTTTACTTTTTATTCATTTTCTTCCTGTATGTTCTCTTCTCACGCAAGTTGTAAATGTGTAAGAGAATGGGTATGACACATTTCCTGCTTTGATTATAGTTTAGTTATCTGTTTTCACCGAGTCATCACAGTTTCACAGCTTTTGAGTTTTGTGAAGGAAACGACTGCAGATGCTGAGCTCCCAACACTGCAGTAAGAGATACATATGGACATTAACTACACTGGAAAACATGAACACCACACACACACACAAACTGGATTTAGAAAATTTGCTTTTCCCCTCTTGACTGTTTTCTCTATAGGACTTATTGTTGATTTTTATTTTTAATTTGTGAAAATAAAATGTACTTTTGTATGAATTTAAGACGTGATTTTTCTGGTTTTCCTCATCAATTTGTCAGATGTTCTGCCTGATCAACTCCTCCACTTATTTCATCCACTCTATCAAATATTTTTCTAATTGAAAATTGGAGTTACACAATGTGTGTAAAAAATAATTAGTTTTAGATCACTTTGGGACACAACTTCAGCAAATGTGCCAAAAGTGTTAATTTAAAATGGCTTGTTATTCTGCTATTAGTTAATGAACCTTAAAGATGCTATATAATTAATGCATTTGTGTCGCATATTCAATACTATTTATCAAAAGTTTGAGATTGGTAAGAATTTAAGTAAAACATACTTTTAATCAGTAAGGAATAAGGATACATGAAATTGATTAAAAGTGACAGTAAAGACATTTATAATGTTACTAAATAGTTCTATTTTAAATAAATGCTGTATGGTAAACTTTTGCTGTGTTCTCGCCATGTCGTTATTACTGTAATTTCGAGATGACAGCACGTGACGTTCTAATCGGAGCTGTTCACGGACTCGGAATTATATTGCAGCGGTCACGTGGTACAAGTCAGACATTCTGTAAAAGATGTTTTACTATATACTGTAAAACAAAAGGTTTCCACAAATATTAAGCAGCACTACTTTGAAATGTTTCTTGTGCACCATATATATAGAATGATAGTATAACGATGTCTGAAGGGTCAGGTAATAAAACCATTTAAAAATAAGAAAATATTTTACCGCGAAATATTCCACGTAGCTTCATTAATTCTGTGGAATACATAAATAGATGGTGAAGTATAGTTTGTGTAGTTGTGCTCCAGGCCACCCGGTGGCGGTCGAGCACGTGACCTGTAGGTTTGGCGCGTCTATCGATTCGCTTCCTCTCTCTCTGGAAGTACAGGGCTTTGACGCACGCCGTCAATTGTGCTGACTAAATTGCAAATCTGGATCTAAAATCTACACAAAGGGACATTACAAACGAGGAATCTTACGTTTCTAGCACGTAACAGGTACGGTCTGTCATTACTTTATCTGTCGGTTCTGTAGGACTTACGTACACATGTAGTCGCGGTCCCGTTAGGCCTCAATAAGCCGGTCGCGACACGCTTTCCTCGATGTCCACACGATTGCTGATGTAACTACGCGGCAGTCGTTTATTATCCGTCACATATTTTCCATTCGCACTAAATGGCCTATTGGTTATAGTTTATTTCCATTAATGCTCAGATATTTGGTCTTTTATCAGTTGAACAAGTGAGGTGAGTCTAACGTTAGTTCATTCATCAGCAAATGGAGTAAGTTAACTGCCAGTCGCGTTATCTGATGTGTTTCTGGATTAGAGTTTTTATTAAATATCTATTCATTTTTTATTTTAGTAACTACATAAGGATTTTGTTTTAAACTTTCTAGTCATTTTCTAATTTATGCCGTTAAACCTGTAAAGCCTGCAGTATGATAAATAATAATTTCTCTTACAGTTTATTGAAATTAAATGAAGTGAAACTTTAATTCTGTTTGTGTTTTGTAATATATTTGATACATCAGGCTTTTATGATACTGTAAAAATATGGAGCTCATACTCGATGGGGGAAAAAACACCTCATTTGCTTAAATATCCAATGAATGTGATGCGGTTTTTGATGTTATTATACGGCAAAAGTTGATGAAATTCGGATACCTTGTAATGTAAGTCACTGAAATAAGTGTAAACAAACTAATTGCGTAAAATGCATATAAATTTAAGTCGTCACTATATCTGTCAACAATATGTCTTAGTCAGATTATATCTAAATGCTTAGTTTTATATGATCAAAGCTCTGTAGTTTGTTATTATACAATGCAATACAAGGAGGATTATTGAGATTATGTACAAATAAACCTTCCTCAAAAGCCGGATGGATCAAATTTGATACATTTAAAAAAAGAACAAAAGTCAACTGAAGGTTTAATTACATTATAAAAGTTATTCTTACATTTACTTTAGAAAAATCAGTAAACATTTCCCAGCAGAAAGACATGTTTACAATTATACTAAAAGTCCTTTTATTTGTGTAAACTATCCATCAGACTAAATAATGCATGTACAAACACAGCTTTTTCACCATAATTTTGATGGTTTTGATCATTTAGAGCCCTTTGCAATTCATGTATCAAATATGATACTGTTGGTTTTATTATAGGGTTAGCCTAGTTGCTTCTAAACAAAGCCTTGTAGGTTTGAGAAAGTATTGACCACTGATTTCTGTATTTCTCATTTCAGTTTTAGCAGCCATCTGTTATGTCACGTTTCTTCGCTAAATCCGACAGTGAGTCGGAGGAATCCTCGTCCGCCGATGAGATCACCCCCAAAGCCACCGGGACTGCTTTCAATAAGCAGTGAGTCTGCGTTTCTTTACGGACCCTTTTCACACACTGCTAACTATATACATATAGCCTAAGAAGATACAACAACTGAGATTTGACTTCTTCCTCTCTTCTGACTTCCATCTCTTTTTTTTTTTTTTTTTTCTTCTTTTTGTAAAGTTGTGGAAACTAGAGATTGTCTGTTTTTGATTTGCTGATACCAGCAACTAAAATGGTAAAATATGTCAGATAAACAATTGTTCGGCTGGTACCTTTTAAAATAAATATAAATAAATAAAATAATAAAAATCTCTTAATATTAGAGATTGCTTAACTTTATTAGAAAATGAACAGTGTTGACTTAACTTTAAGAATGTTTTGTAGTTACCAAAAATAAATTAAAATACAAAATCATTATCTAAGGTTTATCACTACTGACCACTTGACTATTTTATTTGACTTTTTTGACATTTAAAACATATATTGAGATGATGTGGCACGTGAAAATTAATAAAAATGCATAAAAAATTGCTAAGTATCATAACAAAGATGACTTTATTTTGGTTTTGGTTTCGTAGTTATTGATTAATCGTCTGATTATTCAATCTCTTCACAATTACTTGAAAGAACTGCAATAATTGTGCCGTATAAATTTCAGCCACATTTTGCTATCCAAACGAGGGAAATTATATTTATACATAATTATTCACTATAATTTCACACCATTAAAGTAAATCACGTTGACCTATTTTTTTAGTTTAAATTTGTTATATTTTACAAAATTCTAACTTTGACGAGAGCAAAACAGAATGAAATCATTGATTGCAGTAATTTTTATGATCATCTGCACAGAATTCATCATTGCAATTCTAAAGTGCCTCAATTACTTATAGACAGAGTAATTGTCTTCAATGGATTTATTAAAAACTATTGCCGATAGTTCCACAAAGCAACTGTTATTGGTGCCGATTAATTGGTAAAAAACAATTCATTGGTCGACTTCTAATGCGCAATCATGGAATGTTTTCATTACAATGGACAAATAGCATTGAAAAATCAAGTTTGTCGTACTCTCCTTTTTACCGCTATACAAGTTTACCCATCGATGATGTCTTCTGGGTCTGAAAAGCAAGGAAATGTGAAAGGGGATCGTTGTGTGATCAGTTGTGACGCAGTAGTGACTCTGCTTGTGTCTCTTTAGGTCCCTGTTGCTGAGCGATGATGAGGAGGACACCAAAAGGGTGGTACGCAGTGCCAAGGACAAGAGGTGAGTGTGGGATGCCAACGTTCAACTCGAGAATTAAGGAGCGTTCACACTGACCTCATTTATAAATGCATTTCAGGTTTGAGGAGCTCACCAACTTTATCAAGACGATCCGCAATGCCATGAAGATCCGAGACATATCCAAATGTCTGGAGGAATTTGAGCAGCTGTGTCGAGCGTTCATCAAAAGCAAAGCCATCGTGGACAAAGAGGGTGTGCCGCAGTTCTACATCCGCCTGCTAGCTGATCTGGAGGACTATCTCAACCAGGTCTGTAGATCATACGGGAGCCAGCAGGAAATCTAAAGCCACATGATTAAAGGCACAGAAATATAATTTCTGTCATCATTTACTTGTTACAAACCTGTATACATTTCTTTCTTTTGCTGAACACACAGGAAGATATTTTAAAGAATCTCGGTAACCAAAAAGTTGATGCGCTCCATCTACTGTTTGGTTACAGACATTCTTCATAATATCTTCTTTTGTGTTCAGCAGAAGAGAGAAATTCATACAGGTTCGTAACAGCTTGAGGATGAGTAAATGATGACAGAGCTTTCATTTGTGGGTGAACTGTCCCTTTAATGCTTCTCCATGAGCATTCAACAGTGTTTGCTTTCATTATAGCTATGGGAGGACAAGGAGGGGAAGAAGAAGATGAACAAAAACAACGCCAAAGCCTTGAGCACACTGCGCCAGAAGATCCGCAAATACAACAGGGACTTTGAAACCGAAATTGTCAGCTATAAAGAGGTACTGAACTGTAGCCAAAATGTTATTTGTATATGAGCATGTTTATGAATTTTTACTGGGTTTCAGCCGGTCCTTAAGTCTTAAAGGCGCACTGTGTATGATTTTTGGATCAAAATATTCAAAAACCACTAGAACAATGTTATATATTTAGTTGATTTGTGTACTTTTCATAATAAGAATTTAGTTTTTGTTTATATTTAAAAGTTCTGTATTATGCATAAAATCTTTTTTCTGGATATTATTGATATTTTGGGTACACGATAAACTGTACTGGCATTTACTTCAACATAAACTCATGTGGTTCCTCTTTGGGCTGCAATGTCACAGGAAGAAAAGACTAAAAACATTAAGACAATCAGTGTAGATTTGACTAGTATCGACACATTAATCTTTTTAATGCCTTTCTTTAAACAAATTATCATCGAATCAGCAAAATACTATATTGATGAACCTCTAATTGGTGCGCATTAATATCTTAGTGCATAAACCAATTTTATGAATGTATTGACTGTGCACCAGCCTATATGATTAAGTAAAACAATCTGAGATATATGATTTACTTTGAGATTGTTTGGAGTAGAGATGCACAATATATCGAAATATCGCAAATGTATATATCGCAATATGCATATTGCGACGGCTTGCAATAACTGGGGTCATGTACAAAAGACAAAGAGAAAATCACTCACTGCTCTTGGCTGAATAACTTTTGTAGCTTTAATAAGAATCAATATAACCTCCTGGGACCCAGGAAAAAAAAGTTTTTTGAATTTAGTTTTTTTCCATGTCATCACACTGTTTAGATCACAATAAACAAATGGTAAAAAAACATTTTTGCAAAATAATATTTTATTCATAAGTTATGCTATGTCCTCTGTAGTGGACGCCAGGACTAAGTTGTTTAAAAAATAAAATGACATGAAATTATCTGTATAGGCAAAAACAATGGGATTTTTTTTTCAATCACCAATAAATTTGGGGGTTTCAGGATTTTTTCAACCAAAATTTGTATAAAGATTATTCTCAACTATGTTATGAAAGAAATAACGTAATGAATTGATACACCATTTTACATTATGCAATATGTGAGTAAAATGTCCATAAATTAATATTCCCATTCAATGCAATGTATATATAAACTGTATCTAATTTGCACCTTAATGTGTTCTTGGAGCAACATTTAATGAAAAAAGAAGTGTAATAATTGGAGTAATAATTGGCAACATTTTAATAATAATATCTAATATTTCATAGGAATATTGATGTATAATTTATTTCCATATTCACTTGTTGTGTCTCACAAAATGCCTGATAAACATGATTTAAGTCCTGGTGTCCTCTACAGTGGACACGTTTGAAATCAACGCCCTGTTCTGTAACAGAAAATATTTTTTTTATTTGAAACCCCTTAACATTTTCCTGAGATGTTGTTTTATGAAATACAATTTGAAAAGTATTCCAATTTAAATTATAATTACAATATATTATCATATTTCCATAAGAATGCTACATTTGATCACTAAATTAATGTCAGACATTTTTAAAGACCAATGAGAAGTTGTTTTCATGGTGAAACCTCCAAACATTTGGTATCTCTGAAAAGTCCTGAATGTGCTCTTTACAGGACACCCAGGTTGTGTCATGTGACATGTATGACGTCAGAGAAATTCACTAAAATATAATGTCCACTACAGTGGACAAAAGTCTATTCTTGGGTCCCAGGAGGATATATTTAATTCATACAGTGAAAACTAAGCAGTGTTTTAGTTTTACATTTGATTTTTCAGTTTCTGTTGTTATAACCTAAAACCCTAAACCCTGTGCATTACACTGATTTTAAAATAACACTTCTAATGCCACAGTAAAACACTGCTGTTCACTTTCAGAAGTTGTAGGGATGTTTTCTTGACATAAAAGAATGTGAAACACGCATATAGGTTATATAATTTTAAATATAGTTGAAAGATAATTTAAGTTTATTATACACACTTTAAGCATTATCGTATCGCATATCGAATTGCCTTATTTAATGAGTTATCGCATTTTTCTTCAATATAGTGCAGCCCTAGTTTGGACTTGTTCTGGATGGACATACAATAATTTAACTTCTGCAGCTCTTAAAAAGGATCTTAAGAAACCTTGCAGAATTTCAAAGAAACCTTTCTCTCATAAGAATTAATTTTTTTTTCCCTTAAATTGTCATTAGTGTAATTTAAAAAAAATAGTCATTTATAACCATATGCTTTTGTTTTATTGTCTTTTTTTTTTTTTGGTTTTGCTGTCAGTCTCATGTTTGCTCTGTTTTTATTGCAGAACCCTGAGCAGTCAGCTGAAGAAGAGGAGGAGAAGGATGACATCGGCAGTGGTTAGCCTTCTTGTTTATCCTTGAGCTGCTGTCAATTTTCCATAAAGTTGTATTATGAAATATTGTAATGGTGTGTCTCATGTCTTTGTTCATTTTTTTTTTTTTTTTGCTCCTGTGACGTGTAGGATCCTCGGACAATGATGATGATGATGACGATGATGATGTCACTGCCAAGAGCTTTATGAAGAAGAAGCCTCAAGAAGAGGAGAAGAAAGCACCAGAGGCCAGCAAGTTCCTCAAGGGTGCTGCTGTAAGTCCAAACACTCCACGTTTGTCAATCAGTCACCCCAAAACGACTTTTTGAAATGTTCTGTGTGACTAGCATGAACATGTGTTTACGATTCACCACTTTGTCTGTGTCAGGATGAAGAGTCAGACAGTGAAGATAATGACAGTGAAGACTGGGCCTCTGATACAGTGGACAGCGGCAGTGAGAGTACAGACAATGAAGAAACTGCAGCATCACTGGCTACGGTTTTCCTCAAAAAGTATGTGCTTCAAAGCCGTTGAGTAGGGGTGTGTGATGTGTATCCTCTAGACTGCGACCAAAATGGTCGACATATGTGACCATTTTTTGAGAATGTGCGAGTTCAAATTTGAAGTGGTCGCATTTGTGCACTTATTCGGTGTCTCCCTACCTGCAGTTTCATTAGAAATCGGTCTAATCTGTCACGTATTATCGACTAGACCAAATTGGCTATTCTTCCATAGTAGTCGGTTACAGTAGAACATCAAGAAGTAGCCTAGCAGTTTCACACCGGGAGCAGGAGCGTCGCGTGAGCAACAGTGAAGCGCCGGGTCTATTTTTGCTGCTCACGCTCAATTAAAGTGAAGGCACACTTTTAATGGACAAAATAAATATTGTAACGTCTGAAGAATGACGACCAGCTGAGAAAGTTGGTAGCACCAGTGCAACCAGTGGAAAAGTTAGTCTGGAGCCCTGATGGGTGTGCTTTTTTAATATTCAAAAACTCTGGGTCTATTCAATGGCATTACAAAACTGGGAAGAGCTATTATATTATTTAAAATTTCCCCAATTTTGTTCGATTGTAAGAAGAAAGTCTTCATAATAGTAAATTATGGGTGAATTATTCATTTACCGATACCAACTGTTGTTTTAGCTTCATATTTAAAATATCATTTTATTTTTAACAAATAATTTCATAATTGTTCAATTTAAAAAAATCTCAGCATTATTTATGCAATTGAAAATGCAGTGGAAATGCATTGAAGTAACCTCTGAGGTATATTAAACAGTCTGTGTAAATACATCTAAATCTCACTTCAGATGCAGATTCTGTGCCACTTGTGGATTCTGTTGATACTGATTTCATTTGATTGGTAACAGTGTCTTATTATTCTAATATCACTAAACACACTGGGCGAAATATCATCTAATTATAGTTATTGCCAAAATCCTTAACGGAATCGAGATATTGTAATTTTTTTGTCAATATCGCACACCTGTACTGTTTTTCTCTTTGTGCCTTAATGGCATCAAGTGTCTTTTAAACTCCACTGAGACTTCATAATCATTTGCCCGCACAGAGCTCAAGATGGCGACAAGCCGGCCGACAGCAAAAGGGAGGAAAGAAAGAAGAGACACAAGAATAAGGAGCGAGCAGAGGAGGAAGGAGATGGAGAGGAAGGAGGATGGGAGACTGTGAAGGGCGGCGCGCCGCTTGTGAAGGAGAAGCCCAAGATGTTCGCCAAAGGCACAGAGATCAATACTGCTGTCGTGGTCAAGAAACTCAGCGAGATCCTGCAGGCCAGAGGAAAGAAAGGAACAGACAGGTATGAAAACATCATCAGTCTTTCAATGAGTTGAGCTGCTAGACCCTCATGTCAATCATTTCATATTAAAAACAATCATATAATTTAATCTTTTATGTGGACTCCAAAGTTTTCAGATGGTAGGACCACTCAATATTCATAATTAATGAAATAATCATTTTCTAAAAAGTACAGTTTTATCAAGTTTATGCACTCGTGTATTCAAGAGAAATATTTTTTTAGTCACTACTTGAAAATAGAATGTTTACAATAAAAGTGTATTTCTCAGAACTCATTAAATATATATATATATATATATATATATATATATATATATTTGTTAATATACACGACTGTTCAAAAGAATGACGGCTGGTAAGATTTTTTTTTTCTGTTTGTTTCTAAAAAGTATCTTATGCCCACAGAGGCTGCATTTATTTGTATCAATAATACAGTAAAAACAGTGATATTTTGAAACATAACCAAAAACACAATACAGTAAAAACAGTGATATTTTGAAACATAACCAAAAACACAATACAGTAAAAACAGTGATATTTTGAAACATAACCAAAAACACAATACAGTAAAAACAGTGATATTTTGAAACATAACCGTTTTCTATATTAATATATTTTAAAATGTAATTTATTCCTGTGATGCAAAACTTAATTACTCCAGTCTTCAGTGTCACATGATCCTTCAGAATTCTTTAAAATGCTGATTTGTTGCTCAAGAAACATTTCTTATTATATTCTTAAATGTTGAAAACAGTTGTGCTGCTTCATAATTTTCCTTGGGTTTCTTTTAATCCAAAGTTCAAAAGAATAGCTTTAAAATATAATAGTTCAAAATATCTTTTGTAACATTATAAATGTTTTACTCTCACTTCTGATCAATTGAATGTGTCCTTGTTGCATAAAAGTGTTTTTTTTCTTTGGAAAGAAATTCTTACTGACCCCAAACTTTTGAAAGGTAGTTTAGCTACTCAGCATGTCATTTTTACATGGTAAAAAAATGAACGGGCATAAACACAACAAAAATGTTTTTGTTCTCTTGTCATGCAGAGCTGCTCAGATCGAGCTCCTTCATGCTTTAGCTGGCATTTCTAATGAGAATAACCTCGGTGAAGGCATCCTCGTCAAGATTAAGTTCAACATCATCGCCTCCCTATACGACTACAACCCCAACCTAGCCGCCTTCATGAAGGTGAGAAGCTCTCTGGCGTGCTGACGGTATTACATTACAGTCATCAAGCATTTCAGCTTAAAGAGGACCTATTATGCTTTTTTTGCATTTTCAGCTTTCTTCAGTGTTATGTTGCTCTTTGAGCATGAAAAAGGTCTGCAAAGTTACAAAACACAAAGTCCCTTCAGCGGAAGTCATTCTCTATATCAGTGTCACTGTTTCTGAACTCCCTGAAATTGAAAGCATTAATTGAATTGAATTGAAAGCATTTATTGTCATTTGTATTTGCATACAACGAAATTAGGAGCACTGCTCCTGAATGATCACACATATAACCAGACAATAACCACAACAAAAAATAAACTCTAGACTATACAGTACAGTTACAGACTTATTCACATTAACCTCTTATTTAGTGCATTTGTTTTAAGTCTTAATAATTAAAGTGTTCAAGTGGTGAAATTGCACGTTGACATACTGCACATTACATAAGACCGCAGTAGAGACAGAAGAAGAGATTTGAATAAAAATAATAAATGTAGTTAAATAACATGAGTGGAATAGTATTTAAACCCTGGCCTTTGCCTTTAATGCATTAATGCATTTTAGAGTCCGGATTGCCACTGGAAGAAGCTGTCCTTTAGTCTTGTTGTCCTTGTTCTTAAGGATCTGTACCGTCAGCCTGAAGGCAAAAGATTAAACAAGTGGTTCCCTGGATGTGATATTTCCTTGGTGATGTTAATGGCTTAATCTAAATTGTTTCCTGAGCACTCTAAGGAAATGCAGCCTTTGTTGTGCCTTTTTAATTATTTCTGAGGTGTTAGCAGACCAAGAGAGTTCGTTGGATATTTCCATCATATTCATGATAATTGGTGTTAATGCAACTGGTCTGTAATCATTTAAGTTATTTGTGGTTGCTTTCTTAGGAGCAGGGATGATGGTAGCAGATTTTAAACAGGGTGGGATGATGGCTAATGTCAGTGGTTAAGGTTAAAGATCTTTGTAAAGACCCCACCAAGCTGATGGGTACAGGCCTGGAGTACTTTGCCAGATACTCCATCCGGGCCAGCAGCCTTTGTTGTGTTCACTGTTTTGAGCACTCGCCTCACCAATTTGGCCAAAATCTGCTGACTGACTGCAAATCGGGGCAAGAATATGTGCAAAAGTGGTCTATTGTATTCCAGTCTTAACATTATGCCCTGTTTCACCCTTCTTTAGGTGGATATGTGGAAGAAGTGTCTGGACTGCATTGATGAGCTGCTGGACATCCTGTTCAACAACAACAACATCTTCATCGGAGAAAACATCATCGAGGACAGCGAGAACCTGGCCATTTCTGACCAGGTTAGTATTACATGTCACGTGAACAGCATTTCATGCTAATTTTTGACCAATTACAAATGTAATGTAAACTAAAATATGTTTTTAGTCTTTAATTTCTTCATTTTCAAACTTTAACCTGTCGCAGCCTTTGCGTTTGATAATCGCACTAAGACATGTCACGATTTCGGTTTTATTTCGATTTCATTTTGCAGCCCTAATTGGGTCTTTCACATGAGGGAGAATGTTTTCCCCACACAGATTTCGCACATCTTCAAGCTAGGGCTGTAGTCAACTAAAGAAAAGCTTAGTCGACCAAAGTCCTGTCCTGCGCAACGATTAGTCGACTAAAAAAAAAAAAAAAAAGACGCGATGTTTTGCATTTTGATTGAACATTTATTAAACAATTGTCATAGAGCATTTATAAAACAACAACGAAAAAACGTGTGTTTTTTTTTTTTTTGACACCTGGGATCCCCAGCGAAACGGTTCTCATTCGCGCTTGAATAAGGCCGGCGACACACTGGCTGCTTGCGTGAGCGTCTCAGCTGCGTTGGGTGTCTGTTTTTATTTCAGCTCTCATGTTAACAGGTTGGAGTTTGCACACTGCCTGCGTGAGACAAGCGTCTCAGGCGCGGCTCGAGCCACGTGGAAAACGCGTGCTTGCTAGAAATAGAACCGACGCCTTAGTGTTCCAGCAATGGGAGTGTTTTCTTTATTTAAATTTCGTTTTTCTTTAGGCCTATTTACATTTCGTTTTTCTTTAGGCCTATTTACATTTCGTTTTTCTTTAGGCCTATTTACATTTCGTTTTTCTTTAGGCCTATTTACATTTCGTTTTTCTGTATTTAAATTTCGTTTTTTCTTTATTTAAATTTTGTTTTTTTTTCTTTATTTAAATTTCGTTTTTTTCTTTATTTTAATTTCGTTTTTTTCTTTATTTAAATTTCGTTTTTCTTTATTTAAATTTCGTTTTTCTTTATTTAAATCTACCCTTTACTGTGTCAGTAATTTGTTAGTCAGAAAAATATTAGACTACCTTAAAAGTATTGCTTAAGTTAACAGACTGTGTGCGTTTTATATGACTAGTGCAGTGTCCGTTCTCGGAGAATATAAGCCCTGCTCGCGTGAGATGCGCCGCTTCCCGCTCGCGCTGTTCTGTAGTTTACTATTATTAATTCTGAACTTGTCGCGTCTCACGTGTCTGTCTATATTGCACCAAATGCGACACTGCACTCCCTTAAGTCGATTGGGTGAACGGTTCTCGAAATAATCAAAATGCAAACGGACAGACAGACACATAGAGATTACTACCTATAGCCTATTAATTACTGAGCGCGAAGCAGCAGTGCAGCCAGCCACAGGTGTGGTTCCCAAGTGTTCTACGTGGTGCGCTAAACTGTGGCGCTGTTACAAAATAGCCTAAATTAAAGCATTTAAAGTTGGGGATAAAACATAGGCTAATTATATTTAGAATACAGTAATATATAACTGCTTATAAAGGAATAAATATCAAGGAGTAAATCAATGAAAATTTCTTTATTGGTAAAAAAAAAAAAAAAAAATGCAACTGGTCGACCAATGAGAATGTCAGTCGACCAAGACGGCATCGACCGATTAGTCGACTAAACGACTAAAGTTGACAGCCCTACTTCAAGCAGTGCTTTATGCATTGCTACACTTTTGACAATGGGCCTTTTTTGCTTGTGTAATTTAGTTGATGTGACCGGTAAGGCTGTTTATGAACTGCGTTTCCTCTCTTCAGCCGTTCCGAGTACGTGGCTGTATCCTGACTCTGGTGGAGCGGATGGATGAGGAGTTCACCAAAATCATGCAGAACACAGACCCTCACTCTCAGGGTGAGTACAGACAGATTTCAACCTCTGCGCTCATTAGGACCGCGTGTGTCGTGATAAAGCTTCCTCTCACACTCTTGCAGAGTATGTTGATAACCTGAAGGACGAGGGCCGTGTGTGTGGCATCATTGACCGCCTGCTGCAGTATCTGGAGACTAAAGGCAGCACGGAGGAGGTGTGTCGCGTCTACCTGCGCAGAATCATGCACACGTACTACAAGTTCGACTACAAAGCCCACCGTCGAAGCCTGGGCCTACAGGGAGAGACAAAGGTGAGTGTCTCGCCATCGATGGAGAAAGATGTGGAGCCAGTAGGGGTGTGTGATATGTATCATCTAAGATAATAACATAATTGTTGTTTTAACAATGTGGAAGATGTCAATGTTGTGTGTCTCGCACTTCGCAAAAAACAAACAAAAACACTGTGTTATGTAGCCTAGTGGAATGCTGTTATAAAGACCCTGCAATTCAAGAGATGGCAGCAATAATGCCCCTTTGAGTTTTAGTTTTATACTTCTATGTGATATCCACCTTATTTTTAATGTAAGAGCATGTGTGGACATTTGCAACTTGTGCAAGGCTTCTAATACCATTCACTTCCATGTTACATGTGCAAATGCTGCTTTTTATTGCAAACTGGTATTTATTTTATTTACTTATCATTATCACATCATTGTTACAGAATGAATCAGCGTGAACAAATCGTATGATTCACAGTCCCTGAATTCAGAACCGCATTAGTATACAACTCGTACAACATTTACCTTACCAACATCTTTCCATGGCAGTAGTACGCTAGTATGTGGCTCCGAATTCAGCAAGTCACTTGCTTTGTTCCTCAAATTAATCAGGTGTTTGAACTAATAGGTTGAATAAATTACAGTGACCCTTTCATTTTAAAAAAAAAAATCCTTTTCAATATTCAGAATATTATTGTACTTGCAGTGTAAATACATCTAAATACTGCTTTATAAGCAGCTTCTCTGCTACTTCTGCAGTGCAAAAATGGATTTTGTTTTAAAATCTTTGGATTTTTGTTTTCTAAATGAATTTGATTAATTGTAAGAATTGAACACATTAGATTATGTATGTCTAAGCACATTATGAAAAAGCCCTTTATAAAATGCCCCTGGAAATTAATTTAAGGTGATAATAATAAAAAAATAAGTTTCTGTCAGTGCTGGGAACTGACCACCGCTCAGAATATGACAAGCTTCAGGAGTCAGTTGTCGCTGACAGAAATAATCGTCTCGTTATCGGCAAAAGCCCAGAAATAGAGATTTATTTTGTCAGTATCACACACCCCTAGGAACCAGATGGTTCCAGCTAACTGGTCCACTCATTCAGACTCCTAACCTCAGGCCTCTTTGTCCATTAGTCTGAGCAGGATCAGGAGGAGAGCGAGGGAGAGGACAGTGCAATCATCATGGACCGTTTGTGTAAGTTTATCTACTCCAAAGACCGCACGGACCGCATCCGTACCTGTGCCATCCTGTGCCACATCTACCATCATGCCCTGCACAGCCGCTGGTACCAGGCCAGAGACCTCATGCTCATGAGCCACTTACAGGACAACATCCAGCACGCCGACCCTCCTGTCCAGGTTCACACACGCTTTCTCTCTGAAGAACAGTTGGTTTGTGTGATTTGAGAGTTTCCTCGCTGAACTTGTCTTATCTCTTAGATCCTGTACAACAGGACCATGGTGCAGCTGGGCATCTGTGCTTTCCGTCAGGGCATGATCAAAGACGCCCACAACGCCCTCCTGGACATCCAGTCCAGCGGCAGAGCCAAGGAGCTGCTGGGACAGGGACTCCTCATGAGGAACATGCAGGAGAGAAACGCTGAGCAGGAGAAGATCGAGAAGAGGCGACAGGTACAGCCACATCACACCTGACAGTTCTCTCTTATGAAATCAATCACTGCAGTGGCTCATGTTCAAAATAAGATTAAATTTGTTAACTTTGATGCCTGAAGTCCTAAAAGGGCTGAAATTAGTTTGTTTTTTTGTTGCAGTTGTAAGGGTTTCTATAAGGGCTGTAATATTTTGTTTTCAAGAGAGATTTTTTCAAAAATACATTATATAAAGAAACAGGTTAAGTAAAAATATTGTGAAAGTGTAATAGTTCATATATTTAGCAAAATGCTGCTCTATATAGTTTCTAGCTAACTAACAAGAAATGGACATTAAATGGCTTTCCTGAGGTTTATGGAACGTTATGTGACCGTTTACAAGCCGTTTAATTGACGTCTTTGAAAATCTGATTGAGCGATTACATAAGACTTCGTACATAATACCATACCATTTATTTAGTGCTGCGGCAAATGCGGCGGCGCGCGCTGTGTATAAAGTGCAAAGGAAACTACGAGCATGCAACGTTGTTACATTGTAAATTAGTAAGTCACGAAAGAAAAGTAAAATACCAATAAATCACGTTACTGGTACGTGTGTTAGCTGAGAAGGATTTGCATGCAGGGGTGATTTTCATTCTATTCACCAGGAGCGTTTCCATGTTTCATTAACAGTTCTTGTTAATATTGTGTATTCGCCATGGTAACTGTCCTTTCAATATTAACCCCAAAATGCCACTTTATTTTCACTTTGTATTGTTTAAAAAAAAACACGACTCTCCCTCTTTGAAACAATGGATAAGGGGATCCTCGCTTCCATCAGAAGCTACTGTCAGGCCACATACCTAAGGATAACATCCCGAGGTTAATGAAATGTATTATATCCTCTTTTTCCCTCACACACACGCGCGCGCGCGAATAGTGATGAGTCGTTCATGAACGGTTGCGTCTGTCACGTGAAATCTAATTCAAAACATAGAACAGACGATCTGACTGGTTTTAGAAGATCATATAACCCGATACTAAAAAACAGACCAGGCCTCTATTTGAGACTGGCCTTTATTTACCCAAACCTGTCGTCACACCAGGCGTTTAAAAGAGACAGGCGTCTATTTGGGACTCTGCTATTATTTGAAGTTTTACGGTAATAATGTACCAACTGACAGGGTTCCTTGTATAGCTTACAGTATTAGTTGAAAGAGATCTTCCTTAAGAAATATGGTGCTGTGCCTGAGATATATCAAAACGAATCAATATTGCACCAAGTTTGGAATATAATCGAATCAAGAGCTTATGAATCAAATCAGTTTGTGAAACCAGTCAATAACCAGTTCTAGGTTTTATATAGAAAGTTTGGCCAGTAATGAAATTTACCACAATCTCTGGTTGTGGCTGATATTATGAACATATTATATTATATATAATTTTGCCAGCTTATAAAGCCCACAACCCTGCCCTAAAATGGCAAAACACTTTAAGTATACATTTATGCAAGTACTTGTTGTCAAAATTCCATTATAACCAAACTCGGTTCTTTTAGACTGTTATTAAACTCATCAAAATAATCAAACTTATCGATTGATATGATGTGGTTACCAATATCATTCATCCCTAGTTTTCATGCTTGTAGCTGGGTAAATTTGACGAGATCGAGGTTATGTTGGAGGATGTGTTTGTACATCAATTGAAAGTCCAAATAATCAATCTATTCAGTCTTCAAAAAGTACCTAAAGACTTTGCAAAATAATAATAATCCATTTGAACCAAAGAGATGCACTCCCTTCATATGATAAAGAGGTTTTATTCACAAATAGAGCACATCAAATATGGTAAACGGATATGAGGGTTACCAAGTGATTGAAGTTTTCATTTATGGATGAACTATGACTTCAATGTTTGTCGTATTGTTTTTTCAGGTGCCGTTCCACATGCACATTAATCTGGAGCTCTTGGAGTGTGTGTACCTGGTGTCAGCCATGCTGCTGGAGATCCCTTACATGGCGGCCCACGAGTTTGATGCCCGCCGCAGGATGATCAGCAAACAGTTCCACCACCAGCTGAGGGTGGGCGAGAGACAGCCACTGCTGGGTGAGTGAGGGAAAGAAGAGAGGAGAGATGGGAGATACAAATCAGCTTTTAATCTCAGTAATGCGAATAACCTCCCTCTCCCTCTCCCTCCATGTCCTCCTCAGGTCCCCCTGAGAGCATGAGGGAGCACGTTGTGGCTGCTAGCAAAGCCATGAAGATGGGCGACTGGAAAACCTGCCATTCCTTCATCATCAACGAGAAGATGAACAGCAAAGTGTGGGATCTGTTCCCAGAAACCCAGTGTGTGCGAGAAATGCTCGTCAGGTAGAGACTCGATACTCAACATCATTTTAGCATCATTCACATTTAAACTCAATTAACTTTTAGTTGTGTTTTCTGAACCTACAGGAAGATCCAGGAGGAGTCGCTGCGCACTTACCTTTTCACCTACAGTAGTGTGTATGACTCAATCAGGTACATGTGATCAACACACAGCCTATTGCTATATTCATGGCCAGAATTGGTTATCATTTACGAAAGATGTCAGTATTTTTATTTCTGCCTGAACTGTCCTTTTGAATGTTTTAAATGTAGCCCAGTGATTTTGCAGCTCTTCATCACTTTCTTTCTCTGTGTTCTACAGTATGGCGACTCTGTCAGAGATGTTTGAGTTGGAGTTACCCACAGTGCACAGCATCATCAGCAAGATGATCATCAATGAAGAACTCATGGTAAAGGAAAAACAACCAGTTTTAACCTAACTATTCCATCCGCTATCCATACTGGTACCTTTATTCATCTGTGTGTCGTCCGTCAGGCATCTCTAGACCAGCCGACTCAGACAGTGGTGATGCACAGGACGGAGCCCACATCCCTGCAGAACATGGCCCTGCAGCTCGCCGAGAAACTGGGCGGCTTGATGGAGAACAACGAGCGTGTCTTCGACCTCAAACAGGGCGTCTATGGAGGCTACTTCAACAGAGGTACATGATATGCTGGTGTTAGGAAAAACAAGACTTGATTAAAGATCATGTTCATATAAAGATCATTTTATGTTAAAATAACCATATGTAAGGAATAAGTGACAACTTATTTCTTTAAATTTAATGTAATTTTATTATAATTTAATTAGTAATAATGACTACATTCACATGCACCCTCATAATGCGATTATGATGCGATCAATTATATTGAGATTAAACTTTACCACGTGTAAATAATTGTATATCAATAATCGCATCAAACCATGTGGCGTATGCCTATGTTATTTGCTGTGTTTGCCATGTTTATCACAGCGCAGAATAATATCCAATACATCCATAGAAATGTGTTTTGCATTTGATTTAAGTGGATTAAAACTGGCCAGTAACACCTACTGTATATTTTGTGCATGCTTTGGGGTATAAAAATAATTGCGGTGTATATATGCGGTATGAATAATGGCAGTAAAAATAACCACACTTCTTGGCAAATAAATCAGAATTATGAAAATTGCATGTAAACTGGAATGAAGAGTTTAATTACTCTGATTATTGTAAAAAATTATTTGTAAAAAAAAAAAAAAAAAAAAAAAAAAAAAGCATTATTGGTCCACAAGTAAACAGCTGATGAATAATAGAAAAATAATATATTATTTACTGATAATTATGATGATGATGATTAATATACTTTTTTTATATAAATGCTATAATATTTAATGGGTATTATATTTTATAATTTAATTAGGGTTTATTCAGGTTTAATAAATAATTAAGATTTGTTTTGTGTTTTTGAAAGAATCCTCTTATGCTCTCAATGGCTGCCTTTGATTAAAGATTCTGTATATTCAGAGTCTATTTGAATATATTTAATAGATTAATGATGCTAAAAATTCAGCTTCACCGTCAAAGAAATAAATTACATATAGAAAAATATATTCAATATGTTGAAACATTTTTTTTATCAAAATTATCTATGTACCCCACCATAATTTCACATGACTTAAACCTCTCTTTCTCGCACACAGATCAGAAAGGTGGTTACCAACAGAAACAAGGCTACCAGAGAGGTAATTATCATTTATGAAGCCGTTTGCACACTCAACCATGAAAGAATATGTCAGTTTAGGGGTGTAACGGTACTGTCACAGTTTGGTGCATACAGTCAGACGACGAATACAGTCAGTCACAGGTGATCCACACTACAGTCCAGAAGCAGGTGCCCACAGAAATGCAACGCTGTTTGCTAACCGCCACAACAGAAAAAAGAGACAATCTTACGCACCAACCCAAAACAAGAGTTCAGATGACACGCGAGAGCTTGCTAGTAGTCTACACGCTGATTTCTGCTGTTATAATGAGGGGGGGTAGTGGACATCATCCAAATGTGCCAATCACTGGAGCTAGGCAGAAACAGACGACAGGAGTGCAAAAACTAAACTCTTCATAGTTTTATTTCTCATTATTCTATTTATTTATTTTTGTACTTTTATAACACAAGAGATGCTTTTCCGTTTTGTAGCTGATCGTGACCAAATAACTTGTTTTGTATCAACCCTACAAAATAATGACCTAAGCAAGAGTGCACATTGTGTTTACTGCTCAGTGCTTAATACACTAAAGGCTGTTCTGTAGCAACTACCTCAGGGGGGATTTAAGGCCTCTATTTGGACAAACTGTGATTTGCTAGCCTGGGAAAACCCAGACAGCTTCCGGCAAATTTAGATTTGCTCTGCAAGTAAGTCTGGCAAAGAGCTCATTCAAGTCCATTTCCCTATGCCGAGAAATGAATGAATGAATGAATGAATGAATGCTTTATTTCATTCATTCATTCATTCATTCATTCATTCAAATCAAGGCACCAATCAGAAACGTTGAGGCGGGCTTTACACATGACGATCGCTCTGATTGGTTTTAGGTCTAGCCTATCCAGAGGCATTTGAGCGACGTCCACTCCGACGTCCGTTGGTGAAGCACATCAACTTTTAAATGCATTATTATATTCAAATTGCAAACACATGAGGACAGTCTCCATGAAAGACCCACTGGCAGATGAGCGTGCTACTACATTTCTCTCCGAAACGGTAGGAAATTAAATTTGATTTAATAGAGGATTTTAACTGTGACAAGATGATTGACAGGGCAGTTTACGTGACGGGATGCACGCGACTTTTTTGCTACACATTCAAAAGTAAATACATTTTCTTCACAAAAAGAGTACATATGGCGTAGTGTGACCATAGACTGTAAAAAAATAGTGTAACAGGCGAATTGGGACGCAGCATATGGCTTTACACATGACAATCTCTGATTGGTTTTAGGAGTTTTAGGTCTATCCAATTGTGCCCAGAGGCATTTGAGCGACGTCCGTTGGTGACACCCTTTGGAAATGAGTTATTAAAGGAGCTTTGCCAGTCCATAACTCAGTTACTACTGAGAATGGTCTGGTTTTAACCAGGCTAGTGATTTGTACTACTGTCAGTTCAAAATACATGAAAAGAAACCTAGCATTGGGGATTTGTTGCTTTTTCCTGTTGTACTGAACTCATATCGAACCGTGACCCCAAAAGTGAGGTACGTACCGAACCGTGACTTCTGTGTACCGTTACACCCCTAATGAAAGTCCATACACACTCAGACTGTACGCTTGTGTGCTTGTCACTTGTGGTCACTTGACGCGGCTGCTGTGAAATGTTGCTGAAAAAGTGTGTTGAAGTGCTTTTGTGGGTGAAAGTGCTTGTCCTCTAAACACTTTTCACTATGCAGCTGGAGACCAGAGGGGAGGTTACCAACAGAAGCAAGGTGGTTACCAACGAGGTGGTTATGAACATGTTAAATCATTAATCTCTTCATCTTACTCACCTGTTCACTCATTTCTACCTTCACCAATGAATGCGGTGGCAACTCTCCATCTGGTTGTTCTAAGGCCCCCTTTACCTTTTCTTGCTCACTATCTTGTTCTTCCTTGAGAAACTCAAAGCAGCTTTAGTGTAAACAGTGATATGAACAGTAAATGCCACATATATCACTTCTGAAGTTCAATATCGCTGTCTCTTTCTGCTCTCTGTTACTGCTATAGATCAGAAAGGAGGTTACCAGCAGAAACAGAACTACCAGCGAGGAGGATACAGGAACCAGAACCAGAGCTCATACTGATCCCAGTGCAGCCTGTTCAAACACGGCTTCATTCCAGAACCAGACTGCGGGTTCCTCTGCTTTGCTCTTCATCCACAACTCCAGATCTGTTGCATTACATCAGCCTTACCCTCTGTTTTACAGTGCTTTAGTTGCAGATAACACCAAAACATATAAGCCCGCTTTTATTGTCAATGCATAAAGTGGCACCACAATTACCATGTTTCTCTGTGTACTTGAGTATTATTAGAGTACTTGAGTTTACAGTGTTGGGGGTTCTGGAGTAGCAGTTATGGAGATAATACAAAATATCAAGTTTTTTGTGGTGAATTAATAAACATTATTCAGTCAAAATGAAGTAGAGTTTCCGTCAGTCATTTGTGTTGAGGTTTCAATCTCATGCACTGGTTTATTGCAACAGTATTTTCTTTCATTGACGATTGAAAAGATTGCAAGCTTGACGATTCCTATTGAAATGGCTGGATTTCGCATGCAAATATTCACAGAACATTGGCATATTTCAAGCATCATGTGTACCGTTTCTGATGAAAATGATCTGTAAACCTGTTTAACAACGTTGCAATAAATGCTTTGGTAAAGCAAACATGAAGAATTGGAAGAAACCACCCTACCATTGCTTGAAAAAGTATCCTGTCAGTCTATGGAAGGCCATTTCTGCTACACGAAAAAATTCTGCATTTGTAAATTGTAATCGACATACAAAGTCATATTTATGAAATGCGTTCAAAACGATGACCTAAGCCGAAATTGAAATTATGACATAAAAAGTAAAATAGACAAAATTGCAATGTCATAATTTGGACTTTTTATCTCAATTTTGTGTTAGGCTTACACTGCAAGTAAAGTGAACGCAACAGAATAAAATTAATTGTGTTTATTTGCATGAGAATCATCAGCACAAAACTCATGATCATGGCAGGCCTAGTGGGAAATCTGTTTTCTGAAGGCAGGTGTTTAAACAAACACGTTTTCTGTGTATAACACTGTCCCCCACAAAATCCACAGACCTTCAGTGATTTACACGTTCTTGACCTATATAAACATTTACTAAATGTCAAGCCATATGATAAACCATTTATCATAGCGACCACTAAACAAAATATTACTGACGGAACGCATGTAAGGACAAAATCTGACTAAGGCGTATTAATATATTGCCCGTAAAACAAAGCGAGGACTGATGTTAAAGTCACATTGCATTTGAGACTTCGGCAGCTGGTTTTCTGAATGTTTTAATTTAAGTTGAAGGGTGTTTGGAGTTAATTTTTGGCTCTTGTTTGTAAGTATTGACTGTTCAGGACAAAGTCTAGTACAGTCTTTTGTCTAACACATCCCTCTCCTTCCCAAGATCCAAGGTCAGTCTGACATCTGCTCGGTTCCCTTCTCATTTCTGATGCATTTTTTGGCATCTCTTTTATTTTATTTTTATGTATTCTAATAATTATGCAGATGTTAATTCAATCAGTCGTAGCATCAGTGCATTTTCATATGAATTAACTATGTTGTGACTTCAAAGTGGTTATTAACCAGTAACTATATCAGTGTGGTTCCAAATCCAGTGTATCAAATTTTTATTTAAAACTTAAACTTGTCAAACATTTAAAAATTAGCTATTGATTTTGTCATATTTCACAAAGTTAGGGCACTGCCCTTCAATCCTAATGTCCCAAAGTTCAAACGGCACATCAGTCATTAACCAGCATACCTAAAACGAACCTCCCCTCTCTCTGCCCCATTCATTTGCTCTCATCCTATCTGTTTATTTGCACTGGAAAGTTGCACCGAACCTGCATATGTTAGTCTTGGCGTCCATAATAACAGGTGAGAGAAGTCATTTTGGAAATTTCCTGACAATTTCAGCCTTTTCACCCCACGTCTGTGGTAGTACCATTTTTCCGGAGTTGGGCACTAAAGGGAATCTTTTTCTGCTTCTTTCCCATGTTTATATGCTTACAGGTGTCACTGATGTCTGTGGAAACCAAATCATATTGGTCTGTATAGGTAGATGTGGCTGTATGCAGGCATATAGGCTATACAACGCATATGAACTGAATGAGCATTGAAATTGCACAATATTAAAGGATTTCTGAAAGAACAGCTGCAATGTGCAACTCTTAAGATTAGATTTGTGTAGGGATCAATAGTTCACCACTTTAAGTTTCTTAGTGTCTTCAACAACTGTCAGAGCAGTGGAGATGTGTTCTCTTCTTCGGCCTCCAGCGTTAAGTCGTCTCATATCTGTGCGGCTCAAGAGTGTGGCTGCCCCGCAGTCCCTGAGGACAAAACATGATCTAGACCTCTGTAACCCCTCATCGCCTGGCTTTCTGACCTTTGAGGATCCTCAAGCATTCAAGGTGAAGAGTTTCTGGGAGCTGATCCGAGCCCTCGGAGTCTTCAGGCTTTGCTCGTTCCCTGTGCTGGTTAACAACTGTGGTAAGGTGAGGACATTGTGTTAACCACTAGTGAAGCAAACGCAATGAATCAATGAAGTCACCACTCATAATTACTAATTAAATCTAGTTTATTTGTATAGCACATTTCACAATACATAGTTTCTAAGTTGCTTCACAGAATGATTGTCAAAGTAATGAATATGCAGCTACAGATGGTACTCAACCAGAATGCATTTTTATAATAAGATAATACAAGTTATGTGGTTAGTAAACATCATGTATGTAGTTAAGCAGACCTATAATGAACAATGTTAGGCAATGATTACAAACTTGTGATTGTGATGATTACAATAAAAGGATGATTGACAGTTTTGTATGTTGATCTAAAAAGCTGGACTCATCAGATGTCTTCACGATAGTTGGTGCAATCTGTACTTGCTTTGGGATGCCAGAGCATTTTAGGCAAAAGATGATAATTTTGTGATTTGATAATTTCATCATATTTATACTTGTAGTACAAGTTTATGAGAAGCATTATGTGAATGCTTGGCTAAGTTGTCTTTAGTCTGGGTTTATATGTGTCTGAGACTCTGAGCCCCAAACATTTTCAATAAGGCTATTCCAGAGTTTAGGAGCCAATAACTCCCTTGGGTGCAAGAGATCTAATGTTTCAGTGCCCAAGCTTTAAAAATAGTTTTTCCGCTTATTTGACTATTATCTTGTTTATCAGCAATCAGAGATTTTTTCTCAGTCCTGTCGAAAACTATTTGTTCTCCCTATTCGGGTAACAGTCTCTAGTCTATAAAATGGACTACATATGCCATAGTATGATTTAAGTGGTTAGAATATAGGTTATCATAACTTGTAATTAATGATTAAAATTGTACTTATGGTCATATAGTCCTGGAGAGGACGGTCCACGGACAACATCTACTTATAGTAACATTTCTCGTTATCTCTTCTCTAACAAAGCTAATGACCTTTACGAGGACGGTTTTGGGTACGCGAGGTTTCTCCATGGTCGTACGCCCATCCGTGTACGCTCAGTTTGTTGCCGGGGAAACAGAAGGAGAGATTGCAGACTCCATGCAAAAGATGAGCTCGCTGGGGCTCCACCCCATGTTAGCCGTCCCCATTGAAGAGGACCTGGGAGAGAGCACTGGGTAAGGCATTCAGATTTTCCATTAAAATATAACCTCACTTTAATAAATCAGACAGCATTGAGTGGATCAAGTGCATTGTTGCCTCTATGAGGGCATATTTTTGTAAACACAAAACATAGATCATCGTTTCATGTTTATAAAAAATAAAAAATAAACTTCCTCCTTGAATTTTTTGCACGAATAAATTTGTTCACAAGATGGCAACACTGCCCTGGCCCTTTGCTCTCGTGTAAAACCGAAGCATACTTGGGCTTTACTGAACTCAGAAGCTGAGCTGCACCACATGGCCCAGTGAGCCCAGATATGCAGCTGCACCATGAGACCCACTAAGCCCAGAGGCTGAGCTGCATCACGGGACCCAGTGAGCCTGCACTTGGAGCTCCACATTATACAATTCTCAGGCTTTTTTGCCCTATTGTACCAATAACTTTTTAGGTGAATTTGCAGTGATGCAATATAGTTTGCAATATAGTTTATAGTTTGATTTATTAAGTGGTGGGATTGTAAAACATTTCATTCTCAGCAAGTACTGACTTTGATCGTGGCACACATTATATCTACAGGGAACAGCGATATGAAGACAACCTGGCAGCCATGCTGGATTGTGTCCTGATGTCTCACATTAATGGCTGGAGTAAGAATCCCATGATGCAGCTGAAGATCACAGCATTAGTCAGCCCTGAGCTGTGTGTGGGTGTTTCCTCTCATCCCAACATAAAGATTGATAATTATCAGTTGAGATTAACAAAGATTAAGGTTCTTTGTCTGATACACTACCAATCAAAAGTTTGGAATAATGAAGTTTTTTTATGTTTTTGACAGAAGTCTCTTATGCTCACCAAGGCTGCATTTATTTATTAAAAAATACAGTAGTAATTTTAAATATTATAACATTTGAAAATAACTGTTTTCTATTTGAATATATTTTAAAATGTATTTTAGTCCAGTGATCAAAGCTGAATTTTCAGCATCATTACTCCAGTCTTCAGTGTCACATGATCCTTCAGAAATCATTCTAATATGATGATTTGATGCTCAAATAACATTTCTTACCAACTTACTAACTATATTAAACCCTGTTCAGGTTAAGCTGACGTCTCTGCTGAAGACAGAACAGTATGATCTGAACTTGCTTGTGAGAGCCATGGAGGGAGAGGTACAGTAGCACACCATAAGCTTACTGTAATCTGCTGTTTATTTCTATTTATTCGTATTGCTTTAGATGGTTTTCTTTTTCACCGATAGGAAGTTGTGTTTCCTGGTCTGACTGAGAGTGAAAACACACACTTATTATTCAGCCTTCAGAGACTCAACAAAATAGGAAAGGTACCAAAATTTGAACGCACAAGTTAACAAAATGTTAAAGCTAAAAAAAAGATAATGCTGGGAATGACTGAACATACTATCATGTGTTTAGGCAAGTGTTGATAAAGTCCGTGTCCTGGTGGACGCCGAGTACACTTACATGAATCCTGCCCTGTCACTCATCACCATGGCGATGATGAAGAAATTCAATCAACAAAGTGCCTGGATCTGGAACACATATCAGTGCTACCTTAAGGTTGCACACGAACCTTCATTATTTAGTGTTAAATTTCATTTAAAAAAAAAAAATTTCTGTATAAAAAGCAGTCTATCTCTAATGGCTTTACAGATATACTTGTTTCTTCACATACAGGAATCAAAGAATCTATTACTCGATGCCGTTCAGACATCCATTGATCAGAGTTTCTGTATTGGGGTTAAACTCGTCAGAGGTGCTTACATGGACAAAGAGAGAAAACTAGCCCAAAAAGAAGGGCGAACAGATCCAATTCATGAATCATGGGAGCACACTAATGACAGGTGATTCTTTGACTCCAAAGATTAAACATTAAAAATTGAAAAAAAGTTATAATTGAGAATTTCCAATGGGTATAAATAACCTGGAAATATATAAGACTGATTTACTGGTGTGATTTACTTTTTTTACAGTGAATTTTGGATCCATATTACTCTTTGTGATTGCACTGTATAATATTTATAAATAAAATTCATTGCCACCATTTAAAAAAAAATATATATATATCTAATAGGCTACAATTACCTTTTCCCCTTACAATTTGTGTTTTGCAAGTGCTGTAAGTCCTTTTAGAGCCAGTTTAAATGTCTTAATTTACTTACAGTTATAATGGATGTCTGGAGATCATGCTGAACCTCATTTCAGAGAAACCTGAACGCTATATGATTATTGTGGCCACTCACAATGAAGAATCAGTCAGACGGGCAGTGACATGGTACACCTTCATAAATCACTCATCACACTGACAAGTCATTATCAGCATTGTAAAGAAGATCAGTGTTTATTTGCATGTTGTTTCTGTGTTTTAGGATGGAAGAGTTGGGGCTTCACAGAGATGGAAACTCTGTCTGTTTTGGTCAGCTGCTGGGCATGTGTGATCATGTCTCTCTTACTCTGGGTGAGTCTCATTTTATTCAGTAGCACTGAATGAATTCATTTCCTTCACATTCATCTTCTCTTCTCAGCCCAGCATGGTTTCTCAGTGTACAAGTCAGTGCCGTACGGCTCAGTGGACGACACACTGCCATATCTGGTGCGAAGGGCTCAGGAGAACCGCACTGTGCTCCAGGGAATCCGTAAGGAGAGAGATCTACTCAGACAGGAGCTCCGCCGCAGACTCAAAGAAAAGATCACAGGGGCCAGATAGAAAAACTTCAGAAGAGAGAGAGAGAGAAGAAAGAAAAATCAGGGTAAAGGGCAAGTGGCAAAAGACTTTCAATATATCTTAACTCGACTGATTAACACATTAGCCTTTGAAAGTCCTTCTAAAATAGTGCCTTCTAGTGGACATTTATGATGATTTAGAATTGAAGTGAGCATGAAATCAAAACTGTCCCTTTCTTAATGCATGTTTCTTATCTTACTATATAGAGTTGCATTAGAATCAAAATGCACAATTCATCAGTCCAAAATATTCCAAAGAAAACAAATTGGCTTTGTAACATATATTGCATTAAAATCCACATCAGAAGCACATTATTCATCACTGTGGACATTCAGGGGTATTTGCCATGGTTGTCAGTTCAAGAACAACAATGTGAGACTCGACTAAAATATATTAAATTATATCAAACCACTTTTCTAATATTTCCTCATTTGAAGTGTCTCTCTCTGCACCCTGTGCTTGAGTGTAGTGCTGTTTACCTAACCTTATTTTAAACCCTCTCTTTGTCTATCACCAAATGGAAAAGGAGGAAAGAGAAATCAATGGAGGTGGGAAAATAAAGGAGGGGGTTGAGGTAATTATCACCTGGACTTTAATGACTGTTCCTGAGTTTCTAACGCACACCCACTCTCAACACCTGACCATGAGCAAATGTTGTGCAGAACTGGAACCTGATGGTTCAAATACTGTGTGAGAGAGATGGCTTGTTTTCACAGATATGTCAGTATGATTTATTTTTATTTTTAAATTATATTCTCACTTTCATGTTCTGTCACAATTTGAATGTGTAATACTTTTTTACTTTCTTTCTGAACTCTCTGCGCCCTATTGCATGTAAGTAACTTATCTTTTATTGTGGTTGGCTGGCACAATGCAGCAGCCTTATCCACATTTTTTGTCAAGAGTTTCAGTAGGTTCTTTATCTTACAATTTGAAGAATTTTAAAAATCTGCAAAAGCAAACTAACCTGTTGACTGTTTGCCTCATTCGAGTATTGGTCAGGTATTTGACCAATGAAATTAGATTTACTAATAGATTTTATTTCATGACAGGAATAAGGAGCACTGTTATGTTGTGATGTATGTTAATTAATGTTGTAATATGTTAATTAATGTGCAATGACTTTATACTGTATACAGTGTAAGGTATATGAACACTTTCTGGTTAGTGGAATATTAGTGTGATATAGTTTAATGTGATGAACCACATCTATGGTTACTTTGCTAGGACATCCAGCTAGGGGACAGGAAAGGTCTTGCAGTGTTTGTTTGCGGATGCAAACTGATTTCACATTTTGGTATGTAATTTCAATGCAATGACATTCAAACATTTAAGTGTTTAAAACTTAAACCTGACCACCATGGATTTGATGGATTTGATGTATACACACACACAATTTAAAAACAAATAATAATAAAAAGAAATACAGTTAAACTCATTCAAACTTTATTTTCTAATTGAAGAATACAAATTGAGAAATAAGAACTAGAAATATACAGCTTTATTCGACTTCATCAAGCATTGGTTAGGATAAAATGTACTAAAAACCTTCTAACAATCCCATGACTAGCATAGTTAAGATTTTCTTTTTCAACCATAAACACCAATAAGTTTTACATTTTAAACTATTACAATGTTTGGGATTGTCTCTTTTTGTCTCGCATGGCCTCCAATGCAGTTATATAATGTGCAGTGCTTCCATCATCTTCAGCGCAAAGTCATTGACTGATGCAGTATCCTTGCAAACTTAGCCTTACATGTTTTATCTTCAGAAAACGGCTCTTCCACCAATGTCAAAGTAGGGCCCCTGACCATGAGCATGAGAATGCTGTGGCTGTCTATAAATATGCCTGAGGGGTAAATGCAGGGAGGATCGAGGATCCTGGCAAAGACGGAGTGAGTAGGAAGGAAAATGGTTATAAAGGGATGGGGGAGCAGGGGAGGAGAGTGAGGTATCAAAAGGAGGGAGCAAGGAAGGGTGCAGTACCATATCTGGCAAGTAGGGGGCAGCAGAATTGAGCTGCGAGAAGGTGCCAATCTCAGTAGGAGCTACAGAAGGGTATGCGCTTGATGAGGTAGGACATTGTGGATGGTTTGAGATTGGAGGAAGTGGGGGATTTAATTGAGAGGTGCTTGAGGTTTGGATTGGGTGAAAGGACTGGGAGGTGATTTGAGTGGGGTTTCCAACTTGGGGTTGAATATGAGGGAAGGAGGGATTAGGGTATGACTGGGTAAAGGTAGATTGAATTTGGGTTGGGTTTGGGATCGCAGGGACACTATAGATCGAGTTAGATGAGGGCAGAGTCAGACTCTGAAGAGGATGTTGAGCAGATGGGATAGAATTTGGGAAGGGGTAAGAAGTGTGAGATGATGTTGGTGCAGGATTTTGGAGAGGGCCAGGTGTAGTGTGTTTCGGCAGAGATGCAGGGAATGGGGGGACCGGGAATGCTGTGGTATGGTGCAGTGTGTTGGAAACCGACTGCATAGGGCCTTGATGGATAACATTGGTGGAAGGAAAGGAGAAGGATCCAGTTGTTGAATAAATTGGGTTTGGGATTGCTGAAATAGTGCACAGACCTGAGGATTGGGAAACTGGAAAAGAACAAGTTGTTGGAGTTTGAGCAGATCCAGGGGTACTCAAGTTGAGGTTAGGGATCTGTTGAAAAGGGGGAAATGGGAAGACTGATGGGTTTGTCATAGAGTTAGGGGTGGACTGTGCTGCTGGAGGGAAGGGGAATGCAGTTGGCGTCGTATTTGAGTCAGAAGGAGTGGGAATTTGATTAGGGTTGCACTGCGACACCGGTTGGAAGGGTAGGGCAGATTGGGGTAGACTTTGACATTGAGGGGATGTTGGATCTGGGTCGTTTGAGGACTGCACTGGAGGGAAAGGAAAGGCTGTTTGGGTTGGGTTTGGGATAGCAGGAGTTGTTTCATTGGATGAGCTCAATCCACCGTCGTCCACCTGATTTTGGCAAGGGTCAATAGTTAACCTAGAACCTTGACAAGAAGAGGGGGGGATAGATTGGAAAGGGGGATTTGTAGGTGTATGGGGACTTAGGTTGTCTTGGGATTGGTCTGTTGGAAGAATAGAGTGGTAGGATGATGAGGAGAGAAGGTGTGGAGAGGTGGAGTGAGAGATGGGAGGGTACGAAGAGCCTGGGGGAGAGGTCGTAGAGGAGGGCATAGTCGTAGAGGAATTTAGACCAGGATAGTCTGATGAAGGTATAGAGGAATATGTGGACATAGAGGGTGGCGATGAAATTGTGGAGGGCTGGGGGTGCTCAAGCCCAGAGTTCTGTGTAGAGGACACCATGGAATAGATGGAAGGTGACTGATGCAAAGGCACTGATGCATGTGATGAGGATCTGAGATGATCAGTTGGGAAAGTTGATGTGTATCCAGGAAGGTCCATCATTTGACCAGACCTGTAAAAAAAAGTAGACTATCTTTAATCCTGCTCAAAAACATTGAAAATTGTTTAACAGACATAAGCACATGGACTTACCCATCCATCAGTGTGTTGTTCACATTATTTTCAGGAGTTGTCTGTGGATGACTTTCCATTGAAGAGGGAATCTCAGAGGTCAAGAATGATTGTCCAAGGACAAGTGGTTGGTCAGAGACTGTCTGATCTGGGAGGGATGGTACTTCTGTGTGAAAACCTGAGTCTGTAATTGGGAGGGCGGAGTTTATAATGGAGAGGGCGGAGCTTGGGAGTTCCACTGATTGTGGGAGGAGCTCAGTGGAATCACAAGGGTCACATGACTCTGAAAGAGGGAAGCAGGAGAGCAATATTTGAGAAACCAAGAACTTTATTTTTAATTAAGTATTTTTGTGAAGAGAACAGAATAAATCATGTATTTTTTATGTGTCAGTTGTGTCTTGGTTTTGAAAGACTATAGATTCTGAAGTAAATAAAAATACATTATTATCCTCACCAATATCCAACGATTCCTCTTGATTGCATGTAATTTTCCTCTTCAGCCTTGCATCTCTTTGTCTGAGGAAAACAACAGAAAAATATTCCGCTCTCAGTCCAGATGTCTTAAATGTCTTTTGTGTTTAAATAAGAAATTATGTGTACTATTAGTGAACTATTATTTAATATTGGTGTATAATTGGTGTTTAACTTACTTCTTGCAGTTCATGCCATTCTCTCTAAAGCCTTTCGCAAAAGGATTTGAGTTTATTTTCAGTTCAGTGATCTAGGAGAAAATAAAGAAAAAAATTATTTTCAAGAAAACAGTCTGTAATTATTTGTTTATTAAATGTGGCTTTTTCATTGTGTTAAAATTATTTTATATTAATCTGAGAAATGTATTTTTGCTTTCACCTTGTTGTTCTGGTATGCAGTGACTGTAATAAACTGTGTTTCTGGGAAGGTGAAAGAGTGCTGGGCTCTTCCCCACATCAGCACATCACGGGCCTCGATCACATGCACTCGTGGCTGGTATCGATGTAGGGAATGGAGAATGATCTTTAGGAGAAAGAGTGTGGGAAATCACTGTTACAGTTGTGGTATTGCTGAAGTCATGATGCCCAAAACAAAACGTATATAACACTTTATAATCACTCAGAAAAGGGAAGTTAGAGAAAAGAAAAGAAAGAAAAGAAAAGAAAAGAAAAGAAAAGAAAAGAAAAGAAAAGAAAAGAAAAGAAAAGAAAAGAAAAGAAAAGAAAAAAGAAAAGACTTGCATCATTTGTTTCCTCTCACAATCCTGGTTTGATATCTATGTTTAATATCGTATTATCCATGCAATGAAATTCATTCAAGTGCACAAATAGTTTTTGGAGCCACTGTATATTATAGAAAGTGTCAAAAGCATTGTAACAAAGTATTCTGCTTCATTTTAACTATACATTACAGTGCTGACATAGTTAAACACCTTTGAAAAGTTAGTTTTACCTACATTTAAAATAGCAGTATAATAGATTCGATAACTTTATTGGGAATTTTAAAACGGGTATTGAAAGATGCCTTTTTACTCACATATCCTTGTGCGTCCAGAGTGTTATTGGTGAGTTTGGCCCGGTGGAAGGATATGCTTCGGTTCTGCCAGTGTTCTCCAGTTGCGGGAGAGTCTGGGTGGATGAAGACACGGTCCGGCAGCCGAGCCTCTGCGCCGCCAACCACCTGCCAGCTGCTGTCTTGGAAACGATAGCGAGAGGAATCAACAGGTACAATGTCTAAAAGAAGAATGTAACGCAGAGTTGGGTTCAGCCCTGACAGCTTCATTCGCAGCTGTGGAAACATTCTCCTGAGGAACAGAGAAGGATGAGAAAGGTTATGGCATTTTACCAAACTGACCAAATGTGTCGTAGAGTTTGCTGCTGGATATATTCTTTCCATTCTCAAAATGTGCTCACCTGCCCTTCTTAGTGACGATCATCTCAGTGCCAACTGTGCTGAACTGCTTCCACAGAGACGCGTTCTCAAGCTCCATTTTGACATTATCCTGTGGAGTCCCAGGAGCCTCTGCAGTGGCCGGAGGAGGCTGCCGCAGTCGAGCGGGAAGCCCACGGGCTGCCATGTCACATGTAGTGGGATACATCGGCACATGTGCTGCGGGTTCACGATCTATAGGAGAGATGGGCAGACAGGAAGCAGAGGGTGATATCTGCATGTTAGAATGAAACTTTTAATATCCATTGTATTCTTTATAGTGGAAAGGGTTCTTTAGATTATTAAAATTTAATTTTTACAGGAGAATACAATTTTATTTTGGGAACTGTTCACTAAAAGGTTTTTTGGGGGTCCAAAAATGGTTCTTCAATGGCATCGCCTATATTGGAACCTGTTTTAAAGAAGTCTCAACGTGTTAGATAATGGCCTGATGAGTGTTTTATCAGTGAAACATACTGGAAATTTCTTAAAAGTCTTCTAATGCACTGCTTATCTCTACTCAGACAGTGCCATAGTGTCGACCCACATCTGGTACCCGTGGAGTCCACATGCACCAGATGTGGCCCGGATCTGGGCCAACACTATGTTGCTGTCTGGGTATTCAACTATAAGCCCTATTTTCACAGACAGGGTTTAGATTAAGCCAGGATTAGGCCTTAGAAAAAGCAGTTACACTTTATTTTACGGTGTCATTGTTACAGTGTAATTATATATTTAAGCACTGAGTAATATTAATTAAGTGCATACTTACTATAGAGTTAGGGTAGGATTAGGGTTTGGTTGAGGGTTAGTTGCATGTAATTATGCATAATTAACTGTAAATACTATTGTAAGTACATGTAACAAGGACACTGTAAAATAAAGTGTTACCGAAAAACATTACTGGTGTGCATCTTGATTTTAAGATTTGTCAGTGGAAGTTTCTGTCAGTTAAAGCTCAAACATGCATGTTAGTCTGGGACTAGCTTAAGCCTTGTCTGTGAAACCGGGGATACATATTTAAGACTTAATTATTCTAAGCACTCAGCACTCTAAAAAATAAAGGTTCTTTATTGGCATTTTTGATTCCATGAAGAACCTTTAACATCTATAATCCTTTCCTATGCTCAAAAGGTTCCTTATTTTTAAAAAATGTCTCTTTTAAGAACTGTTTGGTGAACCCAAAATGGTTCTTCTATGGCATCGCTGTGAAAAGCCCATTTTGGAAGGAGTGAACTGAAGTGCTGTTCTCAACTCACTTTCTCCCATTAAATCTCTGCAAACACTTACATACTTTTCTTTTATGATTTTTTTCCATTGCATTGAAAGATCTGAACTCTGTCTTACCTCTATAATAGCAGTCGCTCAGTCTCTGAGGTCCCAGGGCCAAACTAGGGTACATTTCCACACCCAGCATGTTTCTAGACGTCCTTTTGTCCTTGCTTCACTTTTGAGTTTATCGGTATCAGATCAACACCTCGCTCACTGAGCTTTCATAATAGAGAAATTCAGTTTCAAAGTCTTCTGCTGTCTTCGTTCGAGCCTCCGATGACTCTTCCTTTCTGTATCTTCTCTTCTAATGCCTCTGCGTTTGTCTCCTCGTGTGTTATATAGGTGAGCACACCTTCACACGTTTACCAAATGGTGGTGAGGTCTTCACACTTCATCCCTCTTCTGTTTCTTCAGGGTCCATCTTTTGGGCCCAGGTCTTCTGGTCTTAACACTATGGCTAAATAAACACTAGTCTGTTTCTCATACACACACACACACACACACACATTGCTTAGCACATCAGACTTAAAACATCAATGTAGTATTTGTCCTTCGTCTGCTTCATCTAAAGTTATTTTCTAGACATTGAGTTGTGTCTGAATTGACCGGTATCTGTGATTCTACATCACGTTGTACTCGCCCACAGCAAAGAAAAGTCATAAATAATCTTAAATAGTTCTGCTAGACTTAACTTAATAGGGATTAAATGAAGACTATCACTGAAGTCTTTCAATACTTAAATGTTGCTCCTTACTTTAACAAATTGTCCCAAGGATATGATATTCGACACTTTTTTCCAAAATTGCTTGTAAAAATACGAGCTGTAACTGAGATAGTACAGTATGATTAAAAACAATAGTTAAATAGTAGAGATTTTTCTTCATTCATGGTACACTTAACAGTAAATTTGTTTTCAATGAATTCAGATTAGTTATGCAGTATCTATCATGCTATGAATGTAAATTGTGTGTTCATTAATCTAGGTTAATGTTAATATATGAATAAACTATTGTTCACTTTAAATTCATGTACATTCATAATATGCAAACTATGTTAATTTATAAAACTTGTTAAAATAATTTTTATTTCATGTTAACTATTACATTCTATACTGTAAATATACATAATATATTTGTATAGTATACATTTGGAAAATGTTTTGGTTATGATTTAAGGGTGCATGTGAGCGAGGTGCTCTTTCTTGAAGAACTAAGACCTCATGGATTTCTCTGCTGACTGAGCTGATGTCAGGTCGTTTTCCTCCCACAATGAAAGAGGAAGTTCAAAATGAAAATGAATAACAAAACTTGTATGATGCAATGGCACAACCATATATGGACTGTCTGTACCACTACCGCTATCCATATATGGGTTTAACATTGACCGGATAAGGAGTACTAGATTCATTGTTATGTAATACTAAAAGGATTTGATGTCCAGTTTAACGTTGGCCTTTGACCTCAGCTCAGTTGGGGTGCAGGTGGAGGCGTACGACACAGTTTGGTCTTACTGCTACAGTTTGGTCTAAAGTAAACACCGGGGTTCAGACACTGCATCCAAATGTCTTTAAAAGAAACAACTGCTCTGGACCATGACACTCTTTAAAGAAACAACTTTTACTAAACTGCCTACACTCTTTAAAAAGATATAGTTCTTTACACATAATAATAGTTCTATTAAAAACCATATCGTCCTGAAGAAACGTTTTTGTGTTGAGTTTAGGGTTCTTAATTCCCGCCATGTTTTTAAATCTCTTAACAAATCCTTTCAATCAACCTAATATACAGACACTCTCAACAAGTACCTGATATCTTTATTGAAATGTCTACACATTTTAATTTTCATATATCGTAAGTTTGGTTTCAAGCTTTCAAATTGTTTTGTATTTTTCGAATTTGAACAGAACATGTGAGCAGCTCTGTTAAGATGAGGATATACTCCTCTGACCAGAGATATTTAATTTATGATCCATATTGTTAGAGTTCGCAATTATTACTTGGGTTTATGAATAAACATGCTTAGTCACAAAAACATTAAATCTATTCCATCTTTGTAACATACACCTAAAAATAAAGGTTTGTTATTGGAATATGGATCTATGAAGAATGTTTAACATACATGGAATCAATTCAATTGTGTGAAAGGTTCTTTAGATTATTAAAATGTTCTTCACATTAAGAAAAGAAACTGAAAGGTTCTTTGGGGAACCCAAAATGGTTCTTATTGCATCACTGTGGAAAACCCCTTTATTTTTAAGAGTGTACTGAATTTTCACAATGGTTCTGCTATTGGTGCAAGCCGAAGAACCCTAATCTGGTGATGTTTAGGTCCATTGCTCTAAGAGTGTACCATAAAAAGGCATATTCTGAGTCTTAATATCTACCCAGCCAGTCCCAAACTCTGGCAGATCAGGATCAGACCGCTTCAGCATTACTTCACTTTAACATTGTTGTTGTAGTTGTTGTTTTTGTTGTCCATTCACAGGCCCGTGATAAAGCAGGGCTGTGAGAGCGAGGGGAAGTGGAGGTGTGTGTCTCCGAGGGGGGTGGATGTCATTACGGTCCACAGTGTGTGTCCGCTTCAGAGTTTACAGGGACTGTAAGGCCTAATGGCAGCTAATGTGTTTATGAGTGCCCAGGTGTGTGTCTTTAAGCAACAGTAGCACAACTAGACTCGCCGTAACGAGGCCGTTTTAGTGTAAGGATAGTGAGTTGTACCATAAATCGGCTAACCGCGTTATTAAAAAGCTGTTAATTCCTTCAGGAGGTCAATTTGACATAGATATGCAGCTTCACAATTCATAAAAAGACTGTAAGTTCACTCATAATTGTTTATACACACATGCTGATGCGTGTGTATGTTAAAATATGAAAGCCCCTTAGTCTTCACGCTCACAAACTCTTTTCATTGTGTTCATTTGTTAAAAAGTCAGTGTTTATGAACATATTTGAAATGTTGTGATTGAGGCCAGTGTTGATTATGGTAAGTAACTTGTTTGACTTATACTGAGAATTAATTAGTATTAAGTTGATTTATAATCAATTACTGTGGAATTTATGCTGAAAAAATTACACCGTTAAAACGTTTGTAAATGTAAAGAAAAACGTTACCTGTAAATGGCAAACTGTTACCAAGTTAGCATACCATTACTGTGGAAAAACTGTACATGGTTTAACATCACATTATATATACTTTCTTTGTTTTTAAGGGTGAATGATTGTGTTACTTTGAACTAAAGTGCTTTAAGTTTGTTCAAATATATGAAAACATTGCCCCTCAGTTTCAATTACACAGACAAACTTGTTTCATTGTGTTCATTAGTTAAAAAAACAAACTCAGTGTTGATGAAAATGAAATGATGTGACTTGTGATGTTCTTGTTTTGAACTTACTGTAGAATGAGTGAAGTATACTAGGAAAATAGTATTAAATGGATTTATAATCAATTCCATTTAAAAAAATGCTACAGTGAAAACCTGTTACTACAGTCAGAACTGGTTAAACATCACATTATATGTCATTTTACTCTAAAATAATGTAAAAATGTATGATTTATTTTATTTTTTGCAAGAAAAACTATGAACTACTATATCATTCACAGTGAAAAACAGTAAAAACACAGTTCCAGACGTCCCTGCATGATACATATGATTACATTTTATTTAAATAGTTAAATCGTTTTTTTAACCGGTTGCCGGGTTTTTACCGTACATTTAACAGAATATCGATCTGCAATCTATAATATCTGGTCAATATGACCTGGAAACTTCTTTAATGCCAACACACACGTAGCTTTTGTGATTTAATGTAAACTGATCAGTCCGAGTTTTCTTAGCGTATGTTCTGTGATTAGATCATCTGTTCAGGTTTGATTTTACATGATACCGGGACATTTCATAAACTTCATTTACTTGATCATTTTAGATATCCAAGCAATTATGTTTAATACATCAAATTCCTAAAAGAGCTTGTACATCCCTTGTAAAGAAGTGTGCTTAATTGGATTGAATGTACACTTGTAGTGCACTTTCAGTTCCTCTTGAAAAAAAAAATGTGAAAAACTTTGTATTTCAATGCCATATTAATACTTAAAGTATTAAAGTGTTTAAATATATTTTATCGTACTTTAAAGAAGTACAATTATTTTGAAGTGTTAACTAAAATATTAACGCACATGTAGAGTACTTGCTTTTAATTTCAACTGTAGTTTGTTATTAAAACGATATGTAATTAAACATTTGTAATGAAGTTATTAACTTTAATTGTAATATCAAATACACACTACAGTAACAATTATAATCAATAACTAACATGTGCTTTAGCATGTTAGTCAAAGACAAATTTGTCTTTGAAATTTGATTAATGTAATATTAAATGTAGTTTTGAGCAACACACTAGTTAAAATTATACACTTGAACCATATGTTCAAGACAGTAGATATGGACTTACAAATAAAGATGTGCTTAAACTCTTATGCATTTAATATCATTTTAAACTATAATACATTTTCATTTAATTGCGAATAACTTGCAATTAAGTGTCCGACAAGTAAAGCACTCTTTCAAAATATATATTCAAAAGTTATTTTTCACAAAGGACAGGCCATAATTGAACATGACATAAGGGGAATTTTCCAGCCATAATGACATAAACAAAAATGGGATGAGGTTTTCTGTCTTTACATGTGTCTCATGAAGTTCTTAGAAAATGTTTGTCATGTGTTACTCTAAAAGCCCTTGTATTACTAAGCAGAAGTGTGGACTTTGTCGAGTCAGAAGGTTCAATTCATGTGTATGTTTTTTTTAAGGTTTTCAGTGTTATACAGTATTATAGTTTCACAATCTCAATGGAAATATGATGAGGTCTTTCATTTTTTGAGTAATCCGCGTTAATGATATCAGCACTGAACTTGACCACACACACCCAATGCTCATGCATGATCACATGAATGAACACCATAAAGCCTCCAGCCTCCAGGCGAGAGCAGTATAAAACAGGTGGGAGACTTTGAGGAACGGCTGAAACTGTAAATAGAGCACTGATATTTGCTTTCTAGATACTCAAACTTAATAATACCCGGCTCTGAGAGTCAAAGTGCAGTTATAGTGAGGGATTAACTCAGAATGGACGCGCTGATTGGGACTCTTCTCCTCTGCTCGGCTGTCGGGGTTTATGTTGTGTGTTCTCTGTATCTGCTACACAATCCATGTCTCCTTCACAAGAGGAAAAAGCTGAAGTTCCACTGCAGACACATCTCACACCGAGGAGGCAAGTGGAGTTTCTTTCTTCTGAATTTAAGTTTCATTGATTTTAACTTTTTAGAGTGAATTTTAACACTTAACCTGTGTGTTGTTAAAAGTATGTGAACCATCGGTATGTTTTGAGTCAAACTGACCCTATTGGATTCAATACAATTCACCAAAAATCACATTATGAAAAAAAAGAAAGAAAAAAAAACGGTATCACTTTACAATAAGGTTTCCTTTATTAACATTATTTAATGTATTAACTAACATGAAGTAATCATAGCAATACATTTGTTACAGTATTTGGACATTTTTTTCAAGGTTAGTTAATAAAAAATATCGCTGTTTATTGTTTATTCATGTTAGTTCACAGTTCATTAACTAATGCTAACAGGTACAACTTTTGATTTTAATAATGTATTAGTAAATGTTCAAAAGAAGTGCAGTTCATTAATAGTTCATGTTATCTATTGAAACCTTATTGTAAAGTGTAAAACAAACAAACAAAAATATAAACCTTTAACATTAACACTTCACACATTTAAAAAATATATATATGTGAACATGATTTTTAAAACAATATTTAACTATTTTCAAAACATATATTTTTCATAAAAGTAAATAGTATGTTAAAATTCAATGATTTAAAATACATTTTTTATTTTAAATTTAGATTTGTGTGTGTGTGTGTGTGTGTGTGTGTGTGTGTGTGTGTGTGTGTGTGTGTGTGTGTGTGTGTCCTGAAGCTCAAACAGTAGCATGGCGTTCAGCAATGCCAAGATCGTGGGTTCAAAGTTCAAACTGATAAAAATGTAGGCCTTCAATGCAGTGTACATTTCTTCCAATAAAAGCGTCTGCCAAATGCATAAATGCAAACACCTTCAGAGAGTAACTCAGAAATGTGTTCGGGTCCCAGAACGTAATATAAGTGTAATTAATGTAACACTAATTACTGACATAAACTGATTCTTTTTGTCGAAAGGGTCTGGAGAGAAGATAGAAAGCACAATGGAAGCATTTACACAGTGAGTTTCTCTCCTGCAATGTCTACTTTTCTTCTATTCCTTCCTCCTTTTCTCCACTTGAACCATGTGTTTGTGTATGATCGTGTGATAGCGCTGTGGACGTGTGCACTGAGATGCTGGAGATGGACTGTCACCTTACACTGGACGGCTGTGTTGTGGTTTCACATGATAAAAACCTTTTGAGACAAACAGGATGTGACAAAACAATATCGTCTCTTAGATTCCAGGTTAGTCATTTTAACATTAAACTTTCTCTTTTCTTCTACATGTGATTTGTGATGGATTTTTAATCCTACTCTGTATCTTTCAGGATTTGCCTCTCTATAAAGAGCAACTCGAGGTCACGTTTTATGTTGGTAAGTCCTTTGATACGATTCTACGCGGTCCACTTGTACAATATTAAGTGCTTTACAGTAATTAGTAATATCTGAAATCTGTAATACATTCCCCTGTGTTACTTAGGACACTATAGTACAGGGAAAGACAGAGAGTTTGTGTTGCTGGAAGATGTTTTCAAGAAATTTCCCAACATGCCAATATTGCTTGAGATCAAAGAAAACAATGACTTGCTCATTAAAAAGGTGAGACAGATTTTGCAATATTCAGTGTCTAATAACTGGTTCAAATGTCATTTAATTCACATTGCTGATAAAGCATGTTTATAGATCATCCATCACAAATAAATGACTTGTATTTTTAATGATTTATTGAAACGGTCTCTCAAACTCACAAGTTTATGGCAAGCCATTTTAGCTTAAATTGTACCCAGCGATACTCGTCGTAATTGCATTTTTACTAGTAAGAATTCAATTAGAGAGCTCTACAATTCAATTCTTACTAGTAGCAATTACAATTTAGAGAGCTCTCTTATTCAATTATTACTAGTAAGAATTACAATTACAAAGCTCTCTAATTCAATTCTTACTAGTAACAATTACAATTAGACAGCTCTACAAATGAATTTTTACAAGTCATATGTCTCCATTGACTTCCATTAATTTTTAATCACGGAGCTCTCTAATTCAGTTGTTACTAGTAAGAATGCAATCGCAGAGCTCTTTAATTCAATTACAGAGCTCTGCAATTATACATATCTTTAATTCGTTTTTTTACTAGTAAAAATTCAATTAAAGAGCTCTGTAATTGTAATTGCTACTAGTAAAAATTTTATTATAGAGCTCTCAAATTGAATTATTACTAGTAAAAATGCAATTACGACGAGTAACGCTGGGTACAGTTTAAGATAAAACGGCTTGCCATACAAGTTGAAATACACACCACAAGAAGTGTAATGGCGGTGTCAGAAATCACATCATCTCTTGATTAGGTGCTTATTTTGAATAAGTAATTCATTCGAGACCACTAAAAAAAGAACGTTCTATATAGAATGAATGTGTGTAGTTATGAATGTAATCCGGACAAACTAAAACATGTAATCCGGACATACTTAATTCGCCATGTTGTCATTATCATGTGACCAGCATCAGTTATTATCACTACCATTCTCACATCCCCTCCTGTGGCCTCATGGGATAGTAAAGTGTCCGTCGTATGCACACTTCAGAATGGTACGAGAAATAGTAGGTCATCCGGGTATTTGTCTACTCTTTTGTCTAAGCTGGATTCTTTAATGAAGCGTTCAAAAAGGCTTTGAAACTCACGAGTATCTGTATGAATCAGTCCGACAAATCCTTCAGTGAATGAACTCAGTGAATCTCTTGCTGAATCAACATCTGACTCGCTCACTGACCTGCGAGTGCTTTCAGTGATATGTATTTGCATTCATTTATTTAGTTCTTCTCCTACTTGTCTAAATAAAAATTGACCTAATGAAATTCCTAATAACTTGGTATCACTTTTATGTGACTGCAGGTTTCTTGTCTTGTGAAGCAATACGGCAGAGAGAGTATTACGGTTTGGGGTTCTGAAGAGTCTGAAGTTATGGCTAAATGTCAGAAGCAGGTACAGTAATGTGATGTCTACAGTGCTCAGTAATCAGAGATGTCTTACTGTAAAAGATCTTTGAGTTTTCTCTTCTTTTTTTTTCTATGTGTGTGTGCAGAACCCATCCATACCTTATTTCTTCACTGTGAGGCGTACAATACTGCTTTTATTGCTCTTTTGCACTGGTCTCCTCCCCTTCGTGCCTCTGGGTGAAAGTGTCCTGCTGTTCTACCTGCCCCAGATTATCAACAGGTCAGTCTAGAACCTAGTTTTAAAAGTGGGAAGGATTGAAATTTCATAAAGCTTCTTAAAATGTTCTGAGAGTTATTGGTGGGTTTAAAGTGAAGTTTTCCTGTATGTTTTTATGATAACACTTCCATTCGTAACCTAGTTAACTACATTAATTAACATTAACTAATGCTTCTGAAGCATTTATTTATCTTCGTTAATGTCCATTTCAGCATTTACCAGTGCATTAATAATATCATAAGTTTTATCTGTTAATATTATTTAACACTTTCTCTGCCAGCGTTTTTTAAAAGGTAGTTCACAACTACTAAGTCATTTTCACAAAATTTTCATGGCCCCCAGAATATTTTGCTGTATGAATATCTGAACATGCAAAATGTCAGATATAAATGAGATCAGAGCCTCTGCTTAAAAAATAATAATAATAATAATTGTTCATGCATCTATTTATTTCAACACTTGAATGTGGTTAAGTTTCATTTAAAAAAAAAAAAAAAAGGCAACATTTTGAACAAAAAGTTGAGATAATCCCGTAATCCCGATGATCAAGATGGAGTAGATCAAGTCCTTCAACACCCCTAAAGCTTCACAGTCCTACGGCTCGTCCTGGGTTGTCATTTCATTCAGTAACGTTAGGCAGTTTTGATTTATATGCTGTTTGATCACACTATTTTACATGTGCATAATTAATGCTGTCATCACTTGTTTTTGTTTTATTCGCCTGTGTTTTGATTCCGAAATTTTGTTCTCTTTCAAAAGATGCATAATAGCGCATTTATTTTTCTGAATTTTTTGGTAATTTCAGTAAATGGTGGGGAAGTATAGAAGCTTGTTCCTGCCACAGAATAAAAAAATGTTAAGATAATTGCGACTTTTTCTCTCAGAATTGTAAGATATAAACTCCTTATATATATATATATAAATATATATATATTTGTTGTCTCATAAAACGAAAATTCCGTCACTGGTGGGGAAAGAGTTAACAGACCTTAGCTAACATGAACTAACAATGAAATATACTTCTGAAACATTTATTAATCTTAAAGAGATGTGTTGATTATAAGCATAATTCAATTTATAAAAGTATTAATAAAAATTAGGCCTACTCTTGGTACCAGTTGGGGTTAATAGAGCTCTCTAATGAGGTTCCATTTGTAAATGTAAGTTAACTACATTAGTTTATGATTAACTAACAAAATACTTCTAAAGCATTTATTAATCTTAATGTTAATTTCAACATACATTATTCAAATGAAAAGTTTGTTTATATTATTAAATTAACCTGAGCTAACATGAAGTAATAAAGATGTGTTTTATTATAAATAAATACAGTAACAAATGCAATGGGCATTTTTAGTAATTGTCAGTTGTAAAGAGTTAGCATTTTTCCATACATTGCATTTGACTAATACTAACGCAGTAGTTGTGATCTCTCAGGACTTACATTCCAGAGGAATCCTATCTGAAGAACAGATTTGTTGTGTATCTTCTTCAGAAGTAAGTGACATTCATCTGACACAGAGCAGTCAAATAGCTTTTCACTCAGTCTTGTGATGTGTGATTGTGTTTATCGACGCTTTGCTTAGGGTGGCCATGCGGAAATCTTTGCTAGACCACTTGACCAAGAGGGGCTTGCAGGTGAATATGTGACTTTTCTCAATCTAAAAACAGTTCTAACTCAAAGCGAAATCATTCATTTCATCTCATTTTGGCATCTCAGGTGCAGCTGTTTGTGTGCAACGAGGAGAGCGATATAGAAGCTGCATTTGCAGTCGGAGCTACAGGCGTATTGACAGACTACCCGACCCTCCTGTCAGACTACCTCAGAAAACACCCTCCACCTCCCATGATAAACAATGCCTTACCAACAGATAATGAAATGTACCTTTGAATAAGAATTTTATCCAACTTCTTCCTACACTCCATGAAGCTTTGTGTGAATTATGGGATTAAAGCACTTTCTGTCATTTACTAATTGTATTTATGTTCTATAGAAACACTGCTGATAGCGGGCCATGTGAAAACAAACTGAGAATGAGACGTGAGAGAGGAGCTTTTTAGTTCAATCCAGTGAATTCAAAAATTGTGTTTTAGGGGCAAAACATATAATGCAATGCTAATAATGATGATTGAGGGGTTTTTTTTCCCACATAAACATTCCTAAAAAGCCTGATGTATCATTCTTGATACATTTTATAGATTTGTAAAAAAAAAAAACATTATGATAATCAAGCAAACCTAAGCTGCTTCAGTCCAGCAAGTGTTCATCTTGAAATATTACTAACAATGTAAACATTATTTCTTAGGTTTACTTTTTATAAAAATCATTTAAGATTCCACAGCAAAGACACAGTAACCATGATCTGAAGGCCTTTTACTTCCTAAAAAAGCATAAACTATTAATCAGACGACAGAAAGCATGTAGTACTGTGTGCAATAGGTTTTTCAGCAGAAAAACAAAGTTTTGATCATTTTGATCATTTAGAAGCAATGTGTGTATCAAATATGATACAGTACGCTGGACAGGACAGTTTATTTTGCTTGTTTACAGGACAATGTTACATTTGCATTTACAAACTAAAGGTCAGACAATGAATATTCCTTGTGATATCCATATATACCAGGGTTTCTCCAACTCGGTCCTGGAGGGCCACTGTCCTGCACAGTTTAGCTCCAACCCTGATCAAACACACCTGAGCAAGCTAATCAATGTCTTCAGGATCACTAGAAACTCACAGCTAGGTGTGTTTGATCAGGGTTGGAGCTAAACTGTGCAGGACAGTGGCCCTCCAGGACCGAGTTGGAGAAACCCTGATATATACAGTCCAATATGACTAAATAGCTGTGATCGGTTGAGATCAGATCACCTGTAGCGGATCTCGGTCTCTTTGAGAAACCGATATGGTTACAGTGTCGCCCAGTCGTGCCGCCAGTCTGTCTCTGAATACGGTCAGGAAGCCTCTCTCGCTGTTGCTGTGCTCGCTGAGAATCACACTCGTGCCTTTAGAAACCGCATCCAGAACCTCATGATGGGACATCTCACCTGAATATGTGAAAAATAAGCTTGGGTTAATTGTGCATTTTTTGTACTGTTATTATTTATACTCTGGGACTTCAATAAATTGATGAACGTCAGCTTTTGTTTGTTTCTGTGCCGTGTGAGACATACCAGTGATGTAGAGGTCTGCTTTTACTCCCTGTATGACAGACGCTCCTGAACCTGCACATACTGCCACCGTCTTCACCATAGAGTCTAGCACATCATATAAATCACGTCAGGTGATAATAATCGCACACGTTACGTCCACTGTTCAGTCTGACTCTTATTTTTCAATGTGGAGGTTAAGCTATTATCTGTGAATGTGAGACTTCCAATTCATTAGCCACTATGGGGAAATAACTAGAGAAATATCTAGGTGCGGTAAACGGTAAAACTATTTGTGCTACAAACCAGTTTGTATATGATTACTAGGGCTGCCCCCTAATAGTCGACCAAATGTTAGTCGATGACCGACCAAATTTTACTTAGTTGGTTGCAGAAAATAAATCCTCCGCACTCCGTGGCGGCCAGATCATTAAAGGGATACTTCACTGATTAGCATTAAGCTTTGTATCAGTAGAAACCCAGTAGTATTTTGGCATGACCGTGCTTCCCCCCCTCATGTCCCCCTGAGACGAGAGATTTCTGTATTGTGTGTCTGGAAAAAAACCTCTGATGACACAAAAATCATCATTTAGCTCATCAGAGGCTCTTGTGTCCAGAGGCGAGAGACTCCAGCCAGTAGGAGGAGCTCGTCCCGCATGTTTTTAACCCGCCCATAGGGGGATCTCACCATAAAACGCAGTCTTTTCAGTCGACTAGTAGCCTAGTTGTGTCATTTCTCCCGATACTGCCCTCTGTAACCGGTAGGCGTGGCTTGGGAGTGTCCTCATAGGGCAGCGAAGCAAGTGCATTCTGGGAGTTGTTGTCTTTCATCCAAATGAGCCAAAAATAAAATTTCTGGCTTTTCTCAGTCTAGAAGGCTCCAACTTCTAAAATAATTTCACATTTCTACTACATAAACGACCCAATTTAAATACACAAGTATTTAAGTATCCCTTTAACACGGCTGGTCCATGTGGTAATTGTGTCAGGCATCAAACATGGCTTATTATTTGAAACATGCAAGTAGTAGCCTAACGTTAGCCACTTTACATGGCCGCTTGCTCTAACATTAACCAAGATAAATGTGTGCTATTATTAGGCGCATATACAAATGTTCATGCGGAGTGTGGAAGCTAAATTAGTATTGAGTTTACTGCGTGGCAGGTTTAACTTAACGTGCATTTCTCTCAATAGACAAATCCACTATACTGCGTCAACTTCATCTTTGCAGCAGACACTGACTCAGAAAACACTATTTATTAAATTATTTAAATGTTCAGACAGTCTCCTGTCTGTTTTTTTGGACACATTCATAATCGTTACTTTTGCCGTTGCGCTGCAGCAGCTTTATGCGCTTAAAGGCTCATTGCTATGGTTTAATATGTAGAACAATGTTATCAATGTTACATAATATTCTTTCTCAGCCCAGAAACTCAAACCATTCTCAGATGCCATCCACCCAGTGTATAGTTCAGTATTTAAATATCATAAACGTGTGTCTAAAACACTTTAGTGGCGGGCAGCCCTAATAAAGCAGCATAATGCACTCTGGATTGAAGCTGGAAGCGGCTGACACTGGAAGCCTTGTGTTTAAGGTAAAAATGGTCCATTCTTACATTAAAAACAAGGTGATATCTCTCATACCCCACCTAATGTTTGTTGGTCCCCCAGGGCCAGTCTCAAATGGGACAAACCCAAGTGAGTCTTCATTTTCTGCACTGCTGTGGAAACAGACACTGGCTTATCCAGAACACTGAGTCGGCCTTGACCACAACCCAACAAGGGAGGCTAGAGAAGAGAAAGAAAAAGAGAAAACAGAGACAGATCAAATTAAAATGATATATTACGATGTCAATTATCAAATTAAATTAAAAGTGTTTATAACATATGGTCTTAGAAATATGAGTTTTTTTCCAAATTTTCACCTCTGGTTTCAGACAAGGCTTAAGTCTAGTCCCAGACTAAAATGCATGTTTGAACTGAAAGCGACTTGCACTGGCATATCTTAAAATATGTCAGTGCCATTGTTTTGTTTTAAGATTCACACCACGATGTTTTTTCTAAGACACGTTTATAAAAGATACTTAAAAGTCCTAATTGAACTAAGGGTTTATCTAAGCCCTGTCTGTGAAACCGGGCCTCAATGTTTAGAATATTAAAATGTAATGAAACGCTTTGTTATAGCCTATTATTTGTGTCTGATTCAGCTTTTGTTGGTCATATACATATACCAGCTCCGCCAGTTCCTTCCTCTAACTGAGTATAATTATCAGTGGACAAGAATCATCACCTGTTCAGTGCAATTATAATGTAATATATAATATTAGCTTTTTGCTGGCTTTTTCTGTTCACAGTTATGTTTGTATCATCTGACTGTGACATACACTACCATTCAAAAGTTTGTGGTCATTAATATTGTTGAAACGTTTTTGAAAGAAGTCTCATCTACTCACCATGGCTGCATTTATTTGATCAAAAATACAGAAAATAATATTGTGAAATATTAGTACAATTTAAAATGACTTGTCTATTTTAACACATTTTGAAATATAATTTATTCCTGTGATCAAAGCTGAATTTTCAGCATCATGTGTCACATGATCATTCAGAAATCATTTTAATATGCAGATTTGCTGCTTGAGAAACATTTCTTATTTTTATCAATGTTGAATTTTTAGAGTAAGAGAAAGCGTGCAACATTTTTTCAGGATTCTTTGATGAATATTAAGTTCAAAAGACCAACATTTATTTGCAATATACATATTTTTTAACATTATAAATGTCTTTACTGTCTCTTTTAATCAATTTAAAGCATCTTTACTGAATAAAATTTTTTTAGAAAATCTTTCTGACGAATCAAAGATGACAGATCCCCCCAAAAAATGAAAACCATAGAGTTAAAAGTGTTCTTGGTTACTCGCCTGCTGGACTTGTGTGATGTTCAGGGATTTGCTGGCATGTGGATTTGAAACCAGAATCTGCACAGCAGAAGTTAGTGCTGAACTATTACAGGTTAGAGTCACCTGCTGCCCTCCACTTTCATTTCTGAAGATGAATATGGAGCAGTATTTGAATGGATACCAATGTATAAACGTACATATCATGAGCAAAACCACTTGCAAATGTATACTTACCTTATTGTAGAGCACTGAAAAGTTTCACTGCCTTCTATGTGTCTCAGCTGCACCAAAAGGCTGTTTAGTTCTTCACTATTAATGGACGAGAACTCAAGCCTGTGTTTCTGTGGGCCGCAAGAGTGGGCTTGACTCAATACTGACACTTGTCCGCTGCCTGTGAACAGAGGCACAAGTAAGAATTTCTGACTGTTTGACCCAGACGACAGAAAACGTGTTCTTTCTCACCCATTCCTCCAACTAGCCAATCATTAACGCCTCCTCCGACACTGTCCCATGAAGTGTGAGGGGAGAAAATGGCAATGCCGCCCTCTATTGCTCTGATAGTCAACCGCTGCTTCCAGTCCTTCTGAAGCAGACGTTTGAAAGGTCGAAAGAGTGGCGGGTGGTATGAGACGATGAGGTCGCAGTTCATCGCTACAGCTTCGTCCATGACGGCTGTTGTCAGGTCATTGGTTAGCAGGATTGTTTTGACTGGACGTGGTTTGCTGGGCTCCACCAACAGGCCAACATTATCCCACGATTCAGCCAATGACAGAGGAGCAAGGTGTTCGAGAACCTCGAGGACTCCCTGTAAATCCATGTGTCCAGCAGAATGGGGGAAACCAGAAAGGTTATGAATAACTTTATCAGACTGGAGTAAAGGAAAACTAGACCTTGAGGTTAGGGGGTGTTGAAAAGACAAACGTGGGCCAGGGGAATATGCAAAAAGAGATGCGAGAAATGAACGCGAGAAAGTAGAAAGCTGTGGACTACAGAGAGATCTGCTGGTTTTGAAGGAAATGCTACAGCTCAAATGGAGAAGTTTTCCAGAAAATTCCCTAAATCTGGTGAACATGAGGAACCTGTGAAAGAATAAAGGTCACATTTAGAAACTACTTATTTCTAATACCAAACATACAATGCAAGTACAGGACTTTTTAGGAGCCTGTATTCAGAATGTTTCACAAATCTCTAACTGTGTTTTCATGGGGTCTATAAGACAAAATCACGACTGCAACTTTAAAAAAAGGAAAATATTTACTCAGCACATATCAATATAATGCATGTGATACAGATGTTTGGCATTTGCTCCTTGAATGTCTCCTAATCACTATCATTAATAAAATAATAGGTAATTTTTCCACATGTGTAGTCTGCACTGCCATCATCAGGTAACTTACCAACTTGCCACAGGGAAAGCTGCACGCGGAAAAAGATTGTCAGATTAACTGCGCTGCAATAAACTGTTTAAAACAGAGTCAGAGGGATCGACAGCGCTCTGCAGATTGAGATTACGCCAAGCAAACTAAACAACGTGTTATATTAAATATAGAACTTACTGGAAATGTCACTTCCTACAGCGAATGAAAGCGGCAGCTGTCAGTCGATAGAACGTGAGAACGTAGTATTGCTTAACACGTCATATCCGTTCATCCGCATTTATTTTATTCTGGTTCTTGTAGTTTTTTTTTAATGAACGCCAAACGCATCTTATCCGCCTTATTTTTAAGAGAATGCATTTTTTTTTTAAACTCATAGATAAATGTATAGAAGGATGCAATTATAGAAATTGATAATAAATGTTATAATATTATTGTGATTTCAGTTTTTTTTTTTAAATATTTAATTTGATTATTTAATATATATTTTCTTAAACGTAGCATAGTGTTGTGGCAAATTCAAAGTCTTTTTGGTTCGGGTCTCAAAGGAAACTCTCAGAGTCGAAGTTCCAGGTCTCAGAAGAATAAACTTTATTGAACAAACAATAAAGTGAGATGCCAGCTGGCCATCTGAAGTTACCATTGTCAGACTTCATGTCTTATACCTTTTTTTTTTATCGTTAGGTACCCAATGGGCATCCTCATATCCAGGGGCGTAAATTTCATCTAAATGTTGGGGGGGGACAATAAACATAACATTCCTCACGAGCAATTTTTTGAAGGGGACACCAATAATATAGGCAAAATTGTACTTTCTATGGATATGTGTAGTACACAGAGGAAAGCCTTACTGCTATTATTAGTGTAGCTAGACCGTTCCATTATCCTTCTTCTCAAAGTTTCTCTCTGGTTCATTGAAAAAGCTGACTAAATTGACCAAAATATTATTCATTGGTGTGCAAAATTGACAAAAAAAAAAATTATGGTTGATGATTAATTCAGGGATTTTATCGATAACGATAATTAGACAATATTTTGCTGAGTGTGTTATTGTGCTGGTAACTTGGCATGTTTAGGACTGCCGAGGACAGCCGACTCCTAAAGTTTTTGATATTCTTCATATTCTGTGTGGCGATTCAGTTCACAGCAGTGACAGAAATCAGTTTTCCAATAAGTTTCAATAGATTTTTACCTACATTGGCATTTTTACCTTTATAAATGTATTTTTTAAACCTAAATATATGCATGCATCATCTTTTGTGTCAATTTCATACATTAAATTAAATTATAATAATAAGTCACAATAGGGCTGTTAACAATCAAATTAAATAATATCAACAAAATCTTTGCAATGGAGAAGAAACACAAAAGTTGCATTTGAAATGGCATTTAGATTTTACACAGACATAAATAATGTTTTGTTTAAAACATAAAACGTTGAATATTGATATGTAAAATTATTTAAAACATGAAAAGATACTTTAAATGTGAAATTAAAACCGCCAGTAGGTGGCAGCAATTCATTGTTAATGAGTGAGTCATTGTGATTCAACTGATTCGTTCAAAAAGCTGATTCATAATTCAGTAAGGAAATACCTCAGTGTTTCTCAGAGACGCAAATACAGTGCTATGGCTTGGTTTTCAACTATTTTCGTTGGCGAAATAGAGTTAAAACAGGCAATATGGTGTCTAAAAGTAAACTTTTCAATTAGCCTATCAATTTATTAAATCACATTTATTATCATGTTAATATCTGGAGAAAAACTGCCCTCTTTGTGTGATATTGTATTAGATTAACTATATTAAATGATATAAACTGACTAAATCACACAGTGAAAGCGTGAAAATCTAAATGCGCACCCGCACTTGTCTAATCTACAAGACTACACAAGGTGTATGCGTACACTCTTTGGGTGTGTGTGTGAGTGAACGGTTTTTAAACAATCTAGGTAACGTTTAACGCACAGACTGTATAAAACAAGGTTATAATCGCCAACATAGCGAGGCGGACTACATCGGTGACAAAAGTAAGTGATTGGTTATCATAACATTATATGTCAATGATTTATTAATGACGCAGACGCAGCATATTCTGTATTAAAGAGAAAATAATCACTTCATCCGAGGTTTAAAGTAAATAAAATAGCCTTGACTTACTGCAGTTTATTGGAGTTGTTTGTGATGAGGTAAAAGGGGAGCGAGCAGTGGACCGAAGCACTGAGGCAAGGGAGGGGGGACTCAAAATTTTAAAACGTTTATTTGTATTTGCCCCGTTTGCATTTTTATTGTTTTACTACTTAAACAATTATTTTAAGTATATATCATTATATTATTTACAATACACATATTTTAATTATATTTTTAGGAGGGGACAACCCTCAGATAGGGGGGGTCCTGACCCCCCCGACCCCCCCGCGATTTCCGCCTATGCATATCTATCTCTTCTATTTTGCCCCTCCTCGTGTTATCGCCACCATTAAAAACATCTCTCCCTGGGCCTTCTTTCCCTTGGTGGAAAATCTCAAACATCTTATATAACAACCAACTCCATCCCTCCTTAAGGTTTTCAGGTACTTTTCCATCTCTGACCGGCTCTGACCTGCATTTCTGTCTGGTACATCAGCATATAAGCTTAATACATGAGACAGAGACAATTCCCCAATAAGAGAAACTGCAATTAATTAAACAATAAAATAAAATAAAAAATAAATAAATAAAAATAAAAAATAATAAAAAAACTAAAAAAATAAAGTTCAATTCAATTCAATTCAATTCAATTAGCTGTGTCATTTAAATTAATAATAAAAATGTTTTTACAAATCACCCTGTGTTAAAATACTCCATGGTTCACATATTATGCTGTTAAAGTGATTCTTTTCTCATATATAAGCGCTACATAATTACTGGTAATTCATGTCTCTGGGGATTTGTGCCTTTAAAAAAACATGGTGTTATGAAAAAGCTGATTAGAATGAGAGGTCATGATCCCGATCAGCCAATAATGCTGAAGTCTGACCTGCTGTGCAAGCCGCAGTATCATGAATAAGAGAGAGAGAGAGAGATTTATGCGGATAACACACCCTGTCATGGATGTTTAAGGGATAAAACTGAAATGATGGGCCAGAGGCCATAATCATTACATCATTTGCCATCCCTCTTACAGCTCTCTTTTTCATATGAAAGATCCATCATCTGTCCTTCAGCTGGTTCATTCTCCGATCATACTCTTCTTTCACAATGAGTGTTTCAATGTGTTTCTCTTAAATGTTTCTTTGTTCCAAAAGGGTGAAGGCATCACAAATTTAGTCTTATTTTGTGCTTTGCAAGTCTGATCCCAGACCCTGAAACCAATACGTGTTATATAAGTTTTTAATCTAGCACTTTTGGGGCATGAATCTTGGCCATGGCACTGGACAGCGTGACTAGAGCCGGAGGGCAGTTGCGCGGGACAGATGTGCTCTGTAATATGATGTGCGAGGGAAAGGGGTGTTCGTTTATTTTGGGTAATTTGTGGCCTAAGCCCTTCATTCCCAGCTGTCAAGCAAATACAACAGTGACTATTGTCATGCGACTGCAACAGGATTCTGGACATCTGTGTTTGGTCAGATTGAGATATTCTGGGCAATAAACACCTACAAAAAATATAGATTTCATGATGATTGCATGTTTTTTTTTTTTTACTTTCTATTCATCAAAGAACCCTGATTTATTTATTTTTAATCACAGTTTCCACAAAAATCTTAAGCAGCACAACTGAAAATGCAGCACAAAATCTAAATGAAATAATGACTGCATGCTTTGTATCACAGGAACATATTACATTCTAAAATGTATTAAAATAAACAGCTATTTTAAATTTGTAATATTCATGTTCATTGTGTTTCCCCCGGTTTCACAGACAAGACTTTAGTTTAGCCCCAGACTAAAATGAAAGCGACTTGCACTGACAAATCTTATGTCAGTGCCATTGTTTTGTCTCAAGTTGCAAGTAATGTTTTTTTTCCAAGCAACATTTATAAAAGCTATACCCTAATTGAATTAAGGTCTAATTCTCGCTTAAAGGGATATTTCACCGCTGGAAAGATGAATGTGTGTTTAAATTGGGTCATTTATAGTAGAAATGTGAAATTATTGTAGAAGTTGGTGCCTTCTAGACTGAGAAAAGCCAGAAAATGTATTTTTGGCTCATGTGGATGAAAGACAACAACTCCCAGAATGCACTTGCTTCGCTGCCCTTCGAGGACACTCCCAAGCCACGCCTACCGGTTACAGAGGGCAGTATCGGGAGAAATGACACAGCTAGGCTACTAGTCGACTGGAAACTGAAAAGACGGCGTTTTATGGTGAGATCCCCCTATGGGCGGGTTGAAGACATGCGGGACGAGCTCCTCCTACTGGCTGGAGTCTCTCGCCTCTGGACAAAAAAGCCTCTGATGAGCTAAATTATGATTTTTGTGTCATCAGAGTTTTTTTTCCAGACACACAATACAGAAATCTCTCGTCTCAGGGGGACATGAGGGAGGGAAGCACGGTCATTCGAAAATACTACTGGGTTTCTACTGATACAAAGCTTAATGCTAATCAGTGAAGTCTCCGTTTAATCTAAACCCTGTCTGTGAAACTGGGCCAATATTTTATTTTAGTCTATTGCAGAAATATATACTAATGTTGCAGACGCTCAGTCAACGTGCTCTCGAATGTTCACGGATCGGCCTTGACCGTTTCAATATTAGCGGACGGCTATAGCGGCCCATTGAAACGCCCGCTAATGAAGAATCTATGTATAAATATTTCTATGGTAACAACAGCAGGAAAGTGACTTTGAAAACACAACAACTTGAGATGAAAATACACAAATACTGAAATAATGTTTTTTTTTTTTTAATGATGTATTTTAAGCATCTATATTTGATTTCATAGATTTTTGGTTTTCTTTCAAGGATTTTCTTCACACTTAAATCTGCAATCTCAAGCTGTTCAGCTGCAGTTTAGCTGCTCATGCAGTTTTTTGCGCACAAAAATTCTCGTCACTTGATAAACTAAAGGTTGAGCCACTGTAGTCATTTGGACTATTTTTACAATGTCTTTACTAACTTTCTGGGCCAGCAGATGCAATTACCTAGCAGCCTATGAAGGAGTGAGCCAGCTCTCAGATTTCATCAGAAATATCTTAATTTGTGTTCTGAAGATTAACAAAAGTCTTACAGGGTTGAAACAACATGAGGGAGAGTAATTACTGACAGAATCTTCATTTTTGGGTGAACTATCCCTTTAAGGTGTCCTTGCATCAAGCGTAGCGTTAGTTCTGGCAGGTCACGTTAGTCAAGCTCGCATCAGCTGACTCTCAGCTGATCCACATCTACCTATAGGAATACGACGCGTATCACAGCATTCACATACAAGCTCCTTCAGTATTATCAACAGCTATCACGTTCTCAGGAGATAATTACCCTCCTCCCTCCCCAGCTCCACCTCTCGTCAGTCAGGATTTGGCAATTTGATTCCCCTTTGAATCAGACTAAATTCCCAAATTATGTTGTACATTGAAATATTGACATTAATGATATCTGCAATACATTCATGTTGGTTCTGTTCTGTATCGCTCATAAACAGTCCAAAATCTTTCAGCTCCTCACATCACATTATCCTTACATTATCCGCTTTAATCTGCCAAAGAAAGTTTCTCTTAAAAGTGATTTCTAATCTTCACCATCTGCTCTCGGCAGCAGCCCAGTGCATAGATTACATGGCTTGTTTCAGTTTTTTTTTTCTGAGAAATTACAGATTAATGGAGATATCTGGCAACAGGAAGCCTACAGGATCTTGCATCATTCATGTCGTCAACGACAGCAGACCGTGCTGAAGTCCAGTTGAGAGTCACTTAATCTGAAGGTCTCTTAGGAGATTAGGAGACAGAACTCATGCTGTGATTCATTTAGACAGAGGCTGCATCCGAAACCACATGCTCTCTTAGAAAGGTTCTTATTTTGAATAAGTAATTACTTTGCGACTGCTAAAAAAAGTATGTTTTATATAGTATGATTGTGTGTAGAATGAATGTAATAGATGTACTACATTCGCCATGTTGTATTAGTGGGGAGGCATGCGGTTTCTTTCTACTTTTTGGATTTTTGAGTGGCTCAAGAAAACCCACATTGACATACACAAAAAAAAGAAACATCACTCCATGTCATTTATTTCATCATTTTGTATTTTATTGAGGAAATATCATTTAAAAATAATGTAAAGATGATATTATTGCATTATATAATTTCAGATAAATATTTTGAATATAGTTCTAAGATCAATAACTTAGTATTGCATTGAAAGCTTGAGATTTTTGCATAGCTTGTGAGGGGGGGGGGTCTTTCTGTACATTTCTGTTATATTTACTACGTCCATGCATATGCTGTCTTGAGTGCAATCATTTTGCTGTATGTATGTTTTATGTATCTGCAGCATCCAGAAGAAGATGATTTTCTCAGCAGCTTGACAACATCTTCACAAATTCTGCAAAAATAAGAAAAGCATTTCACACGTAAACGTGTAGGAAGTGTGAGGAGTCTATAAAGGGTTGATTTGTCTAGCATGTCGTGCAATGAAAATGTGTGTAATTTCTCACCTTCAAAATCTACTGTACCGTCGCCATTATTGTCGGCCTCTCGGACGACAGCGTCAATCTCTTTGTGGTTCATGTGTTCTCCCAGTAATTTACTCATAGCACTTCTCAGTTCCTCAGTAGTGATCGAGCCATCGCCATCCATGTCAAACTGTAGACGGGAAAAAGGAACAGAATGTATGTGAAAATACAGATGTTGTTTAGCACAGTGGATCTCAATGATATTTGCATTTACGCTGGCCGTGACCTCTGAAGAACACACATGTACTCTATCCTTGAGCCCACCAACTGAGAACCACTGATCTGCTTTTCATCCAGAGCAAATTTAGTTCATTAACTAAGGACTTCATCCTCCTCCCACCCGCTAAGATGAGAGATAACATAATGGTAACAGGTCAAATGGAGTTTGCTGAAGCCAGGTGAGAGTTTCGACGCCTTCTGTTTGGGTGAATCCACAAAATACCTTAATTGCTCGTCATTGTGCATCAACAGACACATGTTTCTCTTTAGTTTGTCTTCTCACCTCTTTGAAAGCATCTCGCAGTTCCTTCACACCAATCATGCCTGCTGTTTCAGCCAAAAGCTTTGGGGTCATTAACTCCACAAAGTCTTCAAAGTCTACCCTCCCTCCCACTGAGACAAAAAGAAAGTGAAAACAGATTACACATAGATAAACATGTTTCCCTTTACTTTATGCAGGTGTATTAATGTTTTGCTAATATCGTATGCAAAACCATCATGACAGTACTTTGAATTTAAGCCAGACAGCAACATAGTGTCGTCCCAGATCTGTTACGCGTGGAATCCACATGTACCAGATGTGGCCCGGACCTGGGCCGACACTATGTTGCTGTCTGGGATGCCTGATAGAAAAAGACACTTTTTATGCCTCTTACAATTCATGTTGATGTTCTGGCCCAACTCGATCAGCTCCATCTCGGTTGGCATATAACCCATCGTCCTCATCAGGTTTCCCAGGTCCTTACAGCTAATAAGACCATCTTTATCTTTATCAAATTCATTGAATGCCTCTCTCAGCTCTGAGAACAAAGAAAGTGTCATCAAGTTCACTCTTAAAAGTAAAGGTCCTTTAATTGGCATTGATGGTTCCATAAAGAACCTTTGAAATCCATGGAACCTTTCCATTCCACAAAAGGTTCTTTATAGTGGAAAAAGGTTCTTTAGATTATTAAAATGTTCTTCACACTATGTGGCGTCACACAACGCTTTTCATTCCCTTGACTTCCATTCATGCGCATATGAATGCTGAATACTGGAAACGCAAGCTCGTGTGAAGAAGCCCCGCACATGACATGCGGACAAAAATATATTGCGGCCACAAGAATTTATTCCCTTCCCATGCATTAAGAATTCATTCTCTGTTTTAGTAAATTGTGGTCACGATTTAAGAATTCGTTCCCAGGGTAGGTAATTAGGTAAGTAATTTCGGACAGGCTAGCAATAGCGAGCTAGCTTTGAAAGCATAAGATCCCACCCTCCCTTCAGAGCGTCTCGAAAGCCATGCCTCCTCTAAACACATGATAGCGTACAGCAGAGACAGCGTTAAATGTCTCAAAGCACATAACATTACAATAATAATGACCGTAAACTATTTAAAGAGCCCTGACTTGATCCACCCGACTGCTGCAGATTAATTTCGGCGTTGATAATGTTGACTTAGAAACGCATAAATCCGAGTCTGAGGACATGAAGCGCTCAGAGTATAACATCACGGGTTTCCATCTCTTAATTACAGTAGTTATAGGGTGAACGCAGCAGAAGCTCGTTGTTTTGGAACAGGAGAGACTGTAAAAGGCGGCTGTTGTTTTGTTTGCGGTGCTCGGTGAATGACGTCTGTCTAACTCTGCATAGGTATGACATCGTACGAACCAAATGCAATGATTGGACGAACATTGTTTGGTACTGAGACTTTCGCAGAAGATATATGATTAATATAAGTATTTTAAGACCACTTTACTCAACTGCTATGTGAAAAAAAAAATTCTGGAAAAAAAATCACCTATAGCCTGCCTTTAAATCATTCCCTTGTTAATCTTAGCCACGTTGAACTGATTCGATCCCTCGTTTTGATTTAACTGAATCAAGGGAACAAATCAGGGAATTAGTTAAGTCATGGGAATGAATTATTACAATGTGCATGGTCACGATTATTTCATGTCCGCATGTCATGTGCAGGGCTCGGCTCGGTAAACTCTGATGTGGAAATTTCGTGTGCTCAAAGTCAAGTGTGAACGCAGCATAAGGAAGACATGGTCCTTTTCAGAACTGTTCACTTAAAGGTTCTTTAGGGAGCCAAAAATGTCACATGGCATCACTGCAAGATCCTCCTTTTGGAACCTTATCGGTGAATAAACAGCACATTTCATATTCCAGTAATAAAAGCTATTAATTAGAATGAATAAATAAGTAAATAATAAAAAAAAACTGCAATGTTTCTAAATATTTCTTCTTGAAATAGTCCCAGAAAATGTGTCCGTAAAATAATGTGTCTTAATAAAATGACATATTATATAATAATTTGTAATATCTATCATTTGTTTGCATACTTCAGTTTAAGCTTTGACAGTAGAAATCCACATATCACAACTGACAGGTGTGTTTACCTTCAATTTCATCATCTGCCAATTCTCTGTCCTGCAAAACCAAAATGACAGGTAGTTAATCCTCTCAAACTTCGTCTGGACGTCCGGGTCTCTATTTAGATTTTATTTTCCCCCAGATTAATCTAAAAGACTTATTTTAAACCCCAGTTTGATAATGATAAAAGTGCTTTTTAAAGTAGTCACAGAACATTGTAATATATCTCATTATGAAGATACACTCAATGGCACGTTCCTCCCATTTAATATGAATTCGAGGGTTTATCGGCTGAATGTGACTAAGGGTTTAGTGTGATGACAGATTAATACCCCAGCTGATTTAGTGGGGCTGAATATGATGATGTGTCTGCTGAATCAGGCCAAACTCAGACAATAATTTAATACAACACAAATCCATTAATGAAAATTTTCTGATTGCACAGCATTTCCATTTTTCCATACTAAAACTATTATAAAAAAAAAATTAAGAAACATAGTACTAAATATTTTTTAAAGATAACACTTAATAAGGTTTCATTTGTAACAACATTAGTTTACATGAACTAAAATTATAAAGCATCTATTAATCTTTCCCAATACATTATTAAAATCAAAAGTTGTATCTGTTAATATTATTTATTGAACCTGAGTGAACCTGATCTAACAAAGAACAGTTATGTTTGAATTAACGGACGTTAACAAAGATAAATAAATACTGTTACAAAATATACTGTAGCTCATTATAAGTAAATGCATTAACTGAAGTTAACTAATGGGACTTTATTGTAAAGTGTTACCAAATTTAATAAAAGTCATTTAAAAGAAATATATACCAACATAATAAAATGGGATAAAGTCATTCAACACAAATTTATTAATAACAATTTTCTAATTGCATGCTATACAGCAGTTATGTTTTTCACCTCATATTTAAACTTTTGTTTCATAGTAAAAAAGGTAACACTTTACAATAAGGTTCCATTAGTAAAGTTAGTTTATGCATTAACTAACAATACAATACATTTGTTACATGATTTATTAATCTTTGTTAGTTAATAAAAATAGTTCATGTATAGGTCAGGTGCAAGTATGTTAAATAATATTAACAGATACATATTTTGATTTTAATAATATTAATACATGCTGAAATTAACATTAATTAAGATTATACATGCTTTGGAAGTAGTTTTCATTGTTTTACATGTAACCTAATGTATGTAGTATGGTGACAAATGGAATTTTATTATAAAGTGTTAGCCATAAAATTTATAGAAATACATTTAAAAAAACATAATAATAAAACATCATAAAAATGATATAATCGTTAAGTTAGATGTGAGATTCAGTTCGACTTTTAAGTCAGTTTAATATAATTCAAGTTGTACAACCAAGTTGATATACTTCAAAATTTAAGGCAGCAGCTGAACTTAAGTTTGGTGGACATTTCTGACAATATAATAAAAAAATAATTTTCTATAAACACAATTAGTTTGGACTGTGTTCCATAAGATGAGATAAAGATGAAATAATAAATATAAGAGAACAAATCTGACATCTTCTAATGATTGTAACTGTAAATATTCAGCATACTTACAATTTTGGCTCCCCGTAAGAAGATGCATGCAGTCATAACTGTGTGTATTAGGATGAGTCTGTGATCGGTGTGTGTCCAAAACTGTGGATGCAACCAGGGCATAAGTACATACAGTATGCCATGTATATCAGCTTATTCATAAGGTCATTATACATTAAATGCATTAAAGTAAACACTGTTTTGAACAGTGAATGACAATATGAATATGAACATGCTTACCCTGTACTGCAGTCAGTCTGGAGAGAGATTCTTGTCTGTGTGTGTGTTAGCTGACTGTGGTGAGTTGATCTTCCTCCCTCTGATTGACTGGCTCGGCTCATGAGGGCTTTTGTATGGTGTCAGAAAGTGACCGGGGGAGGGGTCATCCTGACATACTCAACAATCACACTCAGACACCAAATAAAGTGAACGAACTGCTCTACTTTGATATTTCTGAAAAAATTAAAATCCTGTTCAATTAAATAAATAAGGTACACTGTAAAAAAAAATCTGTCGTTTTTACAGGAAGAATGATTGCCAGAATAGCTCAGTAAAATACAATCAGTATGTAAATGTAATTATAGGACAACCTGTACATTTTACAGGTTAAAACCACTGATCTATATAATGACAAAACAGAAAAAAAAAACAGAAAAAAACAGAAAAAACACTTTTCTGATGAACTTGCAAGGCCATATTGCAACAAAAATCAGATTTTTACTTTTTACATACTGACATCTAACACTGTCAGAAATAGGGGTACATTTCTGTTTACAATCTACACTAACGTACCCCATAGGGCTTATTATTGGACCTCATCAAATGTGTCACATCAAATGTGTCACACAGGGAACTCTGGGAATGTCAATTTACGGCTTTTCACAGTAAATTGTAAGATAATGTAAAAAAAAAAAGTTTTTTTTTTACATTTAACAGTATTTTAGAGTGAAATTATATGAAATGTAAGGTTAGATCTATTTCACTACAGCTTTTCTCCGTTTATTACAAGATTTAGGCTACTATTAATTAATTAGCCTAACAGGTTTTTACAGTCTTGAAAATTGCAATATATAGGCTATATTTTTTTTTTACAGAGGACAAAACAAGCTGGCAGCTGGGATTTGCCAGAAATTCACAGTAAAAAAAAAAAAAAAAAAAAAAATGTTGCAGGCATTATGGATTGGCATTTTGTATCTAACATTTTTGGTGGAAGCAGTGGATATAATCTTGCGGAAGCGGGATTGAAAAATCCATCCAATCACATTCTCTGATCCAATGCAGATTCAAACAGGTTTCAAAGTGTACGTTTTTGAAAACGATATCGTTATCATTTCCGTGTAAACTACAAAAACGTGAATTCGTGAAAATCATGTACGTATTACGTGTTCAGTTCATAAAGGCGCGCAGTGATTCTTTACAAAGTGACGTCGCCATCTACTGGCCTGGCAGCAGAATACAGCGTTTTTAGTCATTTTCCGTGTGAACAGGGATCATTTTGGCAACGTTGTCGTCTTTAAGCTAAAAAGATTTTCTGTTGTAGTACATCGTTGTCGTGTAAACGTACCCTAAACTAAACTAAACGAGACATGATCATGACACCAGGACAGGATCGTGCGTATAGCCTATAATAAAGTTTTTTCAAAGGTTAGTGCAGGTCAGGACTGCCTGGTTTTGCAGCATTGAAGATGTGATAAAGAGAAGAAAACAAAAAAATAAATACATATCACCATCAGGTAATACGTGCACATGACACTAAAATAATGAAGTAAACATTAACGACATAAAATACAATTATTTAAATAAAATATAATGCATCACACTGAGACATCTAGTCCTTTTACAGTTTTCACCTTAAATTATCAAATCAAAAATGTAGGGCTAATAAAACACTTTTTACAATATTTTATAGTAAAATTACGTAATTAAATTAAATTTAATATAATCGTTCACTGTGTATGGTAACCAATTAACAGGTTGTTTAGATTTTATGCACATTATAAATTTAACATAATCCTAAATAAACATGTATTATTATTATTATTTATTTAAATATTTTAGCATAATCTGTGCTTTTCAAGCACCACACAGAAATGAGGTAATGGCAAATATGGAGTATTCAACGATAGCAATAATTTTATGAAAATCTTGACACATATATGTGTTTGGTGGTATATACAGTGCCTTGCGAAAGTATTCGGCCCCCTTGAACTTTTCGACCTTTTGCCACATTTCAGGCTTCAAACATAAAGATATAAAACTGTAATTTTTTGTGAAGAATAAACAACAAGTGGGACACAATCATGAAGTGGAACGAAATTTATTGGATATTTCAAACTTTTTTAACAAAGAAAAAACTGAAAAATTGGGCGTGCAAAATTATTCGGCCCCCTTAAGTTAATACTTTGTAGCGCCACCTTTTGCTGCGATTAAAGCTGTAAGTCGCTTGGGGTATGTCTCTATCAGTTTTGCACATCGAGAGACTGAAATTTTTGCCCATTCCTCCTTGCAAAACAGCTTGAGCTCAGTGAGGTTGGATGGAGAGCGTTTGTGAACAGCAGTTTTCAGTTCTTTCCACAGATTCTCGATTGGATTCAGGTCTGGACTTTGACTTGGCCATTCTAACACCTGGATATGTTTATTTGTGAACCATTCCATTGTAGATTTTGCTTTATGTTTTGGATCATTGTCTTGTTGGAAGACAAATCTCCATCCCAGTCTCAGGTCTTTTGCAGACTCCATCAGGTTTTCTTCCAGAATGGTCCTGTATTTGGCTCCATCCATCTTCCCATCAATTTTAACCATCTTCCCTGTCCCTGCTGAAGAAAAGCAGGCCCAAACCATGATGCTGCCACCACCATGTTTGACAGTGGGGATGGTGTGTTCAGGGTGATGAGCTGTTTTGCTTTTACGCCAAACATAACGTTTTGCATTGTTGCCAAAAAGTTCGATTTTGGTTTCATCTGACCAGAGCACCTTCTTCCACATGTTTGGTGTGTCTCCCAGGTGGCTTGTGGCAAACTTTAAACGACACTTTTTATGTATATCTTTAAGAAATGGCTTTCTTCTTGCCACTCTTCCATAAAGGCCAGATTTGTGCAGTATACGACTGATTGTTGTCCTATGGACAGAGTCTCCCACCTCAGCTGTAGATCTCTGCAGTTCATCCAGAGTGATCATGGGCCTCTTGGCTGCATCTCTGATCAGTCTTCTCCTTGTATGAGCTGAAAGTTTAGAGGGACGGCCGGGTCTTGGTAGATTTGCAGTGGTCTGATACTCCTTCCATTTCAATATTATCGCTTGCACAGTGCTCCTTGGGATGTTTAAAGCTTGGGAAATCTTTCTGTATCCAAATCCGGCTTTAAACTTCTCCACAACAGTATCTCGGACCTGCCTGGTGTGTTCCTTGTTCTTCATGATGCTCTCTGTGCTTTAAACGGACCTCTGAGACTATCACAGAGCAGGTGCATTTATACGGAGACTTGATTACACACAGGTGGATTCTATTTATCATCATTAGTCATTTAGGTCAACACTGGATCATTCAGAGATACTCACTGAACTTCTGGAGAGAGTTTGCTGCACTGAAAGTAAAGGGGCCGAATAATTTTGCACGCCCAATTTTTCAGTTTTTTATTTGTTAAAAAAGTTTGAAATATCCAATAAATTTCGTTCCACTTCATGATTGTGTCCCACTTGTTGTTGATTCTTCACAAAAAATTACAGTTTTATATCTTTATGTTTGTAGCCTGAAATGTGGCAAAAGGTCGAAAAGTTCAAGGGGGCCGAATACTTTCTCAAGGCACTGTATTTTATTTGCATCTTCCACATTAACATTACAAGCATTATAATAAGATCTGACAGATTAATCTGAAGAGATCCTCTTCTGATTGCACATTCATATTATTTCCACTGGCTGCCAATAGACAAACAGGGATTAAATGAAACACCCCTGCTGTTTCTACAAGGGCGTTAATTCATGTCATCATGATATGATAAACCCTTTCCATGAACTGTTCACAGAAATTTCTCAGAAAATGTCCCTTTTCAGAACCGTCCTACAGCTTTATGATGCACATCACACAATTGTCTACATACTGCAGTAGCATTACTGTCATCAGAATAATGAATACACAATGTGATGCTGATCAGGTGCAAATATAAATCATATAAAAACAAGACTGAAGACGCTAGTGCACATGTGCATGTCAGGAGGCTTACAGAATTGTCATTAACCGTCTTTATTGCACTCACGACCGTCATTGTTATTCCACAAATCTAAACTCTTTACCGCGTTGCTGTTACATAAATGTATGGTTTCATCCAAATCATACCCAAATTCCACAAATCTGTTGCATAAGGGTCTAAAGCTCCGGCCTTGGTCAACTTAATACAGATTTTATTATTATTTATATATTTTGTTTTCAGAGGAGGGGAGTCATGTCAGAAAAGGTTATGTAACGGACAGCATCAAGGAGAAACTGAGGAGCGAGAGGCTTATATTTAGGTGTAATGGTGACCCAGGATGAAGTTCAAAGAGAAGTTGAGGAGATGAGAATATAAAAGCGAGGATAAGAAGGACAAAAGGCATCACATTTCATAAACGGATAAACAGATCAGAGGCAGATGGGCTGATTCATGTTAAGGTCCTGCTTTAATGGCTTCCAAAAGCACTTTATTTCTGTTTTTAGAAGTCATTTTATTAATTATAGCTAGAATATAGTGTATAATAAATATAATAAAATATACTTGTAATCTTTTCCGTCATGATGTTTTCATATTTCATATCAAGGAACTGTTGCCAAACATATAACATGCTAGAAACATAATAATCACAGCAATAATGATCCAGTCATCTTAAAGGAGAACTCCGGTCAATTTTAACATTGAGCTCATTATTTTGTACATTTGGAGTGCTGTCAATACAGAGAACAACGACAAAAATCGGTGTTGCCTACACCGAGTTATTCTATTTTTAAAATTTGCACCCTGTTGACTTCAATGGGGCAAGTATTAAACATGCTTTTAGCCTCTTAACATCCTTGATGTGTCATTACAAGTGCACAGAAAATGTGAGTGATTCCTTCAGAGTGGACACAGGTGAATCTGACTGCAGTAGATGTGAAAGATATGTATAAAAATGATGTTATTTAAGCCAGCGCAAATACCTGTGTTTACATCCTGTTTTCGGTTGAAGTCCAAAGTAGTCGATTGCCGAGTTCACGCGCGTGATCATAGGTAACTAAACCTATGCGGGTGAACTCGGCAATCGACTACTGTGGACTTCGACCGAAAACAGGATGTAAACAGGTATGTGCGCTGGCTTAAATAACATCATTTTTATACATATCTTTCACATCTACTGCAGTCAGATTCACTCGTGTTCACTCTGAAGGAATCACTCACATTGGCTGTGCACTTGTAATGACACATCAAGGATGTTAAGAGGCTAAAAGCATGTTTAATACTTGCCCCATTGAAGTCAACAGGGTGCAAATTTTAAAAATAGAATAACTCGGTGTAGGCAACACCGATTTTTGTCGTTGTTCTCTGTATTGACAGCACTCCAAATGTACAAAATAATGAGCTCAATGTTAAAATTGACCGGAGTTCTCCTTTAAGTATTTGCCCATTTAATTCCAAAGTAACGGTGACTTGTTTTTGGCTGGGGAGTGAAGTGAAACCATGGTATTTTTAGTAAAACTGTGGTTATACAAATGGTAATCAATCCACCCAAAAACCACTTTTACTATAATAAAACCATAGTTAATTTACAGTGGTATATTTTTGGTACAGAGATACTTTTTATGACCAGTTAAATTGCATGCATTTTACGATGGGTGTAGGCTACTGTATAATTCTCACAAAATTACTCATTTTGTTAATTCACTCTCAGAAATAATGCTACAAAAGCTGGCAATGATAATTATTAGAACAGCCGAGTAGTAACAAATATGTAATGGTGTGAAACCTATTGTACTGTACTATTAATTATTTTGAAGCAATACTTTGATGTGACATGGGTTTAAAATAGCTTACCTAATATAAACAAAATATTATAGTGTTGGTTTCCTGTTGTTAGACAAATGCTGTTCTATATGAATTTGTTTGAATTTACGCTGACTAATAGACTCAAACCTGTAGAGCAACTTTGCCTTCTCATTTCACTCTTCAACACGCCACTAAAAAATAAGACTATGTGTGTGTGTGTGTGTGTGTGTGTGTGTGTATTCTGTACTGTAATGAAATGCGTATTTAGAAAACATTAGAAACCCTTAATTTGACTTCACCCGCACTTCCGGTTTCCGGTCGGCTCCCGCCCCGCTCCGCCATCATGAAGTCCTGAACAAAAAGCGAATGAGGCAGGAAAAGAAAAACAGGGACGGACCTGTCGATGACAGAAATAGGCGAATTAAATGCATGACGCCGACGGCATGACAAAAAATGATAAAAATACGCGCGGCAGAGGCGGAATATCGGACTGTAGTTTAAAGTGCTCATTCGTTGTGTTTGACAATCAGCTGATCGAGTCCGTTAACGGTTAACAACTGTATTATCCATTCAATTATATCATGATCGGACTGATTACCGGCCGCTGATCGCGATCGTTACGTTAGAAGTAGATGGATCGCTATTCAAATCGATCGCTTTTTGTGAAGTGAGAAAGGAGAAGAAGAGGCCAGATTTTCCCCAGCAGGCCGGGAGCTAGCTGACTCTAGCTAGCTACAGTGGATGCCATAAACCACGGTAGGACAGGCTCGTGTAAATCATTTAATGAAGGGCTGGGTGACATGCATGGCGTGGGATATCGCTAAACTGTGATTTTTGTTGTTTAAAATTTATCTGAAGCTGTTTTTGCAATGCATTTGATGCGTTTTGGGTAATTGCATTGATATGCTTGCACAATGTAACATAACGTACATTCGCATCGTTTCATTTTCCTTGTGCTTCATCAACTGATTGTGCAACATGATCTATTATTTAACCTTGTAAAGCCTGACATACACGTTACAAATCATTTTAAAATGGAACAGTTTATTGAACCTTTAAACAAAATATAAAAGAAAATCTTAAAAAAAAAGTGTGCATGTTTTGTCATATTTGATACATGAGGCTTTTATGGCACATTATAGGGAAAATATGGAGCTCATACTCGGGGAGAAAGAAACACCAAAGTTATTCAGAGGCTCAAATTGAGCAAAAATATGTAATTTAGTGCAAATGTTATTTATATCAGCAAAAAAGAAAGATTGAATTCTGATAGCTTGTGATGTAAATCAATAGGTCTTTATACAGTAAACACATTACTTACATAAGATCCATATCAGTTATCACTCTATCTCCCAATGATGAGTCTTATTAAGATATTATTTATACACTTGTTTGTGAGCAAAGCTCTTGGGTTTCTAATTGTGGGGAGGGCAAATCATATGCACTGCAATACAATGATGATTGAAAGATGGACATCTTTAATAATTTAAAAATTAATCTTACATTTTTGAAAGATTTCACAGCAACCACATCCTGAAGGTGGACATTTTTACAATCAGATGACAGAAGGCATGTAGTACATCATGTACAACTATTTTGATCTTGTTGATAATTTAGAGGCCTCGGAAATTAATATATGAAACATGCTAGCATGCATTAAAGTGTTAACATTAAAGTCACACAAGTTTTACAAAGAATCCTGTTATTTATGTGAGAGTTCCTTCTGCTCACACGCTGTATATTCTCAGATTTCATCTGCTATTTATCTTTTCTTTTTTGCATGCGTGTTTAATCTTAACATGAACATGACTCAGAGCGTCATGGAGAGGTGTGAATCTGAATTGTGAGTCAGGTGTCTGGTCCAGCATCCTCCTTTTGAATGCTCTTATGTGATGCATAATCAAGCACAATTATTCTCATACAATCATTTCAATTGTGGATGGTTCAGATCATCGCCCTATTTTAGTTGTTCTTATATAATGCACTCTGTTGCATCTCATTATATAGTGGCACTTGACTGTTGGTGAACCCTTAAGAGTTTTCTGCAATAAATCTGACCTGCATTGAGACAAGATCATCTAAGCTGTATAACTAGATACATAAAGTCCAGTTCAATAAATAGCACAAAAAACACTGGATATTTTCACTTAAACTGGGAGAAGTGCCTTTGCTGTGAACCCAGTCCTGCACATTAGCTTGGAGGAATTTTGGTTTCAACTCTGATTTTGATGGTTTTACATGCAAGAACTGATTTCAACATTTCCATTGGGTGAAGATCAAAACTTTGCCTTGTCCATTCCAAAACGTTATATTTCTTCTGCGTTGTCTCACAGGACTTCAGTTCTTAGACCGACACCTTGACATTTTCCTGCAGAAGACTTGCCAAATCCGTCCTGGTTTTACATATAAAACAAAAAGTTCTATTTTGGACTCCTCTGTCCACAAACCATTCTTTCAATAGTCTTCTGGCTGTACATGTGTGTGGTTTTCAGCCAACTTCAGACTGGCAACAATGTTCATCTTGGAGCGCTGTGGTTTTGGTTCTTTCTATCCTGCGATACACACCCATGATGCTTTTTTGTGACCTCCTGGAATATTAATTTGCTCCTGGACTGACTTTATCCATTTGTACACTCCATAGATCGGACACAAAATTATTTCATATAATGGATTTTTGAAAATGTTTCTAGAAACTTTCAGAGATTTACAAACTTCAGGATCAGACTAGATAAAGAAGATCTGGGTTTATGTTCTTTAAGTAAACTTGAACTGAACTAATAATCCTAATGATTCACATACTTTATACCAGTGATGCACCGATATGAAAATTCTTTATTTTGAAAACCAATATATTGGCAGATACATCTAAATACAAAATTGAAATGTTCATCAGAATGAAGATCGATTAAAATGAATCAGTACTGTCAACCCTGCCGTAACTATTATAGGACCTGGATAAAGATAATGATGTATTAAAAAGGAAGAACATTCTTAAGGGTTTTTCTAGCTTTGTTTAATTTTGATCAGATGCCCGTTCTGGTCCGTGTTTGGAAATGGCACGTTTGATATGTTGAATGTTTCTATTATTGGATGTTGGAATGAATTATTCATAATTTGTTGTAGAAATATAGGCCTGGCCCGTTTTTATCAGCGTTAACCCTGAGCTGTATCCTAGATTCTTGAGTTGTTTTGCTGTATGTAGGGTAGATGCTTTAAAGCTGATTTGTCCTGTTTAGTTTCTCCTAATGGTTGTATTTTAGGTTTTTCCAGTCAATCCTACGCTGATGTTAATGTGCATACTTCCTTTTGTTTGTGTGTGTGAAGGCGCTGGCCATGCCGTCGAGTGTGCGGGCTGGGAGTCTCAAGGACCCGGAGGTGGCGGAACTCTTTTACAAGGAGGATCCTGAGAAACTCTTCACAGACCTGCGTGAGATCGGCCATGGCAGCTTTGGAGCCGTCTACTTTGTAAGTGGCCATTAGGACATTCAGAGCTGTAGCACAGTTCAGTGAACAGAGATGAAGTGACTATCTGTGCCTCTCTTCCTCATGCGTTTCTGCTTTTATTTATCCACTTCCTATAGGCCCATGACATCCGCACCAATGAGGTGGTGGCCATCAAAAAGATGTCCTACAGTGGCAAGCAATCTAATGAGGTGAACACGAACACACCAACACGCAGCGTTCCTGTATTTTTGGTTGTGCACAAGCAGTGCGACTTGGCTAGAATCAGTCTGCAAGAAATCTCGAGCATCATGCAGGTGGCTTTATGTAAGAGCAAGATGATGGCTCTGTTCCAAAACCTATTGAGCTGCCTCTCTGGGAAGCATTTTTAGGCATCATAGGCAGACTTCTCACACAAAGGACGTTTTAAAATGCTAGCAGAATCAACTCTTGTTTAAACTAGAGTCGCGTGCATTTTATAAACCCCTCACACAAGCACTTGTTAACGCCATCTCCAGTAGTTTGTTGTTGTTTTTGTGTCTCATGATCTTTTTCTTATTTGAGTATGAAACAACGGGTTGAGGCAGTGTTTCCACATTGTGCCAAAAATAAAAGTCATGCTGATAACGAGAATTTACACCACTGTATGCTTACTCAAGTGTACACATAAAACAAATACACCAGTCCCATGATGCACTGCAGCATACGCACTTATGCAGTGGAAAAATCTGCTAAAGATGGTTGACAACGAGAAAAATTCAGTGAAATGTCAGCAACGTAGTTGCTAATTAACATGCTTTTTTATGCTTATTATTAGAGTGTTGCGTTGTTAGCTTAGCTACTTTCTAACAGCAAACTCCATTGAAAGTTTAACAGTCTGTTCCGGAAGTAAAAATCCCGTTCTTTTTCTCCATAGGGAAATAATTTTTTAATGGTAACTTATAAACTTTAAAAACAGACCTACTTTGAGCTATGAGGTGGTTAATTGATTGTATATGGCTAATGAAAAACTACATTACCCACGATTCTGCAATGATATCTCTACCAATCAGAGAATCGAAACAAGCAAATTGTGCCAAAAGAACTCTTTGGTCACACTTTAGATTACGGTCCAATTCTCACTATTAACTATGACTATTGCATCAATAAACTCCTAATTGCTGCTTATTAATAGTTAGTAAGGTAGTTAAGGTTAGTTATTGGGTGATTGGATGTAGAATATGGTCATGCAGAATAAGGCATTAATATGTGTTTTATATGTACTATAATCAGCCAATATCCTATTAATAGTGAGAATTGGATCCTAAACTAAAGTGTTACCAACTCTTTTTATATTTCTCCTACGTTTTCAATTTGATTGTCATTTTCAATGCTTCATGGGATTCTGTTTCTTTCCTTGTACTCTTTATACTTGTACTTTTTTTGTTAAAGGGTTAGTTCACCCAAAAATTAAAATTCTGTCAGTAATTACTCTCCCTCAAGTTGTTCCAACCCCGTAAGACTTTCGTTCATCTTCGAAACACAAATTAAGATATTTTTGATTAAATCTGAGAGTTGTCTCACTCCTCCATAGGCTGCTAGGTGACCGAAACTTGCTGGCCCAGAAAAGTTATTAAAGATATCGTTAATATAGTCCAAGTGACTACAGTGGCTCAATCTTAAGTATATCAAGCGACGAGAATACTTTTTTGTGCACAAAAACAAACAAAAATAACGACTTTATTCCACTATTCATTTCCTTCTCTCTGGGCCTCGGGTCTTTTCACGTAGTGTTTTTGCGCTGCGCTTCTGTTGCACATCAACACGCATCACACACATGACCAGCTTCGGCCAATTGTGAGCCTACGTGGTGACGTGTAACACAGACGCGATACGCAAAAACACTACGTGAACCAACTAGAGGCCCAGAGAGAAGGAAATGAATAGTGGAATAAAGTCGTTATTTCTGTTTGTTTTTGCGCACAAAAAGTATTCTCGTCGCTTGATATACTTAAGATTGAGCCACTGTAGTCACTTGGACTATATTAACGATATCTTTAATAACTTTTCTGGGCCAGCAAGTTTCGGTCACCTAGCAGCCTATGGAGGAGTGATCCAGCTATCAGATTTCATCAAAAATATCTTAATTTGTGTTCTGAAGATGAACGAAGGTCTTACGCGGTTGGAACAGCATGAGGGAGAGTAATTACTGACAGAATTTTCATTTTTGGGTGAACTACCCTTTAAGTTTGTAATGTTGTTGTGATCCTCCTTGTAGCTGGTTTGGTTCATGGCTTATAACCATTAAATGAAGACCAGAAAAACAAGGCTAGTAAAAAGTGGGTGGCCACCTTTGAACTCTGGGTTGAGTCTCCTCAAGTTGATGCCTGTATTGGGCATTTTTAAATCGCTCTCTTATGAGGTTACAGTTAGGATGCTGCCTTTGTAGGCACTAGACAGGAAGGCAGTTCATAGTGTTTTTTTGTATTGACTGGCATGTTACCAAGTTCTGTTCTTTGCAAGCCCCAGCATTGCATTCAAATTATGCAAATCAGACAGCATCTCTCTGGCCGAAATAGACCGTTGTGCCATTTAAACAGCGGAAACTACTCCCTTCACTGTGCCGCAGAACACTCAAACGCCAAGTGCCACGCTATGCCTCATTTGCAATCTCACATTTTCGGCTGTTTCACACAATCACATAGATCTGAAATTTGAAATGAAGGGGAGCAGAAGCCGACGCTGAATAGTCCCTTGATTGTTTCATTGTTCTCTCGTTCCTGCTGTAGAAATGGCAGGATATCGTCAAAGAGGTGAAGTTTCTTCAAAAGCTGCGGCACCCCAACACGGTGGAGTATAGAGGCTGCTACCTGCGCGAACACACAGCATGGGTGAGTGTTTCTGTGTGTGTGTGGGAGGGAGGCTGAACGCTTTTCAAAAGCCTCGTTCAGGGAAGAGAATGTACTGACCCGCTAACAGTTTCCATTTACTACAATAGCAGCCCTACATGCACCACTTGTCGCTTGCTAACAGCAATTATGCCTTTTCTTTATCTCCCCTTTTCTGTCTATCTCTCATTGATCTTCCTTTCCTACTTTTCTTGCAGCTGGTGATGGAATACTGTTTGGGCTCTGCCTCGGATCTGCTCGAAGGTGAGTGAGTTGTTTCAGGGAGCATGTGGATGTTTACAGCCGCTCGGTCAGATGCGGAAGTGGAAAACGTCACTGCTTTGCAGAAACAAAAAACGGGATCCCATTTTTTTCTTCCCCTTTCCCAGTGCACAAGAAACCACTACAGGAAGTGGAGATAGCAGCAATTACTCACGGTGCATTGCAGGGCTTGGTATACCTCCACTCGCACAACATGATTCACAGGTAAAGAGCAGCTTGAGTCTTGATTTTCAAGAGCATCATGCAAATCAGGGGTGTGCGATCTGTATTGTCTACAACTAGCCTGACAAGCCAGACCCACATCAAGATGTTGGGTCTGGGAACACCCCATTGGCACGGCTCAATCCGAGGGGCGGGATAAACGGTTGTCTTTCAAATTCCCTCTGCACGCAATAGGATAGCGCTTCAACCAACCAGAGCATTTTCCCAACAGCAGAGCTAGTTGATAGATTAAACTTTTGCCGTATCCGGTCGGCAAAACACATCTTAAAGGACAAGTTCGGTATTTTACACTTAAAGCCCTGTTTACAGATCGTTTCTAATGAAATAGAACGGTTAAGATTATTATTTGGACACTTGCTGCTGTCCCGAGAATTTTAGGTTTATTTCGCTTTCCCCCCACCTCCAGAATGGGTGTAAAGGTGCACTGGAACAATCCTTCATAAAACGCATTAAACTTTCGTTTACAAAGACCTGAAACTCACCGAGTGGTCAGGGGTGTCCACTGATATGCTCACACAAAAATCGCTGCAAAAGATGCTTTCCAACAGGTTTTATCGTAGTTTTTGTCCAACTCCATTGACTTGTATTGAATGTGCTGTGTAAGGTACGGTATTACTCCGCCGCTTCTTCTTCTGCTTCTTCTGTGTATTCAATGAAATGCCAGTGGTTTGCTTGCAATTGGCAAAGGTGCATTATCGCCACCAACTGGGCTGGAGTGTCTATTATTCAAGCTCTCAACGGAAGAATCTACGGGTGTGAGACGTTTGGAAAAATAGATCCACAGTTTTACAACGAATGGTAAAACACCTGTTGGAAAGCATCTTTTGCAGCGATTTTTGTGTGAGCATATCAGTGAACACCCCTGACCACTCGCTGAGTTTCACGTCTTTGTAAACGAAAGTTTAATGCGTTTTAGGAAGGATTGTTCCAGTGCACCTATACACCCATTCTAGAGGTTTTGGGGAAAGCGAAAGAAACCTAAAATTCTCGGGACAGCCGCATGTGTCCAAATTTTAATCTTAACCGTTCTATTTATATACTGATTGGCTTCATCACTGTCTCCTCTCCACCAGTAAGCTGGTGTGTGGTGGGCGTTCTGGCGCAATATGGCTGCCGTCGCATCATCCAGGTGGATGCTGCACATCGGTGGTGGTTGAGGAGATTCCCCCCTTCTATGTAAAGCGCTTTGAGGTCTCAGATAAAGCGCTATATAAATGTAACGAATTATTATTATTAATATTATTTCATCAGAAACGATCTGTAAACAGGGCTTTAAGTGTAAAATACCGAACTTACCCTTTAACATCTTCCTGTTTTAAGAATGACTTCAGTGCCATTCTTTTCTCAAAGAAAAGCTTAACTCCAAGTCTTCCAGAGTCGCGGCCAAAGCTGATTCGAAAGACAGCAGCTCTTCTTTGTTTTCAAGTAGCAGGGAATTCAGGCAGAACCGTCACAGCTCTGCCGTCATTATGTTAAGCCCGCCCTCCGACTCTATACACGATCTGATTGGCCTGACTAGAGTTTGGTTTTTCCAGCTCGCAAGCCAACGGAGAGTTGCTAGACGACACTGGCTGCAAAATAAAATTGCAGAATAAAATTGCAGCTCGGGTGCTAGTCTGCAACAGGCGTGTCCAGTACTTCTCCTGGAGGGCCACTGTCCTGCAGCGTTTAGCTCCAACCCCAATTAAACACACCTGAACCAGTTAATCAAGTTCTTACTGGGCACAGGCCTTCCAGGGCCGAGTTTGGACTCCCCTGGTATACGATATAAATGTTGTTTTAAGGATGTGGAAGCTGTCATTATCTAGCATGCCACTCATTTTACAAAAAACAAACACACACCTCGAGTGCACACTTTCACTGTGTGATGTAGCCTAGTAGATTGACTCCAAAATTCAAGATATAGGGGACTAAAAATAGTTTTTCTTATATTTCTGTATGATATAGTAGAGCAGTATTACACAAGCAAGCATGCAGTTTATCCCAAATATTAGCACGATTGGAAACGTGATTTGATTTCATGCAACCGTTCAGTAAACAAGAAGCTGATATTCTGAGTTACATTTCAGATATAATATTGCTAATATTGTCTGTTTTTGCTTTTTTACCAATGAAAATAGTTCTAAACAATTCCTAAACAGAACCAATGTGCAGTCTTCGAGCAACACGCAGTGGCTTCTCGCAAATAAATCAATGATTTTATGATCCATTCATAAAGACTGGAGCTGTGTTCGAAATCACCCATATACCCTTATTACGATTCCCTACATTACTAATATACACTAATATATTCCACTTGAAGGAGTGAATGAAAACAAGTGAGTGAATTCGGACACTGAGTGTGCCGGAAGGGGTGCCACTTTTGCATAGTTTATGCTTGCTGTTTAATAAGCATTTGAAACGTAGCAAACTAGCAGCTTCAGTAGTAATGAAACGATTTATCTTGAACTCTGTCATGAAAACTATGTATAAACCTTAAAGCTCCAGTATGTGACTTTGGTATTTGACCACAAGAGGGCGCAGTTTCCAACAATAACAAAGGCGAAGCTTGATGACGCTATGAAGGAGGTGACGATGGGAGATGTGGTTTATAATGCGTTTTCACCATCTAGCGATGTATCTAAATGGAATTAATGAATCATGATCACGGATGAGGTAATTTATTCGTTTTTGTATTACCTGTATGTCTTATCGTATTATTTTATGTCATCATAATTAATGAACTGCAAGGGACGTGAAATGTTATGCTATATTAGGCTATCCCGTTACAACATACAGCTATTTGTCAAATGATTTGTTTGGTTAATGTTGTGCAGTTTTACGTTTTTTATGGTTAATGCCGTGTTGTTTAACGTGTTCAAACCAATATCTAAAAGTAAATTTGAACGAACATTTGCAAGTAATGACTAAATATTTTTTTTAACATCATCTCCGATTGTAATTGTACTGCCATAATCTCGGTCACCACACGTGATAAAAAGCCTTACCAAAGTACAAAGAGCAATATAACTTTGTTTATAAGTGCTATTATTGACAGTTGCATGTCTTACCTGTCTCAATACACTCGCGAGAGAGTCTCTGACAAGTCCAGACGCGCAGCTCTCTCCATCTCGAAAACGCCTGCCGATATTTATCCGGGTTTTATTCCTCCGTTTGTCACACAGTCCGTGACTCCGCGTGTATCCGAATATGGACGCTTTCGTTTTGTTGGCACTTCAATACTCGCCAAAGAGTTCGTGATCCATAACAGCTATAACCATACAGTCTATGGCTATAACGCTTTAACCACCACTTCCGCATTTTACCATGCGATATTCCGGTGATGTGGGTCATATTTTTTATTTTATTCCTTTTTTTATTCTTTGTCAGATGTCTTTATTGTTTATTGTGATAAGAAAAAAACCTCAATAAAGTTGTAAAAAAAAAAAAAAAAATCCGGTGTGGTGGAATATCCTATCACATGGTCCACACCGGAAAGAAGGATAGAGAGAGCGGACATTGCGTCACTGAGGCGCGACATTTCTTTTCCGGGACGGCCAGTTATTTAAAATCGGAATTTCTCTGAAATAAAAAATCTTTGGAGACTTTTGAGATATTGTAAGTACATAACTGGAGGAAATATATCACACTGTGCAAGTTATTTTTGGAAATTTTATTACAAAATCCCTACATATTGGAGCTTTAATTAAACAATTTAATAATCAATTAAAAAGGAATTTATACCTGTATGATATTACGCTTCAGCCACATTGGACTAGCAGTTTGGAAAATGGATGGATGGATGATTCAGATGTTCGCGCCATCTTTTGGCATGGGAATTCATCTGGCGCAACCGTCACAGTGCATTATGGGTATTCTCTAGACGTTGTCGGTAGTACACTTGTTATTGCGGTACATAATGGGATTTAATTTCCGCGATTAAGTCCACTATGGTACACTCCTACAAATGACTGTACTATCAAATAATGCGCTATTTAAGGGTGTCGGGGCGATTTCAGACACTTGAACAAATCGGTTGAATTAACAACACAGAATGTGAAGACTATGTAAAGCTTCAGGAGTCAGATGTCCATGACAGACCTAAACTAACCAAGGTACTAGCACAAAAACACATTCCGCAAAATATTGCCTAATTATCGGTTTCGACAAAATATCAGAAAATATCTTGATATAATTTGTCAATATCGCACACCCCTAATGCAAACGCATTCTGATATATTGCCTTTATTATCCAGTTTTGTCAACTCTGCAAATCATTTTGGCTGTCGCCTTCAGTTACAACATATCTTCTTTGAATCTTTAATGTTTCTTCCTTTTATAGGGATGTGAAAGCAGGTAACATCTTACTGACTGAGCCTGGCCAAGTCAAACTGGGAGACTTTGGCTCTGCCTCCATTGTTGCTCCTGCCAACTCCTTTGTGGGCACACCTTACTGGTACAAAAACACTTCCCATTAATTACAACGCCTTTTATCAACATATTAGGCAGAAATATACCCTTACGCATGAGTTAAAGGTCATTTTAAATGGTTTTCTTGCACATTAGATTGTTGCAAATAGTGAGATCATCTGGTCAAGTACTGTTAGGAGAGTTATGACAGAAGTTGTACTCTGTTTGCAGGATGGCTCCAGAGGTAATCCTCGCTATGGATGAAGGGCAATATGATGGCAAGGTTGACGTGTGGTCACTCGGCATTACCTGTATAGAGCTTGGTAAGTCATGCGTGATGTGCAAGAGAACACTCATGTGTTGTATGTTGAAAGAGAACACTGTGTCAGTGCATCTTTGGCATGAAAATGTACCATTTCTATGCTCGACATATTTCACATTTGTGTTTTACTGTTGCTTACCACAGACAAAATATTAAAGAGGCCTTATTACGTCGTTTTACGAAGTCTTGTTTTTTGTTTTTGGGGTCTGCTATAACATGTTTTCATGCTTGAATGCAAAAAAATAACAACATTATTTTTCACATATTCGACATTGTGGCAGCATTTCTCTTCCCAGTACGTCAGTAACGCTCTGGGCTGCGTTTCAAAAGCATCGTAAGCGTAAGTGCGTAGATCGCAGAACCATTGCCACCAATGGTCTTTTGAGAAAACGCAGGCCTGTTTAGTTCCTGACTCTATGAAGCCCCTCCTTCTGAAAAGCACAATGTGCTCCGTGTGTTGTGATTGGTGCATTTGAGAAATGTCATGCCCCTTACCATAACTGAGTTTCAACCATAGACTGTAAAAAAAGATGGATGACGCCCCTTCGCTCTCTTCCATTGATGAGAACTGAAGCCGCCAGAGTCCCGATATGGCGCTGACATCTTGGAACTTGAGTCTGCGCAGTAGCGATCTCGGGACCAGACCTGCGCAGTAGTGAGCAGGAAGTAAAGCAGCAAAATCAACGCTCCACCCTCACTCTCGCAGAATGCACTCAGGGAGAGTGGATTCTGCACACTTTTTTAAAAACTGATTGCAGTACGACAAGAGGCTTGTTAAAATAAAGTAAATACAATCTCCACAGTCCTCCGAAGATCCCGGAAAATTTTGGGGGAAAAAACGGGAAAAAATTTGTTGGTGCTTCAGTGACTACTTCGCTCAGAGAACCTGTCAATCACAGCTGTCAATCATGACATTACACCACCGCATCACGTAACTAACTAAAAAACAACTTATTTTTGAAACACACTTGCAGGGGTGCAAACAGCGCGCTTTTCGGCGCCTCCCGCTTTTTTCACGTCAGTTTGGGTGACTTGTGTGAATCGTGCAGATCCGAAGAGTTTTTTTTTAAGGAGGAGGGAGGGGGGGGGGGGGGGGGTTCGGGGGGGTTGAGAGGGTCTGATTATAATTTAACCAACAGTAATTCTGGATTGCGTCCACCAACAAGTAAATAGGAAATAAGCGAATCAGAACACTGCGCGCCAAACCAGCATTATGTGCGCAAGCGTGAACCACTAACGTTAGTGTTTCTGTCTCACGCTGGATCTGCCACTGCATCACATTTCTCTCTGCGTGGCGTGGAGTATCCGTTTTTATGTCGGCTCTCATGTTAACTGGTTAGAGCTTGTGTTAGAGCACAATGCCTGCGTGACACACACACTTCTCGAGCCGCGCCGAAACCGCGTGCTAGAAATAGAACCGCAACCGACGCCTATTTTTCACGCGACACGCAAGAGTGTTGGAAGTTTTCAGACAAAATAGAAGGTGCAAAATACATATTAATAAATTACATTTTGATGCTTGAAAGTCTCTCGGTTTTGACAAATGCATATATAATTGTAATTTAAAAAATAGGCCTAATTATCGATTTTCAAATATTGCCCCTGTCAATAGGCCTACAGAACGAAATATTCTGTAGCCTATTTTGCCGTCAATACTGCCGACGTTGTCTTTGCTGTATCAGGCTATATATATTATGTTTAACATCCAAATGTAGATCGTCTGTCGGCGCACAGAGCCACGCAGTCGCAGACAGCACGTGAAGTTCGTGAACACCGAATTCCCTTTTCTTTCTTATCTATTTGTGTTTGAACAGACATGTGCACGAAAAAATAAGCCAGTGTCCGTCTCAACGAGTTTCCCCGTAAACGCAATCAAAATAAAATGGATGCGTGTCATTACCGGTATTAGATACGTGCATTCGTCTTAAAGGGACAGCACCCAATATACCTGCAGCTGTGTGTGTCACCAAAGTTAATTAAACAACAAAAGAGAAAGAGAAAAATCACGTTTTGTCAAAAGATAAACTGTATTAATACTTAATACAGTTAATTTACCTGAAAAACATAAAGCACTGCTTTATTTCTCGTGTATTTGTGTTTTATTGTATTTATATTTGTATTATGTTTATTAGTTTCTATGCAGATGCACTAGGCCTACCCTACACAATTACCCCAATCATCCTAGAATTATTAATTCTTTACAAAAAGAGCTATTCAAATCATCAGGTGAAATTGTTTTCAGGAAGTAGCAGTAAAGCAAGAAGAAGACGTGCAAGATAGTTTTTCTAAATTTCATTTGACTCTATGTGCCTATAGGGGTGGGTTGGGGATGGTGGCAATGTGGATATTTGCCGCGGGACGAGGGCTTCGATTACCTCTCTCTTTTTTGACCATACATGTGTTTGCACCCCTGCACTTGAACTTACATCAGCGTGATAAAAATGACAGTAAATGAATGACAGAAAAAAATGACAGAAACCACCTTTGGAAAAAAGATATTTGAAGTGTAATTTAATTGTTTAGTTGGTCTCACGTCCCGTTGAATAACACGGGGAGGCGGGGCTTATGACCTATACTAGGACCAGTCACCGGGGGGCGATCGAGACACTTTGGCTTCACTTTTCAGGGCTTGTGCGGCACGCTTGGTTTCAACACACTACTAACTAACTCAACCAGGCCCCGCCCCTTTATTCTGCGTATCCCTTGGGCGGGAATTATTTAAATGAGGAATATTTTGACGTGTTCGTTACTGGAAGAAACTCTACAATGGAGGTGTTTTGAGGGAGTTCAGACACACTGACACTGATATAGAGAATAACTCCCATTGGAGGGACTTTGAAACTTTGCAGACCTTTTTCATGCTCAAACAGCAACATTACACACTAAAGAAAGATGAACATGTAAAAAAACATAATAAGGTGAATGTTTACAGTAATATACTTATAATAGATGCCTTACTAACTGCTTGCTTGTTTCTATTTTTCTCTATTGTAGCAGAGAGAAAGCCTCCCTTGTTTAACATGAATGCTATGAGTGCCTTATACCACATCGCCCAGAACGAGAGCCCAGTCCTGCAGTCCAATCACTGGTAGGGGACCAGAAAAGCTTCGTCCACACTGTCAAAGATCTTCTTGCTTTTTATGTGTTTCCAAAGCAGCGCTGTATTGATATACCTCAAACATTCTGATCAGGGAGTGCAGAAAATTTAACTACAAAGCTTAAAACCATTTGCCATACTACAGCAAAAATATGCTGTTGAAAATACTCTTATTTAAAATGTTAGATAATATTATTTCTATGTAAAATAGTGTAGTTTATATGCAATATATTATTGTGTATATAATATAGTGATGTGGTGCCTTCAAATAAAACAAATAATTAAGTAAAGGTATCAAGGGGCGAAGGCATCATGATAGGGGTGTGTGATCCTTTTGGGTAGGGGCGTGTTTGTGTTGGTGATTTCAAATATCAACAGTGTTTACTAGAAATTACTGCAGTTTTAACAACTACCATACAAACTATTAATAAGCAGTAATTAGGCGTTTGAGGTAAAAGTTGTAGTTAATAGTGAGAATTGGACCCTAATCTAAAGTGTCACCCAAATTATTATATAAAATAAGACGGGCATTTTGACATAGAAGTGCATTTGATCATTCACATGTGTAGCTATATCCCTGTGATGTGCAAAGCACATAAATATGTTTATGACTCTGAGATCGCAGTCACCTGTCAGTCAGATACCACAAGTACCGAACTGAATCATTTCCAATTTAGTATCAACTTTATTCACTTTGTACCAAGTAGCTCTAACAGGATGTGCTTTTGAATTGCACTACATTCAACTAACTAATTTGCATATTTGGTTTCCCAACCTCTCAGGTCAGATTATTTCCGTAACTTCGTAGACTCGTGTCTGCAGAAGATTGCCCAGGACAGACCTACCTCTGATGTGCTGCTTAAAGTAAGAGTCTTTTGAGGAGCTTTAAAGGAGAACTCCGGTCAATTTTAACATTGAGCTCATTTTTTTGTACATTTGGAGTGCTGTCAATACAGAGAACAACGACAAAAATCGGTGTTGCCTACACCGTGTTATCCTCTTTTTAAAATTTGCACCCTGTTGACTTTAATGGGGCAAGTTTTAAACCAGCTTTTAGCCTCTTAACATCCTTGATGTGTCATTACAAGTGCACAGCCAATGTGAGTGATTCCTTCAAAGTGAACACGAGTGAATCTGACTGCAGTAGATGTGAAAGATATGAATAAAAATGATGTTAATTCAGCCAGCGCACATACCTGTATTTACATCCTGTTTTCGGCCGAAGCCCATAGTAGTCGATTGTCGAGTTCACGTGCGTGATCATAGGTAACTAAACCTATGCGTGCAAACTCGACAATCGATTACTATGGGCTTCGACCAAAAACAGGATGTAAATACAGGTATATGTGCTGGCTGAAATAACATCAGTCAGATTCACTCGTGTTCACTCTGAAGGAATCACTCACATTGGCTGTGCACTTGTGATGACACATCAAGGATGTTAAGAGGCTAAAAGCAGGTTTAAAACTTGCCCCATTAAAGTCAACAGGGTGCAAATTTTAAAAAGAGGATAACACGGTGTAGGCAACACCGATTTTTGTCGTTGTTCTCTGTACTGACAGCACTCCAAATGTACAAAAAAATGAGCTCAATGTTAAAATTGACCGGAGTTCTCCTTTAAGACTGTTAATGTTACACTTTCTGAACACGATGCATTCCAGTGATTGCTGTTTGGAAATAAACCTCTCTGCTTGTTTCTCCAGCATCACTTCCTGTGCCGTGAGCGTCCAGTGACGGCGGTGATGGATCTGATAGCACGCACTAAAGACGCCGTGAGGGAGTTAGATAACCTGCAATACAGAAAGATGAAGAAGATCCTCTTCCATGAGACACATAATGGGCCTGCTATCGAGGGGACGGAGGAGGAAGAGGTGGGAGAACCTTTCAACTTGTCTGGTTGTCAAATAAATAAATTAAAGGAACTTTGATTTTCAGAATCCCTCGCGTTTGAAAGAGTCGTGCGCTATCAGTTGGTCTGTTTACACTGCAGTAGAAGAGCTATATTTGGAAACATCAAATGTGGTCGGTACAATAAATATGTCTGCCTGGGTGCCGTCCTCTCGTCCAATTATAGGATCATGGAACCAGAGAAGAATTTTAACAATAGACATAAACAGTTTAGTGTTTGTTAAATTGTTTTGTCTATTCATTTGCGTTTCAGACGTTTTCCAGCTCATGTTTCAACTGTTTGGAGTCTTTTGTTCCTTTGCACCGGTCGGACCTTGGGTGTGCTTGAGTGATTTGTTTGTGAGACAATGGCAAATTGTCTCTTTGATTTAGCTAGCCTTAAAGTCAATATGAACTCAAGAATGATCTTATTTGCTTTCAGGGCCCGCTATTGTAAAGAGTTTTTTCTTTGTAGTGTTTCTTCAAATGTAATAACTTGCTTTGCCTCTGAAATGGCTTTTCTTTTTTGTATTTTTCAAACTTTTGTTATAGAGACCGCTTTTCACAATCTAATCAATCAATGGACATTTTCTTTGACTGTAATCCATCACATTATGGATGTAAAATGGGTTATTGAACACACTATAGGTGTGAATCTTAACTTTCCTCATGATTTGATTAAGATTCAGGGGCAACAAATAGATACATCACATTGCATCTTGTCCTCCAGTTCTTTTATTAATAATACACACTTTAAACTTTTTAATTAGATATTTTCAAACATAAGATCATGTCAAATTACAAGGCAACCTGTCTATTTTTTTTTTAATTACTCCACTGTAATATGTAAGCAAAACAATTGTTTGTAGTGGATGTAAGTTATTTGCTTATGAAAAACAAGCAACTTTTTATTAATACTCAAGAGTTCTTAAGTTAATTTACAATAAAACAGCACAACATGTGATATTTAATTACATTAAAAAAAAATAATGATACATCAGTGCAGAATCCTTCACATCAGCATTGAGATGCAACATGAAAAAAAAAAATTATTCCACAGCTCTAGATCACACTTTATGGTGTTTTTTAATCTAACTAACCCTTTAATAGGAATGATCTGGGTTAAATGTTTCAATTAGATTTCAAGTTTTTCTTTTACAAATGGCATTTCTGTGTGATTTTAAACATGGTTGTTGAAATCCCCATCACCTGCTGATATCTGTGTCTGTGTTTAAATGCAGTCTTGTGTTTTGCAGGATGTAGAGCAGTATATGTTGCGGACGGGCACGGTGAACAGCATGGAGAGCTCCCATTCGCTGCCGTCCATGTCGATAAGTGCCAGCTCCCAGAGTTCTTCAGTGAACAGCCTTGCAGATGGCTCGGATGACAGTGGAGAGATGGCTATGATGCAGGAGGGTGAACACACAGTGACCTCCAACAGCTCAGTGCTGCACAAACCTCTGGTACGTGTCGATGGCTTTGTTAGAGCTGCTTGTGGTGAAGCAACTTAGTCAAATTACATATCAAAAGTTTCGAATTTTAGGCTGCATTTATTCGATCAAACATAATAATTAGCATTTATAATTGGTCCTCAATTTTTTTAAGAAAGGTTCTTATCAATGTTGAAAACATTGCAGCTTAATGTTTTTGTGGAAAACATGATTATTTTTTCAAGATTCTTAGAAAGTTCAAAGGAACAGCATTTATTTGAAATAGAAATCTTTTGTAACATTATGTCTTTACTGATCTATCTGTCTGTCACATAAATTGGTTGTCTGAGAGGGTAATGGTTTGTAAAAGTTCAAATCTTTTTAAAATTGACTTTTGCAAATAACCTTTGTTAAATTTATAGAAGTATTTGTTAATATTAATGGACCAGAGCTTAAATAGTTTTATTTTTTAACTAACAACTAAAAAAAGATTTATAAATACTAACAAATATATTGGTCATTCATTGTTCGTTAATGTTAGTTAATACATTTATATGACAAACAAATTTTAAATGGGCTTTTTTTATGAGAAGTTTTTATTTCTATGATGCATTTATTGGAGAGAATAATCCTGTCAGACGCACCACTGCTGTGAACGCGCGTTCACTTAAACACAATTTAAACAATGTATTATTCAATGCATTACTTCTATATAATTATATATTAAGTTGCTCAAGCAAGTGGTAAAATATTTAACCATGTACTTATATTAAAATCTTTTGTATTTAAATTTTAATACAATAAATCGTGCATGTCACAAAGAACTTGTTTTTCCACCTCCACGAATAAGACGAGTGTTGTTCATTATGTCGCCTTGTTGAGGTAAATTGTAGTTTTCCTTGCTTTAACTCAGTCTTAAAGTGAAAAAAGTAGTAATTAATTAAATAAATTTATGGTGAGATTACTACATTTTATTTAATTAATCGCACTTATGGTGAAATTACTACATTTTCAGGTCAATCGGTGTTCATTTTGACCACGAAACATGCGCTGTCACTTTAATTCAGCGTTTTCAGCACAGCAGAAATAGACTCGGTGCAGAAACGATCTCTGCACTGCTGTATATGCACCGCAACTGGAACGGATCGTCGACGGACTGCATCCTCGTGCAGTGTGAAAGCTCCGTACGGAAAAAAAAATACTCAACGCAAACGAAATATATGTGAAACGGGCGTTAGACTTGGAGCAGGAGAGCTACTCCGGCTGCTACTCGCAGTAGAGCGAGTGTTGCCATCTTCAGTTCAGCGACATATTTCCAGCCGCTCGCCCTCTGTCCGCTAGTGCTCAACTGTGTGTGACGCAAGTGTTTGTTTGTGTGTGAGTGTGCGCACTCATTGGGATAATTGTAAACGCGCAAACACAGACAGAAAAGACATGCCATCGTGGAAATAAGATAAATAACATATTACTAAAGGGCCATTTAGTTTTTTTTAGTTTTTAAAAAAAATAACATTGTAATCTGGCGCTATAAAGAAAATCAAATCAAATTTACTTGACCTCCAAGGGGGGCGGGGGGAGCCGTTAGGAGGGCGGGGCGCCCCCCTTATATAATGATAGGGGAAACACTGCTCTTCCTTCATTTGTCCCTCTGTCCCCCACACAGATCCATGATAACATCTATGACGACCCGTACCAGCCGGAGGTGGAGTCCCAGCCGCAGGGCCCCTCTGGCGGTCGCAGGCGTCGAGGACGGGACCACTTCGCCACAATCCGCACAGCCTCGTTGGTGACCCGTCAGATCCAGGAGCACGAGCAGGGCTCAGCGCTGAGAGAGCAGATGTCCGGATACAAACGCATGAGGCGGCAGCATCAGAAACAGCTGATGGCTCTGGAGAACAAGCTGAAGGCCGAGATGGACGAACATCAGCTCAGGCTTGACAAAGAACTGGAGACGCAGAGAAACAACTTCGGCAGTGAAGCAGACAAGCTTGGCAAGAAGCACCAGGTCTTCCTGGAGAAAGAGGTGAGTGGAGGAAACAATGCTTGATGATTCCTTTTCTTTATAATTCCCTCCTTCTGACCTCTAATCAACCAGTATATATTAGATAAATGGCAAGTGACCTGTCTGTGTTTTGTTATCTGTGTTATATGATTTCTTCTTGTGTCGTCGTCATTTTCAGTTCTTTATTTAACAGGATTGAATAACTCATCGGAGGGAAGAAGGTTTAAGCTTCCCCCTTCAAAGTTTTATTTTATGTAGCTAATATGATATGTTCAGGGGTGGGACAGGGATTCATCCGATAAGAGGTGTACACGACCTCATATAGAAATGCTACTGAAAAGAGAATAACCAGTCCAAATATAGGATCCTTCCGGAACACAAGAGACTTTCCCCCATCCTTGACTTGTTGGCCCAACAGTAAACCCACTGACCTTTCTCCCCTAAAGGAGCAACCCACCATCTCTGCCTTGAACACCTTCTGGGTGGTGGCAAAAACTGATGTGACCATACAAAGAGAGATAGTGAGTGAAAGTCAGGCTGAGAGCCGTTTTATTCTGCCAATCTGCCCATTTTAAATGTCATGAGACAACGGGTTTTATATGACAAACTCTGAAGAACTTATTTTGTATCACAAGTAAATTGTTTTTTATCACAAGTACATTATCAAAGAAATCTTTGATAGTGTTGTATATACATTTTGTAGTCTTTTTTTCTCCATCTTAAAAAAAATATTTTAATTATATAAATAATTTATTTAAATGTATTTAAAATGTATATATAAAACAAAATATATTTTATATATATATATATATATATATATATATATATATATAAAAAGTGCAAATATTTTATATAAATGAGAAAAAAAACTATATATATATATACATATAATGCAAAATTATAATATACAAAAAATTATATATACACGTGTGTGTGTGTGTGTGTGTATATATATATATATTTTTCATTTATATAAAATATTTGCACTTTTTTATTTATATTTTAATTTTATATGTTTGTATTTATAGTTCTGTTGAATGTTGTAGCCTGTGAAGATGATATGGCAATGAATTTAAATACAACCACTTTTCTTTTCTCCTTGTCTTACCACTTAGACTAAGGGTGCTCTCACAGAAGAGAAGAAGTTTCAGCAGCACATCTTGGGCCAGCAGAAGAAGGAGTTGACCAGCTTGCTTGAGTCTCAGAAACGCCAGTACAGGCAGCGAAAGGAGCAACTTAAAGAGGTACGTCACAATCTGGTTTGGCTGTGGATTTGCTCAGATGTAGTGTTGAATGTTTTGGCCTTTTGTGCAGGAGCTCAATGAGAACCAGTCCACGCCGAAGCGAGAGAAGCAGGAGTGGCTGGTCCAGCAGAAGGAGTGTCTCCAGCAGATCCAGGCAGAGGAAGAGGCAGGGTTACTACGCAGACAGAGGCAATATTACGAGCTGCAGTGTCGCCAATACAAGAGGAAGATGCTGCTATCTCGCCACAACATGGAGCAAGACCTGCTCAGAGAGGTACTAGCCAAATAATCCACTGATATTTGATCATTCATGATTATCGGCATTATTAGTTGTTTTTTAATTAGTTTGTTGTTATTAATTTGCATGACTCTACTGTGACACAGCTTGTGTTTCAGATGGCCGCTTATTCACAAACTGGTTTATTTGCTTATATTGTCAGTCACATGCAGTTTTTTACAATGGATTTTGTGAGACCGTGGTGGATGGTCCCCTGGAGGAAACTTTTGAATATTTTAAAGTTAATTGCATCAATCTAATGCCTATGAAAAGAAACAGCACCAACCACTTATGAGTAAACCAGATTAAGTGTTTATTATTATTATTATTATCTCTAAGGAATATATACTATTGTAATACAACTGCAATGCAAAATAAAATATAAATATTTGATAATGAGTATATAAATTACTATACTACACACTACAGCAGTAAAATTACAAAACTTAATATCTTCACTTGCTAGAGTTAGATCATAAAACTTTTATTTTGGTGAATGTAAAAATAAAGCGTAATTGGCACACATAGCATTCATAAATGCATGTTAAGCTCAATACATTAAGAGATGGTAAGAATAAGAACTAATAAGAATGTAAATGAAATGCAATGTAAGTCGCTTTGGATAAAAGCGTCTGTCAAATGCATAAATGGAAATGTAGATGGATTTCACTGCATTAACTGAGAAGCGAGCCGCTCTAAGACGCTGCAAACACTGGATGTGCTGCTGCGCTTCAGATTATATACTTTGTTACTTAGCAAATGGCTATGATTTAATTATTTGACAAGCACACTAAACCATATTGTGATTTATGATTTTAGCTCAGTTGACAGACGCTTTGCCAAAGCAACAGCGCAAAAATATATTTTTTTAATTGTGGCGGGCCGCCACAGTCTAGGTAATTATTGGGAAACACTGCAAATATGGCCAGTGTAAACAAAATTTTATTTTATTTCAAATAATAAGGATGTTTTTTATGGTTTTAGCTTTAGTTAATGATAATGTTTAACACGACAGCGAGTTTAATGATCAAGGTCTGACGTAGATGCTCCTACTCACAACTGCAAATTAATGTCTTCCGCACAGCCAACACTTTCCAAAGGGAGCTCTTAAAAGACACCATTCCAATGAAAACTACTAATTAAATACCATGTACTCATTTATGCCTGACCACAGTTGCCTGATGCTTTTCTAACCACCATCCTCCATCTCTGCCTCCTTTCTTTCCATATACTTGTCTCAATGTAGGACCTGAACAAGAAACAGACTTTGAAAGATCTAGAGTGCGCCATGTTGCTTCGCCATCACGAGTCGACTCAGGAGCTGGAGTTTCGGCAGCTGGGTCTGGTGCAGCGCACGCGGGCCGACCTGATCCGGACGCAGCACCAGACCGAGCTCACCAACCAGATGGAGTACAATAAACGGCGTGAGCAAGAGCTTCGGCAAAAGCACGCCGTCGAAGTCCGCCAGCAACCCAAGAGTCTGAGAGTGAGTGACTGTGACATTACAGAGGATACAGAAGGGGAGGGGCCTCTTGGGGAGGGGGAGGATCATGCTGAAAGGGAGGGGCTTGAAGGTGAAGGGGTGGAGCCAAAGGAACAGCTAGAGGATGAAGGAAAGAGAGATGGAGAAAAGATAGATGGGGATGAGAGGCAGCCGGTAGGTGCTGTTGAAGACACAGCTGAGCAAGCTGAGAGGGAAATAAAACTTCTTGAAGGAAATGACACTGAAGAGATATTTACTGACCAATGTGAAACAATAGACAGTGAAGGAAAAGTGGAAGATGCTGCAACATCAGCTGACAATGCAAACGAAAGTGCAACAGATCAAACTGAAATGTCGTTAGATGAACAGCAATACGGTGAGGGCAAAATTGACGCAGATCCCAGACAAGTCGAAGGGCTTCTGTGGGATGACGCTAGCGAGTCAGAGAGTGAGGACGAGGATAGAGGTGTGGCCGACGGCTGTCCATCAGAGCTAATTCCCGCCCCTTCTTTTGAGCGCCGCCCACTAGAGCGCGACACAGACGAACTCTCCGAGTTCTACTTTCCGGATACGTTAGAAGAGCTGGAACCTCCGCCCGTCTACACGCCTCCCTCTTCCCAACCTACCCTTCCCTCGCTCTTTTCTCACGCAATCTGCCTCGTTCTTTCGCTCTCGGCTGCCATGCAGCCATCCGTCTTCACCCTTCTTTTCCTCTCCGTCTTCCTGCTTTCCTTGCGCCGCTCGCCTCCTCTTCCCTCGCTCGCTTCTATCCTTCTCTCTGGTGAGCTTGCCTTCCTGGCGCTCTTCTTTTCCTACCTATTCCTGCGTTCCTGCTGCTCGCTCTCATTTTCCACATACCTTTCACTAACATATTGGGGCTCAGGCCTGTTCAGTCTGGGTTTGTCTTTAAGCTTAGGACTTTATTACGTCCCCGTAGCCTTGATCTCGGCGTCCTTTCTCAGTTCGCCTTCACTTTTCCTCACCCTTTACCTTGTGGTGGTCCTGGTCGTCCGGCCGGCCAGGGTCTTCCTCCAAAACACTCCACGCAAACTCAATCGCCTCTGGATGCGAGTCCTTTTTCGACTGCCAAAGCCTCTTTTCACTGTGTGCCAGTCTCTTCTGGGTGGCCTGACCGAGCGCAGCCTCTACGACATGTTCCCTAAAGCCGGACGCAACTGGGGTGGGCGACAGTCCCGAATCCCTGTGCCTTTAAATAGCCTTCTTGCACAGTATCAGGCCAAAAGCAAACACTCCGTTCTGTTCGCGCGGTTCCTGCTTTTGGGACGCCGGTTTGTCCGGCGACCTCTCGGCACTCTGACAGACCTGGCTAACTCCGTGGTGTTGCGCTTAGCCAAGCGCGTACTGAAGGAACTGCCGCAGAATTACCTGAAACGGCTGCAGGCCTTCGGGTTGCTGCGAAGGGAGAGACCCTGCAAGCTGCCGATTCTTTTGCCTAGAGCCGTGAGGGAACAGAGGCGGAGGATGAGGGAGAGACGAGAGAAGGAGAGGAGGAGAAGGGAGGAGAGAGAGAGGATGTACAGGGAAGACGGGAGGTGGGAGAGTGTGTTGAGGAGAACCGCCTCAGGGAGGACTTTAAAAGGAAAGATAGTGCCTTGGAGATAGATTGAGATGGAAGAAGGGAGGTATGTGAGCATGCACATTCCATCATCCATCATTGTTCATTTTTCTTTCTGATCTTATGGCTGATTTATTTTGTCCGTTTGCTTACATGCACTCCTTTTTTGTGCCTGATTTTACAAGGAAGTACCCGGTTAAAGGGATAGTTCACCCAAAAATGGAAATTTACTCACCCTCGTGTCGTTCCAAACCAATAAATGTTAAACATTGAAGCAAAAATTACTTTTTTTTTTAATGAAACCAGAGGTTTCTGTCTCTCATTTGAAATTCCAGGTAGCCAAAACTTAAAAGGTCCAAAAGGTTGTAAAGGTGTCATAAAATGTATTACCTGGACTTTAATTTGAGGGAGAGAAAAAATCTCTTAATTGGTGTTATCACATGACGGTGAGTAAATCATGGCAGAATATTTATTTTGGGTGAACTATCCCTTATACATTAACCTACTATTTTTTACAACTCGCTCATTCACGGTCAGTCGCCAGTGAATGGAAAGCTTTGTTTGATTATTGTGCTTTTTGTAAAAGTTTCTGGGGTTTTATTTTTTATTTTTTACTCTGAGTTATTTTATTTTCAAATAGCAAGAGCTATATGTGTTATTATGGTGATTGTTGAAGCCATGTCTGTGCAATCTTGATTTAGTTTTCATTTTGTTTTGAAGGGGGGGTTTTGATTTCTACATTGAGAAAAATTGTGTTATATTCCAAAACCAAAATGGCTCTTTATGAAAATGACCATAGGCCTTTCAATTAAGCCATGCACGTTCAATGCTAAATTAATGTACTGTGTCTACTGTGAAAGTGGATTATAATACTGTGCTTTACACTATAGATCTCCCAAAAATGCAACACTACAAGCTTATTCTTCCAAAAGTGCAATAGAAGTTTATTGAATAAAGCGCCAATGATTTTTCCTACTTTTCAAACAAGTCCTGGTGTATAAAAGGTTTTGTATTGAAATAGTAAAACATTGAAAACTAGGCTGCATATTGTTGCAAAATCAGTGTTTTGTATCATTTCAAAAGCTTCAGAACAACTAAAACCCGCTAAAATATTAATAAAGTCCTCTCACTGGAAGTTTTAGAGGCAGGACCTCAAGAATGGCAATCATATGCCACATTTCCACCATCAGATGGATGAGCAATCCTAAATGCTGTTAGTTCAGTTCTGCCACTTTAGCAGTGAACTTTATTGAATGTTAATGTTCATTTAAACATTAATCTCTTAACTTTCAAGTAAAATATTTACTCTTCAATGTGAGTGAACTATTATAAATTCAGTATATGAGATATGCAATTTTATTTAGATTCCTGTTGTGTTACTAAAGATGTGGGTGGTTGATGTGCTTTTTTGGCACATAAAAGTTCATATACTTGTAGTTTAGCACCCACAACAGTATATGAGGAAAGATGTTTGTAGACCATTGAATTTGGGAATATGTATACGGAGTTTAGAGAAATGTATTGTTATTGCACTAGAGGCAATGAGCTGATAATATTTACCATGTAAACAAATGTTTTGGACATATCCTTACGAAGAGAGGTCTAGCCTGTTTAGATGAAGCATTTATGCAAGACTTTCATAGGTTAGCCCTAGTTTTTCAATGTTTGCATGGCACTGTTATTTTATATTTATTAGTAGTCTATTACTGCATATCAAAGACTATAATAAGAAGCCATTTGACAATCATCTTAATGTAAGGTTTGACAAGAAGAATGCAAATTGAAAACCAAAGATTAAAACAGAGTTGTGACATAAGAAATGAAGAGGTTGATGGTTGGATTGATGAAAAATAACTCACAAATTATATATATATATATAAATGAAACGCTCTGTTAAAAACTCAAATACTAAAAGGTCTTCATAGAAATCTTAACATTATCAAAGGGACCATTTGTGTAATGAGGAAATACAAAATAAATATTTTAAGAAAATAACATTTCTTGGCAAAAAAAGGATGCATTTCAGTTTTAGCCATATTTGTTCCAGTTTTTGAAAATGTCATTTTTGTCTTGTTACTTATTGTTTACATGCTATGCTCCCTTTTAAAAAAGCAAATCACAAAGTATGTCTTAATTATTATTTGATGAATGTTTGTGTTATTTTATGTTGCATTGCACCGTCTGTTTCAAGGCCATTGTGTGTGCGTTTCATCCTCATTTTGTGTTTGTGCATGAATGGATGTTTACTTCAAGATTAAACAAAGATTTCTGTTATATGTTTCTGAAATAAATTCTCTATTATAATCATTGTCCTTTGGTTCATTTTATATTTTACATTATTTTAAGTATTTTTGTCTTATTCATCATCATCTCAGTTTTATGTTTTCCATTCATATAGCTTTGATGCTGCTGCTTTAATGTCTTGATAATTAAGTTATAATTTATAATGAAGTGTCTTATGAATTCTGATCATCACTTATGTTTAACTGAGGGCACTATTAGCTTATTAATTTCAACTAAGTTTAAAATACTTATTAGGTAAACGAATAAAAAGTGAGTCATTTTAATTGGTATTACAAAGACAGCAAAAATTGTGGAGATTATAGAGAATCTGAATTTACAGATTTCTGCTTAAAATTATTTGTGCTTTTTCATGTCCCACGATGTCATGCTACATTAAAATAAAGACATTGTTTTAAAGTGTTTTATGACCAATGACGGCACATTCGTGATCCCTCCTCCACTCTTTTCTTATCTGTCTGTTGTCAAACCTTATTACAACCCTCTTCCCTGTTCCTGTAGTCCAAAGAGTTGCAGATTAAGCGTCAGTTCCAGGACACGTGTAAGATCCAAACTCGTCAGTTTAAAGCTCTGAGGAACCACTTGCTGGAGAACACACCGAAGTCGGACCACAAGGCCGTGCTGAAGCGTCTCAAAGATGAGCAGACTCGTAAGCTGGCTATTCTGGCCGAGCAATACGACCACTCAATCAACGACATGCTGTCCACACAGGCTGTGAGTAAGGCAAGGACACATCAATCACAATTCCCATCCCACTGACCACCAAAACCCTCACTCAAACCTACATCATCAGTGACATACTCTCAAAACTGTACATGGTAAAGTATCTCACCCTACATCTGATCCCAGCAGCCACACACACATCAGAGTTACCCCTGCCTCGTTGACCTTTCCCGTTTTGTGCCGTTTCACTCCAGCTGCGATTGGATGAGACTCAGGAAGCCGAGTATCAGGTGCTGAGGATGCAGCTGCAGCAGGAGTTGGAGCTGCTCAATGCGTACCAGAGTAAAATCAAGATGCACACAGACACCCAGCACGAGAGGGAGGTTAAAGACCTGGAGCAGAGAGTGTCCATCCGCAGAGCCCTGCTGGAACAAAGGGTAAAGGCTGACTGCATTCATTCACGGCCATGATGGTAGACAAATGGAAACTAAAGCAGTGGTTCTAAACTGGTCAAGTTGCAACTAAACAGTATCTAAATTGTACAAAAATATGCAATGTCCTTCAAACAAAGTCCAATAGAAGAGAGCGCGTCTTAAGGAGAAATGTCCAGTCAAGGTGCTCTATGGTCTAGGATTTTTAATAGTCCATCAAAGCAAACTTCAGGATGACTAAGGCACTCTTTCGAATTAAAGGGGTGGTATAATGCCCTTTTCACAAGATGTAATATACCTCTGATGTCCCCAGAGTGTGTGTGTGAAGTTTTAGCTCAAAATACCCCACAGATATTTTTATATAGCATGTTAAATTTGTCACTTTTTGAGGGTTAGCAAAAACGCACCGTTTTGTGTCTGGCCCTTTAAATGCAAATGAGCTGCTGCTCCTGGCACAGAGGGCGGAGCTTCAAGAGCTTATGTTCTCCGATTACCTCACGCAGACACACACTAAAATGACAGAAACTGTTCAGCCTTTTATGTTTAAACGGAGTCAGACAAAGATGGAGAGGCTCGAGAAGAAGTGACAACATGTAGAATGCAACAGGACGTCTCTGAATAGTTAGTTGATGAATTTATGTTGCTGATGTGGAGTTAACCATCTTCAATTAGCATATTCTGTCTTGATAATCTATAAATCGCTCATATAGGATCTGTTGTGAGATGCACACAGAGGGACTTTCTATCGCATGTGTAAAGACGGATGTGACAGCTTGAGCAGACTCACAAATGTGCTCGACTACAACAACTCTTCTCAACAGTGCTTGCGTGTTCCTGGGGGTGGGGTTTATGTAAATTTTAGGGTTGGTGATGTCACTAACCCAGGAGGAATGTGGTGTAGTCTCTACCAGCCATTTGTTGTAGTCCTTAAAAAACGATTTCTTTAAAAGCAAATATCTCCCTTTGCTTTGAACTTTGAGGGTTGTAACTTTGCAGATGTTGTTTATGCTCAAACAGCAACATTACACACTAACTAAAGTTAGAAAAGTGAAATCATAATCAACCACCCCTTTAAAACAAGTAATTAATTTAATTCGAAAGAGTGCCATATGCAATGTCCTTTTCCATTAATTAATTTTTGGTATGTACAATGACTTAAAATGATTATCAGGTTGGTATACGGTTATCTCCATCATCAGACAATGATTCATCAGTAATGTTTTACTTGGGAACAGTATTTCAGTGGGGCTCGTGCTCCAGTAAATAGGGTCTAGCCCCTAGTCATGACCCGCCAGTTGAGGACCACTCTTGTACAAGTGCAATTCTGACATCCCTGGATCTCTTTCTCCAGATCGAGGAGGAGATGCTGACCCTGCAGAACGAGCGTTCGGAGCGCATCCGTTCCCTCCTGGAACGTCAGGCGTCCGAAATCGAGTCCTTCGACTCTGAGAGCCTCCGCTTGGGATTCAGTAGCCTGGCGTTGACAGGCATCCCCTCCGAGGCTCATCCCAAGCAGGGCTACCCGTCTAGCCAGACCCCACGTCCGTCCGGCCACTGGAGTCACGGCGGGGCGCCGCATCCCCACTCCCGCAGGGGTCCGAGTCGGGCCGAATCCTCTTCCTCGTCGTCCGCCTCCCACGCCTTGGGATTACCGCGAGACGGGCCTTTGCACCACTCCTCCCGGTCCTCGTCTTCATCTTCCTCCTCCTCCTCGTCTTCCCATCACAACCGGCACCACCTTCCCCAGCACTACCATCACCAGAGCACGCCACAGCTGTACAGGGAGAGAGAGAGGGATAGAGAGAGGGAGCGGGAGAAAGAGAAGGAGTGGGGCGGAGGGAGCAGGGGGGACCTCGCACACCCCCACGTCTTCTCCCACCACCTTCCCTCCCGCTCCTCCTCCCAGTCCCTCGCTCTCCTCCCTCCTCCTCCTCCCGCACCGCCTTCCATCACACTGTCGTCCTCCTCCGCCCAGTCGTCGTCAGTTTCTCAAGGAGTCTACGGAGGAGGTGGCGGAGGCGGAGGGCTGGTGGTTCGGGGTCCCAGCCTGATGGCGTTGAGGAACAGCCCGCAGCCCCTGCGCAGAACCGCATCTGGCGGAGGCCCGGGAGGGTCTGGTGGTGGAGAGGGAGTCCTCAGCCGTAGTACCTCGGTCACCTCGCACATCTCCAACGGATCCCACCTCTCCTACTCTTAAGCAGAGTAAGGAGGTCGGGCTTGCTTTGTTGAATTCCTCCAAGCCATTACAATACGAGTGAGAGCACATTTTACTTGTCCTATTGTTTTTGTTTTCCCTGCTCGTTGTTGTTTTTGTTTTGTTTTTTTGTAAAAAAAAGAAGGGGAAACTGGCTTGGAAAATCACCACTGCCTTCTAGACATCTTTAAGGGATGTTGTGCGACTTCTTTAGTGTGATGGGGAGAATTTGTACATGCACACACTACAGTATGAACACAGAATGTTTATAAAGTTCTATGTCAGTCTGACTTTATGAATACATTTACATCTATGGGAGTTGCTCCAATGCATGAGATTAATGTAGTAAATACATTTGTATTCATATGTTATCCAGTCACATTTGAGATGTAAAGGTGCGGTCACGTTAGCGAAGTTTCAGGGGAATTTCACGGATAAAAAAAAGGGTTGATGTCTGTTGTCAATAGCGTTACGATGTATGAAGCACTGCTCACTCAGAAGTCACTTTCAAAATAAGCAGCTTTCTGTTGGTCAGCACTACGTGTGGAACTTTGTCGCCTTACTCTTTTTTTTTTTTGCTTAATGCGAAACTCCTTAACGCGCAGATTCCTATGAGAACGACTGGATTTTCGCCTGTGAAATTTCGTCTTGCAACGGTAAATGTGACCGCACCTACCTTTACAAAATTGGCTGCATCCAAAATTGCATGCTTCCCTAATATATTAGGTGAAAACCAGAACGTGGCCATAGTAGTATGTCCGAATTCACAGTATTCATGAAACAGTACGACTTCCGGCAAGTTCATGAAGTGCACATAATGGACACTTTACTATCCCATGAGGCCACGGGAGAGGCTTTGGGAATGGCAGTTAACGGACGCAACTGATGCTGGTAGGTCACATGACAAATGTAGTACTTCCGGATAACATTCATATATTTGTTTTATTACTTATTAAAGTAATGTAAGGTTAATGTCAAAAGGAGAACCTACTTGGAGTGTATGCAATTTCGGATGCAGCCATGGACTTTTTGAGTAATTCTCCCACCAATTGGATCTTTTAATGTGTATATATAAATATATATATATAAATATATAGTATCTAAAGTGTTGAAGCATTGTGTCCACAGTTTTCTATAGTAATTATGACTATTGCCATTTTGATAAAAAAAAAAAAAAACATATGAACAGAATAGACCTAACATTTAATTGTAGAAATTGGATCTGGAGTGGATGGCGTAACTCATGATACCATGTTTGATGTCACCATGACAACATTTTTAAAATTTCTCAAAGCATCTGGTTGTACTTTTTAAAAGCAAGAAAATGTGCTTAATCTGGTCTAGTGTGTTAACAATGGTTTATAGTCATTTTGAGTGTGTGCATTCGCTGAATGGGATGCGGTCTGGTAATATTGCCACTTTTGTACACAAACACACCAAAAAAAGAAATGATTTAAAGGAAGATCTGGCTTATTCACTTGAGTAAGCATCCTTTAATTCATATCCTAGACAATAAAAACAGACTTGATTTAATTACAACGAGTTACAATCACTAATCTTTTGGAAAGAACTGAATCATTGTGTATTAGTTTGAATGTTGAGAGGTTGGGTGCATTTATTGAAACTCCAGAGACAGGCAGGTGCAGTAAGTCGTCATATGATGGAAGACTCTTTACTACAATGAAGATGTGAAGAACTTTGGGGAAAATGTTGTGGCTGCTATAGCTGTGTTTCTGTCTAGATTTAAGCTGACTGCGTGTGTGTGTGTGCGTGCGTGCTTGTGTGTGTATAAAATGTGTTGCAGTGTTCTCTGATCTTGGGACGGGTGGGATACTGCAAAGTGTGTTTGACAATGAAGAGAGCGTTTGAGCATTCAACAGATACTCAGCTGTGCATCGCCAAGGCTGTGTTTTCACAGACGCATTCAGAGATATCCCAGAAGAACACAAGTGGAACTTGATGAACTCCAAAATCAAACGAGAAACACCAGCTCTGATATCTCTCTCTGTATAACCTACTACTTTATGCTTGGTTTAAAGTAAAACAGTGCATGCAGAACTTCTAATGTATTGAGGATGTCAGATATAGTGTTTGGAGGGCCAATGAGATTGTACCATTGAATGGACTGACTTGTTTGTGAGATATGGTGTGATGTTACTTCATGATCTTAGGACAGTGATCCCATTATAATGTTGAATGTTATAGCTTATATTGCAAAAGCAAGTCCACGGGCAGGTCAAACTAGTCTGGATCCATGTATGGTGGTAAAGGAGGCTCTCCTAGTTAGTCTGGGGTGAATTGTAGAGATAGACTCTTATCTGTCTATCATCTGTGTATGTATGTGTTGGCTGTGAAACAGGTTGTTGGGTCAAAGTGGAGGTTTTTCTGAGAGGACATTTCTTGAAAAATTCATTTCTGAAATCAAGCCGTTTCTGGCTTGAAGGGAGAAAACACGTGGAAGAAAAATAAACGCAAAACAATTTAAATGACAATAAATTGATATTAACGTGGATTTGTCTCGTTTTTATTTTGTTCTTTACACATTTTGTTCAGTATAGGAAAATATAATCATTCCTAAATTCTTTGGAGGTTTTACATTTGGAAACATCTAATCGTCACTACATCCGACATTGATGTCTGCATCAATAACAAATCCGTGAAAAATCCTCTACGTCATTGCGACGTGCCCTTTAAGACGCGCTCGAGCTTACTGCGTTTTCATTAATTCATTCATTAAATTTGATGAGACTGACACAAAGTATGATTTTATAAATATAAATAAATAAAATGATGTAGCCTACATTCATGTAAAATATATATATATATATATATATATGTAAAAAATGGATATGGAATTAATAGTAATGGCTACACACATCTTCTATGGGTTTGTAAGCCAAACCAAACAGTATCTTTAACCAACAATGAAAAAACTACAAAGCAAATAATCAGATAACGTGTTTACAATTTTTTTATATATATAAATGAACGCAGTGCAGATTCATTTCTAGAGGTCATTTTGTCTCGGTCAATAGACTGTAGTCATGTGACGTCAACAGCGCGATGCTGTTCCTGTATTTCTGTCGGCTCATTTTCCGAGAGGAAGGAGGAAAGCGACGGAAATAGGAGGGGGAGAGAGCCATCCATCCCTTTAAGAACAACTGGGACATAGCGGAGAGAGGAAAAGGAGAGGAGGGGGTAGAAGAAAGAGGAATTAAAAAAGAAAAGGAAGAAAGAGACAGGGGTGGGAGGGAGAGAGAGAGAGTGCGCGCGATAAAAAAAGAAAGATGACATCCTGTGAATTGAAGCGCCGAGGTGGAGCGGCGGGCTGCGGCCGGGCTCGAGTGTTATTCGTCCGGGTCACGGCTTGAATCCTACAGCGAGGCTTCGACAAACACCCGATTGGCCTGTCGGGGGGATCGAGGAAAAAAACACTGATTTATACATAGCAACCTTTAAGTTTGACTATTTAAAATGCGTCAAGCGCATGACGTATAACCGTTTTTTTAACGTTTAAATGCCTCAACTGCTGTTTTATAATGCATGTTGTAAGAGTGTAGCAGCTAGGGATAACATTATTGGTTTCGGATTTTAAGTCATGCAAATGAATAAATAGCACGTTGTTGTATAATGTCTCGGGTTAAACTTGGATAGGAGCAAATTAAACACTTAATAGTGTGCATTGTTGCCTGTTAATCTAAGGCTGTTAATTAAATATGTAATTGGGGGAGTAGTTTAAAAACACATTTAAACACTATTTGCAAACTACAGCCGGTTGAAAGCATGTCAGTTGTGCGCTATTAATCTTGACGATTGTGTAGTTGACTATAATATTCATCGCTGTGGAACAAAATGGATGCCGCGTGGAGCAATTTTCTCTTCCAGGTGAGATTTAACGGTTTGTGTGTGTGTGTAAATAAATGTCAATTGATGTGAAATTCATGCTATTACAAAGTTGCTACAATAACATTGCGAGGAGGTTCACTTCAGTGATACCTATTACCTACCTACACTGAAGTTTTAAATTCAAACTTAGTACTTTGTGATTGTTCTTTCCCAGACCACACCTTCCCAGACCCAAGTGGAGGGGACCCTCCAATCAGAACTTCTGCCAGTCCACACGACCTCGCCTCAAACCCCGCCCAACGAGCAGATAGCTCCGCCTCCATCGACAGTGGACACTGCTGCTCTCAATGAGGACCCTGTACCTGGTGGGTGAGAGGGAGGGAGGATTGGAGAAGAGTGAGGAAGCTGGCTGGGAGGGGTTGGAGGTTTTCTGTGGTTGCTCCGTGTTCCTCTGTGATCACATAGAGCAGTGCAGTAGAACGGCTGTCTGGAATATAGTCGCGTTATCTTCAACGAAGCCCCGACGTTTTTAAGATCCTACCTCTAGAAATGGGAGCACGGTCATAAAAAAAAAATCTGGAAATGGGGGTGGGGGGAACTGATGGAAATTGGTGTAGAGGAACGAATTTTGATTTCAGCAAAATTCTTAGACAGTCATTGGTCAAAAAGTGTATTCGTAAAGGTGTGGTCACACACACACACCTTTATACATTTTGAACAATACCTGTTCTTGTCTTAGGACAACTTTGATTAACTTTTTTGATCCACTTCAAATGTTTCACTGGCAAAATCCAGGCATTTCAGTAGGAATACCGTGCGAACAGGAATTTCTCATGAGGGTGAAATATGCAATGACTGCCGCTTTGACCAACAAAAAGCTGCTTTTTTTTTTTTAATCTGACTTTCTTTGAGAGTTGTGCTTAATACATCACTACACTGTCAACATTAGACCTTTTTTGCCTGTGAAATTTTGCCGAAAGTCACAGGTCTTGAGTGTGTCTGTAAAGGTTTGGTCACATATATTGTTTTTTAATGAATTTTCACAGGCAAAAACAAGTCATTTCAGTAGGAATCCTCTCAATCGAGAATTTTGCTTGAGGGAGAAAGATCTCCCCATGTAGATTTTACAACTGGTTCAAGCATGGACCAACAGAAAGCTACTTGGTTTTTTAAAACTTTTGTGTGAGCTGTACTTCATGCATCACTGTACTATTGACAAAAGACAGTTTAGGAAAAAAAAAAAAAAAGGTACATTGTCTAATTACTGATTAGTAACACTTTTTTTTTTTTACTTTCCATCCCGTCAGTGAAGCCAGTGTCCAGGACGGCCCGTGCGGCTCATATCTGCTCAATTTGCAGCAAGCAGTTCAAGAACAGCTACAACCTGCGGCGTCATCAATCCGTCCACACTGGCATCCGCATGAAGGGGGGCTCCCAGAGCCAGGAGACCGTGGCCAAAGAGAGTGCAGAAAGACACACAGTCCCCCTCTCTCTCCTTCACCTCTCCATACCCCAACAGCAAACCCAAACGCTGTCCCCTAATGCCGTGCTGCCCCTTCCCCACACACAAATCCTGGTCACTCAAGATGGAAACAATGTTACCATGGAGAGCATGGCGTCCACTGTGACCGCCCTCCCTCCTCCGGCTGCTGTTGTCATGACAACAGGGGAGCCTGTACAGGTGGGCATACGTGTGTGTGTGTGTGTGTGTGTGTGTGTGTGTGTGTGTGTGTGTGTGTGTGTGTGTGTTCTCAGATACTGCATTCAGTGGCGTACATTAAATCACATAATGTTGTGACCAGTTTAATATACAGTTGTTTTGTTCATATGTAGAAGCTAAACTTTTCCAAGGCTTGGTTATACTTGGTCGCACAAACCTTTGCAGACTATGTTTTTATAATTCCCATGGTCAGGGAAAACAAAAAGTTTTATTTAGATCAGAGTATTATTGGAGTTATCTGCACACTAATAAATATAATAATTAAATTATAAAAATTCAAAAGCTTGGTAGCTGACAGATAAACAGAAATATGCTATGTTAGATATAAAAAGAATTATGATTACTTCTCTTTTGATTTGTAACATTTGATATATTTGTTGATTTAGTTTTGCTTAAGGCAAAAAAATATGAATATTATGTTAATTTTTTAGGTAACATCCCAATTACTCAAAAAGAGAATTTATTTAAATTAATTGTGTTTTGCGTAATAAAATGTCACACTGTTTTTTATATGTTATAGTGATGTACGGTACACTCACTGTGCAGTGCTTCACTCTGAAACCGGCAGAAAAAGAGTCAAAATAAAAGTTACTGTTTGTAAAAATGTAAAAATGAAGATGTAAATATTGGTACGGTAATATTACAGTTATATAAAATTACTTTTAATACTTACATTTTTATTTTACAGTACAATAGTATGACCTATCAAACAACAGAAAGCATGTTGTAGATTGTGCAACGTTTTTTAGCTAAATTTTTATCATTTAGAGGTAAAGTAATATTTTGTTATTTGCCGTTTCTTTGTAATCATTAAATAAAAATATTAAACAAAGAAATATATTATAATAACACTATTGTACTGTAGAATAAAAAATTAAGTATTAAAAGTAATTTTATTTTACTGCAAAATTACTGTAGCAATATTTACGTCTTCATTTTTGCAAACGGTTACCCATCAAACTTTTATTTTGACGGGTTGCCAGCTGTCGGTTTCAGAGTGAAGCGCTGAAATCATGAAATCAGCATCTTTATAAAGGTAAATGCCCCTGAAAATCAGATCCAGGAATTAAGAATTAATTTCTGACATAGCCAGTATTATATTACTGTTCATGTTTGCTGGTTATATACATAAGGTGGAAAAAACAACACTAAACGAACCAGTAACTACACTGACTGTGAGTCTGTGTGGTTCAAAGCTGTACATAAGCTAAGCACAAGTTGTTTGTTTGTTTTTGTGATATTTGATACATCAGGCTTTTATGGCTCATATCTTGACCTTGTCAGTAGAATATGGAGTTCACACTAGAGGAGGAAAAACACCTCAATTTTATTCAGAGGCTCAAACCGAGCAAAAATATGCAATTTGTGCAGATGCTGATATTGATGTGGCCAAAATGATGATGCGATATGATAGCTTGTATTGTAAAGCAGTGAGATCTTAATAGTATAGCAGACTACTTGCATAAAAGCATAGAAATATCAGTTGCCACTGTATATCCTCTGAATAATGTGTCTTTGATCATAAAACTATGCATTTAAATATCATCTTACTAATTATTATTGTGGGGCAAAACATTTAATACAATAATACAATGATGATTGAGAGATGATCAAATAAATGTTCCTCAAAAGCCTGATGGATCAAATTTGATACTCACATTTTAATATATTTCATGTTCAAAAAAAAGATGCATGAATATGGATAATCTATTAAACCTAAATTGTTTCATACATTTTGGTTGCATTTGAAGAGAGAACGTGGGTGAACTACCCATATCACTTAATGATATTAATTAATGATATTAATGAGTCTTAACTGCTGGATTCACAGTAAATTAGCTGAGCCAGTGTGAGACACTTAAACACGTTTAAATGACGTGCTTCACCTGTAGCGCATAGGTTTATTTGATTGAATGGCAGCCTGTGTGATTTGACAGGTGGACTACTTCGATGTTCTAGCTGTGCAGTTCTACTTCAGACAGTTGAATGATCTTGTCATTTCCCTTCTCCCCCTTAGAGGCAAGTAAACCAGAACCCCAACCCTGTGCGTAAAAACCATGCGTGTGAGACCTGTGGGAAAGCCTTCAGGGATGTGTACCACCTGAACAGACACAGGCTCTCCCACTCGGACGAGAAGCCATTTTCCTGCCCGATCTGCCAGCAGCGCTTCAAGCGGAAGGACCGCATGAGCCATCATGTCAGATCCCATCAGGGAGGCGTGGAGAAGCCCTACGTGTGCCCGCACTGTGCTAAAGCTTTCTCACGGTAGGACACGCCTCTGATGTTGTGGCAGGTGCACTCTGACCAATGAGAGGACGGTTTACTCAAACATGATTTCGAAATGTTGCCTTGTGAAAGCGAACCGAACCAAGGAGAAATTGGGCATTTTAATACCGTTTCGAAACTAGGGTTGGGAATCGAAAATGCTGTTTTAGTGTGCGATACTGAGTTCTTTCGCGTCTTTTGCACTTGAACAGACAAATACACAAAAATATGTCAAAATATCCTCGTAAACAGTCAGTGAAGGTAAACCGTTGACAAAGAAAACGCACGTGTAACAGTATATTGGATCTGTGCAGCTCTTAAAGTGACGGCAGCATAATTTTTCCTGCTACCATCTCTATAATATCGTTAATCAAACGACAAAAGACAGAGAAAATTCACTCGCTGTTCTTGACTGAATAACTTTTGAAACTATATTTGTATTGTAAAAAAAGTGCAGTGTTGTTTAACATTTGATTCGTTTCTGTACTTGAATATCTGTGAATAAATAGACTTAGAATAGATGTGAATGATATCTACGTTTTTTTTTTTTAACCTTATTGGAATCAAAATTAGGAATCTATAAGAATCGGAATCGATATACAGAATTGGAAACGTTAAATTCAAGCGATACCCAACCCTATTCAGAACTAATTAAACAACCCACTGTTCTGAAGATGCCCTCAGATTATGCTTAGAGCGTTTAGCTTCTACAAAAAAACATTTGACTGTGAATGAAATGTTTCTCACTCATTCTCACAGGCCTGATCATCTCAACAGTCACGTCAGACAGGTCCATTCTTCAGAACGACCCTTCAAATGTCCGGTATGGAAGTTTGTGTTGTGTTCTGATGCTGTTTTTAATTTACACTGAAAAAAAGTTTTGTCTTGATTTTAATGCATTGCTGAGGTAAAAAAGGTTGAGATATGTATTATTAGTTGTTTTCATTTATACAAGCTAAATATTGAAGTCATTTTATGTAGATTTTCTAAATAAAGTTTTAATAATATTACAACATAATAATATTTTCGAAAAAATATACAAACATTTTGGTATATTGTTTTACTTATCTGTGTGAATATTGTTTTCTAAATGAAATATAAATGGTGCAGACCTGTGAATCGAGCTTTGCCACACGGGACCGACTGCGCGCTCACATGATCAGACATGAAGAGAAGGTTCCGTGTCACATCTGTGGCAAACTGCTGTCTGCTGCCTACATCACGGATCACATGAGGGTGCACAACCAATCACAGCATCACTCCTGCCACCTCTGCAACCGCAGTGAGTATTATCTGTCTGTCTATCTCTCTGTCTATCTATGTCTCTCTCTCTCTCTCTCTCTATCTATCTATCTATCTATCTATCTATCTATCTATCTATCTATCTATCTATCTATCTATCTATCTATCTATCTATCTATCTATCTATCTATCTATCTATCTATCTATCTATCTATCTATCTATCTATCTATCTATCTATCTATCTATCTATCTATCTATCTATCTATCTATCTATCTATCTATCTATCTATGTCTGTAGTTCTATCTGTCTATCTATCTCTCTGTCTATCTGTCTGTCTATGTATCTATCTATCTATCTATTAGTGTTGTCACGGTACCAAAATTTCAGTATTCGGTACCAATACCAGTGAAAATCCACGGTTCTCGGTACCAATTTCGGTACCAAAGGGCTAGAAATCAATAAATTCTTTGCTGATACTTCCTCGTCATCATGGAGAGCACAGTTCGCACCGTTTCAAAAATAGTCGATCTCCGAATGCGAATGAACTTACTCAGAATTTTAGTATTGTTTTTATATGAGGAATTGAGGATCCTTTTTCAAATACAAGGTCAATATTGATTTTCACTAACGACAAAACAACAAATTATCCATGAATTTATATGGAACTAATCTTTAAAAGCTTTCCATCTTCACTCTCCTCATGTATCGTTGCATTCGGAGATCGACAAGTTTCTCCTTTCCACAAGTGCTTGCTCTCCCGTGGCGTCTGTCGTTGCTATGCAACCATGAACATATGCACGCCTGGAAGAACGAGCGCCGCGTCGCTTCTATTATGAGCGCGCTTGCCACACGCCTACATTTGGAATAACGAATCTGCACGCGCAAAAAACGCGCTATGTGAACGCCCACTTATGGCAACGTGACATTAGCCTAATCCAAAATATTTCCATATGTGTCTCTTTCCTCCTTTCTTATCAACAAGACATATCTATCTATCTATCTATCTATCTATCTATCTATCTATCTATCTATCTATCTATCTATCTATCTATCTATCTATCTATCTATCTATCTATCTATCTATCTATCTATCTATCTATCTGTCTGTCTGTCTGTCTGTCTGTCTGTCTGTCTGTCTATGTATCTGTCTGTCTATCTATCTGTCTGTCTGTCTGTCTGTCTGTCTGTCTGTCTGTCTGTCTGTCTATCTCTCTGTCTATCTCTGTCTATCTATCTCTCTGTCTATCTATCTCTCTGTCTATCTATGTATCTGTCTGTCTGTCTCTCTGTCTGTCTATCTCTCTGTCTGTCTATCTCTCTGTCTGTCTATCTCTCTGTCTGTCTATCTCTCTGTCTGTCTATCTCTCTGTCTGTCTATCTCTCTGTCTATCTCTGTCTGTCTATCTCTCTGTCTATCTATCTCTGTAGCTCTCTGTCTATCTATCTATGTATCTGTCTGTCTGTCTGTCTGTCTATCTCTCTGTCTGTCTATCTCTCTGTCTGTCTATCTCTGTCTATCTATCTCTCTGTCTATCTCTGTAGCTCTCTGTCTATCTATCTATGTATCTGTCTGTCTATCTATCTATCTGTCTGTCTGTCTGTCTGTCTGTCTGTCTGTCTGTCTGTCTGTCTGTCTATCTCTCTGTCTATCTCTCTGTCTGTCTGTCTGTCTGTCTGTCTGTCTGTCTGTCTGTCTGTCTGTCTGTCTGTCTGTCTGTCTGTCTGTCTGTCTATCTCTGTCTATCTATCTCTCTGTCTGTCTATCTCTCTGTCTATCTCTGTCTATCTATCTCTCTGTCTATCTATCTCTGTAGCTCTCTGTCTATCTATCTATGTATCTGTCTGTCTATCTATCTGTCTGTCTGTCTGTCTGTCTGTCTGTCTGTCTATCTCTCTGTCTGTCTGTCTGTCTGTCTGTCTGTCTGTCTGTCTGTCTATCTCTCTGTCTGTCTATCTCTCTGTCTGTCTGTCTGTCTGTCTATCTCTCTGTCTGTCTATCTCTCTGTCTGTCTGTCTGTCTGTCTGTCTGTCTGTCTGTCTGTCTGTCTGTCTATCTCTGTCTATCTATCTCTGTAGCTCTCTGTCTATCTATCTATGTATCTGTCTATCTATCTATGTATCTGTCTGTCTATCTCTCTATCTCTCTATCTCTCTATCTGTCTGTCTGTCTATCTATCTATGTAGCCCTATCTGTCTGTCTGTCTATGAGTAAAGTCTTTGTAATTTCATGCTCAGTTTAAAACATTGTATTTCAACAAACCTCACTAATTGCATAAACAAATAACATAATCAGCTTGTCTTTTGTAATCATCATTAACGAGTCATTATGAGGTAATCACAATCATCAGCTAATGAAATGCAGCAGCAGCGCTTCACCTCTGGAACGTTTGCGCCGCCAGGTTTCACCACGCTGACGTACCTGCGGGTTCACGCTCAGAAGCACCACGGTCAGGAGTGGAAGGAGAGCGGAGGAGGCTTCGGCACCACAGGCTCTGGAGGCGTCCTGGTGTGTCAGCTCTGCGGCGTGCACTGCAAGACCCCCACACAGCTGCAAGGCCACATGGGTACCCACAACTCCCCCGTGAGCGACCCCGGCCCCATCACCACCACCACCACCACCACCACCAGCGATGCGGTGCCCGGGAGCACGGTCACCCTGTGCAACATGGTCTCGGCACCCACGATGTTTGTGAGCGGAAACACGGTGGTGGATCTGCTGGTGACCGACTGCTCCAGCATCATCCCGCAACCTCAAAGCTAGCAGAGCAGGCCTGTAGCGCACACACGCTAGTACTCAAACATACAACACACAGCTAAAAAAAAAAAGTAGCTTCTACACACATGTGACTCAAAACAGCCATTTATACAATTTATTACACTAAAGATCCACGAGAAGCAGAAACTGTGAAAAAAGGCATTCTGAGTGGGAGTCTTTCATGTTTCATGACATGCATTCACACACATGACAACTACTGTAGCATGATACGTTTTGAAAGGACACCCCTCAATGATGCACATATTAAGACAGTCGCTTTACACTTATCCCTCTCAAAACCAGATTCATCTGTACATTTTCTTGTCTTGCTGAGGTTGCAGGATGACTATTTAGTCTTCCCAGGCTGTCTTGGCTTAACAAGAAGGATCAGGGCATAAAGTGGGAAAAGAGACTTAGAGGGCAGTATTTTTACTTTAAAGCGGAAGTTCGCCCATTTACTCACTTTTATTCACATTTCGTATGACTTTCTGTCACAAAATGGAGCTTTTCTTGTCCTCCTCGAAGCTTTGGAGGCTGTTGATTTTCATTGCATGGAAGAGAGCAGCTCAGACATTCTGCTAAATTTCTTCTTTCATGTTCTACGGAAAAAGGAAGTCATATGGGTGAGTAAATGTCGGGTGAACGATCACTATGGCCACGTCACGCAGGTTTCTCTTTCGTTGTCGTCTTCTCTCCCTTTCGACTTGTCTGTTTTCATCGCTGCAGGACTCTGATGATACTGTGATTGATTGTGTATTGCTACTGTATTTCTTCTGCCTGTAATATGATTTCCTGTTTGTCTGCCAGATGTCCACCGCCATAAACTGGTCTCAAGATCCATTCATAAGTCATAATGGTTCTGGTGACTCTGAAAGACAAAAAAGCAGAAGCAAGAGCTGAAAGGTGAAACGAGAGGTTGCATGAGATGAAAGAGGAAGTAGTTGCGTCCGGCAGAGACAAAAACAATGGCAGATGGCAGGTTATATTTCACTCCGAAATCAAGAGAAAGAGAAAAGAAATAGTTTGTTTTTAAATCCATTAAAATATTTGTCGTTGTGGCATTATTACTTCACCCAATTCTCTTCCATAATTTGAAAACAAAACAATGATACATTATTCAATTTGTAAAGTATTTCTACCATTCAAAAGTTTGGGGTCGGAAATATTTCTTAATGTTTTTGAAAGAAGTCTCTTCTGCTCACGATTTATTTGATCAAAAATTCAGTAAGAACAGTATATTTGTGAAATATTATTACAATTTAAAATAACTTTTCTATGTGGATATATTGTAAAATGTAATTTATTCCTGTGATGTAAAGCTGAATTTTCAGCATCATTACTCCAGTCTTCAGTGTCACATGATCCTTCAGAAATCATTTTAATATGCAGATTTTCTGCTCAAGAAACATTTCTGATTATTATTTGTAACTTAAAGGTCTTTACTGTCACCTTTTGATCAATTTAATGCATCCTTTCTGAATAAAAGTATTAATTTCTCTAAAAAATTCTTACTGATCCCAAACATTTGAATGGTAGTGTACATCATGGCTTTTGCACAGCACTGCCTTTAATTTATGCTGATTAAAAATTGTACAAAACAAACAACTTTTTTTTTTTTTTTTTAATAATGTGTATTACTAATAATATAAAATGTTCAATAAAATAATGTCACAATGCCAAAATCACAACAGTCGACTAGTAATAGTAGTCTATTATTATTATTATTATTATTATTTTGGACATGAACTGGAGATTCACGCATCCAGTCATATGTGTACGGGACTGGCCAAATAATTAAACTCCGTTTCTGTTTGTGTCTGTGTGACTTTGAATCTGTCACTGATTATCCAGACGACCATTATACTCGTTTAAACAACCGTACGAGACATCGAACCGGGCCTGAGATGTGCCGACTGCTCATAAACCCGTAGTAAAAACTCCCAGATTTACCTAACTATTAGTTGCTAGCTTCTTTTACAGGACTGTCCTAAATGGTTACATTTAGAATGTAAAATTTTTGATGTTGTGTGCGACGTGATCAAACCTGAACTATTGTAGGATGCTTGTGTGAGTCTAATCATTTGGTCATGACTGTACTGTTGGGTTTTAAAATATCCACGATTCTCCATCTATAGGAGAACATGAACTATTGAAACTATGAATCCTCTGCCTGACTTTCCCTGTGTAATGAGGAGGTGCTGAACTAGGAACCTCAAAGAGAGGGAAGATAATAGGAAGAAGTGTTTAAAGGCTTTGCTGTTTTCCTTCAGATTTGTCCTGGTGTTTTTTTTTTTTTCTGAGCCGCAGCCGTCAAATGAAAGAGTGCAGCTGTTGTTACTGCTTCCATTCAGACTTTCAGCAAAAGGCTCTTTTGTAGAAGATTGTTTTATTTTTTTTCTGTTATGAATGTGTGAATGGTGTGTTTAAAGAAGGGCTTAATCATGTACGCTCAAGGAAAACTGAACTTCACACACGCTCAAGGTTTAAAAACGACGGAGAAAAAAAGAAAAGACTCGTCTTGGTTCTTGGTTTTGTACTGGAGTGATTTGTTTGATCAGTTTAGTGTTGGTACTGTATACTGGTATTATCTGGTTATTCATGAGCTTAATTTGAATATGAGATTTGTTCTTCCTGTCTAGAAACGTAGTTGTTATTATAAGCTTCAGATCATATTTAGGTTCTCTTTAATTTAGCATTAAGCTGAAATAATACCTCTAATCTCTGTACAGCTCTGGCAATGCATCTCAATGCCTTATTGTACTCTACCGCATTTAATTTGTCAAACACTACAACTATTTTAAATTATAGTCGACGATGAACCAGTAAAAAAGGAAAGTAAGATAATATTGGGATGTATTTATATTTATATTTTTATATTTCTCAGCAGTATGCATGTCTATAAACAGAGCAAAACAAAAATGTTGATGCTTACCATGATCATGGATATTATGTTATTATTTTGTAGATGATGTAGATCATGTTATCATTTTGTAATTTTGACTATTAAAAGGAAATGGAGTAATCATATCTCTGTGGGTCACGTGACTTGTATTGTCAAGATTAGTGTATGTGTGTGTGCACAGATCTGACCTTGACCTCCCCTTCCGCCCAATCATATTTGCCCATCTAAAATAATAATCCATATCAGTCTAAACGGGGTCACTGAGAAAGCAGGAGAAACGAGAACAAACACACGGAAGTGAATGAAGTCAGTGAACCGCACAGTGCTTTCTGATCTTCCTGAAGAGAGTCTTTGTCTTGCTGTTCTCTCTGTGTTGTAATTTATCTTGAGCACATCAATAATTGATGAAACGCTTTGGTGTGATCAGATGCGGTGAGCTTTAGACCTCGTGTTGGACGCTGGACTGTGGCCAGTCGGATCTCAGGACTGCAGGTGTCAATATTTGTGCCCTTTCACTGTCCTCTCATTATACGTGTAAATTCAAAGCATTTACATCAACATGTGACAGTGATTGTTACGGTGCTTACAACGCAGCATTGATATCCCTTAACACCATTAACCATAAACTCAGCCTGGACTACTTGCTTTATTGGGTTTAAATGTTACATTGTATTTTTTGAATATAAGCATTAAAAATTTAAATTTGTTCTTGTACTTTTTTATATATATTTAACTTTTACAATGTTTATTTTTATGAAGTGTTGAAATGTTAAATTTACCATAATGTCGATATTTTAGACTTTTTAACTTTTTCTAGAGAACTTCATAAGAAAAATATTAAGTTAAACATTTGGTATTTAAGTGTGTGTGTGTGTGTGTGTGTGTGTGTGTGTAATGATGTACAGTATATATACACTGCCCAGTCCAAAAAAAAGTTGCTGTTTGGTTTTAAATAGTCAATTATTTGATCATTATTGCAGTGATTATTTCGTGTGTGTATATATACTGTATATCATATCAAACATTTTATAGGAAAATCTTTCCTTAAAAGTTTGTATTTGAACAACCCAGTCGCTATTTCAGCATTTTAATTCAGAAACACTCATTTATTTTGTACAGTACTCATGCAGATTTATAGCCTTTTGCAAGTGCCTTTATAGTGTTGAAATGTTCAATTTATAATCAATTCTCTATTTTAGATTTTAGATTTTTTTTTTCATTAGAATTAGTGTGTTCTCACCACATCTGATCACACCAAAGCATTTCATGAATTAAGATTATTTATTAATTAAATAGTACTCGTTTGGCATTCAAGTGTAAAAAATGGTATTTTGTTTTCATATATAACACAATTGCTGTCCTTGACACAGCAGTCATTACCATCACCAAACATTTGATAGAAAAACATGAGTTTGTTTTTGGACAGCTCAGCCTGTATTTGAGAATTTTAATTAAGAAACAGTCATTTATTTGTATTATATGCATTCAGATTTAATTAATTTGTGTTATCAAATCCAAGGCTTTCCAAATCCCAACTCTTTTTCCAAAAAGTGATGTGTGTCATCACTGTGTCAGTGTCCACACTGTCTCACATAGGCTACTCAAAGCTACACTTCAGATCTTTAGGCTATTCTGGGCCAAATGATAAACGATTTAACACAGAATGAAAGAAGATCCACTTTTCAACATTCCAAGTGCCCATAACTGACAATACACCCACATTTTGACTGCATGTAACGTTGCATGACATAAAACACAAATGCTTCCATTAATATGGAAACAGTTTGGATACATTTCGACTCGAGGGATTGCTACTGACGTTATTTATTCGTTTCCCCCCAAAGCATTGTCAGAATCCACTAAAAAACAATTAGCAGATCCCACATGCGTCCTCATTTTGTGCTCCGGAGGGACGAACTCTCCGTTCCGCTCATTGTTTTTATCACAACAAGAGCGTGAAATCCGCACCTCAGATGTTCTGATGATGGTGCTCTCAGACTCTTCACTGACCTACATAACAGCAGCTTATGGGTGGAAAGGTCGACACTAGAGAAAGCGTCGGAGTCCTGTATGGTTTGTGAAGTCAGGAGTTGCGTTATATTGATTTGATGGTGATGGACGCGCGCGTTGCAGCGTTGCTGCTGCCATCGCACTGCTGTCCTCTGTGGGAATCTGATCGATAATGTAGCATGAAACCAGGCAGGAGAACGTACTTTATCTCACCACTGTGGAGGAGTCGCATTTCAGTGGCTGGAAACATCGTCTCGCAGGAACTAAATCGAGACGTTCAAGCGACGTCGGGAGATTTCCGAGCGGTTCTGTGCGCAAAAACACAGCAAGCGCATATTTGAGCAACGGAGCTTCTAGTCAAGAATTATCGACTTCAGAGACACTGCAAATATACACCAAAAACCATGTCAGTAGATAAAACATGCACCCGCTCTTCGCTATTTGTTTGCAGGAGGACGCGAGGGTCGACAGGCCGCTGACAGTCACGTATGTTCATCCTCTCGCTTCATTCATTTTGTCATTCAGAACATGTTTCATAATATGTTTGTTAGTTTGGCAGAAACGAACTATGAACTATTCCAAATGCTGGCGACCATTATTATCACGCAAATACACGAGCATTGTCTTCCATTAACCAATAACGCGTCGTTTCGAGAGAGGGACGCGTTTGTCACTTAGTAATGTTTTGAATGAAAGGATGGTCGACCATTTTGTATGTAGTTAGATTGAGTCAACGTGCCGCTACTTTTCTTCTTAAACCTGCGGGTTTTTGTGTGATTACACGATAGCGCATTGCGCATTTTTGTCTGTGCCTTTAGCAGGGCTCCACGTGCATTTACATCAGCTGATTTACGAGCTGTGGGCTAGAAATGATAAAAATCTCCTCTAAACGAATATTAATGCTATAGCTGCTGTAATGGAGAGGTCAGTGAAGCTGTGGAGAAGCATGTTTGTGTGCTGGGATTGATGGATGTCCAACAGCTTTAGGGATGATGTTGGGATGTAGGTCCCATCCTTTGTTTTGGACAGCAATAGAGGCCTGTCAAAACACTATTCACTCATCACTTGTTTTCTGGGGCATTTATGACACGTTCATCATTAATTAGCCTACTGTTTATATTTACTATTATTTATAAAAATATTATTAGTATAATAATTTACCAGCATTTAGTATGCATCATATATTCTATCAAATACTATTGCATCATGGTACTGCTTTTAAAAGATTCTATATAATCATTATGTATAAATAATATTATAATTAATGTTAATTGATTGATATTAAATAACATTACATTTATAAATATTTCTGTAATATTACACGTGTATTTTTTATTAACTTCTTTAAGCAATTTATAAATGTATTAATATTAATTCATAAATATGTAATTATGCATAATGTATTCTATAAAATATTATTGCACTATATCAGATTTAAAAATTATATTATTATTTAGCCTATAATATTGTAGTTCACTATTACATATTTTTAATGTTTATTAACTTAATATATATTTATATGAATATTTATGTAATTTCTGCTTACTTCATAACCATATTTTCAAAAACACTACATTATGGATTTTCTAATGTATTTTTCTGATTTCTTTACTTTTCAACACATTTTTTATTCTTGTAACCACAGTATGCCTCAAATAAAAAAGTTATCATGGGTATTTTAATATGTATGTAATGAATTTAATACATTTATTTAGTGTATTGTTAATGTATATTAATGTTCTATTTAAAATGTATTAAAAGTGTACTTTGAATGTTCACTGTCTGTCATCATTAAACATTGACAGTAGGTTGCATTATATTAATACAGGGCATGTGTAATTCAGGGCAGAAAATGCAGGATATTATTGACTCTGAACATTAGTTCTGCCGATGACATGTGACTTGGTTTGCATGTGTCAGACTTAAGTTGCTTGTGACGGGCCACATGTGGTACCATATGGGGCGTACATAATAACTAGGTTTATGCAACACAATTCATACTCTAGAGAATCCATTTTCCCCTCCTGTTCTTTATCATCACTATTTCCATTTTAAAAGCTTCAGTCATTTGTTAGTTTGTTTCTTCATAAGCTTTCAGTTCCTCACTGTATTTTGTTACAGAAGGGGGAGCCGGACGGGACGTCTGCGGAGGGCTTTCTTGAACACAGTATTATCAGAGTTCTCCTACCAGAGACCATGTTGTCCATCTTAGCGGCGGGGTCCGTGTTCTTCCCGGGCCTTTTCCTGTTGTCCAAGCAGTGTCTCAAATCCATCCCTGGACTGCGCTGGAATGAGGGCGATGCCGTCATCGTGTCAGCCAGGTAAAGACTCGCACACAAGTTAAAGTTGTTCTATTATGCCCTTTTACAAAGTCTTGATTTTGTTTTTGGACTCTGCTAGAATAGGTTTTCATGCTTGAGTATTCAAAAAACATTATTTTTCACATACTTGACATTATTGTAGCAACCTCTGTGTCAGTAATGCTCTGTTTAATTCCCGTCTCTATGAAGCCCCTCCTTCTGAAAAGCACGCTGTGCTCTGATTGGTCGGCTGGGCCAGTGTGTTGTGATTGGTCAAGCGGTTCGAGGGTGTTTGGGAATGTCCCGCCCCTTCCCATAACCAGTTTTAACACTCTTATTAACTAACTCAACCAGGCCCCGCCTCTTTATTCTGCGTATGAATTATTTAAATGAGGAATATTGTGACGTGTTCGTTCCCGGAAGAGACTCAAGACTACAATAGAGGCGTTTCAGGGAGTTCAGAAACACTGACACTGATATAGAGAAGAACTCCCGCTTTTTCATGCTCAAACAGCAACATTACACACTAAAGAAAGTAACATGTAAAAAAAGCATAATAAGTCGTCTTTAAACAGCTTATGTTTGGCCATAAGTTGTTAGTAATGTTTCTAATTTGTTAGAAACATTACTGGACAATATGAAGAAATGTGAAAAGACATTGAAGAGCACTGGCTGCACTTGTTTTGTTATATTTTCAAGGTTGGTGTCATCCATCCAAGCTATTATGGCTTCTACGGCCGGTTACATCATCTCCACTTCCTGTCAGGACATCATCGAGGACCAGTAGGTGCAACAGTCATCACTTTCAGGAACATAAAATCAATTTATATCAAATCTTAATCAGAACAGATGTAGTTTTGGCGCTCTTTGTTCCGAATGACAAGATGTAATAAAAATCGATTGATTTGTTGATGTATTTGTTGGTCAGTTTAAAAAGCATAAAAGCTATACACATACAATTATGATTATGTATTTGTGCAGTGAGATATGATGATTAACCTTGGGATTCAATACTGAACTTATGACTAACATGGTCTGGCCGTTGGAATTCAATAATAATACAGCAAAAGCCATATTTATTTGATTACACTACCATTCAAACGTTTGGGATGAGTTTGTTTTTGTTTAGTTTTTGGAAAGAAATGAATACTTTTATCCATCAAGGATGCATTAAATTGATCAAAAGTGACAGAAGAGACAAAAGATTTTTATTTCAAATAAATGCTGCTCTTTTGAACTTTCTATTCATCAAAGAATCCTGAGAAACAGTTTTCCACAAACATACATAATCAGAAATGTTTCTTGAGCAGCAAATCATCATATTAGAATGATTTCTGAAGGATCATGTGACACTGAAGACTGGAGTAATGATGCTGAAAATTCAGCTTTGATAATATATATATATATATATACATATAATATATAATATATATATACATATTTTAATGTATATTAAAATATGTTGAAATTGAAATCAGTTATTTTAATAATAATATATATATATATATATATATATATATATATATATATATATATATATATATATTTGAATATTTCATAATTGTACTGTATTTTTTATCAAATAAATGCAGCCTTGGTGAGCAGAAGAGACTTTAAAAAAAAAATTTAAAACCTTGCTGACAATAAACCTTTGAACGGAAATATATATTTGATAATATAATTTAAAGAACTACAATGTATTACATTTTATAGATTTACTCATTTAATTTTTGTTATATACTAACACTGCTAGAAAAGCTAATGTTTTAATGGTTTTATAGCATGTACAATAAACCAGGGTGCAAATTTGACAAAAATGAACAATTAACAGTTTTATTTGGAAAATGTCATATTTTCCAGATAATATTTTAATAATTATTTTGACTTCAGTACAATGAGAATTTAAAAGCAGCCAAGAGTATGTCTTCATGATATCATACTTACTATTTATGCATTTAATGTCTTCATACATTACATGAAAAAAGTGTCTCCTCAGAAAGGGATCAATGTTTGGAAAGCCTTTAACCAAGTTATAGAGGAACGCCGTTTCCCCGTCCTGTTCTCAGTCCATCTGCCTCTGTTTTTCCTCCTCAGACATTGGCTGACCTGCTCCTACATTTTGTTTGCTGTGCCGTACTTTGTGTATGACATCTACGCCATGTTCCTGTGTTACTGGCACAAGCTCCAGGTCAAAGGTCACGAGGTGGACAACGGCTCCAGATCCAAGGCCGTGGCAGTCGGCGGTTATCTCCGCCGAGAGTTCCTCATGATCTTACATCACGTCGTCATGGTCACCGCATGCTTCCCCATCTCCGTGGTAAAGCCATGCTTTAATGAACCAGAATCTCGAATAAAGCATTTTAACTCCGAGAATCTGTTCATGTTCAGATCTGCTCTTTCTCTCGCTTCGACTTCCAGTTCTGGAGGCAGGGAAAGGGCGATTACTTCCAGGGTGTCATGTTCCTGGCTGAACTCAGCACTCCGTCCGTCTGTCTGGGAAAAATCCTCATCCAGGTATCTTCATTATTGATCTGATGAGTGCTTCTGTGGTATTCTCTCCCTGATTCATCAGGCTCTGCTTTAGTCGTAGCAGTGTGTGTATATAACATTAAGCACAGCTTCAGTTCTGTCGTACTTTAATACATTATTCATAGTAAAGTGTATTTACAGAAGTGCTGACTTCACATATCTGGCCTGAAGCCTGACAGAAAATAAATAAATGCTAATGCAATTACTGGAAAGGAAACACACACACACACACACAAACACACTGAAAGTGATAGCTCACTCAAAATTATTTATTAAAATCATTCATCCTTATGTTGTTCCAAATATGTCCCCTGTGAAAGAGAAGTGTGCTTTATTGTATTGAACGCGCACTTGTAGTGTACTTCAAATCTTAAAAGTATATTTAAAAAAACTGTACTTGCAAATAATATAATATTTATGAAATAGAAGGCCTCGTACACTTTCATCATGACTGTTTCTTAACACGCTTTAAAAAAGTGCTTTTTGAAAGTTTAACTTTACATTTGAAATCATTGTTTTAATCATCTTTCGTCATGCTTTACGTACACCTATTTTGATGTGTCGCCTCGCATGTAAAGTATTTAATCATAATTTCAACTGCAGTGTGTTGTTTGATATTACATTTAAAGTTAATGTTTTAAATGTACTTAATTACAACTTCATTACAAATGTGTAGTTACAAATATATTTAAATACATAACACAAGTATATTTTAGTTTACCATAAATTCTTGTCAGTACATATTTCAGTGACACGAGATAGACATGTACGCCTTTAAAACTTCTTTTAATAGAAAGGCGTGTTCGGAATGAACGTGTCGAGATAGATAAAGTTATGCTTTCTTCTTCTTCTTCTTCTTCTTCACCCTCTCAGAGCCTCGTCTATAGCCTGATAGCCACAGCTGCTTCTGAATATAGCTCTCTGAATTGAGATGAGATTTAACACATAATATGATATCTGGCTCTGTTCCCTGCCCCCCCCGGCCTCCAGTATATGGCATAACACAGTTTAGTTTGGCACTGAGTCAGGCGACAGCATGTGTGTTTTTACCACTGCTGAGTGTATGGAATAAGTGTGTTTCAGTTACTTGCCACACATCCAACATTAAGTTTTCTTAAAGGCGAAGTATGCTAATTATGCTATTTATCTGTCATTAAAGGGATAGTTCACTTAAAAAAAATGAAAATGCTGTCATCATTTACTCGCCCTCAAGTTGTTTCAAACCTGTATGAATTTCTGACTTCTGCTGAACACAAAAGAAGATATTTCGAAGAATGCCGGTAACCAGACAGTTGATGGACCCCGTCGACTTCTATAGTAGGAAAAAAAATACTATGGAAGTCAGTGGAGCCCATCAACTCCGGAAGTAGAAATGGAAAATAAGGAGTTTCCTAACAGGTTTCCAAAAACACTCCTCTCATCTGTTGCCCTCGGTCTGCCATTGTTTGGCGGTCCCGCATCCGTCCATCCATCTGTCCATCTATCTGTCTGTCTGTATCTGTCCATCCATCCATCCATCCGTCTGTCTGTCTGTCTGTATCTGTCCATCCATCCATCCATCCGTCTGTCTGTCTGTCTGTATCTGTCCATCCATTATCTATCTATCTATCTATCTATCTATCTATCTATCTATCTATCTATCTATCTATCTATCTATCTATCTATCTGTCTGTCTGTCTGTCTGTCTGTCTGTCTGTCTGTCTGTCTGTCTGTCTGTCTGTCTGTCTGTCTGTCTGTCTGTCTGTCTGTCTGTCTGACATCATTATGATTAAATGGATTGTAAAATATTAGTAAATGCTAAGTGTTCAAAAAGTAGTGAGTTGGGGAAAAACATAATAATAAATATGACCCTTTTATTGATATTGTTTATTGTCAACTCAGTTTTCAGGCGTGCATTTCAAAATCTATAACACTCGTTCTTTTTCTTCTTACTTATTTCCCCTTCTTTCATCAAGTTGCATTACTTATTCTCTCTATTTGTCTTGTTCTCTTTCTTTCCTACTGTTAAGTACAAGCAACAGCACACACTTCTTCACAAAGTGAATGGAGCTGTTATGCTGATCACTTTCTTCCTCTGTCGAGTCCTTCTCTTCCCCTATCTCTACTACGTTTACGGAAGGTATGTCTCTTTTAAAGCTTCTTTCACTTTTACAGGAATAGCTCTCACAAAAATGAGAATTCTAGCATTATTTACTCACCCCCATGTTTTTCTTGCTTGTATATTGTTGTTTTCATAACACTTTACAGTAAGATCCCTTTAGGTAACATTAGTTATTATTAACTAACAATGAGTAATATATTTGGTACAGTTTTTATTAATCTTTGTTAACTTTGACACAAGTGCTCATTGTTAGCTTAGGTCCATTGAATGCTTTAAAAGTATTTTCCATTGTTAGTTCATGTTAAATGTAGTTAACTAATGTTAATAAATACAACCTTATTGTAAAACGTTACAGTTATTTTTTGTTCAATGGAACACAAAAGTAAAATGTTCTTCTGTACATGAAAAAAAAATCATGCATCTCTTAGTTTTACACTGCAACCCTCTACGGACACACTTGAAGACAATGCAAATAAAAAATACATAAAAATAATATAAAATATACATTTTAAACACTTTTAAAGACAAGTAAGCAGTCTAATAAAAAACTACAAGCAATAGCACAAATAAACACAATAGAAGAAAAATACAAATGAAATGAACAGTGATTTTTCAAGTAGAGCTAACAGTAGTTATATATAGATTAGGTACAGAAATTGGATAATCAAATGTAAAATAACTGCATAAATTAATATAGATGAATCCTTATTAAAGTTACAAAAGTTATTTAGTCAAGAGCATTGAGTGAGTCTTTAGTTGTTTGATTAACATTAAAAATAGCAGGAATATTAGGCTGCTGTCACTTTAAAGACGTAATGTTCAATCTAGGCCTACTGATACTATCACACATGCGTTTTCTTTCTCCACTGTTTTCGTTCACTTAAGACATAACCTACTATATTTACTAGGACACTTGCCAAGACGGGCATCATTTTGTGTTTAACCATCCGTTCAAGTGCAAGAAGACGTGAAAGAGCTCAGTTCAGTATTCGCGTGCTGTCAGATGCGGCTTTCTGGGCTCGTGCTTCGGATGTGCCAGTTATTTTCGTGTCTTCTTGCACTTGAATGTTTAAATTGGCAAAGCTTTAAAACACGTTACTGTTCTGTCAACTCTTGGCAGTCATTATACAGGGTGGGCCATTTATATGGATACACCGTAATAACATGGGAATGGTTGGTGATATTAAAGTCCTGTTTGTGGCACATTAGTATATGTGAGGGGGCAAACTCCTCAAGATGGGTGGTGACCATGGTGGCCATTTAGAAGTCGGCCATCTTGGATACAACTTTTGTTTTTTCAATAGGAAGAGGGCCATGTGACACATCAAACTTATTGGTAATGTCACAAGAAAAACAATGGTGTGCTTGGTTTCAACGTAACTTTATTCGTTCATGAGTTATTTACAAGTTTCTGACCACTTATAAAATGTGTTCAACGTGCTGCCTATTGTGTTGGATTGTCAATGCAACCCTGTTCTCCAACTCTTCACACACTGATAGCAACACCGCAGGAGAAATGCCAGCACAGGCATCCAGTATCCGTAGTTTCAGGTGCTGCACATCTCGTATCTTCACACCATAGACAATTGCCTTCAGATGACCCCAAAGATAAAAGTCTAAGGGGGTCAGATCGGGAGACCTTGGGGGCCATTCAGTGTGTGAAGAGTGGGAGAACAGGGTTGCATTGACAATCCAACACAATGGGCAGCACATTGAACACATTTTATAAGTGGTCAGAAACTTGTAAATAATTCATGAACGAATAAAGTTACGTTGAAACCAAGCACACCATTGTTTTTCTTGTGACATTACCAATAAGTTTGATGTGTCACATGGCCCTCTTCCTATTGAAAAAACAAAAGTTGTATCCAAGATGGCCGACTTCTAAATGGCCACCATGGTCACCACCCATCTTGAGGAGTTTGCCCCCTCACATATACTAATGTGCCACAAACAGGACTTTAATATCACCAACCATTCCCATGTTATTACGGTGTATCCATATAAATGGCCCACCCTGTACATACGAGCCCTGCATTTAGATCTAGCACGTCAGTTCTCTTTAAGTGGCACGCGTAAGCCTCTCTCGCACGTGAGAAAGCGACAGTGGCCGCTCTCAGCCAAGCAGCAATGAAATTAAATCTGCGCTAAACTTATTTTTTGCCTCTCAATCACAGGCGACTGAAATCTTACACTTTACTAGCCATTGGCTAATTTAAGACATTTTTAGTCACCTAGCATGATATTTGCTGGCATATGCGAGTGATTTATTGGATTGCACTGAAAAATAACAGCTTATGGGTTTGGATAAACATGAGGGTGAGTAAATAATTACAGATTATTATTTTTTTCAGAACTATTCCTATAACTTTCTTCCTTTTCCTAACTCCCGCTCTGAGGTGACAATGATCCCGAAACCATCTTTAGTGAGAAACATACTCTGATTTGAACTAAATTTCTTAAGTTTCCGTCCACATTTTCTGTTTCCATTTCCTCTTTTCCAGGTACGCCTCGATTCCCTTCTACCGGGTCCCTTTTGTGGTGCCCTGGCAGTGTAATCTCGGAGCGGGTCTGCTCATGGCCCCGCAGCTCTACTGGTTCTCCCTGATCTGCAGAGGAGCTCTGCGCCTGTTCACCGGCCGATCCTCGCACTCCCGCAAACCCACGGCTCCGGTCAAGCCTGAGTATGAAGGACACGAGGGAATGCCTCAGTCAGCCAATGGATACAGTACACAGATGGGGGGTCGGGACACACCCACTATGTCTCACTGAGGGGAGGAGCTTATGCAAACGAGACGTGATTGGATGAACGGCTGAGTAGAAGGGCAGGTTGCCAAGGAAGTACACAGAGTGATTAAAGAGGTACTGAAATAGACTAGACGCCCTGTAATGCATTACAGAACAGCATTATGTTTAGTTACAGGGCTCGTGTACTGTATATAAGACATGCTTTAGTAGATCGAGGGAAGCTATGGCGAAAAAATCAGTGGAAGTGTCTACACAACGGCCACATCACAACTGAGGCAATAAGTGCAAATTTTTGACTAAAGAACATTTCTGAACCAAGAGAAGCACTTTTTGTTTGAGGCACTTTGAAGGGGTCGAGGAATGTCAAACTGAGGTGTCGTGCCTGAGGTCTGTTCTTTGCATATATTATTGTAGTGTTGCAGATACATCATTCATAGAAAAGTCCTTGACTTATTATATTTAGCACTGGTCTACAATGAGCAACCCAAGCTTTAATATCTCTGGAGAGTTCAGTCCAAAGGCCTCTCGTTCGGTTTAAAGAAACAGTTTACCCAAAAATGAACATTTATTTTATTAGTGTAACACAAATTTGAGATGTTAGGCAGAATGTCTGAGCTGCACTTTTCCATACAGTGATTTATTCTGTTCCAAAATGGAAAAAAGGATCATATGCACTACCGTTCAAACGTTTGAGGTCGGTACGAAAAAAAAAAAAAAAAAAAAGAACACTTTTATTCAGCAAGGATGCAATAAATTGGTCAAAAGAGACATTAAAGACATTTATTACAGTATGTCACTAAATATTTCTATTTTGAAAAATATATAATTTTCTATTCATCAAAAATGCACATAAATATGAAGCAATACAACTGTTTTCAACATTGATAATAATCAGAAATGTTTCTTGAGCATCAAATCATCATATTAGAATGATTTCTGAATGATCATGTGTAATGATGCTGAAAATCAGCTTTGATCACAGGAATAAATTACATTTGACAATATATTCATACTGAAAACAGCTTTTACAGGGGTGCATTTCAAAATTTGAACAGCTTTAAATTGTAATATCGCACAATTTTACTGTTTTTATTAGGGCTGTCAAACGATTAATCGCGATTAATCGCATCCAAAATAAAATTTTGTTTACATAATTTGTCTGTGTACGGAGTATAATTATTTTCTATATATAAATACACACACATGCATATATACATTTAAGAAAATGTGTTATTTATATATAAAATATTTATATATAATATAAATTATATATAATATAAATATATATACACAGTATATACATGCAAATATTTCTTAAATATATACATGCATGTGTGTGTATTTATATATAGAAAATAATTATACACCGTACACACACATGTATTATGTAAAAACAAACTTTTATTTTGGATGCGATTAATCGCGATTAATCGGTTGACAGCCCTAGTTTTTATTAAATAAATGGCGAGCAACGTTAAAACATATTACCGACCAAACTTTTGAACGATAATGTACGTATATAAAAATATAATTATCGATGTTATAATTCTATACCGTTTTGTAAAAAAAAAAATAAAAAAAAAATAATTAAATACTAGAGACTAAAATCAAGCTTTTTAAATGCTAAAAGCAAAGTCAGGCATCACAGTATGAAAAAAATGCATTTTCATTTTGTTTCTAAAATATAGTATGGCCTCAGAAGACTGGAATATAGCGTATAAATCACTGTCTGTTTGGATGGAAAACATTTGTACATTTTACCTAATATCCACTTTTGTGTTCCACAGAAGAAAGAAAAAACAATAAATGACTTTCATTTTTGTGGTGAACTATTCCTCAACCAGAGCTGATCAAATGAAGGAAACCCCCATCAAACCCTGTCTGTCGGAGAAAGAGGCAGCTCGGGGTTTGGGAATGTATTATTTTGTACATGCTCAGAAAACAAGCGTTAATGGAAAGTAGCTACCTTGAATGTTCTCCGATTCAACCTGTGATCAAACGCAGTTTTACCAGGAAATTGTTTAACATGTCCCTAGTATAACCTCTTCAAACAAAGACCTGAGTCCTGAAACCCTACATACGTTTTAAAGGGACATGATCAAATATATATTAAGCTGCCTTATCCCTGTGGAAACTCTGACAACCTTATCCCTGATCTTTTACTCTTTAGTTTTAGCCAGAGGCGAGTTTCCACCAAACAAATGTGATACTTTACATGGTCAATGTGAAATTTATTTGCACTTTATTCATTTTGTTGTCTTCAAAGCCATTTTGTTCATCTCACGGATAAACGTTCCTAATTTATCGTGCTTTGTTGGAAGATATCTACCATTTTGATTTCTTTTTAGCCATTTTTGTTTTGTTTGTTAATGGGTCACTCAAGCCATCTAATCTCTGTCTTGTCATAAATCAAGGATTCATTTGCAGATGAATTTGGCCCAGTATGTTTTATTTAATAACGCAGCTTTCAAGCTCATGCAAGTTCGACCGTACCACTTTTATCAGAGAGAAATGAATAACATTGCAAAGTGTCCTGCCAGAAGTCCTGTTTCTGAAGCTTAAAATGACTGAATGCTGATTTGAAAGAAACACACGGGTGCAAAATGTCCATTGCACTAAATTGGGTATATGACTTTGCATGTGTATATTCCATCTTTGTCCCTCGTGAACCCTCTATAATGTACCAGTTCCACGTGCACCGATATCCCAACTATTTAATCCTAGTGAACTGCAACGACTGCTTTTGATGGTTTTCTTTGAAAGCTTCTATGTTTTAGTTGGTTTAACTTCTGTTGTTTTTTCCATATGTAAACCTGTTTAACCTGTTAACATGAGTACAAATGTAATTCAAATATATACTCTTGTCTCATATTCTGCATGTGATAATTGTCGGTTCTCCTGGTCCGTACGGGGTTTACTCGAGACCTCGATGATGTCGAGCATCAGTCATCGTGACCTCTGTGGAGCCATCTGGAATTAAAACCAGCTTAAATGGAGTCAAAAAGGACAGATAATGTTTTTTTTTTATATCAAATGTCCTCTTGATTCCTCTTAATTTGAGAGCCTGTACCAGACGGGTGATTCTTTGAATCCAGACAATGCAATTCAGGCTAACAGGCCACAGAATGATCCACGCTAATACATCGGCTTACGTTCAACCTTCACAGAACATAAAGTCTGGGAGCTTTCAACACCGGATGTGGTTTGTAATTACTGGATAAACTCGCTCAAATTCAGTACAATTTGCTAATGAATCATTCAGTATATACATCACTATGGCTTGTGAACAAGTTTAGCCTAACTAGAAAATAATAAGAAATAAAAAAACTGCATATTTGTGATAAAAACATTTCCATGACTTTTCCAGGCCTGGAAAGCTGGGAAATGATATATTTCCTGATATTTGTCTGACCATGGAAGTCCCCAAAGCGTTAGGTTTGTTTTTGTTTTATTTTAATTAAAATTAGTTTTAAAGAAAAGCAAAGACATTGGTGACACTTTACAATAAGGCTCCATTTGTTAACTATATTAGTTTACATGAAGTAACAATGAAAATACCTCTAAAGCATTCATTAATCTTAGTTTAATGTACATTTCAGCATTTACTAATACATGATTAAAATGTATATGTTAATATTATTTAAAGGACCTGAGCTAACATGAACTAACTTATATAAACTAATGTTAAAGGGACTATATGTAAGAATTTTCATATGAATTAATCACTTTGTGTAAACCTTAAAAAACAAGACCTTCCCTGACTTCCCAGGTTGTGTCTATGAGAGCATGTAGACTGATTTTTGTGAAGGAATCAGGATGTTTACGTGCTTCTGGGAGCCTCTCTTCCTTTCATGCTTGTACAATGTTCAGGATAAATAAACACAAATTTGTGCCATAACGTCAATATATCATGCAAAGAAAAGGGATTAATTCAAACTAGTCTCACATAGCCAGATCTATATAGTCTGTAGTCTCAAATATACTTTATAATCAAACTATCGTAAGTGTAATTTGAATTACTTCATCTGTTGACATGATGTCGGTGAATCGCAGAGTTGGTTTAAACACTTCCACATCGCTACGATCAGATGCTTTCTGAACTGCTGTATTCAATGCTGTCATTTTTGTGTGTTTATTTTGTCATTGAGAGGAAAGGTATTTCCAAAGTCTTTTTACTTCTAAGCAAAGAATGAAAAACAAGTTCACCATTGAACAGAAGTGCTTTCTACTGTAGTGCAAAAAATCTTTGAAACCTTTGATCGACTGTATACACACACTGCCATTCAAGTTTGGGATCAGTAAGATTTTTTTAAATGTTTTTAAAAGAAGTCTCACCAAGACCATTTTATTAAAATAAAAAAAAAGTAATATTGTGTAGTATTATTACAATTTAAAATAACTGTTTTCTATATGAATATTTTATAAAAATGTATTGTTTTTAAACACATTACGAGTGCTGTAGTTCACTTAACGGCCACCGGTGTCGCTAACAACGAGGCTTTCTGAATTCTACATCCAGCCCCTTTAACAAAAATTAATGAATTCAGTAACAAATATATTGCATTAACTAAAAATTACTACTGTAACCTTATTGTAAAGTGTTACCAAGAAATGAATATCATTAAAAAAATAGCAAGACACCAGAATCTAGGCAATACATTTATTCACATTGTAAAAAAAAAACCTTTGAATAAAAAAAGACAACATCCGTAAAATATGAGCATCTCTCTGTCCAATGCAAAATGCTGAATTATGTAGAGTTAAAAAACCTGGCATTCGTTCAAGCAGTCTGTGGTTCCCTCAGTATCTCCTCTGTCTGGGACTGAAGACAGTGCTGGGGTCGCTGTCTCGTTCTCGCTCTTTCTCCCGCTCTCGCTGACTGTTCGGCGATAAAGGCGGCTCGACGGCAGGCCCTGGCCGTGCTTTATCGCTTTTGAAAAGGTCACGACCTGTCCTTAGAATCTGCTCCTCGATCTTTCTGTGGCGCTTCATGTCCGACAGCACTTTGTCCAGCCGGGCCTCGCGTCTGACCGAAGAGCGGGCAGAGGAACCTGGAATTCAAGTCCGCATTATTCATTTATTTTGTGTTTGCCAATATCGCCAAATCTATACATTGTGGAAAAATGTGTTTATCATACCTGGTGTCCTGCGGCGACTGAGAAAAGAGTTCTTGGGTGTTGCCATAGTCTGCTCTTCATCAAAATCAAACTCAGTTGGTGTGAGGGCTCTGCAACACATAGAAATAGATACATATAGTTTACTTGTTTAAAAATGGCCTTGCCCACTGTGTATAAAAAAATACAGTAATATTGTGAAAAGTAATTTTTCAAAATAACTTTTTAAATGTAATTTCAAATTCTGATATATAGTGCAAATCATTCTAATATGATGATTTGATGCTTAGGAAACATTTCATTTATGTTAAAAGCAGGTTTTTTTTATTGTAAAATATTTCACGATATTACTGTTTTTGATCAAATAAATGCAGCCTTGAAGAGACTTCTTTCAAAAACATAAAAAAATTATTTGTTTCATCTTTGATCGACCGTATACACACACTGCCATTCAAAATGTTTTCACCAAGACCATTTTATTTGATTAAAATACAGAAAAAAAAAGAGAAATATGTGTAGTATTATTACAATTTAAAATAACTGTTTTCTATATGAATATATTATAAATTGTCATTTATTCCTGTGATGCAAAGCTGAATTTGCATAAGCTGAATAAATAACTTTATTCAGCAAGGATGCATTAAATTGATCAAAAGTGACATTTATAATGTAACAAAATATTTGAGCTTTCTATTCATCAAAGATTCCTGAAAAAAATTGTACTGTTGAAAAACTGTTTTCAAAATTGTTTCTTGAGTATCAAATCATCATATAAGAATGATTTCTGAAGGATCATGTGATGCTGAAGACTGGAGTAATGATGCTGAAAATTCAGCTTTGATCACAGGAAGAAATTACATTTTACTATATATTCACAAAGAAAACAGTAAGCCTATTTTAAATCTTAATAACACTTCGCAAAATTACTGGGTTATTTTTCTTATATTTTCAATCAAATAAATGCAGCCTTGCTGAGCAGAAGAGACTTTTAAAAAAACATTAAAAATCGTATCAATCTCAAACGTGAACGGCAGCGTATACTATGGAAGCTTGTTTCCGCCACAGAATAAAACATTTTAAAAGATAATTGCGACTTTTTATCTCACAATTGTGAGTTTACATCTCGCAATTCTGACTTTATTTCTCAGAATTGCGAGATATAAAGTCAGAATTGCTTGAAATAAAGTCGCACTTGCGTCTTATAAAGTCAGAATTCTGACTTTTTTTCTGGCAATTGCGACATTATATCACGCAATTCTGACTTTATAATACGCAACTGGGAGATATAAAGTCAGAATTGCATGATATAAAGTCGCAATTGCCTGTTATAAAGTCAGAATTGTGAGATATAAACTATTCTGAGGTAAAAAAAAAAAAAATCTGTCTTTTTTTCCCTTAGAATTGGACTTTATATCTCACAATTGCGAGATATAAACTCGCAATTATGTGATATAAAGTCAGAATTGCGAAATATAAAGTCAGAATTGCGTGATATAAAGTCGCAATTGCGAGAAAAAAAGTCAGAATTCTGACTTTATAAGATGCATTTTGTGACTTTATTTCACGCAATTTCGACTTTATATCTCGCAATTCTGACTTTATAATACGCAATTGCGACTTTATTTCACGCAATTGCGACTTTATATTTCGTAATTCTGACTTTATAACACGCATTTTGCGACTTTAATTCACGCAATTGCGACTTTATATTTCGCAATTCTGACTTTATAACACGCAATTTCGACTTTATTTCACGCAATTCTGACTTTATATCTCGCAATTCTGAGAAATAAAGTCAGAATTGCGAGATGTAAACTCGCAATTGTGAGATAAAAAGTTGCAATTATCTTTTAAAATGTTTTATTCTGTGGCGGAACAAGCTTCCATAGAATACTGTATATAGCCATTTTTCCGTCTGTATAATATTGGGACTCACTTGAGCTCGTCCTCCTCTTGTTTGGCCTCCTGCGAGTCTTCTCCATCTCTGTCAGGCGAGGGAGTGCGTGGAGGGGTCGGAGGTCGGCGTGGGAGAGCGACCCACTTCAGCTCGAGCGCTTCTCCTTTAGACAGGAGCTCATACAGGCGTTTGATCTCCTCGGGTGGAGGCATCCAGTTCTTAGGGTTCCCCATCTCCTCGTCACTGTAAGGGATCTCCCAGTCCTCCTCATTCTGCACCAGCTTCCCTTCTCCACCTCCATTCATTTCTCCATCTGTGGTTATTCCCTCTTTCTGCTCCTCTACATCCATGGCTTCTTGGTCTCCCTCTACACAGAAGCGATTACAGTGTTCATATATGCATTATGACAAACAATATCTCACACACCTTACACAAAGTATTGTGGTGGTACTTTGATATACAGCCTGGACGGTTCTCCAAGGTACAATAAGTAAAGAATATAAAAAGCATGATATAGAGCAGGGGGTGTCAATGTTTCAGATGCCATGGACCCCCAAATATGAGCACTCTCATCTAAAATTTAAAAGCCATGTAGTTTCTTGAATAAAAGCCTAGTTTGTTACTGTGAAAATGTTTATTTCAAATGTCTAAAATATTATTTGGAAAACATTTAGTTTTTACTATTTAGTTTCCTGCTCATTATTTATCAGGGAAGCTTTAAAAAAACAATAAAAATATTTTTAAAAAAAGGTAATAGCCACTTTATCTCACAATTCTGAGAAAGTCAGAACTGCAAGACCTAAACAGTGATTGCGAGAAACAAATGGCAGAATTGTGATTGTGAGATAAAATGTCACAATTGCCTTTTTTTTATTCAGTGATGAAAAACACACACAAAAAAACCTCAAAATGTGAGAAAAAAAAGTCAGAATTTCAAGATGCAAACTTGCAATTTTTTAACAGAATTTGAGATAAAAAAGTCGCAATTAGTTTTTTTTGTTTTTTTTTTTAGATAGTTTCCACCACATAATAAAAACGTTTAAAAAGTAATTGCAACTTTTTATCTCGCAATTCTGACTTTATAACTCGCAATTGTGAGATAAAAAGTCGCAATTATCCTTTAAAATGTTTTATACAAAGGTTTGTCTAAATACCCGATTCGGATTGGCTGAAACAAGCTTCCATACTTTAGTAAGCTTCCAGTACTGTACTTCTAGATGCAATATTATTATTATTATTATTATTATTATTATTATTTTATACACTGCTTTTCTCTAAACTTTTCCCTTGTATCCCCCAGTTTGAACCCCCCTGGGAGACAAATGTGAAGCGCATACTTGTGTCATCCTCCGGTATAGTATCCTTTGGGGTTTCAGTCGTCTCCTCGTCTCTTTCTTTTTCCTGTTCTTCCTCTTTTCCTGCAGTTTTGTCCTGTTCACTGACTCCCATAGACTCTACCCGCTCCGCTAGCGAGGACTGCGCCTCCTCCGCCGCCTGCATCCCTGCACACCTGAGGACAAGCACACGCTGCAAACTGAGGACTTTACACTTCAAAAAACGAATATAATATTTCTATTCAATTCTATATAATTTAATATTATATTATGGTTCTGTGTCAATACGTCATTTTCTGTCTAGTTTCGCGCTTTGAGGGCAGACTGAGCATCATTCCGAAACATATAAATAATTATTTATATTCTACAAACATGAAGAAGCGGAGGCAAACTTACAGTTGTTTCCCCTGCTCCGTTACAAACTACTGCGCGGAATAGCAGAACACATCAGTGTGCTTTTATTTCAGAAAATAATACTGCATTAGTTTTCATGACGAGCACTGTTTATTTCGGCGCCTTGACGTCACTCGTCTCATGTCCCGGATGAGAGGAACCGCCCACAGCGCCACCACGCGCTCGAATGACCGTTACACACTTTTCTGTTGGATTGCAGTGTTTATGGGACAGACAGATAGATATACTTTTTATAAATCAAACGATTCATGGCGTATCATGGTATTTATGAATAGTATTTCAATATAGGCTAAATAACATAGCAAGACCCTACCGATAGTTCTGTTATTAGTTTTTAATACATGTCGAATTCAGTTACACGAGAGCTAAATTGCACTGTAATAACAGTTTATTACAGTTTCTTGTTCTGTAATAATAAACAATAACAAACTGTAATAATAAAATAATAAAATTTTCGAAAGTTTCTGAGATTCTTGTAATGTTAAATTGTTTTCGGGGAGGAAAAGTTATTTATTCACCACATTCCTTATTATAATGTCTGGCTTTATTTCCACACCACTGCATTTCAGAAAAAAAAAACATTCCACGTTTTTTTAAAAGACGAACCGAATTCGATTTGTCCGATTATATATATATATAGTTATAAATCGGTTATGTTATAGTTATAAGTTATATATATATATATATATATATATATATATATATATATATATATATATATATATATATATATATATATATATATATATATATATATATATATATATATATATATATAAATCGGACAAATCGAATTCGGTTCGTCTTTTTAAAAAACGTGGAATATTTTTATATATATATACTTTATATATATAAATCAATATATATATATTTGTAATACTACGTTATTTTCTATACATTTAAAAAAATCCATACGAGTCGTAATTCATTTTACTAGATGTCAAAAAATACCAAACAAACTATTCGTGTTATATTATTCTCATTTGTAAATCGTAAAAAGACTTTTAATTTGGCGGGTGTTTCCCATAATTCCATCAGAGCGGAAACAGATTGAAGCGGAGCCGCACATCAACAGAACTAGTACAAATCTGCGATGAGTTTTGAGTGGCCCTGGCAGTATAACTTTCCTCCATTTTTTACGTAAGTAAATCCATTTGTCAGTGACCGCAGATGGAACAACTAGTTTCGTGTCTACAATATTGTCTGAATACTTCGCTCTATTGTAAAATATATATATACATAATGCTGCTGTTTGCATTCCGCTACGGAAGTAATCAAATCATTACAGTTGACACTTCACGCACAGTTCAGTCTCGCGACGGATGAAATGAAGTATAATTATGTATTACAATACTTACAGTTGCAATGTGTCATATAGCATTTAAATGCTGTATGGCATTACATGCTTAGAAAGGTGAAGGGAAGCTAGTGCGATCAGAATAGCCATGCTTCTGTGATTTACAACAAGAAGAAATTGTAATAAGTTAAAATTGCATTATAAAAAGATTAAAGAGTGCCATGGTTAGTGGAGAACCTGGAAATATTTGGACATTTTGAGAATTGCAATTTCCTGGCCTCGAAAAGTTATTGTTATTACAATTTTGACACATTATGGAAATGAACACAATTTCAAAAGTCATGGAAATATAAGTTTTGTTAATTCTCAGCCCTGAAGTATCTCTATAAGATGATTCTTAAAGGGTTAGTTCACCCAAAAATAAAAATTATACCATAATTTACTCACCCTCAAACTGTCCTAGGTGTATATGACTTTCTTCTTTCAGCCAAACACAATCAGAGTTATATAAAAAAAAATATATCCTGGCTCTTCTCAGCTTTATAATGGGAGTGAATGGTACCACAGATTTTGAAGCGCATCCATCCATCATAAAAGTAATCCATGCGGCTCCAGGGGGTTGATAAAGGCCTTCTGAAGCGAAGCCATGCGTTTGTGAAAGAAAAATATCTATATTTATAACGTTAGCCTATATATACTATAATCACCAGCTCCCGGTAACGGCCGTATGTTTGTCTAGTTCCGGCAGAAGAGTGACCTCTGACCCGATGGAGTAAATTATGAGTGAAAATACATTTTTGGGTGAACTAACCATTTAAAAATACTGAATGCGGTCATTTTGACGGTACAACAAATGTATGCAGACATATTCATTAATAATTTATCAAAATAAAATAGTTACATTATTATTTAGAAGATGATCTTGATGGAATTCATTTACATCAATAGGTGTGATATTCTTGCAAATTTGGCCTCGAATTGTTATTGAACTTTCAGTCTAATGTTAGTAATTTTTTGGCATAATATACTTATGTTCATATTGTATTATTAAAAAACTTTCGCTGCTTTTGAGGTGGGATATGGGTAAGGTTTGGTGGAATGTGTAGGTTTAAGAGGATCAATAGTGTAATTACATGCAGATATATTTAATGCAAGTATAATGTAAAAACCTGTATGTACACAGTAAGTGTATTGTATCAAATTATTTAAGTTAAACGTCAGTACACGGTAGTTGAATACACTTAATATTAAGTGGCACCCTTTTATTATGTTTTTGCAGATTGCAGCCGAATGTTGACACGAGACAGAAGCAGTTGGCGGCGTGGTGTTCACTCGTGCTGTCGTACTGCCGGCACCGCAAACTCTACACGCTGGACGTGCTCGAGGCGCAGGAAAGCCCCATGTTCAACAACAAGAAAATTGAGAGTATCCTTTCATGGACGCCACTGCGTCTTATGCCTGGTTCAGATTACACGATTTTGGCACGATCTGTTTGGTGTCGTGGGGACTCGTAAACGACAACGGGCGTCGGGAGGCAAGATTCGATCGTTTCATCTCGTATAGTGTGTCATAGTGGGCGACAACCGACGTTGCGTCTGCGATGCTTCAAGACATCACGCATACCTGTCAACCCTCCCGTTTTTCCCTGGTATTTCTCACATATTTTAATCTTTCTATTAAAAAAATTAAAAAAAATCCGACTGGGCGTGGAAATCCCGCCCTGCAGCTAATTTCATTGGTTAAGGTTACAATGACATGTAGGTTTAGGGATCAGTGTTTGGTGTAGGCAATCAGTACTGTGATTCACAACTAATAAAATCTTTAGAATCGGCTACAGGGCGGGATTTCCGCTGAAGTAGTTTGGGGGGAAAAACTGTGTAATCTGACACAGTGACTATTGTAACAGACAAAAAAATCGTGTAATCTGAACCAGGCATTACCTGTCTTTGTGTTATTTTATATGATGGACATTTTAAGGATAGTTCACCCAAAAATGAAAATTAGCCCATGATTTACTCACCCTGGCCTGAAGCCATCCTAGGTGTATATGACATTCTTCTTTCAGATGAATACAATCAGAGTTATATTAAAAAATGTCCTGGCCCTTCCAAGCTTTATAATGGCAGTGAATGGGTGTATGTCTTTGGAAGTCCATCAAAGCGCATCTATTCATGATTAAAGTTGTCCAAGAGTTAATAAAGGCCTTCTGAAGTGAAGCGACGTGTTCTAACTAGACGGCTGCCGGAAGCTAGTTATTTTATTCTATAAAGTTTTAAATATGGACATTTAGGCCTTTATTAACACCAAAGAGCCTTTTAATCATGAATAGATGCGCTTTGATGGACTTCCAAAGACATACACCCTAGGGCTGTCAAACGATTAATCGCGATTAATCGCATCCAAAATAAAAGTTTGTGTTTACATAATATATGTGTGTGTATGGAGTATAATTATTTTCTATATATAAATACACACACATGCATATATATTTAAGAAAAATGTGTTATTTATATATAAAATATTTACATATAATATAAATTATATATAATATAAATATATATACACAGTATATGCATGCACATATTTCTTAAATATATACATGGATGTATGTGTATTTATATATAGAAAATAATTATACACTGTACACACATATATTATGTAAAAACAAACTTTTATTTTGGATGCGATTAATCACGATTAATCGTTTGACAGCCCTAATACAGCCATTCACTGCCATTATAAAGCTTGGAAGGGCCAGGACATTTTTTTAATATAACTCTGATTGTATTCGTCTGAAAGAAGAATGTCATATACACCTAGAAGAATTCACCTTCATGGTGAGTAAATCATGGGCTAATTTTTATTTTTGGTCGAACTATCCCTCTTTTTCTGCCATTACTTGCAATGTATATTTCCCATAACTTGTGTTGTTTAGGAAAACTTTCAGTTGAAGCCATACAAGTAGTGTTTGAAGAACTGAGAAAAAAAGGTGGGAAGAAACAAGCATTTACAAGAAGACACGGTTTCCCAGGTTGTAAAATGAGTTTCACAATTATTTTGTTCTTTGCTTTGGCGCAGGAAACCTGGAATGGTTGGATAAAAATAAATCACGATGTCTTGTAATGTGGAGGAGACCAGAGGAGTGGGGCAAACTCATTTATCAGTGGGTGAGGAAGAATATCCTGTGCTTATCAAACACAATGCCACTGTGCGAAGTAATGAGAGTTGAATGTTCTTTTCCATGTTCGGACCATCGCTGAGCTGTACACATTTAAGATGACATGCATGGATTGACTATTGCACTTTTGCTTAGTAAGGACAGTCATTGAGGTCTCTGTAGTGGAAAGGCCCCGATATACTTCAAGCGAAATCAAAAAATAAACAGGTTTCATTTCGAACTAAATCAGGCGAAAACGAAGTTCGTTTTGAGTTCATTTTGAGTTTTCGATACAGAGTGCCAAAGCAAACTTTGCAGAAAAGTGATGATGTAATAGGGGGCGGGGCTCTGAGGCTCCGCCTACTTTGCCATGGAAATGTTCCAGGTCATTTCTTCTGTTCAGTCCATCGAGGTTTTACACTGTGAGTAAAAACATGAACACACTGTAAAGTTGCTTTATAGTAGAAAATAAGTAGTTCTAATCGAAAGTGTCACTGTTTTTTTCAAGTGGAATATTGTAAAGCTGCTCCTTTAAAGCATATATTCTATAAAGCGTTATATAAGTAAACGTGACATGGCTTGACTAGTGGGCCAAATTGTAGAGCTAGTGCAAACGTATCCACATCTATGATCAGATGCTTTCTTAGCTGCTGGTTTCTCACCGCTGTCATTTTTGCTGTTTATTTTGATATTGAGAAAAAGATGCACAGCGCGTATTTACATATTCACTGTAAACGTCTCTCTCAGCAGTGTTGGTGGCCTCAGGATGTTCACTAACAGTAGACCGCTGGTCACATGTTTGGAACTTATTTTTACCCTAAGCGAAGAATGGAAAACAAAACAACCTCACCTTGAGTATATCGGGGCCTGAAGACGTACACAGACAGGTCATACATGTTTGTGATAAAACAGATTAGTGAAATGCAAGCTCTATCCACAATAGCAATATTTGGTAAATAAAGATATTCTTAGCTGATTCTTATTAATTACACTTGCGGGGTTTTTAGTGACGGAAAAGGAAGTATACATGCTAGCATGATGTATGGATACATTACAATTAAATGTACAAAACAGCATTTATTTTGAAATGGCAATCTTCTGTAACATTATACATGTCTTACTACTGTATACTGTCACGTTTGTGACCATGAACCACAAAACCAAATTTTCTGAAATTGAGATGTATACATAATATGAAAGCTGAATAAATACGCTTTCCATTGATGTATGGTTTGTTAGGAAATACAACTATCTGAAAATCTGGAATCTTAAGGTGCAAAAAAAATCAAAACATTGAGAAAATCTCCTTTAAAGTTGCCCATTTATGTTCGCGATTGTACAGCATTCACTCACAAAAATAAATGTCTCATATATTTATGGTAGGAAATGTACAAAATATCCTTATGGAACATGATCTTTACGTAATATCCTAATGATTTCTGCCATAAAAGAAAAATTGATAATGTTGACCCATACAATGTTTTGTTGGCTATTGCTACAAAAATACCTGTGCGACTTGATCCAGGGTCACATTTGATCAGTTTAATGTGTCCTTTAATGGAAAAAAGTCTTACTGACCCTTTTACTATTAATAGATAGATAGAATGATAGAACGATAGATGTTCTAATGCTTATCAAACTGATGCTGGTTGAGCTTCATCCACACACATGATAGAATTCTGACAGCTGGATTTATCTGTGTATTAATTGTCATGCCAACTCTGTTTGCTGATGAAAACATTGCATTTAACTTATTTTGTCCTGCAAGTGATCCGTTAAGTCAAGGTGTTTAAGTGCACTTTCTTTTTCCCCTCAATTGTTACATGTAGGTTTCCAAAAATGGCATGGTCAACTCGGTGTTTACACTTTATGAACTCTCTAATGGGGATGACACAGAAAAAGAAGGTATAGAATTATATCTATTATGCATTGCACCACATCAGTAACATAGTATATATATATATATATATATATATATATATATATATATATATATATATATATATATATATATATATATATATATATATATATATATATGCATATACATATTTATTTATTTATATATTTATTTATTTATTTACACACGCTCTACTGTTTGAGCTACAGGAAAGCTTATATATCTTTATAAATAACTTTCCTGGTTGCGATGTACTGGGATCACTAGGAAGCAGCTGAGGTTTGCACTGATCTGTTGTATCTTTCAGAGTTTCATGGCCTGGAGGACTGGATGCTGCTGCGTTCACTGCAGGCCCTGCAGGCTGATGGGAAAGCAGAAATGATCTCGATGGACGATGGAAAAGGAGTCAAGTTCTTTTGAATCAGGTTTTCTCAAGTCAGACTTTGGGTTGGGGTGTTGGGTTTCTGTCAGCCCAGCGTGATCTTTTGTCTCAGTCCGTTGGGATCTTGTTTGGACTGTGTATTACACTCCACTGCTAAATCAGCAAGTCATTATTTGGCACATGAGCCCAAACTACATGTAAGGGTCTTCCTTGTTGGAACATGTTTAAATTGGTGGTTTTACACCTGTAAAAACTGGAGCTGAGTTAAGAAACCAAGATTTTGTTCTTCACCATTATGCATACAAAGCGATACGTCAGACCAAAACTAAGGAATATCAATATCTTAATGTAGATTGAGACTAATTTCATTTTTTGTGTACATATGTTTTTATTTCCCTCCTGTTCTTGCTGTCGATCCTGAAGGACTCTAGTTCTACTTGAATCTTTGTTCTGTGTAGAACCACAAAGCCAAAAGACGGTCTTCTAATCTCAGACACGACTTTTGCGAATCCTGCGATGCTTCCTGGCTAAGATAACATGTTCTTGAGTAAATGTCTTGTTTCTGATTGCGGTGGAATTCATATCAACAACATTTTGCTGAAATCTGGTTGCGTTGACTCCTTTTCCCCGACTGTCACTGTATCTTACCACCTTTTATACCTATGTAATACTGTACAAATAAACGATGGAGACGTTTTCAGTTCTCTCTTGGAAAACCCCTTGAAAATGCTGTGTTTGTCTTCACTGAAGTGCGCTTGCCTTAAATATTTGATTTTCATATGCATATCTCACGTGCATTGAACCACGGCTTACAGCACAAAATCATTTTTCTAAAATTTGAAAAAAAAAAAAAAAAAGCTTGCAAAAAAAAAAATTTTTTTGTTTTTGATTTTCCATGCAATTATAGTTGCCTGATTAGTGGCTGGTTTGTGCGTTGCTCTATGCTTCTAATGGAAGAGTTGATATGCTGTAATTATTACCGTTGCTCATGGTTTGGGTAAAGAGTTTTACAGAGTTCGTCTCTCGGATATGTACAGAAATGTTTAAAAATAAAAATCTATTTTATACAGTGCACAAAAAATAATTTTAATTTAATAATTGTTGTAAAAAAGTAGCAGATTGTTAAAAGTAGCAACTTAAAATTGAAGTTGTTTTGTCCTTTCCAAAAATCGATTGGATGGTGTGTGTTTGCTATTGGTGGATCTCATGAGAGTCACAGGTTGTCCCGACCTCGCCAACAGAGAAGAGAAAGAGAAAAAGAAAGAGAAGAGAATGCTGGTTAGATTACTTACAAATTGTAGTCCATTACAGAATACGAGTTGCATGATAAAATTTGTAGCTTGTAATGTAATATATTACACATTGGTAATGTAATCTGACTACTTTTGATTAGTTTTGACCCATCTTGTTTATAATATTGATTTAAACAGGACAATCTTGTACCATATAAAAAATACAAAGAGAAAGAAAAATGATTCAATTTTTTTTGTTATCGACAACATAAAGTGCATTAAACATTACATTATGTCAGGGTTTCCCATCCAGGGTTTGGGAAGGAACTACAGGGGGTTCATAAATTTGTTAAAAGCTAATAATTAATTAAATCATAATTAATCAAGTTAAATTAAAATAAATAATTTGAAAATAAATCAAAATAAAAACTAGTAATATATCTATATATATATATATATATATATATATATATATATTATACAGTATATATATATATATACAGTATATATATATATATATATATATATATATATATATATAGATATAGATATAGATATATTTGTTTTTGCTGTGTGGCCTTTCAATTTTCCATGCAATTATAGTTGCCTGACTAGTGGCCGGTCTGTGCGTACAATTCCATAAAACAGGAAATTTAGAAGATTTAAGGAGAATCAATGAATTCTGAATAATTTACTGACATTTTGTGAATAATAAATAATCATGTTAAAAAAAAAGAGTAAATATTCTGATTATGAATATTTTAAAAAGTGTTATCTCATTACAGTATTTAATTTTTGGAATCTGATTATGTTATCCAGATTACATATAATTAATTAATGTACATATATTTGCTAAATCCAGTGACCTTCTGTTTTTACATGTGACAGTCAGTAAGAGAGAAAGAGAGACAGGGGGCGCTCACGTGCGTGCGTCATGAAACAGCGCCCTCTGCTGAACATCCTTTACAAAATAATGCAATGCATCTTTATGAATCATCCCTGAGGGCCAGTTTAGTGTTGAACACAGATAATGGAACAGACATAGATGAAAGGGTACTAATGTACTTATAATACGTTTTTAATTTAACTTAATCAGATAGGCATACATTTTGCAGCCACTGTATGTTATGGAATATACAGTACAATGAATTGAACACAATTGTGAAAGTTGAATAAAATATATATACTGCACATTTAATAGAAGTACAGGAGGGAAGTTCCTGAGTAAATTAGCCTCCGTTATGAATGATGCTTTGTATGGTTGGTTTAAGTTTCTGGCACCGCTTGAACTTGCGCTGGATAATGTGAGCTGTCCCTCAGATCCTGGACCTTTTCTGGTTTAGACGGGCTAGAGTTCATAAATACAATCCAGTGTTTATACAGCAGATGATATATGGTTTGCAGAAGGTTTTTGCTCTTGGTTGTGAGAGATATAGACAAACAATACTCTTCATATAAGAGACAATGATTTTACAGTTAATAATGTATTGCTATTGGTGTGCTTTGTTGGTTATGGATTTGATAGATATTATTATATATGAAGCTCTGTGGCATTTCTGTGTTTTAATTTGGCCCATTCTGTTGTAGACATTGTGAATCAAAATCATTATTAGGGTCATGAAACAAAAAAATATATATTTAGGAGTTACGTAATTTTAACAAGAAATGCAAAAGATTTTAGTGTTTTTTATTTATTTATTTATTTTAGATGTGGAATGTTGCTTTTATTAGATGACCAAAATAATTCAGACAAAAACATGACAAGCTGAGCCCTTTTTAAATATTAATTTATATTAATTTTATTTTGGGGGCAGAATAATTCTTTAATAACCGTGTCCTAAACCCAGCATGAGAAAATTTATATTAATTATATTTTGGGGGCAGAATAATTCTTTAATAATCGTGTCCTAAACCCAGCATGAGAAAAGTCTAAAATAGTCCACCCAGACTCTATGGGGTGTGTGTTATTCTTTCAGCTCATAGCTAAATGTGAATTTAGATGTCAAGTTTCTTGTATATGAGCGTCTATGAATAACTATGAAATTCAAGGACATCTTTAATAGTAATTTAATGAACTTTTTGAAGTAACTGTTCCCAATTGATTTCTTGATTGTCAATGATAGGCTCCATAATAAATACACATATAATTTTTTACTAGATGAGTTTGTAAATGGCTTGAGAAATTGTAATGTCGTTTAAATACATCTTTATACAAGAACATAGACCCGTCGCGACGATTATCATATCTGGGTGGCCTCGTAATCCGGTTCAACATCGCAAGCGAACCGACACAAGGTGTTCTGATGATGGCACAGATAGATCTAGGCACAGACGTACTCAAGCCTGCAGTGAAACCCAACGCTGTGCGGGACTCACTCACTCAGGTGAAGGGGGCGGAGTCAGCGCTCGCTCACTGTGAAGAGCCGTAGTGCACGCGCGCCTCTGCAGAATGCGAAGCAACCGCGCGCGCGTGTGCAGCGACTCGAGTTTAATGTGAAATACCCTGCGCTATTTCAAATCTGGAGTCATTTCAGACTGCTCTAAATAAGGTAAATCTAAGTTCACTTGCGCGTTGTGTGGACATTATATATTTAATATAAAAAACGATATCTCTTTTATGTTGTTGTTGTTGTTGTTGTTAAAACCTAATTTGCTGTTATATTTGTCATATTTTCTTGTAAAAGTGAAGAAAAGACGCAACCGTCAGGCACATAATGTCCTTGATGCTTTGCGTTTAATGCGCGCGCTTGTTCATTTGTCTTTTTCCATCCAGTTTGTGATGCTTTGAGCAGTCCTCATCATGTCTCAAGCCGAAGTTGAGTTCGCTGGACGTGGTTTTCCAGGTTTACCTGTTGAATTAGAGAAGGACTGTCTCCCCAGAGTGCCAATGCTGCGGACGCACTCCTTGAGCGCGAGGAGGAACTCATACGTGCTTCATAAACTCAGTGTGGATATTGACCCGCAAATATACACTGAGACACTCTCCAAAGCGCTGTCATGGTCTTCTGAAAACATATTATCAGAGAGAAGAACTGAGGAAGATAAAACAGACCATGCATCTCCAAGTTCTCCATCTTTGGTCTCCAGCCCAGAGTCTTCTACACCCAATCCTGCAGCTCCAGAGGACTGGAGAAGCTCCGGCCAGACGCCTCTGTCCCCGGCTCAGGATGCCAGTTCAGATTCGGACATTGAGGGGTCCAAGGTCGAGCATGTGGTTCCACGACGCCCATTTGTGAGCAGACTGGAGCAGGACGAGAAAGAGGACATCGAGACCAAAGCGGTGGCCACCTCACCGGATGGAAGGTATCTGAAGTTCAACATTGAAATTGGGAGAGGGTCGTTCAAGACGGTCTACAAGGGGCTGGACACTGAGACCACAGTGGAAGTGGCATGGTGCGAGTTACAGGTAAGGTCTCTTTCTTTAAAGGTATGGCAATGTTTGGTTATGTAGGATAGTCCATGCAGGTTTAGACATCAGTTTGCAGTCATATATTGGTGTTGGCGAGGCTAATGATTTTTAGACCTGAAGCACAACCTATCCATACAGTATACTGTAATAAAGCAAATGAAGCAGATGTTTCAGATGTGTGGCTTAAAGACCATTCTTCTGTATTTGACTTCTACACGGATGCGTGGAAAAGCACATGTGGGCTGTTTTAGCTGCCTTGCTTGGAGTGTTTTTGTCCTAAACAGAAATCTAAAATTAAGAGCCATAACTAAACCAAGCCACTCCGAGATGAATCGCAACATTGTAACATTTGATTCACAACAAAACGTCATTGACATTAGGAAAACAAAATTGTGAATTTGCTATTCGTCCCATAAAGCATTGGAAATGACATAATCAACCGTATAGGAAATCAATAAATCATTATTAAACGTATAGTCCTTTATTATAAGTATAAAAACATATTAACATATTGCAAGAGCTACTTTTCTCAGTAACACTTTCAGGAAGGTTCCAGTTGTTAACATTAGTCAACATGAACTAGCCTATAAAGTTCTAAAGTATTTATTATTCTGAAGAGACTCGATCGCTTTATATGATGAACAGATTTAATTTAGGCTTTTATTCAAATTTAAACATTGTTCAGCGAACATAAACAGGAGCTAAACCGATCCTGCTTGACATGCAAGAATGAACCTCATTGGTTCTTGCTGAAGCTCAAACGTGTTGCGTAACACGAGAATGAACCTCATTGGTTCTCGCACGTCAAGCGAACATGTTTGAGCGTCAATTTATCATAACTGATGTGTGAGTTGATGAATGTTTATATGTGAATAAAAGCTTAAATTCAATCTGTTCATCATATAATAAAGCGATCAAGTCTCTTCAGAAAATGTTGGACTAAACCGCTCAATTCATATGGATTAGTTTTACAATCTCTTTTTGAACTTTTTGAAGCGTCAAAGTGGTAGTTGCGCAGACTGTCAATGGAGGGACAGAAATCTGTTGGATTTCATTAAAAAGATCTTCATTTGTGTTCTGAAGATGAACGAAAGTCTTACGGGTTTGGAACGACTTGAGGGGGAGTAATTAATGACAGAATTTAAGTTTTTGGGTGAACTATCCTTTTAAATGTGTTTTTTTTTTTTGTGGGGGGTAGTTACGGGTAGTTTTTAACTGGGAATTTGGCAGCTAAATGTGTTTCAAGAACTTTTCAACAACTTGTTTGTTTTCGTTTTTCCCAACAAATGGAAATCATGTTGAATTTCTCCTCGTGAAGAAGTGAATACTATCACTATTCAATCTCAGAGCTTGTGGAAGGTCTGTCCTGAAAGGTTAATTAAAACCAATATCTTAAAGGAGAAAATCGATGTGATTATACTTCCAGAGCCCTTCTCTTCGCTCAGGTTCAGTCAGGCTCTGTGTTTGCAAAATCTAATCAGTCGTGCGGGATCAGGTGCAGCAACTGTCCCACTGAACAAGATGCTCCTGCTACGTGCAAAAGCCAGTCTTTTCTCTGTTTCTGTGGTGTGTAAAGCTCAAACGTGTTTTTGATGTTGTACCTGAAGCTGTAGGGGGATTTGTGAAATCACTTGTCCAGGTTAGTCTACTTTCTCCTGTTTCTCTTTGACCTTGATCAGCATTCTGTCGACCAGAGCAATAATGCGCGTCAGAGTCAGGCGGTCACTCTTTCCACACTTAACTGTGTTAATACATGCCTTCCACACGTCTCTGCGTTCATTAAGAGAGACGTTCTCTCACAGACTCACGTACACACGTACTCACGTTCTCTCACAGTCCACCAGAGGATCACAGTTTGGGGTTGCTGGATATTTCTGTTGTGCTTTACTTTAATATCAACTTTGTTTCAGAAGTATCCTAAAATGCCTTAAAAACAAATGATTCAGAATACAGAGCTGCATGTAAAATGAATGTTGATTGCATAGTATGGATTATTTGGTTTTGAAAAAAAAAAAAAAAAAAAAAAAAAATATATATATATATATATATATATTTAATATTATATTTTAAAATAAATAAATTATAATTAGGGCTGTCAAAAGATTAATCGTGATTAATCGCATCCAAAATAAAAGTTTGTGTTTAAATAATATATGTGTGTGTACTGTGTATAATTAAATTTGTATATATAAATACACACACATGCTTTTATATATTTAAGAAAAATATGAAATTTATATATAAAAAAATTATATTTATATATAATATAAATTATAAATAAATATATACAGTATATGTATGCAAATATTTCTTAAATATATACATGCATGTGTGTGTATTTATATATACAAAATAATTATACAGAGTACACACACATATATTATGTAAACACAAACTTTTATTTTGGATGCGATTAATCGCGATTAATCTTTTGACAGCCCTAATTATAATATAAAATATTATTTCGGCCAGTTTTGATTACATTTTTCTGAATCCAGTATTTTTAGGATAATAATTTAGATCATATATTTTTAAAATGCAGAGAAATTTCAAAGGAAGACATTTGTTAAATTGTTGCCATTTTTAATCAAACTGAACAGAAGTAAATATGCATAGGAGTGATATTATGATGTCTTTAGGTGCTTTTAGAAGCTTGAAAATTCACTGACTTTTAATGAGTGGACAAAAATAATGGAATATTAAAAATAGCTTTACTTGTGTTTCGAAGATCAACAAAAGTTTTACACATGTGGAAACTATCCCTTTAATGGTTTGGATCCATTTAATACTATGCTGGCTTTTGGAAAACATGTTTTGTTTTTATAGGACTGATACGAGTGGAACAGGGCTGAGTTGGCAGAGTTATTCAGAAGTGTAAACACAGGGTGAATGTGCATGTGAGGATTCTTTGCACCTGTTGCTTTCTAGCATCATGCGCTCTTGTGATGATGGGGGTTTCTCAGGGGAAAGTGAGGCCTGGATTACGACTGTATTAAACCCGGCGCTGGGATTGATGTATCATATCGTATGATGATAATTCAAAAGCTCCCAATGCCCGAAGGTCACATTCCTAGTGTTTTGAGGGAATTGCTGTAATATCAGCTTGAACTAAAAGGATAAAAGGGAGCTTTGGGCTTGAGATTGAAGCGAAGCAATGAACCTAGTTCACTCAAAAATGAAAATTATGTCATTATTTAGTCAACCTATTTATTTAATGCCATTTTAAACCTGTAAGACTTTTCTTTCTTCCATTGAGCACAAAAGGAGATGTTTTGAAGAATGTTCACGCTTCTCTTTTTCAATATAGCAACCACAAGTAAAGGGCCTGTTAAATAAAAAACAACAACAACAAAAAAAACCCCACTCAAATACACCATAAAAGCATTATAAATATAGTCCATATCCCATGCAAATTTTGTGTAAGAAACAATTTAAGTCATTATTGACTGATAATTTTCTAAATGTATACATGATACGTTAATAATGACCATATGGGTTTAGAATGACATGAGGGTGAGTAAATCATGACATTTTTTGGGTGAAAAATTCTTTAATTGCTATAATATCAACATGTTATTTTATTATCATTGATATGGCATAGTTTTTGAAATATATTTTATCATTATATTTTTGTTGATAAAGTTTTAGTAATTTTTTTTTTTTTTTGCCTTTTGCATTATTATTTCTAAAAAAGTTTTTGTTTTTAGTTTTATTTTATTTAGTAGTTTATTTAGTAGATATTTTAGTACTTCAACCTAATGAAATTAGATATGTTGCCTTGTTTTGTTTTAGTTAATGTTTTTGTTGTTGTTGTTTTTTTAAATATTGAAAATGTTTTTATGGTTTTAGTTTTAGTTAATGATAATAAACCTGAATAGCAACTATAGGGATCAAAGTGAGCTTCAGGCTAGGGATTGAACCACGGCAATTTTGTAAAGACATGTAATTTTGACTCATGAATATGTTATTGCATTCTCATTAATTAGTGAGTAACTGTTGCAGATTTCTCTTTTAAATCACTTAATAATGCATTCGACTCTTTCCTGCTGCTTGTTAAGCTAAATCAGTCCCGGTGTGTGAGTGTGTAGAAGAGCGAGTCCCCCTGCAGGTGTTCGTCAGCTCTGATGGGATTTCTGATGATGCTGCTGCGTCACAATGATATCATCTTGAGCTGACCGCCAGTGTTCTGACCTTTTCTAATCTGGCCTCGTGCATTTCCACACACACAAGCCTATGAGGACCTTCCAGATCAATCCTCCTCATTTGGTACTGCAGACTTTGGTTCCCCAAAGAACCTTTCAGTGAACAGTTCTTAAAAGAACCATTTTTTTAAATTCTAAAGAACCTTTTCCACTATAAAGAACCTTTTGCACAATGGAAAGGTTCCATTGATGTTAAATGTTCTTCATGGAACCATCGATGCCAAATAAAGAACCATTATTTTTAAGAGTGTTGGTGGTTTTCACTGCAGGTGAAGAATTTCATCCTTTTGTTATACTAGACAATTTTACCCAAAGTGACTTACAAATGAGGACGATTACTAGCAGTTTATCATAAAAGCCAAGTCGTTTTGTGTACATTCTCACCTCATCCACCATTATGGATTTTTTTTCCCACTGAGCTTATCCCTCAATTAAGTGTTCATAGGAGAAACTTCAAAAATGTGATATATGCTATTATAGTTTTTGTATTTTTGTTTTCATTTTGAATTTTTAGGTAAAGTTTGAATAATTTGTTTTGTGTGTGTTTTTTTTTTTTTGCTTTTGTATTATTATTTTTATAAAATAAAAATGTCTGAAGTTTTTGTTTTTAGTTTTATTTTATAAAGAAGTTTATTTAGTAGTTATTTTAGAACTTCAACTAAACTAAACAAATAAATGAGATATGTTGCCTTGTTTTGTTTCAGTTTATGTTTTTTTTTTTAAGCATATTGTTTATCATTATGCTAAAGCTTGTGGTTTTAGTTTTAGTTAATGATAATAAACCTGAATAGCAACTAAAGGGATCAAAGTGAGCTTCAGGCTAGGGATTGAACCGCAGCAATTTTGTAAAGACATGTAATTGTGACTCATGAATAATATTGCATTCTCAGTAATTAATAATATTCCATTCTCAGCATATTCAAAAATGTGCTTATAAATACAATTTACTGCAGTTTCATTCCAGCTGAATTGAACACTAGTGGCAATAAAACACTAACAACTTTTGTTCCTTTTCACACAAATCATGATTACAAGGACAGATTATTGGTTAATAAATTCCTGTTTTCATGTGGTTTCTTCTAGCCTGGAAATCCAGACCTAAATCTGAAAGATTAACGGTCTGGCGTCGACTAATGAAAATCGGCCAGCTCGAGGGACGGCACCAAGCGTGCATTTGAAAATCTCACTGCATGCAACTGGGCTATTGGATAACACTATGACCAATTACAACAATAAACCCCAGCTACCAGCAGAGCTAACTGGTATATTAGACTCTTGCCGTATACGGTCGGCAAAACAGCAAAAACGCCCTTCTTGCAAAGGAAGGATTCAAGCGCCGTCTTCTGTTCCTGTTTTAGATAAAAAGCCAAGTCTAACTCGTTCATTGTAGCGGCCAAAGCCGTTTCAAACAACTGGTGTTCATCCAGAGCCATCTTGAATGTTAACTAATGACTTCGACGTCGCAGCGCTGTCGTCATCTCGCCTCTGGTCCGCCTATATTAGATAACCCGATGTGATTGGTGCAGCTCGCATACGAGGGCATATTTAATGAGCATCATTACTGGACACCAGAGTAACTCGCTGAGCAAATTCAACTTGTGATCTCACCAGAACTCTTGATTACCAGGGTAGGTTTCTTGCACAATACTATGTAATGACCACAGAACACTTTTATCATAGTGCGCAGGGCTTGACATTAACACCCGCCAAATACATGTGGATTTCAGCAGTGGCGTGTAACACAGTCAATCCTACTAGCCACTTTGGCGGGTTTAATTTATATATAATACATACCAGCTCACCTGGTACAGCATGGTACTTGCGATGCAGAGCGTTTGGTTATGAGTCCTATGAAGCACGAGTCACGATAAAAGCCTGCCATGTCTACTTCAGTAAATGCCTTTTTATCTCACATCTGCTTTTATTAACACTATGGTTTATAGGTTTAGCGCGGGTGCTACGTTATTTTCAAACGTGATAGAGCATTAACCAGAGCCACTCAGTGGACATTTCACTTCTGAACTGCCACAATGCAACAACCAACGTAATAAAACGTTGGCAGATTCACGTTAATCTGTTTCGGATAAACCTGAGCGTGCTTTTAGCACCACTCACATGCGGGAAGCAACGTCATATTATTTAGCATATATTGGCATTCACAATATGATGATTACAATAACAGATCAGATATGAACATCATGACAGTGGTGTTGTGGATTCAGGAACACATAGTTACCTGACAACCGCGTTCCTTTAAGAGCTTTGCCAAATAGGGCAGACTATACAGGGAACATGGCCAAGAGAACAATTCACATCAAAGCATTCAGCGCTCAGTGTTGCTAATGTGAACAAGATATGAATGTCATTGCTGTTAGTGCCTAACGGGAAGGACAAGGATAAGAACATTTTGTTCTTTTATTCCAAGGAGAAAAAGTATTTTTTATGGTGTTTTCTTGTTTCTTTATTTCTGAGAGACAAATGTAATATTTGCACTCATTTTCCAGCCTAGAGTGTGTGTCTTCACATCTCTTTCTGCTGTCTGGATCTCTGTACATTTCCAGTCAGCCAGTTACCCAGCGCTTGGACCTTGGCCATTCACTTCCTGTGGGTCTAATGCTTTGCTGGGTAATGCAATAAAACATTATGTGTGTCAGTAAAAGCGCAGTGCTGTAGTTCAGAGAATAGATTACAGCTGATATTCAGATACTCTGCTGTGGGATCACATCAGACTGAACATTCACTGTGATGTGTTACTAATCTGTTGCTTCATACATATGAGCATGTGAAACTACAGCCTAAGATGAAAAAGAAGTGGGCATTGAATTGAATGTGCATTTGTAGTGTATTTCAAGTCTTAAAAGTAATAATGTAATAATGTCTAATACATTTTTTGACTTAAAAATCTTTAGTCGCGCTTTAAAGAAGCACACTTATGTGTTGACTAAAGCATATGTGAATTTAATTGTATCTGTAGTGTGTTATTTGATATTTACATTTAAAGTTTCAATAGAAATTACATTAAAGTGTATTTTAGTTTATCATAAATGCTTGTACATTCAACAGTATATACACTTAATGCCATTTATTCATAAATAACTCAAATTAAGTGTTCAAAAACATTACATTCACACTTAAGTATATTATTTTAAAGTATATAATTTCCGTAATAAATACTCTTTTTAAAAGTATACTAAAGTGTACTTGTTTTTCACAAATGCTTAACTTGTACTAAACTGAATCATCCTTTAATGCTATTTGAATCTACTGCAGTAAACAGGTTTTAAATAGACAGTATGGTTGCAGATCAACCATTTTATTAGGGTTAAAGAATGCATGTAATTGAACCCCGTTCATAATCAATAATTTCTCAGCATGCATGCAGTCATGCTCATAAAGAGTTTGCATAGCAGAACATTGTGGCCTTCGGCTGTCGACTGCATTGAATTTCAATTATCTGATAATCAGTTTTTGACACACATTTTAACCCTTTTAACCTCTTTGATTGTGTGTTGGTGAATCTACTGCAATGTCTGTGAGTTACAAGCAAACTGAGTTGCATTTGCTCTTACCAGGAGAATCTGGTTCCAGTTAGTAATGTAAAGTAGAAATGCATTGACTCTGACCTGAAACTAAAAGTAGTGGTGACATAAAGCTATGAGGAGACTTCTGTAGTTGGACTGAATTTGAACAACTTTCTAGAATTAGTTGTCCATATTTCGAGAAAAACATGAAAATAAGGTTAAAAAAAAGTCCTGTATTACACAGTGAATCAAATGCTACCATGCGGTATAAATAAAAATAAAAACTACTGAAATAATATATAATAATATTTTTGGTCACACTTGAATAGGGTCCAATTCTCACTATAACTAACTATAAACTACCACTTTTGCCTCAATAAACTAATTACTGCTTATTAATAGTTAGTAAGGTAGTTGTTAAGTTTAGGTATTGGGTGATTAAGGGATGTAGTCATGCAGAATAAGGCATTTATATGTGCTTTACTAATAAACAGCCAATATCTGCATGCTCATAAGCAACTAGTTAATAGTGAGATTTGGACCCTAAACTAAAGTGTTACCATTTTTTTTTTTTGTAAAAATCAAAGTATTTTTTTTATTTTTGCACCCTGTCCCTTTATTTCAGGGTGAAAACATCCCTTAACATGTTGATCTTGACATCCACGGGAGCACGTCAAGCACTATGTGTGTACTCTTTATTTTTACTGACGAGTGGCTGCTGTTTATCTGAAGTTTTCAGCTTGAGTTTTGTACCAGCAGTGTAAGAAAAGTGGTCTTTCAAATGCAGTATCTAATCAGCATCTGCCTGCTGGACAAATATATTCCCTTTCGGTGTAAAAAGAGGCGGAGGTCTGCAGTGATGTTGAAACGCCCGCGCCCGTCACGTAGAGCTGCTGTACACCATGTTCATGTATGACCGTGTACGTTCTGTGCCAACTGATATAGGGAGATTACAGCTGTTTCTGGTGAAAAAACGCAAGTGTGTTTGCAGAGCATTGCTTGCTGATGATGCAGTGCAATTATGCAACAAGAAAGACATTTAACACTTTTCTAACTTGTGATTAATTTGATCTGAATCATTATTCAAATTACAGTTTACCCAGAAATGTTTGTGTTGTTTTAAAAGTTTGAATATGCACAAAAATATACAACAGGATTCAAATGAGTAATGATTTAAATTTCCTATAAGGGTATTAAATAAGGTTGTAAGGGTGTGTGAATTAATTTTTATTTTCAGGAAAACCAACCTATTAATCATTTCAACACTTTAGCTTAAGAAAAAAAAAACAAAAAAAAAAAAACCTTAAGTGAGAAATTAATTTATTGTTTTCGGGCACTTAATTGAATGTTATTTACAATTAAACAAAGTTTAAATTAAGTGTAAGTTGATATTAAATGCAGTTAGTTGAAATTAAAATGATGTTTTGACCCACTTAAGTTCATCTTTATAAGTAATTTCATAATTACTGCTTTTGTCTCTTTGAAATATGTACTACTGATTAATACTGTATACTGACAAACATTGGTAAACTATACTATTTTAATGAAACTTGTATTTCTAATTACACATTTGTAATGCTTAAGTTGCAATTTAGTACGTTTAAAATTATATTTAATAATATTCACTTTAAATGTTATATCGAATAACACGCTACAGTTAAAATTAAACTGTAGTACTTTACATGCTTTAGTATGTCAAAAAATAAGTGCACTTCTTTAAAGCATGACAAAGATGATTAGAACACAATGATTTAAATTGCACTTTAAAGTTAAACTTTTAATTTGACATTATTAAAAAGTGTTAACAAACATAGTTATGTACTGTCTTTAAGTGGCCTCTCTATTTCATTAATATTCTATTATCTGCAAGTATTTTAAAAAATATACTTTTGCGATTTGTGCACTTTTTCACAAGGAAACAAAACAAACAAGCAAAAAATTTGACCTACATCTATGCAAGTTGCCTTATTAAACTAGCCATAAACCCTTATTGATGCATCCAGGATTTGCTGACTCTAGACCTAGAGGTCACTGATACGAGTCTTTGACGTCAGCCCAAAAATGATGACAAATATCTTTATTCTCTGTTAGAATCAGTGTTGGGAGTTTTGGGTTATACTTTATTTTCATAGTCCACTTTAGACATTCTATTAACTATAAGTAACTTTGCAACTACATGTCAACTAGCAGTCATTAGAGTATCAGTAAACTGTCTGCTTAATATCTGCTAACACTTTATTTTGATGCTCCCTCAACAGACTCACTACTGACTATAAGTAACTTTGCAACTACATGTCAACTTATTCTAGTAACCTGAACCATAACCTAACAGTCTGCTAATGACTGCAATGATACATGTAGTTGCAAAGTTACTTATAGTTAGAATGTCTAAAGTGGAATAAAGTGTAACCGTTTTGTATCTGTATTTACTGTAGGCGACCAAGAACATGAACATTCAAAACCTGCTGTTGTAATTTGCTCTGTGAGGTACTTTGATGAAACAACTAATCTTTGTAACAGAACATTTCCATAAGAATGACTCATTTGGACTTAAATGTTCCCAACTCGATTAGTCTCGGTGTTGAAGGGGGTCTGAACAAGCGAGAGGAGTGCATTTTGTGTTTCCAGTCAACTGAAAACTCAATATTTTCACGTTTTTTTCCACAAGGGAGCGAGAAAGTAAGAGTATCAGAGCACAACCTTCAAACAGAGAACAAAGAAAGAGCTTAGTCTGTTTCCAAACCGTTTTCCTCAGAATGAACAACACTGCCAGCTATCTAACTATCACTTCATTGTGCTTTTATGTCCTTCTCTCAGCTTGAGGAAAACATTGAGTCATTCTGGCTAATGAAAACACCCATACGCAGAAATCAATAAATCTGAATGGAAAAAAGACCAAACGGACTGGCAAAAAGCAGCAGTTTTTCCAGACTAAATAATGTAGGCAGATAGAATGAATCAGAAAACTGTTCTTATTCTGTTTGATGGGGTGATGTGGGACGAAATTTGGCTGTATTTCTCAGTAGATTTGTCTTAATCAAAGCGTTTTCACTAGTTTTCTCAGATTGTATAAAACCACTAAACAGTAAAGTGGTAACATCTGGGTGAATTGGTTTTATACAAGTCACAATAAGTATTTAATCTGACTAATTAGGTCACGCTAACAAAAGTAGAAATAAATCTTTCAATCTTTAGTGTGCATTTGATTGAAGACAGCACTTACTGTAAGTGAATGCAATGTAAAAAAATAAATGTTGACGTTAATAAAACAATTATGATGAGTACGTTTTACAAGAAAATATTATTCCAGTCTTTAAGCTTCATTTTATTTTATGTAATACACTGTAATGCTAGCAATTTCTGAGTTAAAATAGTTTCTGTACCATTTTTGTTCAGTGTATGATTTAACAAACATTGTTTATAACTGAGAGTTGGCATAACGAGATATAGTTAACTAAATAGAAATGCTTGTGAATGACTATCAAATTGCCATTTGATTAAAATGTCTTCCATAAAAATGATTGAGAAGAGACTGCTTACCTGCAACGAGACTGTTTGAACCCATTTAAGGGATTGCAGCAATTTTATTAATAACTGTAAAGTCTAATGATAGTCAGAGAGATTGTCCCATAATGATAAGGGGGTCATTCACAAGAACAGGTCAAAGACAATAATACAAAATCTCCAGCTGGGAAACATTCAGCCCTTGAACCAAGAAGCATGAATCTGTGCTTCATGACGTCCGTTACCTTTTGTTGGCCTGGCCTTTTTAAATCACCTATATTTAATGCAAATTGTTAACCCTAGGGTTGTCTACATCATACGTTTTTGTGAACAACATGTAAGTAGCTGCTTGTTCTGAAGAGATGGCTAAATGTGCAGTCCTGACCTCCTTGCAAACCTCGAAAAAGGAAATGTCAGAACTAACCATCTACACTTAAAGCGTAAGCGCTGTACAAGAACAAGCCTGTTGTGAGAGTTAGTCGGCAGCAGGTCATTGAGCCCAGCGGTGTGTCCTCGTTCTCTTTCATGCTGGGGGACATTAAAGGGACAGTTCACCCTAAAGTCTAAGTAAGGGTTAATGCCCGACGAGGTGTCCATTGTCAGGTATTAATGGATGACGACGAGGCGTGAACTGTCTGACGTGCCGAAGTCCAGTAATACCTGTCAATGGACACCTCGTCGGGCATTAACCCGCTTATACCATGGTCACTTGCCAAATAACACATTTTTAAAACATTAATTTAAATTTTAATTAGTTTTACAACCGAAATCTAAAGTTTTTACAAACAATAACTTGGTTTCCCTGGTTACGCCTGACGGTTTATTTACTAGGTGTCCTCTATCACTTTTTAATGGACACCTTGCAGCCAATCAGAATCGAGTATTCACTCAGACCATGGTATAAATTAAGTCATCATTTACTCACCCTGGTGTTGTTCTAATGTCGTACGCCCTTCTTTCTTTATATAGGCTTACTACAAAAGGAGAATTTTTAAAAAAAGTCTATATAATGGCAGTAAATAGCGACCTGCATCAAGCTTTTTTTTTTAAAAAGACGCAAAAGTATCACAGAATGATTCCATGCGACTTGTGCCGTATATTCAAAGTGTTCTGGGGGTGTATGATATTAAATTGAAAGTATAATTTAAGAAAATCTTGGTCTTCTCTGCACGGCTACATGGTGTACGCGTTCATGTGACTCCATTAGCACCGTTGTTCACTCCGTCTTGCCTAGAAAAAGCACAAATTGTGAGAAATCAAGATTAACATAAATGCGACACGAAATACAACCCTTGAACGGAACGGAAACGTTTTTGCGAGGGAATGCAGTTTCTTGGGGGAAAGCAAAACATTTGCAAGAGAATGCAAAAGCATACAAATTTCAAGTCTCAGAAAGATAGTAAAGACATTATTAAAGTAATCCCTTTGACTCCAGTGGTTTAACCTCAATTTTATGAAGAGACTCAGTCGCTTTACATGATGCACAGATTGAATTTAGGCTTTTATTCACATATAAACATTCATCTACTCACACATGAGTTGTGGTAAACGAAAGCTCAAGAATGTTCGCTTGATGTGAGAGAACCAGTGAGGTTCATTCTCGTGTTACGCAAGAGGTTTGTTCTCGCACGTCAAGCAGGATCGATTTATCTTATGTTCGCTGATCAATGTTTATATGTGAATAAAAAACTAAATTAAATCTGTTCATCGTATAAAGTGATCGAACCTCTTCAGAAAACCGTGCAAATCATATGGATTAGTTTTACAATCTCTTTTTGAACTTTTTGAAGCGTCAAGGTGTCAGTTGCATAGCTGTTAACGGAGGGACAGAAAGCTCTCAGATTTCATCAAAAAGATCTTCATTTGTGTTCTGAAGATGAACGAAAGTCTTACGGGTTTGGAACGACAAGAGGCTAAGTAATTAATGACAAAAGTTTCATTGGGTGAACTAGTAACCCTTTAATGGGGTCATCGGATGCAAAATTCACTTTTATATGGTGTTTGCATATAAATGTGTCTGCAGTGTGTGGACACAACCACCATACTATGAAAAAAATCCATTCACTCCTTTTTTTTTATCCTCAAAAAGTCTAAACACTCTCAATAATCAAGCCGTTTGGATTTTCTGAGCAATATGATGTCATATTGCTCATGTTCCGCCCACGGCCGCCGTATTAGCATATATAGCAGTTGCTCATTATCATTTAAGGAGACATGCACTGAAACGGGTCGCTGTGAACAGAGCTGTTTTTGAGGAGGTAAAAAGGGTGTTTCACACAACCATTGAGGAATTTTTACCAAAGTATGTTACAAACTTTACATGAAGACCCTAAAGAATCATACAAACTTGTGGAAAATTGGCATCCGATGACCCCTTTAAGCTCGAAAAATGACCCAAAAAACACCATAACAGCGGTCTTTATATGACAACATGAGCTGCAGTGCAAAACTTAGAGTTCAAACTGTAGTGCACTTGTTTTTTGAGTTCTCTATGCTTCATTGGCTTGAATAGGAATGCGACTTTAAAACTGCTTCTTCTCAGTTTGTATTTTTGGGAAAGACTGAAATGTCTCTCTGGACAACCATCACTTACAGCCATTTACTGTGACACGAAGGCTTACATCCATATTGTGTTAACCTATATTTTAATCTCTTCCCAAAGTCTTCTTCCTCTCAGTCACCTCTCTCTTTGTGCCGTCGGTCACTATCAGTGTGTGTCCCTGCCGCTGCTTTTATAAATAGTAACACTATCAGCTCTTGAATGAGAGCACAATGCCAAACATTTGCCAGTGTGTTTCCAGAACAAGGTACAGTCATAATGAGTGATGAGATGAGTTGTGGAACTGAAAAAATTTTGTTCTTATGGTCATTGTGCTCAATATATAAATATTTTAGAATAAACTAAATAGACACCTAAAAGTTATGAATAATTAGGATATTTTTAAATGTTTTTGAAAGAAGGCTCTTATGCTCATCAAGGCTGCATTTATTTGATTAAAAATACAATAAAAACAGTAATATTTTGCAAACAATTTCAAGTATCTGTTGCCTATTTTAATATATGTTAAAATGTAAAATATTCCTGTGATGTAGAGCTGAATTTTCAGCATCATTGCATCATTCTAATATGCTGATTTTAAGTTGCAATAATCAGAAATGTTTTGATTGAGAAAAATATTTCCGGTACCAAAGTCGATAAGTGGTTGTGCTCTGTAGATAAGTCTTGTTAAACTAACCTTCATTTAAAGCCTCTTTTGTTCCTGTACACACACACACACACACACACACACACACACACACACACACACACACACTCAGAGATAAGGAGGAACATTTTGTGCAGCCTAGATCCACTTGATGAATACTGTCTAGCACTTCTGTCAATAAATACACTGAAACATAACTCAGCTGACGGATAAATAAACTCCATGATAGCTATATTAGGGTGAATATTATGAAAACACGTCCTGATCACATTCCACTCCAAAATGAATAGGGATGATTTTTTCCTATATTCCTAATGTCCTCATGGAAAAAACTTCCTCTTCTTTCCCTTTTATTGATTTTTTTACACTCGAATGCTTCTCTTCTGCACTGCAGCAACATTTCTTCAGTGTGAGATATGTACGTAGCGGAGGGTGTTACACCAGGACAGTGTTAATCCACATATATACTCACGTCACGTGCATTTTGTTTAGTTCTTTGCTTAAGGGTAAAAAGATGTTTGAAATACCTTTGCTGTTAACTGCTAATTTTCTGTAAATGAAAATCCTGATGCCATCCACCGATGAGAGTGGCGTTTAGATGAATAGAGCGTGCTTCACATGCTTTTCTTTTAACAACGGAATAGACACACAACAAAAATGTCAGTGGTGAGAAAACAGCAGATTCTGATCATAGCGATGTGGATGTTTGCACAAGCTCTGCAATTCGGCTCTCCAGTCACGTCACATTTATTTATATACCACTTTATTCAATATATTTTGCATCAAGTTTTAAAACACATATCTTTACAGTATTAAACTTCTCAGTGTTTCTTTTAATTAGAGTTACAGATTCATTTTCTACTATAAAGTCGGTTTCCAGTGTGTTCATGTTTTTACTCGTGCCAACTTCGAAAGACTGAACAGAAGAAATGAACTGGAGAAGGCGGAGCCACAGAGCCACACCCACCTATCATGTAATCGCCACGGACTAATGGTAGTTTGAAGGTTTTTACCAGCCGGAGCATACTTTTTAGGAAAGTTCACATTGGCAAGCTATTTCAAACTCCTAAAACGAATAGGGCTGGGCAAAAAAAAATATTTTTCAAAATGTGGTTGATTCAAAATCGATTCCACGAATCACCCAAAAGCCAGTATTAGTACACTGTTCATAGGCTTGTATGTGAATGTTACAGCTAATGCTGTGAGATTTGATGTTTGTTTTATCTTAAACATAAAATAATATCAAGGCATCTGTTCTGACCAATTTTCAGCATCAATTTTTCATCTTGCATCAAAATCCTGTCTATTCATTGTATGCATTTAAAAAGTAGAGTTGGGTTCTGTTTTAATGTACCCAAGTGTACCTACCTAAAATAAAAAGAGTTTAAAGGGATAGTTCACTTTGAAATTAAATTTTGGTATGTTTTAGCTTACCTCAAGGACATCCAAGACGTAGGTGTCTTTGTTTCCGCAGTAGTTTCAATTTTGATATTTTTAGGTCAAACTGTTCTTGTCTGTCAGTCGTATAATGCAAGTCTATGGTCACTGTCTCAAAGAGCATGCACAGAGTCCAAATTAAAACAATTCCCCATCGTCCAAATTAAACAATTCCCCATCGTAAGTACACAGTGATGGCCTAAGACACGAAACGAGTGGTTTGTGTGAGAAAACGAACAGTATTTAAATCGTTTTTACCTCTTGTACACTTTCCGGCACTTGCGCAGACTAAGCCAGAACGCGGCGCACACGTCACACATCAGGAAGCGCACCCTCAGATCACTTGGACGTGGTTGTGTACAAGTTAAAAACGATATAAATACTGTTCGTTTTCTCACACAAACCGCTCGTTTCGTGTCTTAGGCCATCAATGTGTACTTACGATGGGGAATTGTTTAATTTGGACTCTGTGCATGCTCTTTGAGACAGTGACCATAGACCTGCATTATATGACTGACAGACAAGAACGGTTTGACTTAAAAATATCAAAATTGAAACTACTGCGGAAAAAAAGACACCTACATCTTGGATGCCCTTGAGGTAAGCTAAAACATACCAAAATTTAATTTCAAAGTGAACTACCCTTTAATATACAGGTTTGTGGCTCTTTATTTCTTTTAATTAATTAGCCACTTGTAAACCTATGTTCACTGTTCTTTTTTTTTCTTCGAATCGAATTGAGAGCTTGCGAATCGAAATCGAATCGAATTGGAACATCTGAATCGATACCCAGCCCTAGAAACGAACTCAGTTTTGGCCTGATTTTGTTCAAAATGACGTCACACCAGTTTGTTCTTCGATATCGCTTGAAGTATGTCAGTGACGCTGGCATGTTCCTGCACGGCTTGTGTTCCTCCTAATGAAGGTGCTGACAGGTGCTGCCTACTCATGTGGAGCTTTCTAACATCAACACTGCTTAGTTAACACGCATGTGGAGCTGGGCCAGAACATTTTCAGCCTGGATTTAATCACACACACACACCATGACCAGACCACAATATAAGTTTCATGGAAGGGATAAGAGTAAAAGTCCCAAAAGCGTGAGCAATGTGGGACCCGCAAGTTGTACTGAGCTGAAACTAACAGAAGCATCTGGCCCAGATGCAATCTGATAATTTTTTTAATGATTTTTCAGAGATATTTGATGAATGAACATGCAACCGGTGCAGTATGTGTTGAGTTTAGTGATGATGGCATGCCAATTCCCTGTAGAGATATTGTTACATTGTTAAAAATAATGTTATTATTAAATTATATTATGTCATCGATGCAATAGTAAAAACTATCCATTTTAAAATATTATATAATGTCTGAATTACTATTATATTGATTCTGCTGACTGACATTTGCTCACGTTTTAATAAGGAGTACACAGTGTTCAGTTCTAATTGTTCTATTACTATTACTAATGTTCCACACTAATGTAACGGATGTCTTGCAACATTTCAGAGCATATTACACCTCAATGAATGGCAGCCTGAGGACAGGGTGAGAAATATTTTCCATAAAGGAGGCGCAACAAGCATTATTTCATCTTTTCATTTCAACAAATTCATAATGTTCTATCCAGCTTGAAATGTCAGGAAAATGAAGCATGGTGTCTGAGGATTTAAGTTTGTGCCATGTATTTCACACAGATTTAGTGTTGGATGTGATTCAATAGAAAATTGGAGCTTGAAGCCCCTGGAGCGTTTATATTCATTTTCATCATGATCTCCCTGCATCTTCGTCATCTTCTTCTTCTTCTTCTTCCAGTGCTCTTTACTTGCTGGAATGAATTAATTTTTGTTGATGTTTCAGAACTCTTTGGACCAAAGTTGTAATTTAACAAAAAGTCAAGTTTCTAAATTCTCTAATGACTCTACTTATGTAACTGAATTCAGGCAGAATCTGATGTAACTCGAGGTTTGTACGGTATGTCAAAGGACTCAACAGAGAGACATTCATTGTCTACAAATGTGCTCGGTGTCATTTACAAACCTGATGCAATATGCATGTGTTAATGGTTATAAGTCTGATCTGTTTATTCCATTAGCTTGTGGCTGTGAGCTACGTAATTAATTCAGTAGTACACTTAGTAAATAGTAAATTTTGTTGCTCAATATTTTTGTCTTTTCCCAAATATCTCAACATTTCTTCAAGATCAAGATACATTTACTTGAGAAGCTAAATTAAAATTTAGTTTGGGACCCTATTGACTTCCATAGTATGAAGGACAAATTCAATGGGGCCCATAAACTGTTTGGTTACCCATATTCTTCAGAATATCTTCTTTTGTGTTCAGCAGAACATATTAAGGCCTGGTTTCACAAACAGGGCTTAGATTAAGCCAGGATTAGCATTTAAACATGATTTTGAAAAAATATATATATTACTGGTGTGCATCTTGAGACAAAACAATGGCATTTACATATTTTAAGATATGCCAGTGCAAGTTGCTTTCAGTTAAAAAAGCTCAAACATGCATTTTAGTCTTAAATGAGTAACATTATGACTTCACACGATCCAGAAAAACTTTGACTTTGAGCTTTGTAACCTTGCAGATCCTTTTTTTAATGCTCAAACAGCAACATTACACACTAACTAAAGATGAAAAAGTGAAAAAACATAATAGGACCCCTTTAAGAAAAGTTGAGATACTTGTACTGGAAAACCAGACAAAAATAATAAAAATAATAGTAATCCCTATTATTGTCATGGACTCAATCAATCAATTATCATCATTTTTATATCATCTGATTGCCATCCTTTCCTTTGCGATTCAGGGTCTGGTTCTCACCTTATTGACAAACAGGAATTGTATTTTTTTTTCTAGTAAATTCCTTCATCAGCATCAGCTGCCTCCATAATAATATTCTGATACGTTCAACACAATCAAGTGAAAATCGCTGTGTGGCATGAATGATAAATCTAATAGGCGGTCTATTAGCAAAAGTGCTTTTCTTCCTGTTTTCTTCAAAACAAAAAGTCATGAATGACGTAAGCGCGCTCCGACACGGAGTAAGTGTGTGTGCAGGCCAGCGGGGGAGTGGAGGGGGGCAATCGCATCAGGGCACGTGACAAGACAAGCGTGCCTAGTGTGAGTACATCCGTACTCTGCTTTTCTGAACGATTTGGGGATTTGACGTTTGAAAAATGACAGCAAATTCCTAGCATACGGTCTCTCTAACTTTTCTTCCAAAGTTACACTGGATTTTTCACGGGCTTAGAGGTCTCTGGAATTAATGGATGTGGTTTGGCTGGAGTTCAGCAGAGGCCGGTATGCTTGAAGCAGTGCATTCTGGTCTGGGCAGTTTGGAGTTAACCAGCGCTGTGAAACTGCTGGCCCGCACTGCTCTCAACCCCCAGCGGTGCGCTCTGATTGAACGCACATGTGTTTCTGTACATTTGTTCTTCTGGACATTCAGGGATATAATAACACAATGAGGCAATTTATAATAAAATGCTTTCCAAAAACTTACATCAGCATATCTTTCAATAACAAAACAGAAATACAAGCACACAGGATTGAAGAACTAAACTAAAGATTTGTTTAAATTGATAACCGTAAAACTATTGTAAATACTAAGATAGTAAAACTAAAATGGAAGAAATATGAAAATAAAAACACTTCCAATTTGCATGAACACCAAAGGCATTTGCATATGATAAATGAGGGCTGGATTCATGAAACATTCTTAAAAATAAAAATTTTCTTGTTCTACAACTTAAGAAAAAAATTCATATTTTGATTTATTTGCACTTTTTATTGTTCTTAAGACAAAACTTAAGGAGAATTAAAATTCTTCAGAAGTATGTTCTTAAAAATCTTAAATAAGTTATTTAAGTTAGAACAAGCTTCAAATCCCCAAAAGTAAGATGTTCAAAATGTGTTTTTTAGTTATTAATCTAATTTAAATGTTGTGTTTAGTGTAGGTATTTATTATATGCTATATAATAGGCATATTGGAAAATACTGTCCATTTTAAGACAGGCTCATTTAAAATAATTATTTTTAACTCGCATTAAAAATGTGTCGCTGATATCTGAACTCTGGTCAAGCCAGTAGCAACAAAAAGTAACACCAGCGCCAGTCAATTTATTCTTAAAAAATATTTGAGAACTTCTTAAGATTTTTCCAAAAATTACACTTTTTAATTTTTTTCTTTAAGAAGATTTTTGTAAATCCCTCCCCAGAACTAATATTCTAATATTGCATTTAGTGTATTTATTATATAAACTGCACATTACAGTAAGTGTCATGCAAAGTACTAGGTATGTTGCGTGCAGTTTGGTCAATCTGTGGCAACTAAAATCAGGTTCTGTCCTGTAAATAGTACCACACAACAATGATGCTTTCAATGTGCCAATAACAGAAAACACACAGCGAAACATTTTTCACAATGGCTGTCCCATATGCGTATACTCGAGCACAAAAGCACTACCATATGGCTGAAAAGCCCTTAGGTTCCCTCTTTCAATCATGATAAGCCTGTAGAGGTTGTTATGTGTCATTTTGTAATCACTACCTCGCTGTGCCTTAGGCTGTCCTTAACTCAAGCTTCTGTTTCTAGGCCGGAATAATCCTCCAGGATTGCCCCCGTTTAAGCCCACCGTGTATCAGTCATGCTGTTCTAACATGTTTTAACAGCGCAGGTGCCAGGATGTTCATTTGAACCCTTTAGTACAACCAAATTAAATCACCAATTCATGAAATACATTACTGTTTGACAAACAATCTGTTCAAATAAAACAACGAGCCACAAGAGAGATTTTACCTCTGATTGACTAAACTCAATCAACTTTTTTACAGCATAATCTATGAATACATCAATGTCCATGTTCCAAACAGGGGTGCGTTTCCCGAATAACAACGTAACTCGCTGGTCCACTACCACAGTACGATGTAGAAGAAGAAGAAAGAAATCAACGACTGTTTCCTGAAACGGTAGTGTTGCAAAGTGGTCGTTCAACCACGTTGGTTTATGATGTCACGCACGTGGTTGAGTAATAACTTCTTTTAATGAATGTGTTTGAGATCGAATTAACGCTAGATGTTTTGCTATAAATTACAGACACGAACGACATCTGAGGACTATTTCTCATTTTTCTCAGTTATTTTGCTTTATTTCCAGATTCAATCATGGGCTCGTTCTTACATAGTAGAGCACGTTCGCACATGCGCACTCTTCAAAAACGGTGCTTTAAATCTCTTGACAAACTAAAAGATGTAAATTACATTTGTATGTATTCTAAATAAAAGACACAGGTTGTACTGAATGTCAGCTTGCTTATTTTGCTCAAGATAAGGATTTATTAAGTCTACATGTCATGCAAACTAGAAACTATGCTTCTAACCACAGGTCGAGAGCTGTCGTTCCAACTACACAACGTTGCGATGCTGTTTGCGAATGTTCGTCAGAACGATGGTTTCGGGAAACACTGACTCGTTGAACTATGCTGATAACGACAGAACTTGCGAACATAGTTGGTTAATGATGCTTTCGGGAAACGCAGCCCAGACCACCATTATGTGGTGGGAATTTTACAGGGTCAAAAGTCTTTATGATGAGTCATTGAATCATTCACTCATTCAATTCATTCAAAACATGGATTGATTCATGAGCAAAAGCAATGGCGTTGCGGAAATTGCTTACTCTCCGAGTACGTATTTTGAATAAGTTCTTACTTTGCTACCATTTGTCATGTTGTCATTGTTATGTGACCTACAGTTGTGCTGATTCACTGCCATTCACAAATCCTCTCTTGAATGCACACTACTGTAAGTAGTTATCCGGGTACTTCTTGCATACTGTTTTATAAATACTGTAAATCTGAACTGAAGAGGTGCTTTTTTGACCCGCTTAAGTAGGACTTAAATACATCTTTATATGTAATAACACAAATACTTTTATTATCTTTGAAATATGGTTAAAGACTACTGCTGAATAATGATAAGCATTTATGGTAAACTAAAATATACATTTCCAATGAAGCTTGCATGTCATGTATTTAATTATATTTGTAGTAAGACATTTGTAATGAAGTTGCAATTTAGTACATTTAAAATATGTAAACTTTAAATGTAATGAATAACACTCCACAGTTAAAACTATAATCAAGTACTTTACATGTGTTTATTACATGGCTTGGCTGAATTCCAATGTAGAATGCGGTCTGTTATTTCTTTATAACAGACCGCTGCGGAGAATAACAGACCGTTGCCATGAAAAACAGCGCGTTGCTATGGACGCGGAACGGACTGTTTTCTTTGGCGGAAGCAATACAATCGTTTTTAAATCAATAAACTCCTTTTTAAATCAATAATTCGTGTCAAATTATTTATTTATTTTGTAGGTAGCCATGTAATAAGCGGGATAATGTATAGAGAGGCGGTCGTTATAGCGAATAACAAGCCCTTCAGGCTGTCAAGACCCCTCCACTTCGCGTCGGGGTCTCGTTCAGCCTGTCGGGCTTGTTATTCGCTATAGCAACCGCCTCTCTATACATTATCCCTTACTTACGTATCTTAGTCAACACATCAAAATAAGTGTACTTCTTTAAAGGACGACAAACGATTATTAAAGCATGATTATTTAAAATGTTCTTTGAGATTTACAAAGTGTACTTAAGTGTGTTAAAAAGCATAGTTATGAAAGCTTTTCTTTTATTTAGGTAATATCTGCAAGTACAGTTTAAAAAATATATGCGAGAGAGAGAGAGAGAGAGAGAGAGAGAGAGAGAGAGAGAGAGAGAGAGAGAGAGAGAGAGAGAGAGAGAGAGAGAGAGAGAGAGAGAGAGAGAGAGAGAGAGAGAGAGAGAGAGAGAGAGAGAGAGAGAGAGAGAGAGAGAGAGAGAGAGAGAGAGAGAGAGAGAGAGAGAGAGAGAGAGAGAGAGAGAGAGAGAGTTAACGGAATTATAGGAAAAACGTCTCTGCTTTTAGAAGGCGATGGAAAGTCAAATGTACCTTTATGATATTTACATCCTGGAAAAAGGTTCTGGTTACCTAAATACGTGTTCGTGCACTTCTTCGTATAGCTCTGCTGGTGACAGTAAGACCTACCCAACTCCCCTGCACCTCCGTCAGTTTGTTTTCCCAGCACAGATATAGTCGTACAGAGTGTATTTGATGAGATAATGACATTAACTCTGCTAAAAACGTGCCTGTGTGTATGAGAAGGACTCAAGTTGCGTCACAAATATGGGGACAGAAGCTCAGTGTTGATTGTACACATACTCAAGTCTGAAAGGCAATCCTATGTTGACTGAAAATGCAGAACTGATGTTTGGAGTCGCTAATAAGATTAGTGCCGTGTATATATCATGTGTAAATGTGTGTCAATGTTTGGCTGTGTTTTTACAGTGGTTGTTGGGGGATAGTACTGTACTTCAGGTGAACTGACATAAAGCGTGAGTGAATGAACTGAGGGACTCAATGTGAGCGTAAGACCAACAATGCTTGTCAATCATTTGGTGTCACAAAGCCTTGGGCCAAGTTTTGGGAAACGGTAGTTATGTTGGGTTGGGAGAGATACACGTTTGAGCACGAATCAATAGGGGTGTAACAATATATCGCAATACAAAAATGCAACAATATGTATCATGTGTAGGTCACCCAAAATAAAAAAAATTCAAGTTTTCTGAGTTTTAGTGTCAATACTACATTAAACTTCTATAATGTTGAATATAATGTATAATAATGCAAGGGGGGAATATTTTTTGTAAAAAGTGGCCTAGATTATTTATAATATATCTAGTCAGTGACAGTGTGCAAGCATATTCGTCTAAAATAATTCTGTTTTCAGCTTCAGAATCATGAATATTTTTATTCTGGTGTCTCTATTGTCCTCTGCATTGGGTTACCTAGACTAAGCCTCTTCATTTACACCCACAATGTAATACCAAATTTAGTATTTTAATCAACAGTACATTTTATGTTAACCTTTTATCATATGTCTTGGAGTATCGCAGTAATATCGTATTGTGAGTTCAGTATCGTGAAATGCATTGAATCTTGACATGAGCGTATCGTTACACCCCTATGGATCAATAATTAATTTTCCCAAGAGGGCAAATTCCCTAATTGCTTCCATTTTTCTTTAATCCTCCCACAGGGACGAAATGCAAGTCTTTCCTCAGATGAGATCTCAGCATTGTCTCAAATTATGCTCAAATATTTTCAATCATTTTGTATCATTGAGATACTATTATTAGTTTTTTTTTTATATTTTGTTTTCTTTTTCATTTCAGGTTTTGTTATGTTTTTTTTGTAATTTTTATTAGTTTTTTTTTAAATATGTCTTTAGTTTTTATTAATTTTTATTTCAGTTTTACACTAAATTAACTATAGAAATGTTTCCTTAGCAACTAGCTGAAATAAAATAAATTATTTCATGGACGTTGTTTATTTCAGTTAACATTTATTTTATTTCAAGTAGCGATGTTTTTTTTGTACAGTTTTAGTTTTCAGATATACAATGACTTAAATACCCTTCTGAGCATGTTGTTCTATTTAAATCACACAATATTTAGATATTTTTGGGGGCATTAAATTAAAATTAAATGTCAGGGTGAAGCAACTGTCCAAAAATCATGAAGAAAAAAGAAAAATATTGAACTGAAAAGAAAACCTTAAATAGTTTGGCATAATCTTTTATTATCATTCCTAAGCTATTACACAGTCTTGTTGAAATATTACAAATATTTTAAATAGATTGGCTGCCAAATCAAAGTCATGTAGTGCAACCAACATAAATTAAAAAATATAGCAGGAAATGATGTCATAGAGAAGACCTCTGTCAGTGACTGTGTACCAAGGTCAATAAGTCTCTTAAAATATCTAATAATTTGACCTTTTTATGACAAGACATGGATAGTTCTGGTTGTAAAATGGCATGTGGTCAAATTCCCCCAAAATTTTATTTCTGATTCTAAAAATCCAAGATATTTAAATAGGCCTACTTTTTATCTTGTAATAATGATTAAAAGCAGTTATTACCCATGTTTTAGAGGCATTCGGTTGAATATTTTCTTGAAAATTGTATAAATGGTTTCTTTTTAAACCAAATAGAACCAACAATGAATCCAGAGCACATTTCTAAGAACTTGACACAGTACATGATAGATTTATAGAGGTAGATTTCTTTCCCCCCATCTTTTTCTTGGACACTCTCATATGTCGTTCAACAAATTGTCTCATTTGTGTCTATTGTTATTTCTCCTAAGGAATCTAATGAGAAACATCTTTAAATACAGTGTTAAATGTAGATATCGTCCTCCCTCTGCCACTGTCCTGTATGTTTTTATATCTGGTCACTCGAGACATAAACACACACTACTTTTCCCAGAACTCATTGAATGTAGGATTCATGGTGCTTGAGCTGGTGTCTCTGAGGAGTTTTCCATCCTCCTCACGCGGCTGAGAGGCCCAGGCCAGCTAAATCAAGCCTTTCATAACCACCAGAGGACAGAAATGGCCTTGTTGCCAAGTCATTGCTTGTTTGTAGTCCAGTTTTTCGAAAACCTATGTTTAGAATGGGATCTAATTATGTGACCAGGGGAAAATTGCTTATGTTGCGCAGGGTGCTTCATGTAAATTTCTTGCTGTTGCAACTGTCTTGCCGGTTCTAATCTGTTTTAATCGTTTTTTAAACACTAATTACAGGTTGTTATCTGTCAGACTATGCAGTGAATCGTGCTTATTGAGGGATGATGTACGTAATGCTTATTGAGGGAAGAATTTACAACACTTGAAACCTAAACTTAAGTTTGTTTTTTGCCTGTTTTTTTACATATTCATCTTTCTTTAGTGTGTAATGTTGCTGTTTGAGCATGAAAAAGGTCTGCAAAGTTTCACAAAGTCCCTCGGGCGGGAGTTATTCTCTATATCAGTGTCAGTGTTTCTGAACTCCCTGAAACGCCTCTATTGTAGTCTTGAGTTTCTTCCGGGATCGAACACGTCACAATATTCCTCATTTAAATAATTCATACGCAGAATAAAGGGGTGGGGCCTGGTTGAGTTAGTAGTGTGTTAAACTGGCGGTTATGGTAAGGGGCGGGACATTCCCAAACACGCTCAAACTGCTTGACCAATCACAACACACTGATCCAGCAAACCAATCAGAGCACAGTGTGCTTCTCCGAAGGCGGGGCTTCATAGAGACAGGAACTAAACAGAGCGTTACTGACAGACTGTGAAGAGAGGAGCTGCAACGATGGAGAAAAAATATATTTTTTAACATTCAAGCATGAAAACCTATTCTAGTAGAGCCCAGCAACAAAATCAAGACTTTGTAAAAGGGCATAATAGGTCCTCTTTAAGACCTCTGAAGTCAGTAGTTCTCAGTCACTCGTTTTTTACTTTAAACTTTCCGTGAAGTGTCCACTTGTTGTACACTTAAGAATCATTATTTTTTTCTGTTTCTTTTTGTTTTTCTACTCTTTACAGACTCGCAAACTGACCAAAGTGGAGCGGCAGCGCTTCAGTGAAGAGGTTGAAATGCTCAAGGGTCTTCAGCACCCAAACATTGTGCGCTTTTATGACTCCTGGAAGTCCACTGTGAAAGGTCACAAGTGCATCCTGCTGGTCACCGAGCTCATGACTTCTGGCACTCTCAAAACGTGAGTTTGTCCTCCATTTCATGATCTCATATCATATTAATGCCTCTTTTGTTTGCTGCTGAGGTAAACATTGTTATGCTTGCCAATGTCCTAGGTATCTAAAGCGTTTTAAAGAGATGAAACCAAAGCTCTTACAGAGGTGGAGTCGTCAGATCCTTAAAGGACTTCACTTCCTGCACACTCGCGCCCCTCCCATCATTCACAGGGACTTGAAGTGTGACAATATCTTCATCACAGGGCCCACCGGAAGCGTGAAGATCGGGGACCTTGGCCTGGCCACACTCAAGAGGGCAAGCTTTGCAAAGAGTGTAATAGGTAAGTCATTGGAAACTACTGTAGTTTCTCAGTAATGATTTATCTTACATCTTCTGAGAACTTCAACCTCATTATGTTTCAAGTTATATTTCACCTTTAGCCACTATAGGGATTCATGGACGTTGTTTATTTCAGTTAACATTTATTTTATTTCAAGTAGCGATGTTTTTTAATATGGTTTTAGTTTTCAGATATACAATGACTTAAATACCCTTCTGAGCATGTTGTTATATTTAAATCACACAATATTTTGATATTTTTGGGGGCATCAAATTAAATGTCAGGGTGAAGCAACTGTCCAAAAATCATGAAGAAAAAAAGAACATTGAACAGAAAACCTTAAATAGTTTGGCTTAATATTTTATTATCATTCCTAAGCTATTAGGCAGGTCTTGTTAAAATATTACAAATATTTGAAATAGATTGGCTGCCAAATCAAAGTCATGTAGTGCAACCAACATAAATGAAAAAAATATAGTTTCTCAGTAATGATTTATCTTACATCTTCTGAGATCTTCAACCTCATTATTAAGTTTCAAATTAAACATTAAATTCTATATTTGAAGTTTTCACCTTTAGCTATAATTACTTAAAAAAAATGCCATCCTCCCATTGCTTCCTGTCTCTTCTCGACTGTCCTATCAAATGAAGGCACTTTTTAAAAGTGTTAAGAAAAATAGTCATGAAAATGTATGCTCTTTAAGAGACCATTTAATTAATCAATATTTTGTTAGTTGCACACAGTTTTTTAATATACTGTACTTTTAGATTTGAAGTACACTACAAGTACACATTCTATACAATTAAGCACACTTCTCTTTCACAAGGGTTCTGAGTGATTACCATATTTACATATGGGGGTATTCACATGGTACTTCAAGGTAACTGTGGTATTCCCAAAAACACAGTATTACTATGGTACCTTTTTGTTAGTGACGTCTGAGCGTCCTCATATTGTGTTAAACAGGAACTCCAGAGTTCATGGCTCCAGAAATGTACGAGGAGAAGTACGACGAGGCGGTGGACGTCTACGCATTTGGCATGTGCATCTTGGAGATGACCACATCAGAATACCCATACTCAGAGTGCCAAAACGCGGCCCAGATTTACCGCAAAGTTACCAGCGTGAGTTTCAACCTGCTTGTATTATAAATATATTTAATGCCCTTATTAATTACTCAATAATTTAATAATTTAGGGGTTTGTCTCAGAAAATACATACACTACTGTTCAAAAGTTTGGGGCGAGTAAAATTTTTTGAATAAAAGAAATTAATACTTTTATTCAGCAAGGATGCATTACATTGATCAAAAGTGACAATAAAGGCATTTGTAATGTTGAAAAATATTTCTGTTTTTGCACTTTCCGTTCATCAAAAAAAAAATAAAAAAAAATTTCCACAGAATTATTAAGCAGCACAACTTTTTTCAACATTGATAATAATACATGTTTTTTGAGCAGCAAATCAGCATATTAGAATGGTTTCTGACAGATCATGTGACTGAAGACTCCGCTTTGCTGATTTGCAATATTACAGTTTTTACTGTATATCTGACCAAATAAATGCAACTTTGGTCAACATTAAAAAATGTACCCACCTCAACCTTTTGAACGGTAGTGAATCACAGGAAATATTAATTGTGAGATTGCTTTGAAATAGGTCCTATTATCATGCAGATGTGCTGCTTGCATTATTTTGCATAAGCATTCAGTATGTCCTAGTTCAATCTCTCACACAGACAGCTCCGCGAACTTAAACCCAGCATGTCAAATGCAGTAAACATCCTCTCTTTATTCCCTTCTTTCCTTGTCTTCCTGCATGTCCTCGTTTCCTAAAGAGCTTGCTGTGTGTCGTCTTTGAGCGGTGGTTTAAGACTCATGCTTCAGTTTGATTAGAGCTTCAGGCAGAGTTTGGAAAACCCCCTGCTGTCTGTATCCTGTTTGCAAAAGCCCAGGACTCGTCTCACTCCGTATGATTTGAGAAAGGCCCTACAGGTCACATGTGGACACAGAGAGGTCGACTCCGGTCCTATAACTTGTTGATACAGTATACTCACTTGTCTGCCCCTTATTGCATTTGGAAAACTTTACCTCTAAATTACATCAACATGTTTACGTCCTAGCTCAGATGTCTTCTTGTAATTAATGTAATGTAAACCAATTTATTCAATAGAAAAACCTTTCTTAATATGACAGTTCAAATAAGGGAGACTTATTAAAGTTAGATTCACTTATAGTTTGAAGTCACGGTTCGGTACAGCAGGGGTTCGAAAACTAAACACAAAATCGCTTCTTCTTTTTTCTTTTCTTTAAGTAAACTGTGTTTTTTAACAAATGTGTATATGTGTTTAAATAAATTTTATTATAATTAAAGTTTTCTAAAGGATAAAAAAAACTATCTTAGCTATCTTAGGGAGCCCTTAATTACACATTACTATAATATTAAAGGTTACAATTAACAACAGAGCCCAAATTATTAGATATGATAATCAACACTCAAAAAAAAAAACTACTGTAAATTGCACATAAGGCAGGTTTTGCATTAACTTCTAAATCTAATTATAAAGTTAATTTTCTACACCAATTCATTTTTGAAAAATAATTCTTTACACAGTGTAAGTAGTTTTTATGCCAATTTTAATTAAACATGCATTAAACAATCAAGACATTACTAACAGGTTAAGTAAATATAATGAATATATAGTGCATGTGAAAGGCTTCTCTCTAGAGCTCATTTCTCTAGCGAACTATTCTACTGTCGACACTAAGTGCCTGAGGTAAATGTAATGCTGCATGAGATATTATTCTCAAGCTGTTTTATTGATCTTTTCGCAGTTGAAACACTGGTTGAGACCTGTAAACATATCAGTCAATCGCCTCTTCATCTTCTGCACTTTTCACTGGTAGCAAACAGCGTTGCATTGTCGCTCTCGCCCCTTCTGGATCTGGATCGCCTGAGACTGAAAGTATTCGTCGTGCGACTGCATGCGCCGAACCGTGACGTATGTACCGTACGGTTCGGGATGAATACATGTACCAATAAAAGTATTTTTACCTACAACAACAACCTTTAGTGGATTAAGACATGTTGTACTTCAACAGGCTTTTAGTAATGTTTTGATTTTGCATGTCAGAAAACAAGTTTATGATGTTTTTAAAGTAATAGCTAAACTCTACGTGGATGACGCCAGTGGCTTTGGTTTATAGGTGTGTTAAATAACGTGTCTTGAAAGAACGAAACAAAGCCTGCTCTGAAAAGGTTGTTGAGTGTTAATGACAAAGCCAAGGAGCGCACCGAGGTGCAAACGCAACAGGCACTCATCCAAAACTCCCGTGAACTCCATGCTTTATGCAGCTCATGCTCCACAAATATTACACGAGTCCACTGGGAAAGTGACCTACTCCAGCTGTAATTCAGCCCTCAGCTGTAAATCTTTGAAATGTAACAGTATAACTTCACATTATTGAAGACTTTTGTGTAGTCGAAGTAACTCAAATGTGACAAATAACAGGTGTGAACTGTTGTAGATCTTAAAATGATTAAACCAGCCATGTGTTGTGGAGTGTATTTTGGAAGAAATTAATATTTCAGGGCCTTATTAAGTTTTATCACTGGGTTCAAGAACAGATTAAGGTAAAAGAGATTTACATAGATGCTATTATTAATCATTTACAAATGTTTTCAAAGTGTCTCATAGTACTGAAAGTTCAAAAAAATTAATATTGCACAAAACATTTGCGAATAAAGCCCCGTTTGCATCCGTGTTAGACGCTTCTGGGAGGTCATTATACCAAATCATTTTGATGACAGACTTTGGCTCATGCATTTCAGAATGATCAAACCAACATTTGAGATGCTGTGCGATGCGATTGGTCCACTGGTTAGTCCAGTTATCCAATCACATCCACTGTGGCAAAGTCACATGAGTTTTTCTGTTGTGCATTAAGTTGCGCCTCAACTGAGTGCGTGCGTTTTTATATATGCATCTTTATTATTTCTGTGCATCTTGGCATTTCCATCCATTTTTTAATGCAATATCCCATAATTCCCATGAAAATAGGTGGATGGAAGCCTAGCTATTGTCAGTAACAAATCAGCAACTTTTTCAAAACTATTTGCCTGTAGCTCTCGTGTAACTCGCTGTGATTAGATTATCTGAAAGGGAATCATCTTATTAACATCTGAACATTAGATTAATGATTGGCATTATTAAAACGTATTAAGCCTCTTTGACTGACGTTTTTCTCAAACTTTTGACATTTCCGCTGTTTTCAGGGTATAAAGCCAGACAGTTTCTACAAGGTGAAAGTTCCAGAGTTGAAGGAAATCATTGAAGGCTGTATCCGCATGAACAAAGATGAAAGGTACTTCACTGCAGCTCAGCCTATTGATTTGATTTTACACTTTAAAAATGTTCTGTGATCCAAGTCTGGTATAGAAGCAATAATGTTATATACTGTATATATATATATATATATATATATATATATATATATATATTCACTGGTTGTTCCACCATTATGTGGAATTGTTCTGCAAACTCACAGTCTTTAAGACAGTGAAATCTCTTAAGATGCTGCAAAATATCACCATAATATGATGTCATTCTACAGAGCTTGTGTTTTTAATAATATACAAAACTTCTTAATGTCACAGGGTCAACAGGGATTTTGATGAAACAAACTCAAAATAACAATCTCTGAACTTTAAAAATAGAAATACAAACACAGACCAATGAAAGGAAACCAGAAACTGGTGTTGCGAATTAATCAAACTGTGAATCACCATAGAAACTAATGCAAACAGAGGAAACAAAACCGACACTTAAATTATAAATAATAATATATCCACAATGTTATAATATTTATCTACTCCACTTTCCAACAACTTGGCAAACCATGTAGCGTAGACTTTTAAACTTTTATTTTTTTGTATTGACCAGTATATGTGAACATTATGTGATGTTAAAATCATTCAAACGTCTTTTTGTTGTATGAATTTAGAAGGCATGCATCAAGGTTGTCACTAAACTAAAACTATTACACACATTTTTTTTTAAATAAAGCTAAAATAAAACATAAAATATAATAGTACAAAAACGTAAGTTAAACGAAAAATAAATAAATAATATTACTTTGGCAACTAACTGAAATAAGTTAAAGCACTAAAATTACTAACTGTACATAAATAAAAACTAAAATTGAGCTAAAACTAAAACTGAAATAATAAAACCTAAATAGATTTTTTTTTTAAATGATAAAATCACAAGAAAAACTAAAAATGTAAATAAAATTTAAATTTAAATGAAAAGGAAAATAAAAATAAGATTATTGGAGTATGTTTTACAAGAAAAGTTGTACTTTGTGACATTTACTAACAGTTTCTGAGTGGAAACGGTTCCTACACCCATTTTTATATAAAAGTATCACAAAAAAACTTTTTGCATGCTTTTTCACCCATTCACCTGTGTATGAATTGTGAAGCGTGAAGTCTAGAGTCTTTATGCCAAACTAATTTGAATAATTTAATCATTATTATGCTTCAATAATTGTACTACTTGAAAACAGGTGCACATAACCTATATTTTCAAATACAGCATTATTCACAAAACAGGTTTAGCTATTAAATGACATTTATTTCAGCCTGGTTTTGTACATAGAGTTTGTGTGGATTCATATCAATCTCTGTGGCTAGATACACCATCCAGGACCTGCTGGAGCACACGTTCTTCCAGGAGGACAACGGCGTTCACGTTGAGTTGGCTGAGGAAGATGATATGGTCAAATCCAGCCTGAAGCTCTGGCTTCGCATGGACGACACCAAGAAGCTCCACGGAAAGTACAAGGACAACAACGCCATCGAGTTCCTGTTTGAGCTTTACAAAGACGTGCCAGAGGAGGTGGCACAGGAGATGGTGAGCTTCACACATAATCTCATGTCCCACTGTGGTGTCTCACTGTCAGCTTTTAATATGGTTTATGATGGGATCCTAGGTGTGGTTACATTCCTCAGCTACTATGACTCAGTGGTTTACTGTCACTTTAAACACTAAACCCAGATATTCCCCTCAGGGATCAACAAAGCATTTGTGTTCACAGATGTACGTTAATATGTGGGCTGAGCTTCCTGCAGAGATCTGCAACAATGGTCCTGAAGCTTTGATATTCACAGAGCTATTAAAGGGTTTGTTCACCCCAAAATTCTGTCAGTAATTACTCTCCCTCATGTTGTTCCGACCCCGTAAGACTTTCGTTCATCTTCAGAACACAAATTAAGATATTTCTGATGAAATCTGAGAGCTGTCTCACTCCTCCATAGGCTTCTATGTAATCGATATCTGCCATCCCAGAAAAGTTAGTAAAGACATCGTTAAAATAGACCAAGTGACTACAGTGGCTCAACGTTAAGTTTATCAAGCGACGAGAATACTTTTTAAAAAAAATACCAAAAAACATTAGAACCTTTGGTAACACTTTATTTTACAATGTCATTGTTACATGTAAAATGTACTTAGTTTAGTAATAACAGTTAATTATGTGTGCAACTAACCCTAAACCAAACCCAATAGCAAGTACATGTTGTTAAAACTACATTACTCAGTACTTTATATTGCTTTATAATTACACTGTAACAATGACGCCTTTAAATAAAGTGTAACCAAATATTATTTTGGTAACTATTTCAAAATAAAAAGTATATATTAAATGAATAAATACATTTAAATAATTAAACCAGTTGATAATTTAATAATTAAGTAAATAATACATTGAAACAGCATGTAGCCTTCAAATATGAGTAAATATTGCATTAAAATTACCAAATGAAAAGTTAGTAAAAAAAAAAAAAGTAATTATGTGAAATAGAGCAGGTGGCAAGTTTATACACTACAGATTTTATTTTCTTTAATATAAAGCATGTTTTATAATATAAAATGTTATATTTTTTTATAATATTTATAATATAAAAGTTTTATAATATAAAATATTTAAAATATAAAGCAAATGTTCTTGACAGCTTTTATAAGATTCACCTTTCGAAGGACCAAACCTGCAGAAATTAAAAATAGATAAATAGACTTCATAAAACAAATATAATTTATTTTAAATTTAATTTAATCCTAAATGTATTTTTATATAATTTATTCATTTCTGTTTTGTTTTCTTTTAAACTTTAATTTTTTTGGTCTTTCATTTATTTTTTCATTTATTTTTGTATTTGTCTATGTATTGTCATTTATTTTTATATTTATTTATTTATTTATGAATAATTTTTTTTTTTACTTTTCCGTGTGCAACATGTAATTAAGAGAGGGGTTGAGAGCCCACTTACATTTATTTTTTTACTTACTTACTTATTTACTTATTTGATCCAACCTGCTTAAGCTTCAGTGTCTTTCATTATCTGGTTTGACTTTCCAGAACTGACCTTCACATTGTTGGTAATTTCCAACAATCTGTCCTCATTCAGTGTCGATTGCTTTACTCTTCCTGTGTCAGTAATGTGGGGACGTCTCTGAACTCTTGACCTTCATAGAGCACAACGTTTCAAACACACCTGTATCCACTGGCAGGCTTTTTCTTGACATAGTGGGACATGACCCTCGCCATTCCCTCCAGCTTAAAGACGAGGCCTGTGTATTGTAACCCTGCTGTGTGTTGCATAACAGTTTCAAGGGCAGAACTTTTTAATCATCGGCGTGGAAATGTGAGAGCGGGGCCAAAGGAGGAAGAGGGTCACATGACCGGTGATAGAACCGTCTCAAGACCGTGTTGTGAAACTGGAGCCTTTCTCTTGTCCAGACGCTTTATTTGGCTAGGCGGTCACAATCCTTCTTTTATCACTCATCAGGTCTGCTTTTCATCAAGAACAAATTTATCATCAAATCACATCGACAGAGGGTTACCATGTAATTTGACTAGCTGATGTGGTGATAGAGACTTCAGAGCAACATTAGCCAACATTATTTCAGTGGAAACACACTGTTCCAGAGTTGGGTGAAAGGTTATTGAGATCTCCATTGCGGAGCCATTTTCATCAACTTTATGCCAAGCAAAATTTAGCTTTAGATCGGCAAAGAATGCAGAATTTGTCCATAGCAAGACACCGTATTTCAAACTCGCATGCCACATTAGGTGCCACAGGCAAAAGTAACTTATTTCAGACTAGTGAAAATAAAACATCCAAAATACACATTTAAGTGTTTATTTTATTACACTTTATACAGTTGCGTCTGTAAAATTCAATAACAATACATACCTGTAAAGTCCGTTTTCAGTCAGAAATCTCCACTTCAGCTGCTTCACACACACCAAACTCTACATTTTTATTCCCGTCTTTATTCTGAAAGCTTTTAGAGATCTTTTAGAGATATCATTTTATTTCAGTTGATGTTTGTAAAATAAAAGATAGATCCAAAATCCTCTCTATAAAAACCTTTAATCTCTCAACAAAATGAAACAAGAATTTTGAACCTGGCTTTATCCAATGTTCGGATTTCTGCTCTGGAAATGTATGCAAACGAGTGCATATTTAATTAGATAATGCACATTTGCATATTTAAACAACATTTCAGAAACAACTGTTTTAATTGTACTGTGATTGATCAACTGTGGAACATATAGTTGAATTTGATTTAAACAATGCCTGCGTCCCAATGTGCATACTATCCATCCTAAATAGTATGTGACATTAGTAATTGTCAATACTATTTAGGGCAGATAGGGTGGATAGAATGCATATTGGGATGCAGGGCCATATTTTTCAAAAAGTTTTGCACTTCCTAATAAAGCCTGTCTTTCCTAGGTAATTCTGGGGTTTGTATGCGAGGTGGACTACAAGCTGGTGGCCAAGGCCATGCGAGACCGTGTGACGGCCATCAAGCGCCAGCGGGAAAAACATCGCCGGCTAGCAGAGGAGCAGCAGAAGAAGAAGAAGGAGGAAGTTATTGAGGAAGAGCCTGAGCTGTCGTCGCCCAAATCCACCATTCAAATGTCTGAAAACCCCGCCCCCTTTCCTGTGCAGGCCCCGCCCACTCCTGGAATCCCTGAACCTGTTAGTGGCTCATCGGATTCTGGGATTATCGGGAGCTTCCCACCAGAGCCAGAGGAACCAGAGGCCGATCAACACTTCCACATCCACCATACAAGCTGCTCCTCAACAACCTGTAAGCACTAGATCTTCGTTTCATCATGTTTATGTGATTATACAGTAGTAATAGACCGATGCATCAATCAGATGGATATATTTTTGGTTCATTATTGGCCATTGAAAACCCCACATTGATAAACCTCTATTTTAGATGTCTGTTCGCTCCCCTGCACCGGTTCAAGATGTCCAGAAAGCCTCACATAAACTACACTGTGCAGTGCCCTATATTTTCCTCAATGTTTCTTTCACGGCGTGTTAAGAGCAGTGGCTCTCCGAGACCTGAGAACAGCGTGGCACAGTCAACCGACTCCACAAATAAACTCTTTTTAATAGCCAGTGTGTGTGTGCTTATCGGGGAGGGTGAGGGGGTCGGGTACAGTTAGCAACTTATGCAGTTTGACACACTTTTGGAGTGGAAACTATAGAGGAAGGGCACTGTAATATGAAGCACTAGATTTACCGCATTTTTATTAACTGTAATATTCCTGCATCATGTGCATGTCTTCTCTATGTTGATGTGTTAATAGTGAGCCATGGTTATTATAGTTAACTAAAACGAAAACCATAAATATAATTTCCGTAACTGAAATAAAATATAAAAAAACTCAAACTTATTTTATTTCAGCTAGAAACACACTGCAGTGCTATTTTAGTATTGAGATTTTATTACATTGTGAATGAGCTTTTTTCTGTTTTGTATTTTTTTTTTATGTCTATGTTTCTCATTTCTCTTTTTCATTTAGTTTAACTTGTTGTATTGAAATAACTAAAACTAAAATAAAATAAATGGTAACACTTTAGTTTGGGGTCCAGTTCTCCATTTTAACTAGTTACTTAGATATTATTAGCATGCGTATTACTACGATATTGACTGTTTATTAGTACTTATAAAGCACATATTAATATTTATGGTCATCATTCTACATCCCTTAATCACCCAATACCTAAACTTAACAACTACCTTACTAACTATTAATAAACAGTAATTAGGAGTTTATTGAGGAAGTGGTTAATAGTGAGAATTGGACCATAAACTAAAGTGTGACCGAATAAAAAACTAAACTAAAACTAAAAGAAAAAAGACAAAAAAAAGTTACTAAAGTTACACAATAAAATGACTAAAACTAACTAAAATTAGCATTTCTCATTTTCATTTGGTTTGACTAAAATAACCCCGGACATGACATGCAGTAAAAAATGTGTATATTGTGGCCACAAAATAACTAATCGTTCCCCGACTCACTAAAACATCAGCACGTTTTTTTGTTTTAGATTTATTTTTGGTGTTTTTTGTCTTTTTATTAGGATAGGACAGTAGCTAGACAGGAAGTGAGGTGGGAGAAAGAGAGGGGGGGGGGGGGGCAGGATCGGGAAAGGTCCACGAGCCGGGACTCGAACTCGGGTCACCCGAAGCACAACATCACTACTATCGGCGCCGACTGCACGTTTTACTAATTCGTTCCGTTGTTTCAATTAAATCATGCGCACGTTATAATTCGTTCCCTCGATTTAGCCAAACAAAAATGAGGGAATAAATTAGTACAATGTGGCCACAATTTCGGGGGAACAAATTATTATATTGTGTGTTTGATTTAGTAAAGTAATAGAACAAATTATTATATCGTGCCCACAATTTACTTAAAACGAGGGAACAAATTAATAAAACGTGGCCATTGGCCACTATTTACTAAAACTAGAGAAGAATTCTTAACTCATGGCCAGGATATATATATTTTTGTCCGCATGTCATGTGCAGGGCTCTGTAAAAACTGAAATAAAATGAACAAAATTCTATACAGACATATTTATAGTCTTTTTACAATGAATTCAAAATCTCAATGATACTAAAATGGCACTGCAGTGAGTTAGGCGCCGACGTTTTGCCATGTTGTTTTCGATATTTTTTATATTATTCTTATTATTTTATATAAAAAAAATAGTGCATTTAGAGGTGAATATTGTCCACTAGCATGAAATCCCCTCAAAATACAATAACATACATTTTGAAATAAAATATAGTACTTTCATTGCATAAAAAAGCGTATTGTCTTTGGTCTGTTTTGAGGTATTACCAGAGGGTTAACCGACTGTCTGATTCTGTGTTTCTCCAGCTGACTGTGAGACTGATGGCGATCTCAGCCCCTCTGGTTTACAGGATGGTCCCGAGGCTTCAAATATCAACATCAGCTGCTCTCCACAGGCCACGCCCACAGAGGCCACGCCCACCACCACTCCACCAATCCCAGCTCTCCGTTTCCCCTCAGTGAGTCTATAATGACAAAATTGGCCTCACTTAATGACGAGTTAAACGTAGGAGAGCCATTTAAACTCAATTTACGCAATTTACCATTGCAGGAAGTCATAATGAACTTGCTTCTTTGATGTTCATTGTTAAGCACCTCATATATCCCTTAATCTTCTCTCAGAGTATCGCCGTGTCGACTAAAACAGAGAGAGGACCTCCTAGCCCTTTCTCCTCACCTGTGGACAGGTAAAAACATGCTTTCTTGATACATCAGCTCTTCAATAACATCTGTGCCATATTAAAAACATCCATAAGACACACAGAACTTCGAGGTTTGTGTTTTACTTTAGTGCCAGATGTACTGATGGCTTTGTGCTCAGTAGGGTCCATGTTTTCATATGGAGTCCATCCACTCCTCTCATCTTTCGTAACAGTGCACATTCTCTACGTCCTATAGGATCCTGTTTATTCACCACAGGGCTCTTGGATGCCGTCCCTAGCAAATGCCTGCCATTACAACATAGTTTTCCACTCATAAGAACTTCACGTTTCTCAGCAGGCAGAGATCTTTCAAAGAGCCAGAGTCTGCCAAGCAGTAGGCTGGCTATAAACGGTTTTGTGGGCCTCGTAGGAAGCCCAGTGTTTGGATTAAACGGAGGCTTGTGTTGGTAAAAGACCTGAGAGACACAATTAGCTCATAGAAACAAGCTCAGAATGGACTCCACGTCCCAACAGGCCAAACTCGGCAAAGATAAAGCCAATTCAAATACTACGTCTGTCTAGTTCTTTCTCTGTAGCCGTTATATTGGATTTCCAGGAAACAGTGCAGTGGAAACTACATGTTTTGAAGTACATGACAAATGGACATTCAATACAACTGAGCACACTTCTTCTTCACAAGGGTCCTCTGTGCTGGACATTACTGACACAATGCAAGCTGTGGGGTCAAAGGCTAAAAGAAGGACATGCAAAAGTTTGTTTACTTCAGACTTGTAAAACCTAATACGAGGGAACACAGAGCACTCATGAAATGCATCATGTTCTCTTAAAAACCTAATATTAAACAAATAAGGGTGTTGAGATGGTGAGAGAGGGAAATTCCTTCGTGGTTTTCTTCATTTTTTGCTTATTGAACCGTTTTTATGGGCCCAGTTTAACTTCAGGTCTTCCAAACACCCGTTTAATTAACATGATGTTCACTTTTGTACTTTTATAGGTTTACTTGGTTGTGCAATGTTAGCATAACATACTTAGTTTTAGCAAATGGTGGTGGGCGAGTTACACACAGAAGTTTAATACTTGTGGTTGGGTGTTTGTTTAAATCCCTTTACCCGAACTACAGTTTGAGCAATAGCAAACATCTAGTAATGATAGCTGATAATGATGCACAGGTATTTTCCTGCAGTTTGGGCTGTCATAGAATGCAAAATATAATGTTTTGTCCATAATCTGTCATGTAATTATCCTGATTATGTCACAGTTATGCTTCAGATGTGACCTCCGGCTTGAGCGATGGCTACGAGGGACAATCAGAGAGGGGGAGCAAGTCAGCGACCCGACGGACAGCAGCGAAACTGTTTAGGCGGAGAACGCGGTCCCGTCTGCGAATAACAGGGGTGAGAAATAAATCAGCATTTCATCCGGTCACGTATACATACTCCTAACTAATGGAGGACCGATTATGGGCTTTTTGGTGGCCGATGCAGATGCCGATATCTTAGAGAGCAGGGTTGCCAATAAAAAGTAGATAAATATGCAAAAAAATAAATATAGATCTTCAGATATTTCATTTTAAAGATATTTGACATTATATTAACCAAATTAAATGATAAATTTGTTTTAATAACTTCATATTAAAAAGTCATATATATAATATAATTATAATATAATTTTGACTATTTAATTTATAAAGGTAGTTAATGCTGCTATAATATTTATATTATTTGACAATATATTTACCAAATGAAAAAAAAATTAAAAAATCATGAAAAAGCATAGCATTAGTAATAACTTATTTTGTTATAAATTCTTGAATATATATATATATATATATATATATAATATTTATTTAAAATAATATTATAATATAATTATAATATAATTTTGACTATTTCATTTGTAAAGACAATAAATGCTGCAATGATATTTACATTAATTTGACATTATATTCACTAAATTGAATAAATAGTAAAAAGATATGAAAAAATACAAATGAGGAAGTATAGCATTTGCCTTTTTAATTACTAATATATTTTTATTATTAATGTATTATAATAACTTAATGTATACAAATTATAATTATATATTATACAAGTTTAATCAATTTGAAATTATTATTATTGTAATATTATAATATAATTATAATATAATTCTGACAGGTCTTGGTGCTGTCAAAATAAAAGTCCCCTTCCGACAGTTATCAGCCAAGCAGAAAAAGTAGTGCCCAGGACTGGTAATTAAAAAATGCTAAATATCTGTGATATATCGGTCAACCATTACTCCTAACCACTGACCAGTCCATTTCTGCACGTCTGTAAAACCATCAGATGATCAATAAATAATGTTTCAAGGCAATTGGTGATAACTTGCAATGATATTGCATGTGAATTTAAAGGTATAGCGGAGGATCTTTCCGAATTTTAGATAAGAACCGCCCTCTCCACTTTTTGAAAAAATGCACATGCGCAACACTCTACTTGCTCCCGATAGGGAACGCCTATTAAACGTGTGCGAGGTTCTCCTCGTGCACGCTCTGTTTACAAGTTGCTGTCGGCATCGCTCATACAAGATTACTTTCCAAAAGATTTGCACTTTTTCTCCAAATAGCATGCCAAACTTTACCTGTCGAGTAGAAACTTCGCGACTGAGGCATCAGTGGGAAGCCCAACCTGTGTTTTCAGCGCACGCCATCGTGTGAAACAATCTCCCAAAAACACTCTGATCTTGTTTCTCTCTTCTGAGGCCTTTCTCTTCTTCTCATACAGTTCGTACAAACTTTTTCTCTTGCGACCCTCAGACATTTTCAAAGGACCCGGTGAAACGGCGAGCTTCAATGAATGGCTGAGCTCTAGCTCACCACACATAAACACCTGAAAGTGCGCATGCGCAGAAAGCGAAAACTAAGGGACGAGCACGTACGACGGCCTTACGTAAACATATCACCAGAATGATTGACACTTAGGTGGACCAATAGTTTACACTACCCACCCGGAAAAAGAAAATCCTCCGCTATACCTTTAAGATGTTTAGCCGTTGTCCATGTGTGATCGTTCTCTGTGTGGGTACGGGATGTCCTCAGTCATTTGTTTCATGAGGAACCGTTTGGGCTTGCATTGATTAGTGTTCAAAGGGCCAGAGAGATAAACTATAAACACACAGTCAAACACAATTAGCCCAGACCATGACCAAAACACGCTTGCACACGCACAAAGAGAATTTTCTCTTTATTTATCCTACTATGCATAAATAATTTGAATAACCTTGTTTACACAGTTATTGAACTGAATTGAACTGAATATTGACATTATTATCTTGCTACAGCTGCTTTGCAGCAGAGTTTGAATTTGTCTCATGTTTGGTGAAGTTTTCGTGATTAATTCTTTCACTTTCCTGTTTATTACTGTGAAGCTGCTTTGAAACGATGGCTGTATCAATAACACGAATGTCTGGTAATATGCACACAGACACATTCGTATTTTCCATGACAATGATGTGTGTGTTGTTCCCCACAGCTGTCTGATAAAGTAGATCGGGTGGTTGAGTGTCAGCTACAGACTCATAACGATAAGATGGTCACCTTCAAATTTGACTTGGATGGCGACAACCCCGAGGACATCGCTGCGGTAATGGTAGGTGCCTAACATCTTAAAATGCACACATTGACACATTGTCTTTTCATCCCTTTGCTGTGTCACTGCATAAGAACCTACAGCTGGACTCATGTTTACGTGCATGTGTTTGGGTCGTACTCAGGAAAAGTACCATTGCATGTTTATTTGTTGAATTTAATTTCAAAAAGTTACTGCTGAACTTTCAAACTAATCATATTTGCCAGCCTTGGGCTGAAAGTATCAGAGTAACCCCAATATTCAGATCAGTGGACATAAAAAAAAAAATTCAATAGCAATGGACCCTTTTAAATCTATTTTTTCTTTATATATATATATACATTTTTTTTTATTATCTAACATACATTTATAACACAATACTTTGTGTTATATTATCTTGCCATTAAATTTCAGAAAACTAGTTACTGCTGCTGACATCTTTCCCTCTTCTGACCACCTTAATAGATTTTTTTAAAAACTCCTTTATAAAGCAATACAACTGTTTTCAACATTGATAATAATCAGAAATGTCTCTTGAGAATCAAATCATCATATTAGAATGATTTCTGAAGGATCATGTGACACTGAAGACTAATTGAGTAAAGGCCCTTTCACACCGGATGCGTAACGAAAAAGCGAATAGTTCGTGTCAAAACCCATCACATGAGCCACGTAAACACGGTCTCTATCTCTATCTTTGACGATTAGCTTTCTATCCCAAATGTAGTTTAGCCTGCTAGCCTACACAGCACAGGACAACTAAAACTATCACACAACATACTCACAGTCGTGATAACCGAGTTGGTTGGCAATGCTACGCCACACAATCATTGTCCTTGTAGTATATGTGTGGCTGAAGTCTTTTCTGTCGCCGCAAAAGAAAAGAAAAAATCGACATCGAAACGAAAAAAAAAAAAGTCGTTTTTTCGCCGCAGCACATTCGCGTTCGGTGTGAAACCACTCATTACACAAACAGCTGATCAAAAAATAAAACCATCGCGCGAATTATTCGTGCGTAAAAATCGCGTCCAGTGTGAAAGGGCCTTAATGCTGCTGAAAATTCAGCTTTGATCACAGGAATGAATTACATTTTAATATATATTTACATAGAAAACAGTTACTTTAAATTGTAAAAATATTTAGCAATATTACAGTTTTTACTGTAACTTTTTTAATAAATGTTGAAATTAATGTTAACTATGATTAATGTTTTAGAAGTTATTTTTTTTATAGTTCATGCTAACTAACAATAGTTAACTCTTTAATAAAAACTGCCAAACATTACCAAAATGAAATGTCAAACCCATCAAGTGAAGCTGGCACGACTGTGAAGCTTTGGGGGTGTTGATGGACTCCATCTGCTATATTTGTGTTTTGATCATCGTTCTGAATCCGATCCAGTCTTTGACAATAACACGATTTTTATTTTTTATTTTTATGTAACTCACCCACATTCAAGTGTTGATAAAAAAGACTGAATGAAGCTAGTATAAAATGTTTTTTTACCAGAGCTGTTTGTTCTTTTGATATTTTGCATGTTCAGTTTATTCACACAACAATATATTCTGTGGGCCATAGAATTTTGTGAAAATGGTGAAAAATGCATGGAACCTAATTGTAAAGTGTTATCAAATTTTTAAAACTATTATTTATTTCATAGAAGAGCACAATACATGATAGACATAAACATTCTAACATTTTACTATTATTGTTGTACATTTCAGAGATATTTTGATATTTAAGCTGACCAGATCACCAACTGTTTCAGACATCTGGTTCTGTTTGTCCCTCATTATAAGATGCAGGAGAGCGGTTGCATTTCTTCTTTTTTTCTCTTTTTTTCTTTTTTCTTTTTCTGATTGAACGTTCACCCCCAAAACATATAAAATGTCCCATGGTTTACACAAAATGTCATGGGCCATTTATACTTTGTAAATAAAATGTCAGGATGAAATCAAAATTCACCCTATCTATTTTGATCGTATTGTGAACAATTACGTCTGTAGGTACTACTAACTATAAGTAACTTTGCTACTACATGTCAACTAGCAGTCATCAGAGTATCAGTAAACTGTCTGCTTAATATCTGCTAACACTTTATTTTGATACTCCCTCAACAGACTCACTACTGACTATAAGTAACTTTGCAACTACATGTCAACTTATTCTACTAACCCTTACCCTAACACTCTACTAATACTGTAATGAGAGTGAGTTGTAACGGACAACTAACGGACACGTCACAATATTCCTGATTTAAATAATTCCCACTCAAGGCATACGCAGAATAAAGCCTGGTGAAGTTAGTTAGTAGTGTGTTAAACTGGCGGTTATGGTAAGGGGCGGGACATTCCCAAACACGCTCAAAGCGCTTGACCAATCACAACACACTGGCCCAGTCGACCAATCAGAGCGCAGTGTGCTTTTCAGAAGGAGGGGCTTCATAGAGACAGGAACTAAACAGAGCGTTACTGACAGACTGGGAAGAGAGGAGCTGCAACAATGGACAAATATGGGAAAATAATAATGAAACATATTCTAGTAGAGCCCAAAAAAAAACTAAATCAAGACTTTGAAAAAGGCCATAATAGGTCCAATAAATTTGAGTTGAATGAGCAAGAAGAAGAGTGAATAAAATCAAAACAAATTGTACTTTTCATATCAAAGTATAAAGAGAATTTATTTTTAATATAAAGTTTATTCCTGTCATTTTCCATAAGTTTGAGGCTTTGATTGTAATGCTGAGTGTGTAGGAGTGGAAGGACGGATGCCTATTGTAAGTGTGTGTGTTCGATGACAGGACTGTGTGACTGCATGCAGCTCCCTCTCTCAGATACAGAAGCTCTTTGTTTGGTCTCAGAGTCCTGGCAGCGCTGGAGTCGCTCCTGGTGTGTTATTGGTCGAAGGGTGAACACCCACTGCTATTAGTGGTGTGTAAAAGCTCAGCTTGTGGACAAACTTAATTAAAGCTCCCTTGAATTAAAAGAGTGTCCACAAGTGCGCACACGCTCAATTTAAGCACGTTTCATTTTAAGTAGTCGAGGGATAGTTTGAAGCGCACAGAGAGCCGCCTTGATCCCTGCAAGGTCTACGTGCGTAGCGCACGTAGCGTGTGCCGATGCCAGCTTCCCTTCGGCATTCAGAATTGATGGTGCTTCTTAAGTCATGCTTGCTCATTTTGTTTTGTTTATTTCTTTTTTCTCACCCCGTCAAGGTGCATAATGAGTTCATCCTGCCCTCAGAGAAGGAAGGTTTCATTCACCGCATCGGTGACATCATTAAGCGAGCAGAGTCCATGCTGAAGGACTCATCTGGTCAGCATGAAACCTACGGAGCCGCCCGTCCCTCTTATCTTCATGCCGTCAACTCACTGTCTGGTTCTCAGGTGAGCCTGCAAGTGAAGAAACCTTCCAGTCCACTCACTTTCATAATCCATTGCAACATGATAGCTACCAATAAGCTATGCCACTTATTTGAATAATTATTTATGCACTCGTATCAGATCATTTTATGCGATGTTTAAAAGAGGTCTGTGTACCTGAAGAAGATAAGATCACGTTTCCAGCTGTAGGTGAGGGTGTGTGCTCTGTTCAGGAGTTTACACAACCACTATCTTTCAACAGAGTTCCCTGTTGTTGTGAGTGTTTTGTTTGAAAATGATCGGTTTCAGGTTTAACTCATGATCTTGAGGTGCGTTCTGTACTATTTTGTCCTGTTCTGGGCAGCACAAAAGAGGACAGTTTAACAATGAGCGACTGTTTTAAGCCCTATTCGGACGGGACTAGTTTAACACGGAGAGGTGGGGTAATGTAATTTTACCACAGGACGTCTGTGATAATAATGGCCAATTTGCAAGGGATAAGATATCTCAGTAAAACTAGAAGAAGTGGGAGGGGTAACTCGATTTAATCACCGCCGTCACCTCCTGGTCATCATGTGAGTAATAACTTCCTGATCATCATCATCATGTGCGCAAACACATATATATAACCTTTGTATATATAAAACAGTTAGGTTCGGTTGGATGTATTAAATAAATTCAGATTGTATATGTTGGTAATAGGCACTTATCTAACGCTAAAAGAAGTTTCGTGCCTCTATAAAAAGGCGTTCGACCTTCTTTCTGATCTGAATGGTGTGTGGAAAACACTTGAGTTTTGCCACAGACTCGTCCCAGCGTCTAGAACACAACTGAATGCTATTTCAAGCGTCTCCATACTTAAAAATCCGCGGAAAACTACTTTTAAACAGGAAATGATGGAATATTTACGTACATATTTACAGCGGGTCTATTCGTACGGGATTAGTATTACCTGAGGTAATTTTTCCGGACCTTTTTACTGAAGGTAAAAGTCGCTGTAATCTTTACTGATATTGTCCGTAATGATAACTAACATGGCACATTCGGACGGGACTAAAATCACTGAGAAGCTCTGGTAATAATTACTTTACCCCACCTCTCCATGTTAAACTAGTCCCGTCCGGATAGAGCTTTAGATAAGTGTACACCTTGTGCATTTAAATTTCCTCCGATTTCCTCTGCTATTTACAATGTAAATGAACCTTTAATGGAACCTGCGTTGTCACAGATCTTTTTCTCCAATCCTACCTCATTAGAAACAACATTATCAATAAAGTTATATTGGGATACTGGCAATGAAGACTTACATTGAATAGTTCTGGTTATGGATGTTGATTAATATATATCAACATAGTTGCTATATATTTATCAACATCCATAATCAGAACGTTCCAATTTAATATATAGGCTACTGTATATATATATACCAGCTCCACCTGTCTAGATCTGCTACAGATTTATAAATGTGTCTATTTATACAGCAGCAGCGTATCTTACATGCTCACAGCAGTGTGTCTGTGTATCGGTCCATATTTGATCTGCAGTAGCAGCAAAAAAAAATTTGACCAAATATATTTTGGATCAAATAAGTGCAGCCTTATTAAAGCAGACGGGACTTTAAAAACATTAAAAATTCCCAATGATTCCAAAATTCTGAACCAATAGTTTATTTACTATTATTAATAATTTGCTTTATAAACTAAAAGTAAAATGTCCTTAACATATTTGTTATCTGGTAAAAACTTTATAAAAGCAATAAGGCACTCGAGGCTGTGCTGCGTGACGCCTAATGCCCTTTAGCTACAACTATATTCATAGTATAATATGGCTGCTTATAACTAGTCATGCTGCTATAAAAATATGATGAATATTTGTCCATATATCCAAAAAACAGTAACATGAACATTATGGTATTTTTAGCTGCTCTTTGCAATAAAAACTTTGTGTCCAAACTCAGTAGAACAAAATGCACTCTCGGTTTACTCCAGTCTGCCAGTCAACTGATCTAAAGATATGTCTTAATTAGTACAGAGAAGCAGAACAATGGCTGTTTTATTTGGATTCAGAGATCTATAACAGCCTAATGGAGGCACACACACCCACACAATCATGCATGGTACCCTGAGGGTTGCGAAATCAGCGCTCAAGAGAAGTCCGCTGGACCGGGACCAGTTCCTGATTACTACCAGCCGCGCAAGAGAAGCTGCGTCCCAGACCTCCTCCCTGCAGGCGTTAGATGCTCGTCTCTAGAGTCTCCAGCGTCATTCGCTCAACAGGCTCAAAGCAGGACTGTAAAGGCTTAGAAAATGACAGAATGTAACCCTCGTACACAAACCACAGGCCTCTTTTCCAATAACCAGTGCAGCTGTGGAGCTGAGACTGAGAGAGTTTACGCAGGTTTGTGTGTATGAGCTGTTTTGTCCTGTCGCAGTGCCACAGAGAGTGCTTGTCGTGTTAATTATTGCGCAAGTCGTATGTAAAATGCCTGTTCCTGTGTGTGACTGCAGTGGAGGACCTGAGACAAGCAATTAGACTGCGACTGCTCTTAACCTCAATTTAACTTAAGCACTCTGTCATTAAAGAATATTACACTAATAAATAAGACCTCAGGGCTGAAGTCGATACTGTTACTCTTTTCAGTTCTCAAGCAATTTAAACATTATGCAATAATGAAATAAATGACAGGATTTTAAAGTATTTTATAAAATGTCTAACAGGATTGTGCTTTATTTACTTCCAATGTGATTAAACATGAATGAAAGATTGATTATTTTAATTCAGTTTTGGTGTATACTATTATAGGTTTATATATATAACAGCACAGTATGTAATCGTAGTGTAAAACAGTAACACACTTTAGATTTTAATTGATATTTTTTTTTTTTTTAAGTGACAGTAAACACATTTATAATGTTACAAATTCTATTTCAAATATATTCTGTTCATCAAAGAATCCTGAAAAAAACATATCACTGTTTTCACAAAAATATTAAGCAGCAGAACTATAGAATTGAACATTTATAATAATCAGAAATGTTTCTTGATCATCAAATCATAGTAGAATGATTTCTGAAGGATCATGTGACACTGAAGACTGGAGTAATGCTGCTGAAAAATCAGCTTTGATCACTGGAATAAATTACATTTTAAAACATATTAGAACAGAAAACAGCTATTTTAAATTGTAATAATATTTCACAATATTACAGGTTTTATTGCATTTTTTTTCAGCCTCAAGCACAAGAGACTTCTTTCAAAAACACAAAAAATTGCATAAATAGTTTTTTCATAATATGGCTGGAATAAACCCACCCATTTCAAAAAATGTAAATGAAGCCTATACTATACATGAAAGTACATTTATAATACATTACAAACTGTTTTTCCCTTTCAGCCAAACCTCCACAGTCTGGCACGAGCTCATTCCTCTTCCTCTCTACCAGGTAAGCTTTCATAAACTGCACCATTGAGTATTGATGAAGTAGCCCTTTCAAATCAGCACCTTTTTCACACGTATACATATGTTTTCAGCGGAGTTTGGTCTGGGCGCCGGGGCGAGAGCCTCTCCTCTGGGAGTCGGTGGAGACATTACCTCATCCACACGTCCACTCTTACGTTCACAGTCTTTCCATAATGGCCCAGGTAAGTGACCACTTCCCTCCAATGTACCTCTCCTAGTCTTTCCTATTCCTGCCTAGCTGTGAGTGGGAATAAAAACTGGACGCTCTTTAAATGTCATCTGGCATTATAGCATATACTGGACATCACAGATGCAGTCTGATTCAGCCTGGCTCCAGGGACTCTTGGGTAACTTGCTTTGGCTGGAAGCAGTTTGTTTGTGGGCTGTGAATGCTGTCTTCTGGGTCCCAACAATGCACTTTGTATTAACCTAAAATAACATTTAAAGTCTGCATGAAGCGAACGTTGTGACAATCTTTTCTTCCCTATTTTGACGGACAGTAGTGGCCAAAAGTGATGTCTGGAGGGGATATGTGTTTTTAATGACCCTACAAGTTCAATTAAACCATCAAAATATGAGGAAAATATTTTATATCTTTTAAATATTTTAAATATCAGGGAAGAATAAAACACTAAACTTGGTCAAGGTATTTATCTAATAAAACAACAGCTACAAGTTTTATTTTACTCTGCAAAATAGGCATAGAAAAACAAAAATCTCACAGAGAAAAGCATATATTGACTACAACATAATCAGTTATTGATATTTCGTTGGTCCTCTCTTGTTTTTGCATGTTCATAATATTTTTGTACGACGGCCTGGTCAAAAAAGGATGTCCGTACAATTTGACGTTTCATTGCGTTACCACAAATACAACTTTTGATTCCAAGCACAGATATGCAGTATGCTTACAAAATCGTTAACAAATGTTTGTAATATTTGAATAAAAGGTAAAGATGTCAATTTTGGCCACTACTGTATGTGCACTATTGCTAGCTAATAGTCAAACTGCTATTTTTAGCGGATTCATTACTCATTTGGTTTTTAAATTGGCTTACCTTAACTTGTTGGGTCTACTCAAGTTTTAATGTCATATTCAGATCTACTTACATACACTCAATTCATAAGGTATATATCATTGATTTCACAGCTTTAAAACAAACAACTACGAGTACAACGTTTTTACAGTGTGGAATATTTACAACCCAGTCCCTCAAAGTGACAGATAATGTTATTTGTAGTGCATCTTCTGGTCTCCACATGTGTTTGTAAGTTCTTCTACTCTGGTAGTTTTGTCATAAATTAAATACTAAGACCCAGAAAGCCTGCATGTCCCCCTCCTAGAGTTGATCTCTCTACTACTGTTGGTGCTTTTCTGTCCCGCCTACAGAACATTTTGTTCTGCTGCCTTCTGGCTTTGTGCCTCGATGATACATCTTGCGTATTCGTTTTTTTGAAAAAGAATATCCAGATAAAACCAAAGAGCCACTGTTACTATGTCTACAGCAATTATGTTCAGACTCTTCTACAATGGGAGCTTTACAAGCGAATGCACAGATGGTTTTTATTTTCGTTAATGTCAGAGAGACTTTGGCTCTCTCGCTTCATCGATGTTAAACTTCAGACATGATCATTCACTGGGGCCGGTCCGTTGACGTAATGGACCCATCAGAGACCATGTTAGACAACACTTTGTGTATTGCTATGGAGATGGTACTGTGTGAAAGGTGTTATTGTACAGAGGCATTTCACTTTGGCATTGACATATGATGGGACAAACCCATAGGTGTGACGTCTCACTCGCACAAAAGACTTTCAGCAGAGGAACCTGTTTTGGACATCTATCATTGCCAATATTCACATGAGGATTGCGATCATGGTTTGATTACTGCTAATGAATTTGAGTATGATGAGATCAGTTGCAACAGTAGCTTTTGTTGCTTTCTGGAAAGCCTTCTAGCTAGACATCCAGCTAAAATAGGTTGGTGTGCCTCGTTCTTTCCAGCATATATTGAACAGTTTCTATATAAATGTATAGATGCATAAATGTATATGAACAACTCTTCAGATGTTGGTGCTTGCTAACCCTAATACTAATACTTTGTCTTGTAACTCGCCCACATATTTGTGCTGCAGACATTAATGATACTGTGAATTCAAGGTACAGCGCTTGCATGGTTTAAGTCTTTTCTTCTAAATAGAACTTTTTCGGTAAATATTGGTCGAGAAAGTTCACAACCTGCTTCTCTGCTTAGTGGGGTTCCACAGGGGTCCATTCTTGGCCCAATCTTGTTTTCCTTGTATTTGCTACCCCTTGGGTCAATTTTCAGCAAGCATGGAATACCCTTTCACTTTTATGCAGATGATATGCAAATTTATCTCCCTCTGAAAAAAAACAGCAAGAACCAAATAGAGTTGTTGCGAAATTGTATACATGACATTAAGTCATGGTTATCTCTAAATTTTTTAAAACTAAATGAAGAGAAAACTGAAGTTGTGTGGTTTGGAGTTCCAAATAATCTGGATGATCTGGGTGATTTAGCCCCTTTTTGTAAGCCATTAGTCCGAAATTTAGGTGTTCTTTTCGACAGTTATCTCAGGTTTGAGAGACAGATTTATTCTGTCTTGTTTCTATCATTTGAAATTAATAGCGAAAGTGAAACCTTTTCTGTCCACTCGTGATCTTGAAAAGCTCATTCATGCATTTATATTTACAAGACTAGATTATTGCAATGCGTTATATGTCGGCATAAATAAAACACTGATTAATCGCTTACAATTAGTTCAAAACGCCGCTGCGAGACTTTTGACGGGTACTCGTAAGCGAGACCACATTACCCCAGTTTTGAGCTCTTTAAATTGGTTACCAATTGACTATAGAATAAATTTTTAAATTTTAATTTTTGTTCATAAATCACTGCATGGTATGGCTCCATTGTACCTGGTAAATCTTATCAAGAAATACGAACCAAAACGGTCCTTGAGGTCAGCTGACCAGCTGGTTTTAACGACTCCAAGAACAAAGCGGAGAAGTGGAGATCGAGCTTTTGTAGCGATAGCTCCAAAACTCTGGAATGATCTACCCCTTTCTATCAGATTGGAACCTACATTTACTGTTTTTAAATATAAGCTAAAAAAAATACCTCCTAGCTCTAGCATTCAATGGGGTATAGTAGTTGCATTTGTAGGTTTATCAAACTGAGGGGTTTATTTTATCTCATTGTTATTTTATGTGGTGCTAATGATGTATGTTGTTGTGACTGTTTATGTGTTTGTACAGCACTTTGGTCAATGACAAAGTTGTGTAAAAGTGCTTAATAAATAAAAAGACAAAGACATAGCTAATGATACTGTACCTCATGCAGCTTTTAGAGGAGTGACCTTTATCATTTTGATAAATTATAAATTATAAAACTATACCATTTAGTCTAAATTAATAAAAAAATAAAACACACAACACTAAAGTAAATCGCTCTTAAAAAAAAAAAAATAGTTTCAAATTAAAAAAAGTAAGTGTTCGTGCTGCCTTACATTTTTAAGTTTAGTCAACTTGAATGTGAAGTACTAAGTGACAAATTGGATATTTGAGTTGACTAAACTTAAAATTTTAAGGCAGCATGAACACTTACTTTTTAAAGTTGAAACTAATTTTTTACAGCACGACTGATTACATTTAAGAATGGCGTTAAATTCTGAGTGTTTTTAAAAATGAACAAGGCAAGTTCTGGAAATTTTTGCACAGAGCGAACACCACTCACTGCCTTTTAAAAAAAAAATTAAGATAAATATATAACATAGAAAATCTCCCTCTGCATTACCATCTGACTAATATCTTTGTCATTTCCCAGGTTCTCATCCTCATCTTCATCCTCATCATGTCCCATCAGCCTCAGCCTACCCTTCTGATCCCAGAATGCCTCATCCCAACCTACCTCACGTTCAGCAGTTTATGCCCTCGTACATGAACAACCCCACCCACTTCCCGTTCCCGTACCCGCCTCACCCAGGCTCCCCCAAACCTGGCCATACTCCTCTGTCCCGAATGCACAGCAGTCCGTCATACTCCCTCTCGTCCCCTGCATCCGGCCCGGGCTCCCCCAGTCCACTCAGCTCAGACGTCTCAAGTCCCGTGTCCGACGTCAACCTGATGTCTCCGGCTCACGCACAGGCCATGTGGCCTCCACACAGTCAGCCTCTGTTTTCCCTGGCTAATGTGCTGTCTATGGCAATGAGCATGGCACATTCCTTCATGCCCGCACCGAACATGGTACAGGCCATGCCGGGTTTCCAGCCTGGTTATCCCACGATGTATGCGCCCCAGTATCCTCAATCTCCAGGGATGGCCGAGTATTACCAGAACATGGAATCTCAGTTTCGAGACGGTTTGATGTCGCCACCTTCCCAAACGATTCCAACGTCTACTTCACCCAGTGGCGTTTCCATGTCCGCCCAGCAGACAGCGTCTCAAGAGGGAATGCTGTATGCACAGGACTCCTCTAAGGAATATCCTCACGGATACAGACCCGCTTTCCCCAGGCACTTACTAGAGCAGCGGAGCAGCCCCGGGTCTTCGTCTGGACTGTCGTCTTCCCCACGAGCGAGCCCAGATAGCAGAGTAAGCCATTAACCTCTTCACCAGTTAACCAATTAAAGAGGTCTAGTCTGTACAATTAGTTTAAATAATAGCGAAGGTATTGATTCAAATAAGATATATATATATATAAACATAACATGCACCAACCATCTCATACTTTTAATGAGAATTTATATAAACTGGCTCCCAGTGGTTTTTAGAAGAACTTAAGACATGTATACAAATAAATAATAATAATAATTATTATATTTTTCTCAAGATTTTAATTAATAAGAATGATAAACATTATAAATATTATAATTATTATATATTATAAATATAAATGATAAATTTCATTATTATTTCATAGCCATATTGATATATAATCACACATTTTTTGGCCAAATTGTGCAGTCCTACAAACAAGCACAGCAAAATTGAGCTTTTTTTTATCACCTTTTAATTTTATCAGGAAAAAATATTTTTTCTCTATTGCAGTTGTATCAAAAAAAAAAAAAAAAATGTTCCTTTCCCAAAAACATTCTGGTCAATCAGTGGTCCCAAAATAACTTTCAGTAAATTAATCTTACATATTGGCGACATCTTGTAAAAGTATTATAAATAATAAAATAAATAATAATAAAATCTTATAATAAATAATAAAGATTTTTAGATTGAATAAAAACATAATTTAGTGCATTTATTTACAATACAATTTATTTAATTATATAAAAAGTAAAATAATCACTTCATAAAATATTTCTTAATTTCAATTATTATTCGATTAATTAATACAACTATAATTGTATTAAATAGATATAATCATATACAGTGCTATGCATAAGTTTAGACACCCATGCTAAAGTTGACTGAAAAGAGGAATAAAAAATCATCTTTTGGAAATTGAACTTAATGCCTTAATTAAAAAAATTAGGAAAAATCCAACCTTTAAGGACACCAATTTTCTTTGTGAATGAATAATGTATCGTAAATAAATAAATGTTCTTCCTTAAAATACAGGGTGCATAAGTCTGGACACCCCTATGTTAAATTCCCATAGAGGCAGGCAGATTTTTATTTTTAAAGGCCAGTTACTTCATGGATCCAGGATACTATGCATCCTGATAAAGTTCCCTTGGCCTCTGGAATTAAAATAGCCCCACATCATCACATACCCGTCACCATACCTAGAGATTGGCATGGAGTACTTTCCATAAGATCATCTCTCAATGCAAATCAAACCAGCTATTAGGCTAACTGAAATAAAACCATGCCAATCTCTAGGTATGGTGAAGGCTATGTGATGATGTGGGGCTATTTTAATTCCAAAGGCATTTAAAAATAAAAATCTGCCTGCCTCTATGGGAATTTAACATAGGGGTGTCCAAACTTATGCACCCTGTATTTTAAGGAAGAACATTTATTTATTTACGATACATTATTCATTCACAAAGAAAATTGGTGTCCTTAAAGGAGAACTCCAGTCAATTTTAACATTGAGCTCATTTTTTTGTACATTTGGAGTGCTGTCAATACAGAGAACAACGACAAAAATCGGTGTTGCCTACACCGAGTTATTCTATTTTTAAAATTTGCACCCTGTTGACTTCAATGGGGCAAGTAGTAAGCCTGCTTTTTAGCCTCTTAACATCCTTTAAGTGTCATTACAAGTGCACAGAAAATGTGAGTGATTCCTTCCGAGTGAACACGGGTGAATCTGACTGCAGTAGATGTTAGAGATATTAATAAAAATGAAGTTAATTCAGCCAGCGCACATACCTCTGTTTACATCCTGTTTTCGGTGGAAGCCCATAGTAATCGATTGTCGAGTTCACGCGCATAGGTTTAGTGCCTATGATCACGCGCGTGAACTCGACAATTGATTACTATGGCCTTCCACCGAAAACAGGATGTAAACACAGGTATTTGCGCTGGCTGAATTAACTTCATTTTTATTAATATCTCTAACATCTACTGCAGTCAGATTCACCCGTGTTCACTCGGAAGGAATCACTCACATTTTCTGTGCACTTGTAATGACACATCAAGGATGTTAAGAGGCTAAAAAGCAGGCTTACTACTTGCCCCATTGAAGTCAACAGGGTGCAAATTTTAAAAATAGAATAACTCGGTGTAGGCAACACCGATTTTTGTCGTTGTTCTCTGTATTGACAGCACTCCAAATGTACAAAAAAATGAGCTCAATGTTAAAATTGACCGGAGTTCTCCTTTAAAGGTTGGATTTTTCCTAATTTTTTTAATTAAGGCATTAAGTTCAATTTCCAAAAGATGATTTTTTTATTCCTCTTTTTAGTCAACTTTAGCATGGGTGTCTAAACTTATGCATAGCACTGTATATATGTGTGTATATATGATAAATATGGGTGGAACCAAAGAGGGGTCCTGATCTGGATCATGGTACGCAAACTGGTGACCTCTGCTCTTTATATGACAGTTGTGCGTTTCTGTGTTACGTTTCTGTGTTATGACTGTGTTTGTTTCCATAGTGTTTTTTCTGAGCACGTTTTATATCACTGAATGTCAATAGCTAACATTGCTAATGTACCTTTAAATGTGTTCATCCTCGGTTATGAAACCCAGATGTGGAATTATTCCTGAATGAAACAGTCTTTCTCTCCAAGGTGTCGTCATCCAGTCCCAGATCATTGTCTCCTCTGGTCTCAGGAGAGAGTACCAGAACTTCACAGGGCCAAGACATCTCTTCACCATCTGGTAAGATACTGACCCCTAAACACAAACACACGTAACACACCACCTGCTACACATAGGGCTTTCTGCTTACAGAATGTGGTTTTATAATGTTGCATGGTTATATGGTCTTGCACTCGCAGAGGGTTTGTGGACACCTATTAAATAAGCCTGCGGAGTTCTTGTGCAACCAAAGTGTTTTTTTGTTTCTTGGTCCACAGCTTTTATGTGTTCCTAAACCCGGAGCTATTTTGGCTGTGTTCGGGATGGGATATAAACATAATACTTACTGAGTATTACAGGATACAGTTCTGTCATGTATTTAAAAAAGGAAAATGTGAAACAACGCTAGACATTTAGCTGCATTAGGATTATGCTGCATTGTGTCACATGAAGTAAATATTATTGTGCATTTTAATCCAAATTTATATAAAATATTTTAGCTCTTGGCAGACAATGACAAACTAATGAGTCACAAATTGTTTAACATTTAATTGTTTTTGGCTGATATTCTGGTTCACTTGTTTGTACTGTATGTAGACGATACTGTTCATAGTTTGATGGCCTACTACATTTGACAGATTGAGCAGTGTATAGCCAAACCACACTGCAGAATAATGTATCCCACAATTCAATGCTCTCGGCTGGGTCTTTTTATTTCCTCTGTGACAAAATATTACAGCTGTAATCTATTTCTCTGACTCATTATTGGACATTTTTACACAAAATTTAAATTAACCTTCAGGCGTCACACCTGTGATCCTCGGCGGTCAAAACCAAAGACAATAAGTGTTTATTCTTTAGTATTTTGTATTTTGAGGGGATTTCATGACACTAGACAATATTCACCTCTAAATTATGCTAATAATTTAATAATTCAAATATTGTAAAACAAGAAAAACCTAATTATTTTCAATCAATACAGTTAAAATTAAAATAAAATAATGAAATCTTAATTCTATATTAAATGTGTTAAATGTGTTCATATAGCAAGTGCTACTAAAGTCACCAAATTTCATAACATTCCGTGAAGTAAAACAATAAAAAAATGAAAAATGTAAGATCTTTCAGTCTAAAATGCCCAAATTACAGCAGAGGATTAAATTAACACATTATTTTCATGATGAAAACTGGACGTCACTCGAATGTAATGTGATTATGAGGTCAGGTGACATATATCATGCGTGAGAGGATTTACAGGTATGTTTGCAGTCTTTTACAACTCTTTCCACCTTTTCTATTTCTCCATCTTTCTCACAGAGCCGAAGTGTACTGTGACCGTGGGCCGTTTTCAAGTGTCCCCCAGTAAAGAGATTCCTGCTCCCGCCAGACACACAGAAAGTCAAACTCCACCCAGTGAACCTGTCGTCCCTCGGGATGATGTCATCAGGTCTCTGGGTCAGCCTGCGTGCTCTTTTTTACCTCAAAATCCAGCGAAAACCTGTGAGGCTCGGCGTGATTTGAGTCCTGCTGGCGCGCCCGAGACGGGGAGAAACCGAAAAGAGGCCCGAGAGGGACAGATTGATGAGCGAGAGCAGGAGAATGATGATTATGGTCGTGATGAGACGATGAAGCACAGGAGGAAGAAGGGACGCAGGGCGGATTGTGGCCCGGGTCTGATGGGAACGTCGGTGGACAGTGGTTTTTCTGTGGCTCTGGACACAGAGGGGAGAGTGTGGGATGGAAACACGACCAGTCCTCCGTATGCCACACCTTTCCACAACCTGTGGATGAGCTACACGCGAAGCTCCTCCTACCTGAGCAGCGACGAATCAGAGAGCGAGGATGAAGAGATGTGGGAGGAGCTACAGGAGCTGAGGGAGAAGTAAGGCACTTTCAAACTTCTGTGTTTTGTTGTATTTCTCTTAGAGCTGTGCGATTCATCGAATTTTAGTTTCGATTTTGTCTTCCAAGGATTATTAAAACACCATAATCGAGATTATTGTGCCGCATTCGGTTCCTTTCCTTTAAAGCAGTGTGCTTTCGCCCCTCCATAAAAGCCCAAATCTGTCAGATAATATAATGTTACTTACTGCCGTAATATGCAGTTGGGACGTGCTTGATATTAAAAAGAGTTCAAAGTGCTCATATTAATCAAACAGCATGAGAAAACACTCACTGCTCTTGACTGAATAACTTTAGAATAAATATTTAATGCATTTAGTAGAGAGAGACTATGGAGTTTTTATTATTTACATTATTACATTTGTGATTTATTACATTTGTTTAAAGTAGGCTGACCTCTATACTTTTAGAAAGCGTTGTTCAGTTCATTTAATTAAATGTAATCTTTTTTTCTATTGTATTTGTCTTATTTTTTTTATATTTTTTTCTTGTATTACTGAATGTTGACCTTTTTTAATAATTGTTTGAGGACTTTTTTACATACATTAGTTAGTATTAGTTTCTGCTTGTGAAATTTCACTGGTATCTAAAATGTTGATATCAAAGGCAAAGCAACCTTATTTCCAGCAAAGTATACATTATATATATATATATATATATATATATATATATATATATATATATATATATATATATATATATATATATATATAAATAAAAAATATATATATATATTATACTTGGTAACATTTTATTTAAAGCTTTTATGTATTATGCATTATAAAGGTATTCATAATGTACATTGTTATTGTTAATACATTCTATTTTTTCATAAATAATTGTAACCAAAGTTTAAATGCATTATAATATCTGCAGATTTCTTGTTACATCTAAAATTGGTTGTTTGTTTCTAAAGGTGTAACATGAGTATTATAATGTATTATAACTGTGTTTACAATTATTCATGAGATTGTACAATGCACTAAAAGGTGCATTACAAGGCATAATTAATGCATTAAAAATACTTTTATAATGCATTACATATAAAGGCTTTAAATAAAGTGTTTCCGTATGCTTTGCAGGAAATAATTCACTATCATGAAAAAAATTACTATAGGATTATAAAAGTCATAACACCCACTCCTAATCGTGTAAAATAATCATGGTTACAGCACTGACCGAAATAATCGTGATTATGATGTTTGCCTCAGTCATGCAGACAGCCCTAATTCCTGTGAATCCTCCTGTCTCTCTCTCTCTCTCTCTCTCTCTCTCTCTCAGGCATCTGTGTGAGGTTCAGTCTCTACAGGCTCTGCAGAAGCGAGAGATTGAGGAACTATACTGTAAGATGGGGAAGATTCCTCCTCCCTGTATAGTGTCTCCAGCAGTCATGCTCTCCAGCCGCCAGCGTCGCATGTCTAAAGGAGGAAACTTCCCATCGTCTCGCAGAAACAGCCTCCAGAGACTCGACATTCTGCCTTTAGCAGGTTCTCAGACTCTTTTCCAAAAATGAACACAAAAATGTCGCTGTTTACCACCTACACAGGCAGCTGCCTTTTAAAGGGGTGCTATAATGCCCTTTTCACAAGATGTAAAATAAGTCTCTGATGTCCCCAGAGTGTGTGTGTGAAGGTTTAGCTCAAAATAACCCATGCTATATTTTTATATAGCATGTTAAATTTGTCACTTTTTGAGGGTGAGCAAAAACGCCTTATTTTGTGTGTGTCCCTTTAAATGCAAATGACCTGCTGCCAAGATAGGGTATTTGCATATCCCTGCAAAGAAAGGGTCCTGCCTTAGAAAGAAAGTGTCTTAGTACCTTTTGGAGCATCTTTTATGTCTATGCTGTCTTAAGAGACAGCGCACTAGCTTTTAGTAGAGAGTCGTATTAGTGGTTTTAGGTGGGGCTGAATAAGCAATTGTTTAATTAAATGAAAACTGTAAATGAGCAAATGAAATGTTTAACATCTTGCTGTGTTATGATTGGCCCACAGGGATCATGAGGAAGAACTCGCTGAGCGGCAACAGTAGCAGCAGTTCCCAGGAAGATTCCCGGCCGGCTAAAGGAGTGACTTTCGCTGCTGATTTCACTAGAATGGTATGATGCATTACCATTCTAGCGCAGGGATTAACGAGTGTGATTTCATTACCATCACCTTTAATGCAATAAACATTCCTGCAGTGCTGATTTACACAGTGTTGACTATGTAGACAAACATAAAAGAAAAAATGTAATTTCAATTTAAAATTAAATAAAATATAATTTTTTTCATATAAAATTTTAATTTATTTACCTTCGCAAATAGTGCTGACATTTGTGAATATTTTAATAGTAATGTATATAATTCCTAGATTTGTGTATTTGTTAAAGAGGAGCCATCATTTCAACCTGATCTAGATTCAAGATTGTAGGAAATGATTAAGACGTTTTTCTTATTGTATTTCACTAAATTATTATAATTTATATGCACCGATATAACAATGCAATATTTACCGACATGCATATTTACTAAAACATGAAATATGCTACAAGGAGTGAATTAAATAAATGATTAAAAACAGGCAGTTTGAACGGTTTCACAGAAATGGATCAAACTTACCAATTTTAACAGCGTTTCTCCTATCGATGTAGAAACATATCTGTCTTAAAGCTACAATATGTCATTTTTTTCGCCACTAGGGGTCGCTAACCTCTTACAATAACAAAGGCGTAGGTTGATGACTCATAAGTGGAATTATGGATCTTGTCATCAAGCTGATGGATCTAATAATGTTTATGGATGAGTAGGGTTGGGTACCGAAACTCGGTTCCAATAGGGAACCGGTTCCGACGTAAACGGTAGTAACCAGACCGAATAAGAACGAAACTTTCGGTGCCTGATTTCGGTGCCTGACGTTTTTTACCGCCCCCTATAAAACATCTCGCGGCACGAATGATCCAATAATAAAACATCTCCAGTTAACCAGCAGAGCGAGCATTAATTTAGTTTGTTTGTTAAATAAGAGGCGATCTAGCGCTGAAATGCGTTTTTTAAATCAAGTGATCAAAGTGCTCGTTGCCGCTACGATCAGTGTCGTGGATACAGTGTTTTCTCTTGGCTCGCGCACACACTTGGCTTCACTCGGACGCGCGCTTCAATACGTTGCGGAGATCGATCTATTTATGAGGCGCCGTCTATATGATTATGCTCGTGTCTCAGATGAGTATGTGCGCGGAGAGTTTGTGTGTGTGTGTGTGTGTGTGTGTGTGTGCTCGCGTCTCAGATGAGTATGTGCACGGAGAGTTCCGCGCTCTCGTGTGTAGAGTTTGCGTGTGTGTGCGTGAGCGACTTTAGAAGTTGTGCATTTCATTAGTTTGAGCATTCAGCAGTATACATGTATGTGTGACTACCTAGTACATGTGTATGCAAGGGTTTCATATGTGCGTGAATGAAGTTTGATTTAAGCCCTAGACGGCGCCTCATATCTATTCGTTCTGGTGAAATCTCAAAATATAATGGACACAAAGTGTCCCTGCTTGATATACAACCACTGATGAGCATAATCGGTTTAAAAAAAATAATAATAAATAAAAAACTACGAATGTGGATTAGAACCCAAAACCTCTGACACGCTTGCAAGTTCAGCTGCCAGTGTTCCTCTTAGGGTAAGTCTAGCATTTTAATGCCAACTGCAAATCTTGAATATCAAGTATGAAGTATATCAATATCAAGTATATTTATATGAGGCTATACTGTGTGTTAAATATTTCTGCTCAGTGTCAGATATTTCTCTGTTTTGTAAAAGTCATAATATGAGAAGACAAAATTTTGATCTTAACTCAAGTGTTTTGTGCTACATCAGTAGCCTTTTAAAGGGCACAATTTTTCATTTAATCAGAAATCAGAAAATCTTTTTCAGAAAATCACACACACACACAGGTATTATTTTTTTTTGATAAAGTGTGTGCGGTTTAGTTTTCTTAAGTACCGTTTCAAGAACCGTTTAAGCACCGGAACCGTTTGAAAAATACCGAGTAGGTACTGGTATCGGATAAAACCTAACCAATACCCAACCCTATGGATGAGTGAATACATTGATGTTTTTAACATGACTGTGGTATGAAGCAGGGTGCGATTGCTAATGAGAGACAGATATCAGCGCCACACGCGAGTCCCGCGGATATAAAGGAATAAGGACAATTCATTCTACCGAACTACACGCAAGTGCTGAATTTCTACTTACACAGGTCATTATTTGACTAATTAAACTTGTGAGGTAACGCAGCGCTGTTTCACTTGGTCTAACGTTACACTATCACACTAAACTGCATCTCTGTCAAGTCGAAGTTTGTCACGGACGTGAAGCTCTCGGAAACGCCACGCCGATATTGATCCTCGTTTTAGTTCTCCTTTTGTCCCAAAGTCTGCTTGCTAGGTCCACAATGTTTGAACGAAACAACAACAGCGTGAGCGTGCCGCTAGACTCACCAGACTTGTCCACGTCTGTCGCCATGGTTACTATGGCAGCACGAGCGGAAACCAGGGATAACGCGGATATTACGTCACTGACAGGCGACAAGTGAACATGGACGAGCCATTATTTAAAATGGGAATTTCTCTGAAATTAGAAATCTTTGGTAACTTTAGGGATATTGTAAGTACACAACTGCAGGAAATATATCACACTGTGCAAGTGATTTTTGGATATTTTATTACAAAAATCGTACATATTGTACCTTTAACGCTTTAATTAGTTACGAGACAAGGACGATCAAACTCAATTTCAACAGCAAACTCATATATTGTGGATATTCAATACAACGCCAATGATTAATTAGTAGCACATGATCTTACGATGCTTGAAGCTGAACCCAACAAACACTGATAGTATATTCTTTTCATGCATTCAAATGTGAATAACGTTTCTCTTTTCTGTTTCCCCACCAGTAAGAATCCTGCGGACACATTGGCGGGACTATATCCGACTACCTCATTCATCTGTGACTGACATGAGGGATGTTTCTGTTTCTGTGAAGAGCCGATGGTTTGGCGGGACTCTCTGAAGGCTCAGCACTGATGATGATTCCTAACTCTCTCTTTTGCACTTTTCTAAAAACCTGCTGAACGGGCAAACATCTGAATCAACAGATGCCCTGCTGTCTCTGTTCTGCTGCTTGTGTTCGCGCTGTAGAAACACCAGATCATCACGCAAGAATCGCAGCAGTCTCCATGAACTCAGTAGATCCGGTCCAGAGAGATTTCTGCTATCACCTCATAGGGTCTGCTTTATGATAATAGTTGAAATGTGAATAAAAATAAAGAAAAACAGATTGAGGGTGGGGGGACTAAATATATATTTTTGCATCGATTGTTCCAGCTTTGAGATTCTCATCTATCGGGATGCAGAACGTCTTTACCTTGAAGTTTATGTACATTTACTTACTATATTTTACTTTTACCAGTCTGAGTTTGACTGACTTAATAATTGCACCAAAAATCAAAGCAAGTGTCAGCCATAAAGTGTAAATGATATGCACACTGCACTTTGGCCTAAGTTGCAGTCCCATCTAGGATTGTACAATAGAGTCATTAATAAATGATTGATTTTTTATGTTTACAAAGAGCAGTCAATAAAAGTGCATTCATTATGTTCATTGTAATATTAACACAGTGTGTTCAGATTTTTCACATTGAGCCCAACGTTTCAACATTTATGCTTTCTGTAGTCTTAGTGTTTAAACATTATGTACAATATTTGGTGATTTTTTTTTTGTCTAATTAACTTATGAGACACATCTACTTGCATGATGTAAAGAGGAATTCTGAATATAAACATTCAGAAATAGCTAATTTTATGTAGCTTCATACTTTCGGGTGGAATTCTATCATTATCTATTGCACTTTTTCAGTTCCAAACACATGCCAACAAGATCTTTAATATGACAACCCAAGATTACCAATTCATGGCTCATTAAAAACTGTGAAAAATCATGAATGCCTTTATATGTGCATCCACATCAGCAAATCAGTTACAGACACAAACACAGACAATGTGTTTTAGATTGAGATAAATGTGACTTCATGCTCCGTTATATCGATCGCTTCAATGTGCAATGCAACACTGCCATGCTGTGCCTTCCCTATCTTATGATGATTATGTATTATTCTAAATCATATTTGTACATTTAAAGTCAATAAATAGCTATAAAAAAAGATGAAGGTTGGTCGAGTATTCATTTTAAACACTGCAGGATGATTTAGGACACATTGTGTTTATTTAAAAAAAAAAAAGGCAAACATAAACAAAAGGTGGCTATTATCTAAATTAATCTCACTGTGATTATGAATGCATTTACACGCAAAGCAAGATGACCAGTAGAATTACTGAAGTATTTATAGTATGAGGAATATTATGACATTCAGTTCCACGAACACGAAGAGAAATGATGAACAACTGTCTTGGCAAACGAAGGATTCCTCGTTGAGTCTGACGTCCAACAGGATACAGTGATTTGATTGGATGTGGCGCCCTCTACCGGCGCGCGCGCTCGCTCGCGCTCATGTGTGTTCATGTGTGTCAGTGAGACAGTTCCTGAAGATTCACTTCACTCAGTTCGCTCCGGTCTTCGGAGCTCGTGCTTTTGCTTCTGCATCTATTTCATCCATGATTTTTTCTTGGGATACTGAGTAGAAGGTGTAGCCATCTGAGGACGGCTGGTGAAGGGAAACAGCACACACAGATCTGGAGAATTCATACTGGAATTACGTAACAATTTGTTATTCATATTTATATAGTTCTGTCAAATCGATTAATCGTGATTAATCACACCTAGCATAAAAGTTTTTGTTTACATAATATATGTGTGTGTGTGTGTATATACATAGCCTATATATTAAATTATATTTATATATTATGTGTGTGTGTCTACAGTTTATCAGTCAAAAGTTTGGAAACATTACAATTTTGTATGTCTCTTCTGCTCATCAAGTCTGCATTTACTTGATCAAAAACACAGAAAAACTGTAATACTGTGATATATTATTACAATTTAAAAGAATGGTTTTCTATTTTGATATACTTTATGAATTTCAGCATCATTTTTTCCAGTCTTCAGTGTCACATGACTCTTCAGAGATCATTCTAATATGATTTGATACTCAGATATTCTCAATGTTGGAAACAGTTGTTCTGCTTAATATTTTTTGGAACCTGTGATCTGATCAGGGGCGCCGCCAGCAATTTTGGGCCCTATAAAAAAAAGATTATGATGTTGGGCCCCTACCGCACCCATTCCATTAATAACATCGATCTCTGGGGCCCCCAAAAGTGTGCATGGGCCCTTAGAATCGTTCACAGCGGCGTCCCTGCCTGTGATACTTTTTTAGGATTCATTGATGAATAAAAAGTTAAAAAGAACAGCATTTATACAAAATAGAAATCTTTTCTAACATTATAAATATTTACTATCACTTTTTATTCATTTAAAACATCATTGCTGAATAAAAGTATTCATTTCTTTCAACAACAAAAAAAGAGAAAAAAATACTGACCCCAAACTTTTGAACGGTATAGTGTTTATTCTTACAAAAGATTTCAATTTTAAATAAACGCTGTTCTTTTCTAGTTTTTTTTTTTATTCATCAAAGAATCCTGAAAAAAGTTTCACATGTTATAATAAAAAATATTAAGCAACATCAACTGTTTCCAACATTGATAATAAATCATCATATCAGAAAGATTTCTGAAGGATCATGTGACACTGAAGACTGGAGTAATGATGCTGAAAATTCAGCTTTGATGACAGGAATAAATTATATTCGAAAGTATATTCAAATAGAAAAACCATTATTTTAAATTGTAGTAATATTTCACAGTATTACTGTTTTTACTGTATTTTTGATTAAATAGATGCAGCCTTGATGAGCGAAAGAGAAGAGACTTACATGTACACACACACACACACACACACATCTGTGTGTGTATATAAATGTGTGTATACAGTATATACACACACACAAGTTGATTGAGACACTTTTCCCCAGTCATCCCAATGGCAAAAAGTGTCCCAATCAACCTGAACTCACTCTATATTACGTAAACAACTCAGTGTTTCCCCTACAATGTATTAAGCAGCGCCGCTCAAATAACGTGAAATTTCTCAGTAGTATGCATGGTAAAATTACCTGCTCTGATCACATACTCTGGTAATAATAGCTTTGTATGACTATAGCCTACTTTATTTTGACAATTAGTCAAAAAATAAATCTGTTAAATCTGAGTATGTTGCATAGAACTGAATGAAGAATAATATATTGATGTTTTATATTTTAATATAGGGCTATTTTCTATCCAATTTGTGAGGACATTTTTCTTTTTTCCCCATTTTTTGTGTGTTTGATTTAATTAGTGATTCTACATTTAAATATTGATGATTACAAGTTTGGAGGAAATGCAATTAATTGCGATTAATCACAGCAAATTGTGCGATTAATTCGTTTTTTTTTTTATCGATTCCCAGCCATAATATATAAATATAATTTTATTTATTTATTATTATTTTTTTATACATAGTGCCCCTTTCTTACATTTGAGCCTCAAAATGTATGTCTCAAAATGTCAATTTCTATCCACAAAACTTGCCAGAAGTCATGGTTTAAGGGGTTATTAAAAAAAAAAAATCTTCCGGGGGTGCATGCCCCCGGACCCCCCGCGAGCGGCTTGGTAACAACCTCCGGCATGTAACAGCACCGCTGCTGGAAAAATTATAGGGGAAACACTGCAACTATCATGCAATTATGCAAAACTTGGTTAGCCTACACTTTATTTTAAGGTGTCATTGTTACAGTGTAATTATATATTTAAGCACTGAGTAATATTAATTAACTACATGTACTTACTATAGGGTTAGGGTTTGGTTGAGGGTTAGTTGCATGTAATTATGCATAATTTACTGTTATTACTACGGTAAGTACATGTAACATACCGGTATGTAACAAGGACACTGTAAAATAAAGCGTTACCCAAAACTTTCATGTTAGATGTGATTAATCGATTTGAAAGCACTAATTTATATTTTAGTTTTATACTTTATACAGGCCCTTCAAACAATATACGATCTACAAATCAGCCACGATGCAGAAAAAAAGTATTTTAATTTTATTAAATTATATGATTGAATCAGATTAACAAAATGCTTTTACTTTCCTTTGCTCTAGGTTTAACTTAAAAACTGCATTAATCGAAAAATAGTATAAAATAACTTTTCTATTATTTTAAACAGAAATACGAGTTACATGATTTAGAGATAGCCTTAATATGGTTTAGTACCATAAAATCGACACAAAATACAAACTAATAAATAGTATAATAGAAAACAAGTACACTAAATAATCAAAAAAAATTATGATCCATAAGTTATGTTTTTTCATTGCTTTAATAAATTAAGCAATTTATAACTTTTTTATAAGTTAAACAAGATTAAACTCATTAAGCCAATTTAATTGTAATTTAAGTTGAAACGACAGCATCCAAGGTGACTATACTAAAAAAAATGAATGCAGCAACTTTTTCTCTTTTTTTTACAGTGATATTAATTTAAGTTTAAGAGTTGCACGAAAGGCGTTCGGTCAGTTTTGACTGGCTGAAAGAGCACAGGGTATCTCGTAAGTTAATAACATCACCAGAAGATTAATAACGTTATTCAAGTGTCTGACTGATCATGTGACAAATATGATGAAGCATTGCTCATCATGACATAAGCACTTATGTCACATTGGTTGATCATGTAATAATGCACCCGCGTGTAGTAATCTAAGACCTAATATTACTCTCACTCATTATAGGCTACCAATATAATCAGCTAACGTTATCTCATCTGATCTGAGAGCTGTGCCGCACTGTATCAGCCTGTGACTGACATAACCTTGTGTAAGAGAGTAGTAAAGGATACAGATGCCGAGCACTACCGCGCCGATGGCGAGTCCTGTCGCAACGTTTCGCCCCCGGAGATTGCCGACTTTCTTCTTCCACTGCGCCAGCTCCACTTGTTGGATGAACTGCAACTGTTCCCTCGTCAGCTCGTCCTTTACAGGGTTTATTCTCTTTGCAAACTGGGCTTCAGGTTTGAGGTCCCCTTGACTACTCTTGTCTGCCATGTTTGAAGCGCTGTGTTGTGACGTAACGCGAGGTTACTTTACACGTCAATGTTGCGCCTCTTTTGCGCAGCTCGTCTTGCCATTTCCCCATAGACTGTAAAAAATAGCATTTCCCCCGCACACGGAAATGTTCTAGATTTCTAAAAGATGCCTGTCTGCACTATTGTAATCTTTTTCTTGAAAAAAATTATATTAATAATAAATAAATAAAAATCCCCCCGCGCACAAGTTCAGTTTTCGTAACAGTTTAGGCAGGCTATAATCATATTTTGTAGCCTATCCTGGTATAATTTAACATGTTCCGACTACTAATCAACATTTTTCGTTCTCTGGTTTTGATGTAAAAAAAAAAAAAACCTTTTCAAAATAACAAACAGACGGGGCTAGTAAAAGTAAAAAATAAAAATAAAAATAATTAAATAAGAAAATATTAAAGTAAAATATATATATATAATAAATAAATAAATAAATAAATAAATAACTTAATCTGTGGCATCTGAATAATAGTCGAGTGTTACCTTTACTTTATGAATAATATATCAAAAAAAAAAACTCTATAATAGAGTGCCACACTCGGGTTCCAGAAGTAAAATCTCCATTCATTTTCTCCACAGGGAAACTGATTTTTAACAATAACTTATAAACCTTTAAAGACAAAACTACGGTGAGCAGCGAGGTTGTTAATCGATAGTATTTGACCCACATTATTTCTGCTCAGTGCAGAGGTGTAAAGTCCAGGTTCAGAAAGTAAAAGTCCTCCTCAGTATTTTGTTCCAATCACCTGGTTTTGCTAATTAGCACCGTTTTTCAGCCAGGAGATAGAACTAATTAGTGAAATCAGCTGGCTGAGTTCATGGGTGGAATAAACATATGGCAGGCCTTTTACTTTCTGACCCTTCGTGTTGAAACTACATTACCCATGATGCTGTACAGAAAATTCCACAAACCAGAGTCAAAACAAGCTAAATGTGCCAAAAGAGCTCTTTAGTCACGCCCAGAGATATGGCTCTGGAATATACATATACATATTACTTACATTTTCTGTCATTTTTTATTCGATTATGCTGTACACAATGCTTCATGGGATTGTAGTTCATATACAACAACAACAACAACAACAACAACAACAACAACAACAACACATTACTCAAACTACAATTGTGGTGCATTAAAGATTACAAAGTGAAATTATTTTCCAGGACAAACTTATATGTAGTATGTGTATGCATGCAAATATTATTAATATATTGCTTATACGATCATCACAAGCTTTCTGTTAACAAACTCTATAATGTGTTTATCAAATAAAATGGCCTGATGTACATTTAAAAGTACCAATGCTTTAAATGGAGCAGAAACAACTACAACCAGTCACTGACATCTTGAGTTCTGTTTTTTTTTATATTTATTTATTTTTATTATTGAACAGTATCGATTTACAAACTCAAATAGGGAACAATAATATGCAGACAAAAATAACTCCATTCGTATATCTGTGCTTATACGCCCATGCTTACATAGGTTCATACGCACAGAACAAAAAACAACTGTATATTTAGTACAATAAACAAAAGCATAATTCAAACATTTAAGGGGTAAATTGCAAGGAAAAATAAATAAATAAATAAATCTAAGACAAAAAAAGACAAGATCTTAGAAAGAAAGAGACTCGTACATGTTTTTATACAGTTTACAAAGGGACTGATTATCTTTGGATAAGTATTTAATGGATGCTAGATAATTCTTACATTCATTTTTAAAACAACTTAAAGAGGGTTTACTGTTATTCCACTTGCTTTTATGAATATGATATTTACCCAACGTTTAACATCAATTACATACTTTTAGAGAGACCATCTACATATATCAAAACCTGAGATACATTTTGTGAAGGAATATCAGTACCAATACTTAGCCAGCTGTAGAGATCCTGCCAGAATTTCAGTGTGACCGGACAAGAAAAAAATAAACGTTCAATGGTTTCAGACTCTTTTGAGCAAAATCCTCATAATTCTACTTCAAAACGGAATCTTTTCCGTAAGATTTCAGGAGCAGGATAAACATTATTGATGATTCTAAACTGCATCTCCTTTATTTTAGTTACTGAACGTTTCATTTTCATTCATTTTAACTTTTGTTGGAGTATTGAAATCGTAAAATAATTTACTTTTAAATAAATTTCCAATTACTTTGTTATTGCACTTTTTATCCCAAATGTACACTTCTCCAATCTTCAACTCAGGCAATGTAACAGATACATTTGAATAAGTGTGTTTTGTATTATTTGTTTTAGTGGAAGAGGGATTGCTCTACAAACCCTATTAAATGTTCTAAAAGAACATTTTACCGCAATTTTTTCTATGAAAGAATTATATTGAATAAATTGACCAGCTTCATGTATCAAATCAGCAACAAATAAAACTTTTTTCTCCAACCACTCTTGTTTGAATAATTATTTCCTATTTAACATAATGGTCCTATTATTCTCATCTCTATATTAGTATCATTTTCCAGTATTGCAAAATCTGCTTGTGAAAATTTGAAAGCTTAATTGGCAATTTAGAATTCTCAAAATCACATTTCAGCAAAAACTCCAGTCCTCCGACTCTCTTGAATACACACTTTGGTATATGAAACCACATTGAATTAGGCTGTGCTAAATATGATTTTATCCAATTCAGCTTGAGTACTCCAATCATTGATTCAAATTCAGTGGCTTTCAGCCCTCCATTTTTATAGTCTTTAATCATCTGGGATTTTTATTTTTCCAAATAAAATTAAAAATGACAGAGTTAACCTTTTTTATCAATTGAGGAGAAACAAAAGATGGGTAAATTAGTTTAGATATGCCTTCTGCCCATAATAGATAGATCTTTCATAAGCCAGTGATTAAGAGATTTTTTCATACTATCTATTCTCTCTTACTAGTTTTCTTGTAGTTGAATCTTTAGATATTGTTAAACCAAGGTATTTTACTTCAGTTTTAACTGGAATGGAATCTATACTTTCCTCATCACACGAATACAAAGGTAACAATTCACATTTTTTAGGTTTAAGCACAGACCCGATGCTCTTGAAAAAAATGAAATAAAATTCAGGGCTTTCTCAATTATAGATTTGTCTTTTAAAAATATTACTGTATCATCAGCAAATTGACTGATTCGATACTCATAGCCACAAATTATTCCTTTTAATTGAGGATGGTTGACAATTAAGTAAGCTAGCATTTGAGTGCATAGTATAAACAGTTTTGGAGAAATTGGACAACCCTGTCTGATTCCACACAAAATTTCAATTCTAGGAGTCATTCCTGGATTGAGGGATATATAACTATAAATATCATTATATAACATTTTAATAACCTTGCAAAACCCTTCTCCAAAACCAAACTTTTTAAGAGTTGTAAATATAAATTCATGCTCCACGGTATCAAATGCTTTAAAAAATCTATAAATAAAATAAAGCTATCTGATTGTATCATTGAATTATAATCGATAATATCTAGAATTAATCTAATGTGATTTTGGATATATCTTCCCTTAATAAATGCTGATTGAAACTCCTCAACAAGTTTTCCTAGTACAAGTTTTAGACGATTAGCATAAACCTTAAGGCAAATAACTTATAATCGGTGCATAGTAGAGTTATTGGTCTCCAGTTATCTAATGACAACAATTTTTTCTTGGGTTTAGGCAGAAACCCAAGTTTTCATTGGGGATAAGCTCCCTTATTTCTGAATGCATTCCAAAAATGCATTATATAATAATTTCCTTAAATCCTTCCAGAAATGCTTTCAAAATTCTATTGTTAAACCGTCGATACCTGGTGATTTGCCATTTTTCATTTGTTTTAATGCCACATCTATTTCTGCTATAGTCAACTGATCATCAATTAAGTATTTATCATTCTCATATAGTTTTTGAATATTATCTGTAATATTTTGAAATAAAGAATCTTTATGATCTTCAATTATAATATCATTAATATCAAGCTTATTCATTTTTTTCTTTGTTTGTCTTTGTTTTTCAAGGCCGGAAAAATACGATGAACTTTTTTCTCCTTTTTCAATCCACCGGGCTCTTGAGCGGATATAAGCTCCATTTGCTTTTTCTGAATACAACTCATCTGACCGAGATTAACTCTTGAAGTTTTGCTGTGTTTTCAGGTGATACTTGTGAATTAACTGGCAATACATTTATTTCCCCAATCAATTCCTTTTGTTTTTGTTTTCTAATCATTGATAAGAATTTTCCTGTATCAACTGCTATTATTTTTACCTTAAATTTAAACAATTTATTCATGCAAGACATGTCAAGCTTTTCAATCTCCTCAATGAGAGTCATCACCTGTTGACAAAAGCTATCATTATTTAACAAATCATTATTGAATTTCCAAATATTAGGAGAGAACTGAGGTTTCTTAAAAATGGATAAAGACATTGTGACCATACAATGATCCGTAAGTGGGGAAGCTGAAATGAAACAGTCTGAAACATCCTTGCATAATTCACTAGTAATAAGCCAATAATCTAGTCTTGAGCATTGTCCGTTACCAGAGGGATTAAACCATGTATATTGAATGCTGTTCGGGTTAGTTATTCTCCAGTAATCAACCACATTTGTTGTTGTACACAGATTCAATATTTTATCATTATACACAGACTGTGTACTTCTTTGGGGTTTTCGGTCTAACCATGAATCAGGTGCTATATTAAAGTCTCCTCCCATTATCACATTTACTGATTTGTAAGTTATTTTCCATTCGTTAACCATATTAGCAAGTTTCTCCGTAAACTTATAACCGTAAACACATAATAATATATAACATATGTCATTTATTTCCACAGCTACCATTAACCAGTGCCCTTCTGTATCCTCTTTGTGAACAATTACTGAGCCTTCAAATCTATTAAATAATAACATCACTCTGTCACGTTTTGCTGATAAGAACCCAAGTGCAGACAGTACTTTCATAAAACACGGTTTATTTACAAACGGAAAACAAGGACCCACTATGGGGCAAACAAACATCAATAAACGGAACTAGAAACTTGACGATGACAAACAGGAACTCTGAAGATAACTAGACTTGACAATAAATATGAACTGGAACTCACAGACCGATTACAATGCTCACAGAACCAGATGATAACAAGACGAACAAGCCCTGAGAAACAAACACAGGGATCTTACATAGGACACATAATCACAAGAGTACAGGTGACACTGATGAACAAATACTAATGAGGGACCAAGGGGTGTGGTAAGGACAAATAATCACAAGTCACAGGTGACACTAATAAACATTAACTGACAAAGAAACAAGGTAAGGACACAACACATGCCCAAAACAACCGGCCATGTGCTTGCACACAAAACAAGAGACAAGTACATGACATAACCTCCTCCTTACGGAGCGGCTACCAGACGCTCCACATGGGACATAACAGACTGTAAACTAGACATAAACCAACAAAACATAACGACCATCAACAGTGGCAAACAAGAAAACATAACAGTAGGATCAGGATGACACAATAAAAATAACACATGAGGGAGGGGGAGTGGGGGAACAAAAGAGTTCGTAGGTGGAAGTCCAGAGTGGATAGGTGGAACAAAAGTCTTAGACTCACTGGACGTGGGCACGGTTTGAGGACACGGAAACCGGGAAATTCTGGGTGGAGACACATGAGGTACAGTCTTGGGAGGGACAGGTCGGGGTAAAACAGAAACAGGGGTAATCGGGGAAACAACAGGGGACAAAACAGATGTTGCTGCAGCTAGCAGAGGAGACGAAACAGAACCCAAAACTGGGGGCGTTGCAGCCCGCAACGGAACTGGGACGGGGGGTACAACAGACGACTCAGCATGGACAGTCCTAGACGGCTTAGCTGGGACAGGGCTGGACTTGGTCACTCTCCCATCTACCTCAGCAAGGACAGGACTGACAGCAGTGGCCTGGAGAATCGGCACGAAGCCGGAAAGGGACTGAGACGGCGGACCTGAAGTTCTCTTCCTTCTCCTCCTTGACCGTGGGGCAGGAGCGATTGCCGGCCCTATGATCGGTACCGAGATCCCCGCAGTGGCCGTTGCTAAAGCTGGAGGACCCTTCCCAGGCGTCGAAGTGGAGAGAACATGATTGCCAAGTGTTGCCATGGCTAAGACGCGACTCTCCGGGATCACTGGTAATACGGTAGATGGCAATGTCCTCGTGGGGTCCTGCTGCTCCTTTTGACACACATGGTCCACCACTTCACGGAACGGGCGTCGGATCAGCCCCTCCCGTTCAGTCAGCGGAGGAGGCACATTGAGCCCTGCGATGAAGTAGGAGTTTAGGAGGATCTCCGGCGTGAAATTGCTCCTCTCTTCTAGGTCCTGGGCATATCTCTCCAGGGACTTCTCTCCCTGGGGAGGAAACGGAATCTTGCCCCTCCTCATATCCTCGGTAGTCGACTGCCACCATTGTTCATGGTCATCCAACTGGCGTCCGGCGGAAAGAGACATACTGTCTGCTGGGTTCAAAAAAATGGCTTGTTCGTTCTGTCACGTTTTGCTGATAAGAACCCAAGTGCAGACAGTACTTTCATAAAACACGGTTTATTTACAAACGGAAAACAAGGACCCACTATGGGGCAAACAAACATCAATAAACGGAACTAGAAACTTGACGATGACAAACAGGAACTCTGAAGATAACTAGACTTGACAATAAATATGAACTGGAACTCACAGACCGATTACAATGCTCACAGAACCAGATGATAACAAGACGAACAAGCCCTGAGAAACAAACACAGGGATCTTACATAGGACACATAATCACAAGAGTACAGGTGACACTGATGAACAAATACTAATGAGGGACCAAGGGGTGTGGTAAGGACAAATAATCACAAGTCACAGGTGACACTAATAAACATTAACTGACAAAGAAACAAGGTAAGGACACAACACATGCCCAAAACAACCGGCCATGTGCTTGCACACAAAACAAGAGACAAGTACATGACACACTCCAGCTGAATGAGAAGATCCATGTGCAAACAGGGCTAAATCACCCCATTTTGTCTTCCAAAATGTTTCATCATTCAAAACAGAATGAGTCTCTTGTAAGAATACGCAATTTGCTTTTTGTTCCTTGCAAAAAAAAAAAAAAAAAAAGTTTTTTTTTAACCCCCTGACATTCAAAGATAGAAAAGAAATAGACATAGATTAACTGTACAGTACGAACTTTAACATTTTAATATGCAGGAGTGAACATGTTGTCCTTAATAACATTTTATCAAAACCACACTACCTTAATATTTGACTGGTTGTTATAGCGTTATCAGATTATTTCCATCTGATATAGTAATAACCTTGAAAACTTAAGCATGAGTCCAGACGTTACCTTTCGTCATCAACACGGGTCAACTCTGAGTCCATCAATGAGTGCATAGCCTTCTTTTAGGAACGCTCTTTTCCCCTTTTCCCTGGCTTCTTGCACTCTCGGCCACAACTTAACACGAGCTTCGCGATCTTCCTTTGAAAAGTCTTCTTTGAACTGGATGTTCATTTCTTTACACACTCTTGCCTCTCTCGGTCTTTTCCACACTTCGTCACGAACAGTCCGCATTGCGAACTGGATGAACACCGGCCTGGGTAACCTGTTAGTAGCGGCGTCGTTCTTCTTTCCTAAACGATGCACTGTGTCCACCGACCCCCAAAGTTTCTCCACAGACAGCGGAACCACCCGAGTAAGGATTCCAATCACTGTTTCTCTTGCGTCTTATTTCTCTTTTTCTGGCAAGCCGATTAGTCTGTGATCCCATCTTCTCTTATATCTTGCACCAAACACTGCTGTTTCAGTGAGCTGTTCTCCATCTCAAATCCTTAATTTCCTCTTCCATTCTGTATCAGTATCTTCTTTGTTTTCTTTAACTGCTTGTGCATTTTCCTCCATTCTTTTTTTCTACGTTTTCCATTCTTTGATCTTGCTCGTCAAATCGCTTAATTAAGGTGTGAATTGCATCAAAAATCACTTCATTTGTAATTTGTCCGCTTGTTTGCTTTTGTCTTTGGCCTTCATTCCTGCTTTCTTGGGGTTCGGGCTGGGCAGCAGTGTGTGTTCATACCTTGCTTTGGCAGTGTCTACCAACATCTCTTGAATTTCTACTTCATCACATGCCTCCGTGAGAGCGGTCAAGTTATAATCATGGACTGCTAGCCCAGTATCTGCTTGGTTAGTATTAGTCATCTTATTTACACTTGGATTGACAGAGAGTATCTTTATCGCAACAAAAAACTAAAATTCAGTTAATACTGGATGCAATTTCCACACTACTAGTAGGTTTCTTTGCCAGAAGTATCGATACTAGGACGTTATTAAACTATTTTAACCGAGCCTGCATAGATGCTACCGCTCACTCCGCCATCTTGGGTTCTGAGATCTGTTAAAGAGTGTTGGGGAAACTTTTAAAATTAATGCATTACAATATTGTGTTACTAAAAAGTAACTAATTGCTTTACGTGGTTACTATGGAAAGTAAATTACATTACTTTTGCTTTACTTTTTCTCACCTGGGCTGGGATTGCTTGTTTGTATTTTAATAGGCTAAATAATTGTGGGATATCAAAGGCAGCAAAGAATACATCTCTGCTGCCTTCAAAAATCGATCAGATGAAGGTATCTCAGAAGGTATTCGCTTTGCTTATATTCAGAAGGGAAGCAGCACTCACGATGCGATGGTGGGGCTCGTGTGTCAATCTGGCTGAGGAGCGAGAGATTGGTGCATCCCTATCGCTCGCTCTCTCTCTAGATTGCGATGTCCTTTTGCCTGACCACCGGGCGGTCGCTCGAGCAGTTGTCAGGTTATACTGGTCACAGCAAAAAGAGACCCCTAAAACACTTAAAGTTTATAAATAAAGATTATAAATATATAATATAGGCTGGTAAATATATCAAATCAGGCTGGGACTGCGCTGCACACCATGGCTGTGTTACAGGCATACCAGGCTGATAAATGAGTATTGTCATTTAATTCCTCAGCAATAAATACAGCCTTTTATCCAGACCGTGTTTGCTTGTCTGATTGATATTTTGGCTGTAATTATTGCTGAGGAATTAAATGACAAATAAATGACAAAATTCAAGATGCTTGAATTAATATATTGTCTGGCTGTTCGTTAGCTACATTTAATTCTGAGGAATTTAATAGTGAAATAGCCCAAAAAAAAGGATGTACTTTGAGAGCGCCGCAAAGCATTCCAGGAAGGCTGGCCGATGCCCATCTTTATGCAAATGAATTCCGTTGAACGCTACGCGACTATCCAATAGAAGTAGAGCATATGGAGACGGGGGCGAAGTCTCTCGCAGGTCCTCTGTTCTGATACGCAACATTTCCAGTAGCACCTCAATGCAGTACACAAGATCCGAGGGGAGGAGTCGGATCTGATATAAGGGGTGGAGATTGGTAGGTTTAGGGGTGGAGATGGGTAGGTTTAGGGGTGGAGATGGGTAGGTTTAGGGGTGGGTTTAGGGATCAGGGGGTGGAGATTGGTAGGTTTAGGGATGTAAGGTGGGAGGAGTTGGATTTTATCCGACTCCTCCCCCCAGATTTTATGCTCTGCAGTGAGGACCATCTCAACATTTCCCGCTCAGTCAAAACCACGGCCATAGCGGTAACGCCCATCAACGTACCAATGTGGGGAGGTGTCGCGACACCACGCGACAGTCGTGTCGCAAAAGTGGATCAGTACCGTCAGGTGCGGCTCGAGCCGCACGGAAAACGCGTGCATGCTAGAAATAGAACCGACGCCTATTTTTCACGCGACACGCAAGCGTGTTGGAAGCGTTTCCAGACAAAATAGTCATTTTGTCACAAATACATATTAATAAATGTCATTTTGACGTTTGAAAGTGTCTAGGGTTTGACATAAATGCAAATATAAATGTATATTTGTAAAAAAATATTATCGATTTGCAAATACTACACCTGTCAATAGAACGAAATATTCTATAGCCTATTTTGCCATCAACACATGTTTAACATGAAGTATAGACCTTCCACAGGTCTTCCACAACTCTCTCCCCATATGTCAAATATAACACCAATGAGGCTTATATGTTACCTGGCAGCAGCCGCCGCGTCAGACAGCTGACACGCAACAGAAACGCCACGCTCACGCCATGCACGCAGCCAGTAAGTTGTGGCTGGCGTGACGCTGATAGGTGACGTGACACGCGCTCCATTATGGACAAAAAGGGCAAATAAACTATAGATATGACAAAAAGGTAAATAAGAGCAGGACTGCACTGTCTCTTGTGTCGGAGTATCTGGTAGATATAAACAGTGAGAGATCTTGTGGCAGGTGCGACGCTATAGTGGCTGGCGCAACGCTTACTAAGAGCCACGAGACGCACTCCAATTCAGGCAAAAAGAGCGAATAAAATATAAGATAATGACAAAAAGGTAAATAAGAGCAGGATTGCACTGTCTGTGTGCTCTTGTGTATCAATCGGCGTTTCTGGTAGATGTAAACAGTGAGAGATCTTGTGGCAGGTGCGACGCTATGTATGACATTAACTTTTCTTTCTACATAGTCTTTCACTTCCACTAGCAGTTGATTTGTGCATATAGTGCAATTTCATTTGCATTTTCTTATAACACTTCTTACAAAATGTCTACATTAAGACATTGTGATACTCAAATTAAAAATATTTGTTCAAAATGTCTTATAAATTTACAGGGAGGCATCTGGGATGGCCAAGTTTAAGATATGTCCTTTAGAATGTGGCTTCCCAAATAAGGACTGGGTCCACAAGTCAAGTTTGTTCAGGAATATAAGATGTTATGACTGAGAAGCAATAACAGTGTATGTCTGTTCCATCATAAGAAAAGTGATCAATGAATCCAAGCCCTGTCTGAAATCAGGCTTAGACTTACTAAAGAGGTAATGAAATGGTGACTTGGAGTCAATTTCACTGGAAGACATCTGTACTGTTACTTATAGTTTTCAGGTACCTTTACACCCCTGCAAACACTTAATATGAAGCAGATTTACTCTGTGAGATGGAGAGATTCAAACACTTGGTTTCTGCATTTGGCCTCTTGCCATTTGTGGAATAATGGACTAAATGTTTCAAGATGGCCCCTGGCCCTGACAATGATACTGCAGCACTTGAGCCATTTAGTGTTCTTTGCCCCCATACTAGAGTATCCTGCAAGCTTCACTGATCCAAGTTGCATACTCTTTTCCCCTCTTCCAGCATTGGAAATTTAAGGTAGATAAACTTTAAATTTGAAAAAATTTTGGAATGGGTTCACAAAGGCTTTTTTTTAAGAGGTTAGAAACCATAAGGAAGTAACTGACGGTTACATTTAATCAAACCCGATAATTTGGCATGCACGGACCCCACGCCACTGAAATGTGACTTCAGCTGAACTGTGGCTCCATTATGTTCCCTAAATGCCCAAGGACACAAACAACCACATGTAAACAAGATCATGAAGGCAAAACTAGTCATAGAAGTAACAAGTTTTCTAATGCTCTCAAATTTATTTACTCCATTACAAATACATCTATCATCTTCAATATTCTTCATCCTCCTCTCCACAGTCCTCAGTGGAATCGGCACCAACCTCCTCATAGTCTTTCTCCAGGGCAGCCATGTCTTCCCGAGCCTCTGAGAACTCGCCTTCCTCCATCCCTTCACCCACGTACCAGTGGACAAAAGCCCTCTTTGCGTACATCAGGTCAAACTTGTGGTCCAGGCGTCCCCATGCCTCTGCGATGGCGGTGGTGTTGCTTAGCATGCACACGGCTCTCTGCACTTTGGACAGATCCCCTCCTGGCACAACAGTGGGCGGCTGGTAGTTGATTCCCACCTTAAACCCCGTAGGACACCAGTCTACAAACTGGATGGAGCGCCGAGTCTTGATGTTGGCTATGGCGGCGTTGACATCTTTCGGAACCACGTCACCACGGTACAGCAAACAGCAGGCCATGTATTTTCCACGGCGAGGGTCACACTTCACCATCTGGTTTGCTGGCTCAAAGCAGGCATTGGTGATCTCCGGTACGGAGAGTTGCTCATGGTAGGCCTTTTCAGCTGAAATGATAGGGGCATAGGTGACCAGTGGAAAGTGAATGCGAGGGTACGGGACCAGGTTGGTCTGGAACTCCGTGAGGTCAACATTTAGGGCACCGTCAAAACGCAGTGATGCAGTAATGGAGGACACAATCTGGGCGATGAGCCGGTTCAGGTTAGTGTATGAGGGACGCTCGATATCAAGGTTTCGCTTGCAGATGTCGAAGATGGCTTCGTTATCCACCATGAAAGAACAGTCAGAGTGCTCGAGAGTGGTGTGGGTCGTAAGAATTGAGTTGTAGGGCTCAACCACAGCTGTGCTGACTTGCGGGGCAGGATATACAGAAAACTCCAACTTTGACTTTTTGCCATAATCGACAGATAGTCGCTCCATCAGCAGAGAAGTGAAACCTGAGCCAGTTCCACCACCAAAACTGTGGAAGATCAGGAACCCTTGCAGACCAGTGCACTGGTCCGCCTTGAGAGGAATCAAAGGGAAAAGAGAGGTAGGTATTCAAATACAGCCAGTAATCTTGCAGAGGTCTTTAAAGGGTTAGTTCACCCAAATTAATTTTGTCAGTAATTACTCACCCTCATGTTGTTCCAACCCCGTAAGACTTTCGTTCATCTTCGGAACACAAATTAAGATATTTGATGAAATCTGAGAGCTGGCTCACTCCTCCACAGGCTTATGGACACTATAACTTGCTGGCCCAGAAAATGCATCAAAGACATCATTAATATGCTCCAAGTGACTCCAGTGGCTCAATCTTAAGTTTATAAAGCGACAAGAATACTTTGTGCGCAAACAAAAACAACTTTATTCCACTTTTCATTTCCTTCTCTCTGGGCCTCGAGTCTTTTCACGTAGTGTTTAAGCGTAGCGCGTCACCACGTAGGCTCACTATTGGGCGACGCTGGTCATGTGTGATACTTGGTGACGTGCAACACAGACGCGCTACGCTATTACACTACGTGAAAAGACTCGAGGCCCAGAGAGAAGGAAATTAAGTGGAATAAAGTCGTTATTTTTGTTTGTTTTTGCGCACAAAAAGTATTCTCGTCACTTTATAAACTTAAGATTGAGCCACTGTAGTCACTTGGACTATAACAATGTCTTGAATACATTTTCTGGGCCAGCAAGTTAGTGTCCATAAGCCTGTGGAGGAGTGATCCAGCTCTAAGATTTAATCAAAAATATCTTAATTTGTGTTCCGAAGATGAACGAAGGCCTTACGGGGTTGGAACAGCATGAGGGAGAGTAATTACTGACAGAATTTTCATTTTTGGGTGAACTAACCCTTTAAGGGTCACCACACACTTAACGGTTTCAAAAGAGGGGTGTTCAAAATAAATGCTAAAGAACTTTTCAGTGAACGGTTCTTAAAACATGCATTTTCCTAAGCGTGAAAAACATTAAAGGGTAACTAACAAAGAGACGCTAGGTTGCATTTTGGCGAATCTACTCGAGGCAAACTTTCGTTTAAGAGCATAATTAGAATGGAAACACCACTTTAAGTTTGACCATATTTTCGTTTTAAATGCCTTGTGAATAGGGCACTTATGATGGAATCAAATTGCTATTTTTAAAACACTAAGAAGGTTCGACACAACATGAAACTTTGCTCGAAGTATCACCAAGGGCTCTACACATGAACTGGAGCATTGAGAACATGGTGTACAAAGAGTTTACAAAAAAGAACTCCTGTGTTCTGGAGTTTCCAACAAACTATTTGTCCGCCAGGATTTTGTCAGTAAAAAAAAGTCGATCTCCGTAACAGGGAGGAGAGTAAAGATGGAAAGCTCCTAAAGCTTACTTCAATATAAATTCAGGGATAATTTATTTTCTCGTTAGTGAAAGTCAATATTGACCTTGTATTTGAAAAAGGATCCTAGTAAGAAACAATTCTAAAATTCAGAGTCAGTTCATTTGCATTCAGAAAGACTATTTTTGACTGTCAAAATGCTGGTGGACACAGCTACAGTGAGTTGTTCAAAATCTCTTTTTAGTAAACAGTGTACACAATGTTCTCAATGCTCGAGTTCATGTTTAGAGCCCCTGGTGACACTTTGAGCAAAGTTTCATGTTGTATCAAGCCTCCTGAGTGTTTTGATGCTTTCATAAGTGCCCCATTCACAAGGCATTTTAACCTAAAACAAAGATACGGTCAAACTTAAGTGGCGTTTCCATTCTAATTATGCTTTTAAAATGAAAGTTTGCCTCGGGTAGATTAACAAAAAAGAACATAGGCTGCATTTTGGCGAGAGTTACCCTTTAAAGAAACTTTTGCGCGATGGCAATACACAGAAATTAGTATCTGCAGTTCCATGAACAACCCTTAAAGAACCTCAAAATTGAAGAGTGAAAACTCACCATTTTACGCATCCGGTCGAGCACAGAGTCTACGATCTCCTTGCCAATGGTATAGTGACCACGAGCATAATTATTGGCGGCATCCTCCTTGCCACTGATGAGCTGCTCAGGGTGGTACAGCTGTCGATAGTGTCCGTTGCGGATCTCATCTGAATTTCAAACAAAAAAGATAAGGATATAAGCTACACTGGATGTACAGCAACAAGAGTTTTGAAAAGGAATAAGATAAAAAGCCTGAATGGAGTTCAATCTCACCAACAACTGTCGGCTCCAGGTCAATGAACACTGCACGAGGAACGTACTTCCCAGCACCTGTTTCACTGAAGAAAGTGCCAAAAGAGGAGTCTGCCAATATGCTGCCATCTCCAACAATGGTCCCATCTGGCTGGAAGCCATGCTCCAAGCAATACAACTCCCAGCAAGAGTTACCCATCTGGATACCTGCTTGACCAATGTGTATGGAAATGCACTCCCTCTGGTTTGCCCAAAACAAGCAAACACACAACATTCAGACAGTGAAGAGGTTAAGCAGTAACAATAAAGTGAAGGTAACAAGCAATAATCTCACCATTATGCTCGAGTATCACAGCAAGTAGGAATTAATTCTGAGGCTTTAAACCCTAAAAATATAAAACACACTCTTAACATAAACCAAGCTACCATAAGTTATTAACCATTCCCTTTCTAAAAGAAACCTCCTCACCTTCCCAACTACACCAAACCACCCACCTGATCTTCATTTATATTCGTCTCAAATTAGGGCGTGGCTCTTGATGAACCCTACCTGAGATAATGCTAACAAGGTAATTCCCAGCAAACACATTTACGTGGCAACGTCTGTGGCACGTTGCATTTCTGCTATGGTAATGTCGCTGTCTACATGCTCGCAACATTTAACAACGTATACTTTACGTATAATTTTATTAATGCTAGATAGGCCTATAGATATGCCCCATTTAGCATTTAATGTTTTGAGGTTAATTTTTAATTTGTCAGATATTAGATAATTGTATAATTTTTAGATATTGTTTATCCTTATTATTTTATATATATATATATATATATATATATATATATATATATATATATATATATATATATATATATATATTATCAACACCTGCAAGTGTACACTTTGAAGAGTAAAAATGACATATTATATGGTAATCGCACTTCCAAAAGTCATACATTTGTGGATGAAGAAAAAAACTAAATAAACGAATATACAAATAATAAAGTATAATAAATAAAACATAAAAGATCAGAATGAACAAAACCCGGTGAATGAAGAAAAAAATGACGTTGTATAATTACGTATGTTATTTAGCTGAGGTAAATTGAACGCAATACTCAAGTAGGCTATCCTTGCTCGATGAAGAATGAGTCGCCTACGGCGGTTTAATTTAATTTAATAAATGTTTTAACTTTAATACGATGCTACCCGATAGTCAGCACATGTACCATGGCATTTACATGCAGGACTAGGCGTATCACTGATTTAAATATAAATATTACTATACTTATCAGGGTCCAAGCACCATGCTGTGACACAGTGACCTTGTCTCTCAAAAATTATACAAGTCTTATAAAGACTCATCTCTTTAGCCAAGCATTCACATAATACATCTCCTAACCTTGTTACTGTATGGACATTTATGTATCAGTCTCATTACATCTGTCTTTTGCCTTTATATTTAGCCTAAAAAGGCTTTAATGTAACAAACTTTTGTCAATCATGTAACTTAGTATAATTATCGATTTTCTCTGAAACAATAGTCTTTTAATAGTCTAATAGTCTGAGTCTTTTAGCTATTATTTTTAAGTAACTTGGCCAAAATAGGTCTTGTTTCAAAGGACAAGCCATCACTTCCAAACCTTCCTTTAATTATTCCAAGTTTGTCCCACTCACTTGCCAGACCAGAGTTGCTTGTCTGCTAGTGCTAGTAATACATTTACTGATTGGGACAATTTTTGCCATTGAGATGAATTTGGAAAAATGTCCCAATCAACCTGAATTCAACCTACACATTGCATTCTTTTTAATTATTTGTCCTTACGACTAAATGTTTCCTTTCCCTTGTATAATAGATAGGTATATGGCGCAAAGCTTTTAAGAGCAATGAGACGCGCTCCATTACGGGCAAAAAGAGCGAATAAAATATAAGATAAGATGAGAAATAGGTAAATAAGGTAAATCTGTTTGCTCTCGTGAATCAATCAGAGTGTCTGGTAGATGGAAACAGTGAGAGATCTTGTGGCAGGTGCGACTCTTAGGTGCCGAGACTGGTTAGGCTATACATGAAGACAGTTCTCCCCCATTTCCATCAGTATGTGAACTTTGCAACCAGAGGCTCAAACACACTAGACAGAGCCTACACAAACATTAGGGCAGCATTCAAGGCAGCACCCCTCCCCACCTTGGCTCACCAGACCATCTTTCTGTAATGCTGATTCCTGCATACAGGCCCCTGCTCACCCGAGGGAAACCCACTGTGAAGCAGGTGAGGGTCTGGCCTGCAGGATCTGTGTCAGCATTACAGGACTGATTTGAGTGCACGGACTGGGACATGTTCAAGGAAGCTGCAACTGAAAACCAATACACCAGCATAGAGGAGTATGCTGAATCCGTGTCTGCATACATCCAGAAATGCATGGAGGATGTCTCTGCTACCAAGACTGTTATCACACGGGCAAATCAGAAACCCTGGATGACCAATGAGGTACGTGCAATACTGAGGGTACGAAATGCAGCGTTCAAGTTTGGGGACAGAGAGGCGCTCAGATCAGCCAGAGCCAACCTGAACCTTACCACCAGAACAGCAAAGCGTGCCTATGGTCAGAAAATCCAGGGATTCTTCCACGACCCGACAAACACCAAACGCATGTAGCAAGGCATCCGGACCATCACAGATTACAAGGCTGCTCCCTTACCTTGTGAGGACAACATAGACTTCCTTAACGTACTCAATAACTTCTTTGGTTGGTTTGAATCACTCAAACGATTACCGCCCCGTCGCACTTACTCCCATAATCATGAAGTGCTTCGAGAGGCTGGTGAAGGATCACATCATCTCCAAACTCCCCCCTTCTTTTGATCCGCTACAGTTTGCATACCGCTTTGAACACCTGGAAAAGAACAATACCCACGTGCGAATGCTGTTTCTGGACTTCAGCTCAGCATTTAATACAATCATCCCCCAGAACCTGGTGAGCAAACTGGCCCCCCTTGGACTCAATACCCCCTTGTGTAACTGGCTGCTGGATTTGACTCAGACTGGGGTCTGTCTGTGAGGGTTGGAAAAAACACCTCAGGCGTCATCTCCCTTAGTATCGGCTTCCCCCAGGGCTGTGTACTGAGCCCACTGCTCTTCTTCACCTTGATGACCCATGACTGCCGTGCCAGGTACAGTACAAACCACATCATTAAGTATGCGGACGACACGACAGTGGTGGGTCTCATCAGGGACAATAACGAACTGGCCTACAGAGAGGAGGTAAAACACCTGGTGGAATGGTGTGACACAAACAATCTAATCCTGAATGTCAACAAAACAAGAGAGATTGTCGTTGACTTCAGGAAAAAACAGCCAAGTCACATCCCCCTCCTCATCAGCAACGCCACAGAGGAGCAGGTGAGCAGCATCAAATTCCTGGAGGTGCAGATCACAGACACTTTGACCTGGTCTCTCCACACCGCTGCTCTTGTGAAGAGAGTACAGCAACATTACAGTGATTAGGGCACTCATAGTGTTTGTCGTTGCATAGGGGGAATCCCTCGAGTGATAGCGCTGTCTCACTGTGGTGGTTTGTTTACAGTGGTTGATACTGTTTGACAAGGGCAGATACACAACCTAAACGACCGTACGGCCATCGGGGGCCCCCTTCAGCTGGGGGCCCTAGGCAGCTGCCTACCTTGCCTACCCCATTGCAATGGCTAGGGTATATGAATACCTGAGACCTGAGCATAGATATTAACAGCCATGTTCCTATAGTATTGCAATATAACGCCATATCCAAAACATTGTACTATTATATTGATACTTTTTTGTTCACTCTCATCTATCCGGTCCACAGAGTGTGTATTTCGTCTTTGTGAGGAGCTGGGACTGAACCCTGTGGTTGGATATCAGGCCATCGAAATACTGGAGAGGTAATTTAAAGAATCTCGATTGAACATTTTTCATAATAAATATGTTTAAAACGCCTTCACTTTGTCATGCTCTAGGTTCACGGCCAAATATATTGAAGATCTAATCCACAGCCAGAAAGGTCAGCCGACGCAAGGTGCTTCATCTGAGGACCCAGAGAACCACGAGGATCTCATCTTCCAAACACTCAAGAAGAAGCTCTTTCTCTTCATCCTCTCAAGCGTTCAGATAGCCAGCAAACTGGACCTGTACTCGAATGTATGTTCAGCTCATAAATTACAACAAAACAAGCATTCCATGTGTTATGTTGTGATTTGCTCTATTTGCATTCATCTAGGTGGTTAATAATGACATCGGAATGAGATTTCTGCAGGCAGTCAATTACCCTTCTTCTAAAGAGCAACTCTTGGACTCGGAGATTCTCATTTTAAAAACTCTCGACTTTAATTTGAATGTCCCAAATCCTGTAACGTACGTGGAGACCCTTTTGGAAGTGCTGGGTAAGATTATTTCCAGTGTTTTTCTCAGGTAGCAGCTGTAAATGGATCTCAGATAGTCTAAAACACTGTGTTTTGTGCTCTCACACAGGCCATAATGATGCAACAGTCCCTGTGGCACAGCTGCATCGTCTGTGTGTGCATGTACTGCAGTTCATTTACCTGCAGAGGGAGACAATCTACACCTCATTGCTCATATCTGCCACCGGATGCCCCAGTCCTTCTGATGAGCAAAGGTACAGGCTATCTCCAGAATTTTCTGCTCTTTCCCCACCCTGTTGACTCTCTCTACTCGTAAAGGATGCTCTTAAAGGTAAAGTTTGGGAATGTTGTTGAGAAAACTATAAATTTGCCATTTTTATTGCATATTTCATGAAGCCAGTTTCAGGGACTATCCCAAGCAGCAACCTCCCTGTCTCTCTCTTGAAACCAACACGGAAGTGAATTAAACGACAATTCATCAACTGGCCGCTTGAGGCTGGCTGCGAAAAATCTGCATCTCCCCCATGTTGAAATGCCCAACTTTACAGCAGAAAAAAACATGTTTACAGCCTGAAGCAAAAAGTGGCTTTGGTCTATACAGCTGATTTTTCTGAATTCAGGGACAACTGAATTTTTTTATAACTCATCTGTTTAAATTATATTAAATTAAGCCTTCAATTTCTGCATAATTAAGGGGGTCCACTTTTGAGTGACAGGTGGATTCCCGCTGCTGTGGTCATTAGTCATCATTAGCCGTTTGTCTGCTGTCTGTTAGCCGTCACGTTACCTCAGCTTCACAAACTTTTAAGCTAAAATATATTTATTACAATCTTTTGGACACTGTAGTAATTTAAGTTCTATTGTTTGCATGTAAAGTAGTCTGTGAAGGATGTAACTATCTATTTGTTTGTGTAAAGTTTTCCTCTAGGTGATCCAGAACATCTCAGGCTGGACCAGTGGATGCTCAACATGAAACGACAGAATTGGACTCCTAACAAGGATTCTCGTCTGTGCAGTGAACATTTCGAGAGTCATCACTACACCACTGACTTCAGGGTACAGACACCTCGTTTCATACCTTACAAAGGGTCAAGCAACATATTGGTTGAAATTGGTGAAGTATTGTACCCTGGTAATCCAGAGTTCTGGCGAGAGCACAAGTTGAATTTGCTCAGCGAGTTACTCTGGTGTCGAGTAATGATGCTCATTAAATATGCCCCTCGATCTGAGCTGCACCAATCACATCGGGTTATCTGATAAAGGCGGGCCAGAGGCGAGCTAAACTGAAGACGACAGCGCTGTGATGTCGAAGTCATTAGTAAACATTGCAAGATGCCTATGGATGAACACCAGTTGTTTGAAACGGCTTTGGCCGCTACAATGAACGAGTTAGACTTGGCTTTTTCTCTAAAACAGGAACAGAAGACGCCGCTCGAATCCTTCCTTTGCAAGAAGGACGTTTTTGCTGTTTTGCCGACCGGATACGGCAAGAGTCTAATCTACCAGTTATGGCGTATGGGGTTTATTGTTGTGATTGGTCATAGTGTTATCCAATTGCGTGCAGTGAGATTTTCAAATGCATGCTTGGTGCCGTCCCTCGAGCTGGGCGATTTTCATTAGTCGACGCCAGACCATTAATCTTTCAGATTTAGGTCTGGATTTCCAGGCTAGAAGTATTTACCATCATACATTCATTTACATTACATTACTAAATATTTGATTAGGTCACTGTTAAGGTGAAATTAGTGACACACCAGTTAAGTTTAGTTAAGTTTAGTGTTTTCACCGATGCAAAAATCCGAGTGAAGATTTTATCAATCAAGCAACATGACCACTTTTTGCCAACCTTTACATTTCATGTGCATTTAGGGCTGCACGATAATGAAGAAAAATGCGATATGCGATAACTCATTAAATAATGCGATATTCGATATGCGATACGATAATGCTTAAAGTGTGTAAAATAAACTTAAATTATCTTTAAAATATATTTAAAATGATGTAACCTACATGCGTGTTTCACATTCTTTTTTTTTTTTGACAAGAAACATCCCTACAACTTCTGAAAGTGAACAGCAGTGTTTTACTGTAGTATAAGAAGTGTTATTTTACATTAGTGTAAACCAATGGGTTTAGGGTTTTAGATTATCCTACATTAGGTTTATTTAACAACAGAAACTTAATAATCAAATGTAAAAATAAAACACTGCTTAGTTTGCACTGTATGAATTATATATACACTGATTCTTAATAAAGCTACTGAAGGGGTGGATTGGAATCCACTGCTGCTTCAATGTATATGTAATGAGTGATTATCATCAAGGTATTACAGTTTTTCTCGATTGCTTAAACACATTTCTTGAAACTATGCCTCATATTCTCAAAACTGTAAACACAAATCCATAACGTCTCACCCAATTCCCCAAACATCCTATTTTCAGGTCAAAATGAAGCTCTACACTCAAAACCATTCACTCTTGCTGAAAAACCAAACTTTGGCCTCAGACAGGACACACAAGCCCTCAAAATCACACACACTACAACATAGTCTAACACACTGGTGCAATAAATTCAAAACAACATTTCCAAAACTGGTAAGTTATGTTACTTGTGGTTCCCCTCCTCACAAACCTTTCCACATGATGAACACAAAAGACACAACCAATGGATACATTGGCACATTTTTATTCATTCATGTACTACACACACACACACACACACACACACACACACAAAAAAAATGTACTCTTTTTTTTTCTCTCAATATTTTTTTTTTTCATATTTACTGTAAGATGTGTGTGACCATCATATGACAGTGAAAGAGCACACACAAACCTTATTCTAATATGGAAGTGTATTGGAATGGTAAATAGTGTTGGTAGGTGACAGGAGGGCCACCACTCAAGGAGACAATAATGAACACATCTAAGAATGTTCCAAATACCATCATTGGCCCAGAAAGATAACATTCTGGGAGTCAAGACTATAACACAGAGTGTTACTCTGTGTTACTGTACGACTGCTGGCCTTTTCTTGCAAGAAAATAAACCTCATCAAAGACTATTGGAAATGTTTGTTTCTTATTCAGTGATATAATTTTGTTCGCCACCACTCCTCCCGAGAGGTTCTCGAGGTGACGGTAAAGCAACTCAAATTTGGCCTTACTCGTAGCCGAGCCTCCCTCATAGTCATACCATTGACAAAGACATGGGCAACTAGAGTGGCTTGAATTTCATCTGAGACTGCTTGTCTTCTTGGCCTTCGTCCTCCTCCTCCTCCTCCTCCTCCTCCTCCTCCTCCTCCTCCTCCTCCTTATACCTCCTTATCCCTCCTCGATCTCTTCCTTCATGTCTTTCTGGATCCATTGTTCCAAAACTCAATAAACTGATTTGGGCCCCCTTATCTATCTATTGAAGGATCTGATTGATGTGTGTTAAATTTTGACTCTTAGTGTTTCCACTTGGGTAATTGTGTGCTAACTGAGCTGAAGATGTGCTGACTTGAGTGAACAATATTGAGTGCTAGTGCTTTATACATGACAACATGGTGTAGGCAATGAGAAATAAAGGGATTTGTGTGTAGAGTTTTGCAGTGACAGTTCAACAAATTTGACTCATGTGTCAAAACAGGGAATAGTGTTTATAGTTTAGTGAAATGGGTGTGCTTTTTGATAAATGGCATTATGGTTTTGAAATTTTAGTTCAAAAGCCTGGTTATAGTGTTTAAGCAATCGAGAAAAACTGTAATCAATATTTTTCCTTCTAAATATCACATGAGTTGGACGACTTCTCTGGAGATTTTACTTTGTTATAGAAGTTACCAGTGTGACTACTGAAATGTTCTTTTCATGTATTCTTTAATGTCAGTATTGGTAACATTGCTTGCCTATTTATCCCGGCTTCCAGAAATTAAATAAGGACTTGTTTTGTGTTTGAGAAAGGTCTTCAACATGTTAAAACTCATAGGGGTCATTAAAGTCTATAGTTTAAGGGACCATTTCTCAGTTAAAGCCTATATTTTCCATTTAGACTAAAGTGTCCTATATCCTTGGGAAAAAGAACTTGTTATCTTGATGTTTTGAGACGAGACTCCAGTTTATTGTTAGAGCCTGGCCAAATCCAACCTTGGAAAAGATGTGTGTCGGTGTGTGTGTTAGTCTTCTTGCTTACAGGTTAAGGAACCACTGGCATTATTGGAGTTTGACAGAGTTGTTGTTCGAGACATGCTGGCACCCAGCAACCCAAATACCCGACCTGAAAGGTCACGACGTGCCTAACTTCAGGGTCCGAGTGTCAGCGGCATAATCTATGGAGATATGCTTCTGTCTATCTGTATATGTGTGGAAAATTACTATGTTTATCAATTTCTTAGCCAATGAGAATCATTCAACCTGTAAGCAATGACGTAGCTTAGACCTTGGAAATGGTATAACTGCTGTGATCTTTGTAACTGTAAGCGGGGCGGCCTACGAACTCCTGTGTGAGTCTTGAAGCTGAACTTCTGCTGATGAAACTGCAAACTATCTTCAGTAAAACTTTTCTTCTATTTTTTATAATTCTGACTCCGGGTCTTCTTTCAAACATCTGGTCCTTGGGTCCTAAACTGTTAACCCCTAACACTACAGAAATGATTTAGCCAAGAGGAGTGAGTTATTTTCTCTTTGTCTTTTTTTCATGACCCCAGTTATTGCAAGCCATTGTGGTATGTATATCGCGATATATACATTTGCGATATTTCGATAATTTTGATATATTGTGCAGCCCAACCTTTTATGCAAATACCATAAAATAAAAGAATTAAATAAAAAAATTCTCTCTGTGAAATTCATGTTTGAAAAATTACTCTCCAAGCGAGACAGCGGAACACAGAATGATACCGTAGTGACAGTTATTGCGTACAGTAAGTTACATTATTCTTTTAATAGCAATAATAATTTTAAAATGTAATCTGTACATTCATACTAGACCGAGTTATGAAAAATAAACGCATACATTTCTGTTATGAATAACAGCCATTTATAGCCAATAACAGCCAATAATTTTTTATGCTTCTTGTCATTTTTATTAGGGAAGGACATGCCTGAAGGACACTGCTGTGCCAACCATGTTCTCTTTCTCCAAGGGCAAAGAACAACAGCCAAAAAGAAGACGCTTGGTAAGTATTGATGAGGTGGTAAGTGGCATCCCTATTTCAGCTGTAAATCGTAATGAGGAGGTTGCATATGTAGACAATAGGAGTAGTGCCAACAGCCATGCTGTCAATCAGAGCAATGTCATGATGATGGAAGACACGTCTGAACAGGCCTTTGTTGCTCAAGATGCCGTGCATGATGACATTGCTCTGACAGCGAATGTGTGTGAGGATTTTGGTTTGGGTAGCAGCGTTCAACACACAAATCGGAGTGGAAAACAATCACACTTTGGTTCTTTGAGTGATCACTGCTACTATATTTCAGAGTCTCCGAAAACAATTAAAAGGAAAGCTTATGAGGTAAAGGACAAGCTATGTGTAGCTCGTAAAAAGCTGAGGTTGAAAAGGCAACAGACAAGGAGACTAAAGGCAAGAGTTTCTTGAAAGGTGTAATCAAAGTGCTTCAGAAGAAACTTATAATTTCAAGTGAATCTGCCTCTCTTCTTGAAAGTCTGGATGATGTTCCCCGGGAGATATTTCAGAGAATCCAAAAGAAGAAAGAGTCAGTGTTTTCCGAAAACATGAAGCAATTCACAACTACACTGCACTTCTACTCTCCAAAGGCCTATGACTCTTGGCTTTGCCTCATCCTCAGACCATATGAAAATGGTACAGTTGCATCTCTGCAGATCCTGGATATACTGTTGCTTCATTCACAGCTTTAAAAAGTCATGTCGCTGAGCAGAAGAAAGTTGGTAAAGACAGTTTGCTCATTGATGATGGATGAAATGTACATTCATAAGTGTAAGGCCCGCTGTATTGGCCCAATTGCCGGTTCACCAATATACGGGGAAGGAATCACGTGTTCTGTCCTCACTCGTGCAAAGTATTGGTTGGTTAAATTTAATACATTAATCATGTATTCTCTCGTAATTTCATCTGACTCCATAAATGAAAGGTTTTAATAATATCTGTGCCTAACTAAAAGTGAGTGAATGTTTGACTTTTCCTTTTAACCATTAAATGAACAATGTCAAAATCAGTTAGAATAATCACATTAGGATTTATTATGTCAGGTAAATGTATCATGCCAATTTCATAATCAATTCAAAGATAATCGATACAAAACATCAAATGCTCTGGAATAGAGAGAAGATGCAAACCCAACTTTAAGAAATACATGAGGCTGAGAGATCTATCTCTCTCAGCCTCACGGACCAATCTGAAGTGCAGAAAAAGGCCCCGATCTCCCTGCTGTACTCCATTAAATAGTCAGACCTCTTTCACATGGAAACATGTGCTAACAATAGTAAATTTGCATTCAGTGGTAGCACCTCTTGGGGGGGGTGTGACCATTTGCTTGAGAGACCAACCCCTCCTTGTATGCTAGTTATCCATAAACCTTCAAAAACCTTATTACCTTGTGTTTTACTTATTCTGAGATGAGATAATTGTACCAGTCGCACTGTGACATTTTAAACGATACCAAACATGAAAATACTCTGTGATAATCATTCACATTAAACTATACATTTTCTTGGGTGAAATCAGGTGATCATCTGAGCATGAGAGAGAGGGGGTGAAGGGAGAGGGAAGGAAATGTAGATTAAGATGACTCAGAGGTGAGACTTTCGTCTCAATGGTGCACGAGGGCCAGTTCAAATGGTAATCTCCAGAGAGGTCCTTTTGTCCTCTCAGGGCCTGGTCACCCCCAAAAGAGACTGTCTGGAATTTCTTAATTTATCAATTCTTACATAAGCAAACTGAGTTTAGCGGGGACCAAATTCATGGCTATGTTGACATTGGAGGTGATGGGATAGAAAATGTTGTGGCAACACAATCACTGGTCCTCATGGTTGTTGCAATCAATGAGTCTTGGAAGATTCCCATTGCTTACTTTCTTATCAACAGCATGACCGGAACAGAGAGAGCAAGCATCATCCGAGAGAGCCTTGTTAGGCTTCATGCAATCGGAGTTAGGGTTGTCTCCTTGACGTGTGATTGACCCTCCCAAAACATAGCAATGATCAGGGAGCTTGGTGCTAACTATGTGCATCATGGACATGAGACCTTACTTTCTCCTCAAACACAAAAAGGATCACACACAAAAAGTCCATGTACTCTTGGATTCATGTCATATGCTCAAGCTTCTTCAAAATGAGTTCTCAACAGTTGAGGTTCTGGTAAGAGAAGATGGCCAGCAGATAAGGTGGCGGTACATTGAGGCTACACAAGCTTCAGGAGAAGGAAGACTTGCGTCTTGGTAACAAACTAAAAATGGGGCACATTCAGTAGAAAAATCAGAAAATGAAGGTTAATCTTGCAGCCCAGCTCTTCAGCAGCAGTGTGTTTGATTAGGGAGACAAAGAAAACGTGCAGTGTTGGGGGTACTCCAGGACAGGTTTGGGAACCACTGCCCTAGAGTATTGTGAGCAGGAGCTGAAGTATGCCCAGTTCAGTGGATGTGCAGCCACAGTTCAATTCCTGCGCACAATAGATGCAGCCTTTGATGTCCTTAATAACCGCAACCCACTTGGCAAAGGACACAAAGCGCCCATCAAGCCAACTACTAAACACCGTGCTGAGGGTATTTTAGAAGAAACAGAGTCACTTCTCCGTGGGCTCAAAATGAAAGGAAGAGACAACACACTTGTACATGTGCATTCCACACAGAAAAAGACACCCACCTATGGTTTCATTGCTTGTGGCAGAAGTGTGATGGGCATCTACGAAGACCTGGTAGAGCAGCCAGCTGCCCCATGCCGATACCTTCTGACCTACAAACTCAGTCAGGACCACTTGGAGTTGTTCTTCTCTACAGTCAGAGCGTGTGGAGGTTACAACAACAACCCCAGTTCCGAGGGGCATATAAGCACCTCCTTGTAAGGCACCAGGTGAAAAGGGGCACAGGCAACTGTCTCCTTCGTGACAACACAACCATCCTTGACTCAACAATTGCAACTGTAAACATCGCTCGCCGGGTGGATGTGGAGCCTGTGGAGCCTGTGGAAGTGCTTGTGCCTGAGGATGACTCCCTCTCTGACCTTCTAGATGTTGACAATCTGTAATCTGAGTACAAGGAAGCAGCAATCTCTTACATCACAGGCTTCATTGTGAAAAAGATGAAAGAGAAGGTTACTTGCATGCCTTGCTCACAAGCACTCACCTCAGATGACTTGGTGCATTGATTCATTAGTCTGAAGGACAGAGGTGGCCTACAGAAACCACCTCCAGGCATCACTGCAGTTTGCCAAGCTACAGAAAGATGCTTTCAGCAGCTGCTAAAAACCAATGAGGGAAGTTCTGAGAACCAATTGTTCTGAGAAGAATCCATTCCCACAGCTGCACAATCACGTTTGACGTGTGTTGAAGCTAACCATGTCCATGTTCTGGTGAAGATGGCTTCTGCGTGGTACTGCAAAGTTACATTAAAACATATAGCAAGGCGGGTGACAGTTAAAAGGCAAGGTGGTCCGCAAAAAACTCACAAAATTAATAAATTTTTATGGAGATTAAGGGAAAGGCGGTTGGTCAGGTGTGTGTGTGTGTGTGTGTGTGTGTGTGTGTGTGTGTGTGTTGGCAGCTCCGATTACCTCACGCAGACAAGCACTAAAAAGTCAGAAACGATTTAAACTGGAGTCGGACAATGATGGAGAGACTCAAGAAGAAGTGACAACATGTAGAATGCAACAGGGCATTTCTGAATGGTTAGTTGATGAATTTATGTTGCTGATGTGAAGTTAACTATCTTCAAGTCATTGGTTAGCATATTCTGTCATGATAATCTATAAAATCGCTCGTGTGGGAACTGTTATAAGATGCCTACAGAGTGACGTTATTGCATTTGTGTTACGCACTGTATTGCAATGTGAAAAGACGGATGCGACAGCTTGAGCAGACTCACAAACGTGCTGGACTACAACAACTCCTTCCTCCTGGTGATGTCACTAACCCGGGAGGAATGTTGTGTAGTCCCTACCAGCTATTTGTTGTAGTCCTTAAAAAACGATTTCTTTAAAAGCAAATATCTTCCTTTGCTTTGAACTTTGAGCGTTGTAACTTCGCAGATGTTGTTTATGCTCAAACAGCAACAGCTCAAACTGCTTCTAACTAAAGTTAGAAAAGTGAAATCATAATCAACCACCCCTTTAAAGTTGAAGTGTGCAATTTCAAAGCAGAAATAATGAGAACAGGATTGCTGAACATGTATATGGTCTCCACTTTTCAGCAGACATTTAACAATTACTGGAACATCAACATCTTAGAAAACCCCAGGAAGTGTGAGGGGAACTATTAAAGTGAGAAGTGAGGGCAGTGCAAGTCAGCAACTTCACTCAAAAGCCAGACGACATGCATTGAGTTGAGGAAGAAAATTAATGATTGTCCCACAGTAAAGAAACCCAGGAATCTTTCCTTGCATTTTCTAAAGACTTCCAATTTATTTATTTATTTATGTAGGCAATTATTGAATAACGATACATTCACTTTACAAAAAAAAAAAGAAATAATGCCTGTTATAGGCAGTATACCACCATTCCACAATGAAATTATTTCTAAAAAGTTTATTACAAATTGTATTTAATATTTTCACCCAATGAAAGGATACAGACTAAAGAAAAAGATAATAAAGATAATTTCATGCCACAATGCAACAAAAGTCTATCAGCCCATCCAGAAGTCAGTCTAACAGAACAACAGCGCTTTCTTAAAAATAGATAAAAACACTTAATAAACTGAAATGACATTGATATGTGACGTCATATGTGGAAAAGCATCAACAAAATACAAAACTGACTGTGACAAATTATACTGCCACACCAAAACCCAGTAAAACAAATATAATTTTGTAATTTGTTAAACAACATTCATCATGCATATTTATATTCATAGCAATGAAATATAACAATTTATCATAACCCAGTATATAGAAGTTGATGGGATACATGATATAGAAGAAATGAATTGTTTTCTATTGTGATATTTTTTTAAATGTAAATTGTTCCTGTGATGGAAAGCTGAATTTTCAGCAGTCATTCTTTGATGAATAGAAAAATGAAAAGAACATTTGAAAAGCATGTGATGTGTTCTTGCCAGGGAAAAAAGCAACCTTAATTCAAAATAATCATGATAATTAAAAAAAACATACTAGCCCCAATCTTTTGAGTTTATCTTTAGTAGTGTATCTTTACAAATAAAATAAGAAAAGTATTGCCATAAGCAATAGAAAAAATGATAGCGACGAGTTTTCTGGAAGAGATGTTGCAGAATATGGAATTTTAGTTTCTTTAACTATTGTAGAAGAAGTAAGAGAAGAAGGTAGAGAAGTAGGGGGAGAAGTAGGACGAGAAGTAGCTGGAGAAGTAGGAGGAGAAGTAGCTGGAGAAGTAGGAGGAGAAGTAGCTGGAGAAGTAGGAGGAGAAGTAGGAGGAGAAGTAGGAGGAGAAGTAGCTGGAGAAGTAGGAGGAGAAGTAGGAGGAGAAGTAGGAGGAGAAGTAGGAGGAGAAGTAGCTGGAGAAGTAGGAGGAGAAGTGGGAGGAGAAGTAGGAGGAGAAGTAGCTGGAGAAGTAGGAGGAGAAGTAGGAGGAGAAGTAGCTGGAGAAGTAGGAGGAGAAGTAGGAGGAGAAGTAGGAGGAGAAGTAGCTGGAGAAGTAGGAGGAGAAGTAGGAGGAGAAGTAGGAGGAGAAGTAGCTGGAGAAGTAGGAGGAGAAGTAGCTGGAGAAGTAGCTGGAGAAGGAGGAGGAGGAGAAGTAGCTAAAGAAGTAGGAGGAGAAGTAGCTGGAGAAGCAGGAGGAGAAGTAGGAGGAGAAGTAGCTGGAGAAGCAGGAGGAGAAGTAGCTGGAGAAGTAGCTGGAGAAGTAGCTGGAGAAGTAGGAGGAAAAGTAGCTGGAGAAGCAGGAGGAGAAGTAGCTGGAGAAGTAGGAGGAGAAGTAGCTGGAGAAGCAGGAGGAGAAGTAGCTGGAGAAGCAGGAGGAGAAGTAGCTGGAGAAGTAGCTGGAGAAGTAGCTGGAGAAGGAGGAGGAGGAGAAGTAGCTGGAGAAGTAGGAGGAGAAGTAGGAGGAGAAGTAGCTGGAGAAGCAGGAGGAGAAGTAGCTGGAGAAGTAGCTGGAGAAGTAGGAGGAGAAGTAGCTGGAGAAGCAGGAGGAGAAGTAGGAGGAGAAGTAGCTGGAGAAGCAGGAGGAGAAGTAGGAGGAGAAGTAGCTGGAGAAGTAGGAGGAGAAGTAGCTGGAGAAGCAGGAGGAGAAGTAGGAGGAGGAGAAGTAGCTGGAGAAGTAGGAGGAGAAGTAGGAGGAGAAGTAGCTGGAGAAGCAGGAGGAGAAGTAGGAGGAGAAGTAGCTGGAGAAGCAGGAGGAAAAGTAGCTGGAAAAGTAGCTGGAGAAGTAGCTGGAGAAGTAGGAGGAAAAGTAGCTGGAGAAGTAGGAGGAGAAGTAGGAGGAGAAGTAGCTGGAGAAGTAGGAGGAGAAGTAGCTGGAGAAGTAGGAGGAGAAGTAGCTGGAGAAGTAGGAGGAGAAGTAGATGGAGAAGTAGGAGGAGAAGTAGAAGTAGCTGGAGAAGTAGAAGTAGCTGGAGAAGTAGAAGTAGCTGGAGAAGTAGGATGAGAAGTAGGTGGAGAAGTAGCTGGAGAAGTAGGAGGAGAAGTAGAAGTAGTAGGTGTAGAAGTAGCTGGAGAAGGAGAAGGAGGAGGAGGAGAAGTAGAAGTAGTAGGTGGAGAAGTAGCTGGAGAAGGAGGAGGAGGAGAAGTAGAAGTAGTAGGTGGAGAAGTAGCTGGAGAAGGAGGAGGAGGAGAAGTAGAAGTAGTAGGTGGAGAAGTAGCTGGAGAAGGAGGAGGAGAAGTAGAAGTAGTAGGTGGAGAAGTAGCTGGAGAAGGAGGAGGAGAAGTAGAAGTAGTAGGTGGAGAAGTAGCTGGAGAGGTAACTGGAGAAGTAGGAGGAGAAGTAGCTGGAGAAGTAGGAGGAGAAGTAGCTGGAGAAGTAGGAGGAGAAGTAGCTGGAGAAGTAGGAGGAGAAGTAGAAGTAGTAGGTGTAGAAGTAGCTGGAGAAGGAGAAGGAGGAGGAGGAGAAGTAGAAGTAGTAGGTGGAGAAGTAGCTGGAGAAGGAGGAGGAGGAGAAGTAGAAGTAGTAGGTGGAGAAGTAGCTGGAGAAGGAGGAGGAGGAGAAGTAGAAGTAGTAGGTGGAGAAGTAGCTGGAGAAGGAGGAGGAGAAGTAGAAGTAGTAGGTGGAGAAGTAGCTGGAGAAGGAGGAGGAGAAGTAGAAGTAGTAGGTGGAGAAGTAGCTGGAGAGGTAACTGGAGAAGTAGGAGGAGAAGTAGGAGTAGGACCAGGACAGGTGTAATTGTTGTCAGAATCTGTTCCAGCGGAGGTAAACTGCACAAAACCTGGAGGATCGCTGCTCATAAAGGATGTGATCCATTCCTGATAGCGGGATACTCTGGTGTAAACACCAGGATATTCAGGTCGAGCACAGCCAATCCCAAAGCTAACGATACCAGACTGGACCCATACAGAGCTCTGCGTGCTCACCATCGGACCTCCTGAATCCCCCTGAAAATACAATCAATGCAATAATTTTAGAAAGAGACATACTGTCCACTGCTGGTCAAGAGTTTGGGGTCAGTAAGATTTATTTAAAGAAATTACTTTCATTCAGCAAGGATGCATTAAATTGATATAAATTGACAGTAAAGATGTTCATAATGTTCCCAAATGATTCTATTTCAAATAAATACTGCTCTTTTGAACTTTCTATTAATCAAGGAATAAAGAAACAAACATGAAGCAGCACAAATGAAAAAGAAATAGCTGCCCGGAAGCATTGCAAATATGGCCACCAAGTGACTAGACTTTCCTTGAAAGGGACGACTTTGTCTGAGGCTCAAGGACTTATTCATTAAAACATGTCACCACCTACTGCCGGTTTTAGTTCATATTTATTGTATTATTTCATAAGTAATCATTACAATTACTGATAGCAGAGTGGCTAAAAAAAATCTTTCACAGATTGGACATGAACCTTACAATTTCAGAAAGCATAATTGTTTATTTTTCATTTTGAAGCACTCATTTTTTACCTTGGGACACTAAGTGAACTGAACAGGGTTTGTGTACCTGACATGAGTCCTTGCCTCCTTCCAGTAGACCAGCACAGATCATGTTGTCTGTTATAGTTCCAACTCCATAGAGACAGTTGCACTGTCTATTACCAATTATAGAAACCTCCACTTCCTGAAGAACATCAGGGGATGGGAGGGACACTGTAGGAAAGACATGAGAATCCTGTTACTCTATCCTGTTTCAAATGGGTTTGTGAAAAGTGTTTCATGTTGAGTTTAATGTAACTAAGTTAAACAGGAATGAATTCTCACCTCCTTCACTAATGTCTCCCCATCCAGTGATCCAGCTGTCTGTGCCGTTGTTAAACACACTGTGATCAGCTGCTAGACACACGGGTCTGATGTAGTCAGTGAAGCTGACGGGAGAGCTCAGTTTGAGCAGAGCGATATCATTGTCATTCGTAAGATAGTTGTAACTGGGATGTTTGATGATTGTCCTCACATCTCTAAACACTTCATTGGGGTTGAAGCCTCTCTGGGTCTGACGCCCCAAAACCACATTTAAAGAAAATATGGAATAGCTGAGGAAGCTAAAGAAATAGAGAAATAAGTCAAGAAGAGTTTTAACCTTGTAAAGCCTGTCATATTAAATATAATAAAGTATATATTTTTTAAATAAATGGAACAGTTCTATTGAGCCTTTAAACAATATACATATATGGACAATAGACAATTATTTGGCCAAAAATTAAGATGAAATTCTGATATAGCATGTGATGTAAATCAATGAGATCTTTATAACAGTACTTTATAATCAGTTGTCAGTTGTACCGTTTCACCCCTATAATCTACTCAAAGCATACATGAAATATTAAGTATTTAGATGAATGAGTTTACCGATCAACACAGTGGGCAGCGGTCAGCACCCACTCTTTGTTAATGAGAGAACCTCCACAGAAGTGACTGCCGTACAGAAGAAGGCTAGCCTGCCACGGCCAGCGTCCACTTCTACCTCTAAATCTACCCATAACCATGTCAAAAATATGTAGATTTATGAAGAAAATTTTACAACTGTTACCCTGGTTCCCTTTCGAAAGGTAACGAGACACTACAGTACGTCCTGAGACACTATTGGGGGACGCTTCAGCGGGACTGATGTCTGAAGCACTTGTTTAATCAAAGCAATTGTATTGGCCAGCAACAGCCATGATGTCACTACTATTGCGACCAGGAAGTATAAGAGGGCGCCTAGAGAGCATGTCATCCACTTCTTCGTCTGTAGGGACTGTGCAGGCAGCCAAGAAGCAGCTCTGTCTCGTTCCCTGTTCTCAGGGAACCAGGGTTACAGTCGTAACCCGAGACGTTACCTTTCGAAAGGGAAGTCGCACTGTGTCTAGAGAAACACTATTGGGAAACGGGATACCCACGATACATACTGAACCGTGACTTCTGTGTACCGTTTCACCCCTATAATCTACTCAAATGCCTCGTTTCCACTGAGCGGTATGGTACGGTACGGTACGGAACGGTACGCATTTATTTGCGTTTCCACTATCAAAAGTTGTGAATGGTACCAAAATGCCGAACCGTACCGTACCACTTTTTAGGTACCCTTCCATTGGGGTACCTAGCACAGTGGAACGGTACTAAAAGGTGGAGCTAGACTCACTGCAGGACGTTGATTGGTTGACAGAGAATCGTCACTTGCGCGTGCTACAAGAGGAATGACAACATAAGAAGCGCCATTTTTTAATATACAGTTTAATATAATACTACTGTTGCTGTATCACGAAATGTAATTTTAAGAGTTTTTCAGGCGAGAATGTAGTTGTTTAAAGCTCAAATCTGTGGTTTATTTATAAAGATGATTTTTTTTCCCCCGGTTGTGAGATCCATGCGTTCAGCGGGCGCTCGGCGCTCATGTTTCCCGGCTGGATGAGCCTTGCCTCGGCGTTCGTCGCGGACTCCGACATTAGTGGTTAAACATAAGATATAATTCGTTTTGTGTAGACCTAACGGGCGATCTTTGGTCTCGTGAATATATAATGAGTTCCCTGTCAATCGTTTTGGCTGAGGGCTAAGTTTAGTTTTATATTAACGTTATTTGTGTTTAACTACTTGTAATGTTAGAGCGCTGCATTTGGATATTTGACTGAATTGTTTGCTTAATTTCTTATTGTATAGCTTCTTGTACTTTACTAAAACTTTTATATAGGCTATTATTGATAAAACTGAAATTTTACAAAAAGAAATATGGTTTCTTGTCATTTTTTATTACAAGATTATCACTGATGTTTATTGTAACATTTGTACAAATGCATATATTGCCTGGAATATGTTTATTTTATTTATTGTTTTAAACGAAAAGAGGTAACGTCAGGGTTGTGTTTTAAATTTCGTTTCGTTATAAATAGAATAACGTATAACAGTGAATAATCAATATGCGTTGCGCATGAACCACATTTGTGTCCCTATAATGTTTAATTTATTTAAATGAAAACGAAAAGAGGCAGAGTGGTGTTTTATAACATATTTCGTTTTATTGTTGCTTAAAATGTACAGACAGAGTAACCGAGATAACCGGTGTATCAGCGACGCTTTTAAGAACGCGCTGTACCATTTGCATGTAGGAGTCGCACATGGCAAGTACAAACTTTGCGTACTTGATATTCAGAAAAGCCTAATGTCGGCGCTTGTCTTCTTGTGACAAACATGTCGAGGAGCAAGAATAAGATCTGCTGCATGTCATCCATTGTAGTTTACTATGTTCTTCTTCGCGCGAAAATGACGTCGATCGAAACACCACGCCTATCAAGTAAGGGTACTGTTGGCAGTGGAAACGCTAGCCAGATCATGGTTAACAGACCCGAACCGTACCGTACTGTCCCGTAAGGTACCGTACTGCTCAGTGGAAACGAGGCAAAAGCATACATGAAATATTAAGTATTTAGATGAATGAGTTTACCGATCAACACAGTGGGCAGCGGTCAGCACCCACTCTTTGTTGATGAGAGAACCTCCACAGAAGTGACTGCCGTACAGAAGAAGGCTAGCCTGCCACGGCCAGCGTCCAGCTGAAGCGTTCTGACCTCCTATCCAACTGCTGCTGCTACTGGTGCTAAACGTGGTTCTTCCACACACCTGAGCACTGGGAGGATCATCTGAGGCTGCAAACACAAAAAACACAATGTTGTATAACTCAAGAACTTCTCCAGCAGTACTGCAGCATACGCCGTCATGCACCTCATTTGTTGAAGGGGACCCACATTTAAATCCTAATTAAATTTCTACATTTTATGTAATTACTCAAGCAAAATTCGCATTTTGTCATATACATGGCCAAAGTACACAAATGGCTGCAGCAAGGGGATCGGTGGAGAACTTCCATCATCCGACTGTGGGTTTTTCCTCATCCTCTACATCTCCATATGGGTAGAATATTCCTACTATTACCAATAGTATCATTATGACTGTTTAAAGATTTATAATGCATAATTTTTCTTGCATGTTATATTTCATGGCTATTTATCAAACTCTTTATATATTAAACAGTGACATTACCCAGCTTAGGCCCGCTATCAACACGGAATACCCATCGACCCGTCACATTGACATTGCTGGAGTTGGACAGCTTATTTGAGTGCACGTCACCGAAAGCAACGGATATGAGCTGCATTTTATTGATCATCAGCTAAAATTTCAAAATCAAAGACTGCAACAAGAGAGAGCGGCAACAGCCCTGGTAAGATCATTTCGTTTCTCTACTTTTGATGATGATTGTGTGTTAAGCGTATGCGACTTACTTTCACTTTGATTTGCGATAGTTTGCACGTTGGTTTAATGAATGCTCAGCTTCTCATCTGTGGTGATGCGTGTTCCAGTAGCGTCGTCATATCTGGCAATAACATTAGATATAGCCTATAACACGCTCTCACACGTTTATTTTTTTATCATTTTTGGGAGGAGCACAATTTACATGTGGTTTCAACAACCAGATGCATTTACACTTGTCCAGTTTCATCTGAAATGCGGCCCAGACCTCATCCTGAAGTGGTTTGAGGGATCGGATTCAAATCCGTCTCAAATACGTTTCGGAGGGCATTTACACCTGATCTTTTCACGATCGGATAGCTATCCGATCTGAGAAAACGCATGAAGTGGCCAGGTGCAAACAACCCCTTAGTGCCAGAGTTTAGAGATCTAATTCTTTCTAAACTGAAACAATCGATTTGGAGAGGAGATATTTCCGTAGTTCATCATGGCAAAAGAGAGCCACCAGAGACCAACACAACTTGAAAAGATGAACTCTGTTACAGAAACATAAAATTATTCTAATAGCTCATAGACACAGAGTAATTTGATTAATTCTGCAGTGTCTTAACAGAAAGATATTTATCTTTCCTTTTTTTGCTTTTATCTTCATAAACAGCTTTTCTTTCTTTTACACAAACTTTTGAAGAAACAATTCAGTGAAATTTGTGGGCGAAAAGGTTGATTGTCTATTGTCAGTAGTGTAATGTAGTGATTCACTGTAAGTAATTTTCAAACCAATAAGCTTTCAGTTGCATGACCAACTTGAAAATGAGTAAATTCTCATTTCTATTCCTAATCCTATTGGAATGACTGAATTTCGCCCATGAAATTTCGCCAAGCAATGTTAAACGTTTTACTTGGTAAAACTCAGAAACGAGGGCTTAGAGTATGGGATCAATTTCCCGCCTAAAGTATTGCAACCACAGATAAAAAAATAAGAAATTTATTTCAGGAAGTCATCCCTGATTGGTCTGATGACCTACCCCTAAACCTACCCGCCACTGGGGGTCTGATGACCTACCCCTAACCCCGCCCTAAACCTACCTGTCACCGGGGTTAAGACCAATCAGGGATGACTTCCCTAATGAATATTTATGAGTCTTCCCCTACCATCCTGGGGAAAAAAATATCGCCCCCCGGAGGTCTACTGGTAATGCCAGTTAATATAACAAACTTCCTTGATCCAGTCTCCTCCTAAACAATATGCCATTCTTGAACACCAATTTGTTCCACTCTCTCAGCCACAAAAGCTACATCCACAAGCTCGACCTTTACAACAGGTCTCTTCCCAGACTCCAGGTACATGATGACTACTGTAACCGAGCTTTTGTATTGGGTTCGCCTAAACACTTTTGGATAATAAAATAATGAAAACAAGACACAGAAGTTCCATGAACGGTGCACACTCTTTAATCTTTCCCGCATCAACCCCACATGTCCTCCCGGGGCCCCTGGTCATCTAATGCGCATGCCCATCTCTCTCTTGCCTACGGCAAGTCCCAAAGGACAGAATGTGTTACACACATAAACGCAACATTCCTATAGCCTTAACTTCTATTCAGAATTTAATCTGTTACACTACTTTAAGCTCTGGATCAACTCTTTGTCCCTCCTTCAACTCCTCTTCAGACACTCGGGGAAGAACTGGAAGACCATATTATCAAGTTGATATTTGAAGCAGGACTCACCAAAACAAGAAAATAGTGTATATTCAAGCAATTTCATATGCAAGCTGTGTTTATACGCAGCGCTTTGATGTTGCATGGGTCTGCATCAGCCTCTACTGTATTTCTTAATCTTTTCCTCCTCGTCCTCTTCTCACTCGGACGACAGCTTCTCAAAGTTATCGTATTCACTCAAATATCCAAACCTTTCATTATATTCAGCCTCTTTTTGCCCTAAATATATTACTTAATGCGGGGAGTTCCTGGAGATCAGGCTCTGCACAGCTGCGTTCTCTGACTCGCTCTCTCTCTTCTACTGCTCAGACTGACAGAGGCGCCCGTGCAACCTGAATGCGCTGCTGCTATTGGCTCATGAAGCCGTGATTCTCCTGTCCTTCTAAAATACTTATATTTCTTTCCTATTCTCAGCTTTTTATTTTATTTTATTTTTTAACACTAAACTCACATCCTTATTCCATTACTGGTAGCCTGGGTTACACGTGATTGTTAGCATTTGAAGTTTTGAACGTCATGGGACAGCTGGATTTTTAAAAAAAACCCACCTGATGCATAAAAGGGAACTTATTATCCCGTCACTTCGAGGGCTGTCAGTAGGAGATCAAGTTGAGTCAACTGTAACCTCAACACCAGACAGAAACTGAATGCACGGCACACATCTATTGCATTTAATCATGTTTTATAGCTGGGGTCTCAGAGACCCTAGTGTTGGATTCTTTTTCTTGCATGAATAACATTCATATGATTTTGAATCCTAAATGTTTCCAAACCCTTTGGTCAAAAACACTCAGTGTGTGTGTGTGTGTGTGTGTGTGTGTGTGTGTGTGTATGTGTGCGTGTTAGTGAAACATGTCTGAATATAACAAAAGAGGAAATTTAACTGGACAGATATATACAATTATAAACTCATGACTTTAAGTAACAAAGTGAAGTAAATCAAGAAAGCAGAGTTTGCTTCTACCTAGTAACAGAAGGGTTTGCATATGAAGAACCAATCAAATTGTAGGAAAATTATGTAATGCATCATGTCACTTTTGCCATGCTCCTATAAAAACAGTTGTATTCTTTTGCTGGTGGGATTCTCTCTGAAATTTGTCCTCCGGTCGTGATTATAGCATATTTAAAGGCATTGTCTGGAGTCTGTCTAGTTAATGCTACGCAGCAAGCTAGTTAGTGAAGCTTACTATACACTTTGATAGGGTTATAGGAAAAGGGACGAGACGTCGTCCGACTCAAAGCCAGTTCTCAACTATAGACGCAGAGATAGAGTATAAAGATTATAAAGGGTTCTTTCACATCTGTAGTTCAGTTCATTTGGTCCAGACCCCGGGCGAAAAATTATACTTTGTAGCGTTTTTCAGGCGTTTTGGTTCCTTTTCACACCACACTGATCGCTTTGGTCCGGATCAGTTTGAGTTGATAAAAAGAACCAAAATTCAGTCACATGACAACATCCACATCACTCGTTGGCCAGATGTGTCTTGAACGCACTTCCATATTTACATTTCGATTGGTCAGAATAAACCTGCGGGAAAAATCCAACAGAACTAACGGAAGTAAAAATAGAGACAACACACCGCTGTTTACTATGGAGAGACGACTGCGTGGGCTGAATGTATCCCTGGTCATATTTTATTATATAGTTTGTCTACACCACTTTAGACAAACTTGAGAATGAAGCGGCTCGAAAATAATGTTAATAATTTCTACCAGGCTCCGCACTTCTTCACAACTCCAAGTTTGTCCACGAGCTGCCATGCTTAAAGTGCAAACTGTCAACAAACATTTCTCCTCATCCCATAATGCACAGTGCAGCTGACTACGGCATCTGGTTTAGTCCAAAAATGTGCAGTTCTTTGGCAGTTGGTTCCGTTCGAGGTCGGATCACGTTCTCACCACAAACTGTTCCACAGTTCGTTTGAATGCGCACCGAGACCACCTCTTCACCGCTTTTGGTGCGCACCCGAGTGCGACTGCCGCATTCTCACTTGCCCAAACGAACTGCACCAATGGGGAAAACAAACTCTAGTGCGATTCAACTGAACTAAATGAGGCAGTGTGAAAGCACCCTAGAGGTGTATTTCACAACTGACTTGTTTGGTTCGATTAAATTGAAGTTTGTTTCCCCCCTTGGTGCGGATATTTTGGGCAGGAGTGAATACAGCAATCACACTCGGGTGCGGACCAAACAGCCGAACCGAGATCCAGCTGAAGAGGTGGTCTCGGTACGGTTCCAAACAAACTCTGGTACGGTTCGTTTAAGGTGTGAACATGAACTGACCCAATTGCAAAAAGCACTCCGCCTTTTTTGACAGGGTCAGATTTTTACTATGTAATTTTGGGTGATGAAATGCCTATAGGCTACATCAATCTGTGATCCGTCCGGACCAGCTGCTACACGGTTTAGCACGCATGTGAGTCACGGATTAACTACTAAATTTAAACATCATAGAGTGAAAGTTTCTCATTTGGACGTGTTCAAACTATTTTAAATGCAAAAGAGGCGAATCGCGCGATTCGCGCGTTACCCGAAGTGAATCGCGCGTTAAGCCTGGTTTATACTCGACGTGTCCGCACAAGCGCGAAGGTGCGCGCGGCAAAAATGACGTCATCGTGGTGTGGGCGGTCGCACGCGTTGGGTGCGCAAGGGCCCATTTCGCCTGGCGGTGTGCACGGCAGATTTTGTAACAACGCGCGCGGCGCCGCATCCGAAGATGAACGACTTCGAGCCGAAATCTGGCCGAGCTCGAACTTCTCACCACACCAGCACCCAGTTTGCACGTCTAAATTAGTTGCTTACATTTAAAAAATAGCATTCAATAGCATAAAAAGTATTTTTAGTAAACACAAAGGTCCATGTTTAATAAAAATGTTCACGAACCCTAATGAAATGTTTAGTGAAATTAGAAAATATGTTAGAGATTGTTAATTTAGTTATATTGTATAGACATTCTCATATCCATATATTTTGTTTTATTGTCACGAGTAATCACAGGGTTTACTGGGTTTTACACGATTCTTTTTGTAGAGTGGTATTGGTGGTGGTGTACTAAAATAAACATTGTCATGTGTGTATAGCTTTCTTCTTCTCACTGCTGATTCCTGGTGGTTTAGAGGACAATTACTCGAGTCACCCCCTATCGTTTCAAAGAATAGTACAACGGCGAGCGCGTCAAGTATAAACGCCTCGTCCGTTTCGGGAGGTGCGCGCGCAGTCTGCATCAATTAATTTCTGATAAAGAGAAGCAATATCTGCTGAATCGTTCTCCGACTAGACCGGTCTTTTACATCTTACCCAAGGTACATAAGAATCTGGATAATCCACCGGGACGACCTATAGTAGCAGGAAACAATAGTCTTACTGAACCTCTTTCAAATTTTGTTGATTCTGTTCTGAGACCTTTAGTCACTTCTCTTCCTAGTTATTTGAGAGACACCGCTGATTTCCTGCAATGTCTAGCAACTCTGCAAAATGTTTGTTGTGATACGATATTAGCAACCATGGATGTGACCTCATTGTATACTAACATCCCACATCATGAGGGCCTACTGGCTTTAGAACATTTTCTTGATTTGCGCACTGATGATGAGGGTCTTCCGACTAAATTTATCACTGAAATGGCTGAAATGGTACTTACTAAAAACTATTTCCTATTTGAAAATCAATATTATTTGCAGGTTGAGGGCACCGCCATGGGGGCCACTATGGCTCCTGACTATGCCAATCTATATTTGGGTTTCCTAGAGGACCAATATGTTTTCAATAATAACCCTTTCTTGGACAATATTATTTTGTTTAAGAGATACATTGATGATTGCTTTGTCATTTATAAAGGTTCTGCACGTGATTTTGAAACATTTGTTTTGTACATGAACTGTCTTAGGCCCTCCATCAAATTTACATATCATGTGGGGCTAACTGATGTCAATTTCCTGGACACTTCCATATCAATTGTGGACAACAAAATAGTCTCTTCTCTTTATAGAAAAGATACAGCTAAGAACAGTCTCCTTCATGCTAGCAGTGCTCATCCAATGCCCCTAAAACGAGGTTTACCTTACAGCCAATTCTTGAGACTTCACCGCATTTGCTCGGGGAGAGAAGACTTTGAGTCTAAAGCCCAGAGCTTGTATATGGACTTTAAATCACGAGGCTATCCCAACCAGTGGCTTGATACTGCACTTGAAAAGGTTTCCATTCTACAAAAACAGGAGGAGAGAAACTTGACTATGAAAAAAAGAAATAAGAATTTTTCATGCATTTTTAAATCCACATTTAGTCCACTGAGTAATGATATCAAAACCATTATCAATAACCATTGGCACATTATTCAAAGTGATCCCCAGTTAATGAATGTATTTAGTGAACAACCACTTTTTGTCTCTTCCAGGAGCTCTAATTTGAGGGACAAGCTTGTCCATGCTGACACCCACATCTCATCTCCAACTACTCTTGTCGATGCCCAGGGGAATTTTCCATGTCACAATTGCTCTTCCTGTACTAAGTATGTCAAATGTAAATCATTCACACATCCTCGTACACTAAAAACGTATAAGATTAGACAACTGATTACTTGTAAGAGTACATATGTTGTTTACATTATCATTTGTCCATGTCCACAACTATATGTTGGCAAAACTACACGTGCATTACGCACAAGAATGATTGAACACACAAGTGCCATTAGGAGACAGGATGATACATCTTCAATTTCTCGTCATTTTAAGTCTGCTAACCATTCTTTGTCTGACATGAAGTTCCTGGGCATCGAGAGGATTCTACCCCACAGGAGAGGTGGAGATAGAGATAGAAAATTATTGCAAAGGGAGGCTTTTTGGATCTTTGAACTTAAAACTTTATTTCCTGAAGGCATGAATGAAGAACTTGAATTTTCCTGTTTTTTGTAAAACACATTCTTTCTTTCTGTATGTCTACAATGCTGTATTATCATTGGAAGCTGCTAATTTGAAACTTATATCTGTTTGTAATTCTACTTGAGACAATTGAGATTGAGATGATTGTATTCAGCTGTTTATCCTTAATTGCTGACTTGCTTTAAAAGGGTGAATGTTGTTAGCTAAATGAGCACTGAAGATAGCAATGTGCTGAAACCCACATGCACTTTGCACTTTATTTGCACAATGCAATTTGAAAAATAAAATATGCTTTTGTAGACTTCAAGTCTTGAGTTGATCAGTGTGCGGCCAGCTACTCCTCTTCTTCATAGTAAACACAAAGGTCCATGTTTAATAAAAATGTTCACGAACCCTAATGAAATGTTTAGTGAAATTAGAAAATATGTTAGAGATTGTTAATTTAGTTATATTGTATAGACATTCTCATATCCATATATTTTGTTTTATTGTCACGAGTAATCACAGGGTTTACTGGGTTTTACACGATTCTTTTTGTAGAGTGGTATTGGTGGTGGTGTACTAAAATAAACATTGTCATGTGTGTATAGCTTTCTTCTTCTCACTGCTGATTCCTGGTGGTTTAGAGGACAATTACTCGAGTCACCCCCTATCGTTTCAAAGAATAGTACAACGGCGAGCGCGTCAAGTATAAACGCCTCGTCCGTTTCGGGAGGTGCGCGCGCAGTCTGCGGAGACTCGCGCTGCGGAGCCAGGCGAAAGTATAACCAAGGCTTAAGACGGTCCAATGGGTTCTCCCTATCCCTAAAAATTCTTCTCGGCACATAATAATCTTCAGCTAGTTCTATAAATTCAGCCATGTCGTCTTATTTTTGTCCGCGTTACTCTTAAGGTTACGATTTCCAAACCTTAAATTATACTTAGGGAAATTACTGTTAAGGGGTTTTATGCAACACTTAACGCTTTTTAAGGGATTACTTAAGTGAAAAAACAGCATTTAAGGGAAATTCAAAGTGTTTATGACGTTTTACTTAAAGAAACCCTTAAGTAACACTTAAGGGTTTTTTCCTGCAACACCCTTAGGTTTAAGGGAAACATAAGGGCGAACTTAAGGGAAAATTACACTTAAGGTGCTTTATGCAACCGGGCACAGGAACCACAGCTTCAAATTAGAAGGGGTCCCTTCTAGGGAATGTGGCTAGGTAACCCGAAGGAGCCCCAGCCAATCACTATTCAGGGGAACATACTCACCTGAAATGCCACCAGGAAGGCCTGACCTATCGTCAGTTACACTGGATACTTCAGCCTGGCCAACTTCCTGTCTGTCCGAAGACAGAGCCTCTGCAGTGCTCGCAAAATCGCTCGCCCGACGTCCCGGGGCTATTGTGTTTTCAAGTCGGGCTACCAAAATGCATAACTGGCCTGTCCGAAGGGCTATCTGAAATAGTGTTCGCTTCAGTCTTGTTATAATCAGATTCAGTGCGTCTTCATCTTCAATCCGCAGTGGCGCCGAGCAGAGCACATGTCAGAAACAGAGGAGTCTCATTGGTCTGTCAATGTCAGAATATTTGAGATGACTAATCAAATCAAAGTAGGCGGGCTTTATATACACAGAAGCTGCTGAGCGTGATTGCGTGAATTTGAGCAGAGCGACTCGTTTCAGTTTACAGTCAAGTGCGAGATAAGATGTAAGTAGCTAAACTAAACATTTCATATTTGACAGCTTTTTTAGGTCATAAATGTGAAACGAATGATACAAATAATCAGACAAACGAATATACTTTTGTCAAATTTCCCCATTTTGAACTGAAAATAGGCCTATGTAATGTGACTAATAATTAGTTTACTGTCATTGTGAGGGGACATTAACAGAGCATTAACAAAGCCGTTTTCATGTTAGGCACAAGATTAATAATGAATGTGTACATGTTGAAAATTAATATACAATTTGTAGCCTTCAGTAAATTAAAAAGGTTCAGCTGTAGGAGGGGAAGAGACAGGGCAAGATGAGGAGACTGAGAGAAAAAGAAAGAGTGATGGATAAGAAGTGAGAGCATGTACTGACAAATAATCTACTGCCCACTGACATTGTTTTAAAGATATTTCTTATCCTTTTTTGGCCTTCAAACCTCTTGAAATGGACATATCAGAGAAATAAAAAATGTGAACCCCCTAAAAACCTTAAATGTAGGACCTTTTTGATTATAAAGTCCTGTCTACGGCCCTGTATTAGGAATAAGATCAATAATGAATGTGTACATACTGTGAATTAATTTAATAAACTTAGTTAGGCTACCTAGCTTTCTTAGTAGCTTTCAGTAAATGAACGCGTCTGAGAAAATGATTCATAAATCAATCTATCATTTGACCCTATGTTTACTTCACTAAAAGCCTATATCAGTCAAAGCTCAGCTTTAGGAGGGGAAGAGACAGAGCAAGAGAAAAACAAAGAGAAAAAGAGTGTGATGGAGATGAGGAGAGAAAAATAATCAGCTGCCCACTTACATGGTTTTAAAGCTATTGTTATCCAATTTGTTTGGCCTTCAAAACATCTTAAAATGCACATATGTAGATCAGAGAAATCAAAATTTTCTTGGGGGTGCCCCCGAACCCCCCTGACTAGCCTACCTCACATTCGGGACCTCCGTGATGATAAAACCCTGCCATCTGCATGTTAATGAAACTTAATAGTGAGCATTAGACCCTAAACTAAAGTGTTACTTTTTTTTCTTTTTTTTATCATACCCTCATTTGGGGGCTGAGCCACAGACATGACTGATTCATGTTCCATACTGGTCACACACATTTCAGATCAGTTAGAACCAGATGCATATTTGTTGATAATTTGTGCTTTGAAAAAGTTTTTGATTCATTGTTTTGACTCCTAACCAATTTTCTACATTAAAAATTTTCTTTTTATCTGGGCTAGTAAAATTCATTTCGGGGCTACCAAAATCTGAAGAGTGCCTGCCCGAAGGGCTACCAACGATTTTTAATTTTGCGAGCCATGCCTCTGGACACTTACCTTTAAATAAGGCATCCAACCCGAGGGACTGCAAAGCTGACAGTTAACCACTCTGCCCAGATCTCAGAGACGGGGTATCCCGGAGAACATGACTCAGCATAGCTCTTATAACCCTTGCCAGCGAGGGGAGTTTCTCTGCTCGATCCACGGATTTACCCAGCATTTGTGTTTCAAAACACTGAGGAGGCCTGAAAAGCCTAAGGGCTGACCTAACTGGGGGGCCTCACGAGAGGCCTACAACCGTGACCGTTTGACCAGACTCAGGAGTCCGCGTACTCCAGGCAAACCAGGCTGTAGGCAGGATAAAAAGAGCTTCTTGAAGGAACCATTAGCAGAGAATGAATACTTTAGTCGAGCCAGGGAGCAAGCTTGCCTTCAGAAGCTGCCTGCTAAGGCCAGCTGAACTGATAGCAAGCGGCCACTAGCTGCCTGAACCCAGCATCGCTGGGAAACCACTTGCAGGGAGGCCTGGTGAGGCCTACTACCTGATAACCACTATATATGGGTATTCGCCTTCAGGGGGGCCTAGTGAGGCCTACTACCTGATAACCACCATATGTGGGAACTCACCTTCAGGGAGGCCTGGTGAGGCCTACAACCTGATAGCAAGCTAAACAACTGGTTGCTATGAACCCTGAATCCGGGTGTCAGTCCCAGGGCGGCCTGCTAAGGCCAGCTAGTCCTGGGGCTCAGTCCCCATTGGCTTAGGGTCAGGAAGGCCTGCTAAGGTCAGAGTCTAACCATCAACACTACTGTTTGTATACCCGTCACTCGAACTTCACTTAGAGAATTAAAGAGGCCTACTAGGCCTGAAGAAATTCAGTGCTGTCAGCCATCTTCACACTGCTGGGGACTCGCCTATCAGGGAAGCCTGGTCAGGCCTACTAGCTGATAGCAAGTCTATTCTGCTACAAACATACACTGTTAGGAACCATGCAACACTAACATAACTATTGGGCCCACCCACAGGAGGCCTAATACGGCTAGCTACCTGGTCGCGGCTATAATGTATGTCCCACAATGCTGGGACTCACCTCTGAGGAGGCCTGTTAATGCCTACAACCCATCAGTGAGTCTACTGCCCGAACTACTAAGGCCAACCACCAGAGGTAAGCTGGCCTCAAGAGTCCTCTTGGGGGCTGCTTGGTCAAGGAGGCCTGCTGAGGCCTACCACCTAACCGCGCAGCCTTCGTTGGCAGATAAGCTGTTTATACAGTGCCTACAGCATCCTGGCACCTAATCACATTGTAAAAGGCAGTGTACTCAGCAACAAAGCAACACCCTTTAAGCAAGGGGAGTACAACATATGCCATTCTGCCTCAATGGAGGCCCCAGAGTCAGGGGCCTACCATCTGTACGCATGGGCGTCAGATCTTGGCAATGCTCTGGCTTCACAGGAGCGTACTTCGAAACCAAAAAAGGAAGTGAAGGTTAGAACTTCCCGCTCAACCCAAACCATAGTGGTGCGAGGTAGAAAAATACAGAACTGAGAGTGGGGTACTCACAACCTATCTTGTATCAATAGGGGAGTACCACCACCTAACCCTGAGATTCAACAGGGTTCGGGCCTACCAGTGGCTCTAGGGGTAACAGAACCTTATCTGCGCCCAGCCTAGGGGAAGTGGGGCTTGATTGTAAGACACCCACCTACAACCCATCGCTCGAGCAGGTAGCTCAGCGAGCTGAGTGGAGCCTATTCTGGCGGCCTGGGTCCATATACTAGCTCTGCACGGCGGGGTCGGGCAAACAACAAACCAGTGTTTTCGTGAGGCAAACGATGGCCTAAACCCTGCTCAAAAAAGACCTATTGTACTGGGAAGGCCTTATTGAAGGCCTAACCCTAGGTCTTTACTACTCATGCCTCTGCACCAACCTGCATTACTTTTCTCAACCTTGAATGCAGAGAAGGGGGCCTTGGCCAAACGACTCCCACAATGGGAGGAGGCTGTCATATAGGGATGCTTACAAAGCCTACATTCACATAGTGAAGGGAAATCTAATCCAGACTCAAAACACATCTGTTTAGCTGTGTATTTGCTGAATGAGTACTGTTCCACTGTATGTGACAAGGCGGGTGTGATCTAGCGAAGTCTGTGACAGGAGAGAGGATTGGGAGACTGAATGTCCATTCAGAGGTCCACCCCGTGGCCGAGATGGGATGGCGTCGGACCAGTCAGTGGATGCCTGGGGGAAGCCCAGGGGGTCTGCCTCCGCGGAAGCCTCTCCTTTTCCCCCACTCTCTCCACACCAATCCCTTGGCCCACTTCCTGCCACTAGGACGGCGGGGAGGTCTGGGCCGGCCTGCTGGCATTGTGGGGACCCTGACCATTTCATTGATAGATGTCCCATGATGGATATAGGGACAATGATCCGGGTCCCAGACGTCCAGCAGGCTGCCCACGATCAGGCTGGCCGGTACCAAATACCTGTGAGTATTAAGGGGGGTACCGATCAGGCTCTGGTGGATTCTGGCTGTAACCAAACCTCGATCCACCAAAGCCTGATTCAACCTGAGGCATTGGATATGTGCCGCATGGTTCGGGTAAGGTGTGTGCATGGGGACGTGGTGAATTATCCCTTAATGTCTGCCGTGATTCAATTTAGGGGTCAAAAGCATAGGATAGAGGTGGCAGTTAATCCGCACCTCAGGCATCTGCTGATTTTGGGAACAAATTGGCCAGCTTTTAGTGAATTGATCAGGGGCTTATGTGCGGATGCCTCTTGTGTACAGAAAGCGCAGGATAGTGAGGCGACGGTGCAGATGGGAGAGACCCTCGAGACTGGATTCAGGGTAACCGAGCACAATCGAGAGTCAAAGCAGATTACAACCCAATTATTGGTAACAAAAAGCCTTAGGGAAATGCTTTTCCAGGCGGCTCATTCTAATCCCATGACAGGACATTTAGGACAAATAATGACACTTAATTTGTCTCACGGCCCGTTTCTTTTGTTTCCTGAGAACAAAACTCCACACTTTGGGGCAGCTCTCAATGGAGAATTTGTTACAGGATCAGGACAGACAGACCCAGTTATACAACAGGGGAACCCGACTTAGATAATTTTCACCGGGAGATAAAGTCCTTGTATTTCTGTCACGTTTCTGTTTGTGTTTGGACTGTTTTTGTGATTTGTATTCAGTTCATTAAGTCATCTGTCTCACCTGTGCCCTGTTAATCACCTCATTTAGTTATCTCGTTTGTTTTGCCCCAGCTGTGTCATATTTCCCTGATCTGTTTCCTTGTGTATTTAAGTCCTGTGTGTTCCTTCAGTCTTTGTCGGTCATTGTAGTGTCAAGGTCGGTGTTGAGTGTTGGTTCCTAAGTTCCTGAGTATTCATGTAATCAGAGTTTGTGAATAAACCAGATGTATTGAAATCCTGTCTCCTCGTCTTCGGTCTGCAATACCCTGACAGAACGACCGACCACATCATGAGCTGGGAGCTCGCTGGACAGATCGCGGCTTTGGCTCGGGATAGCCGCGATCTGTTGCAATACGCCAGTCCAGCCGAGCCTGCACTTCACGCCAGTCCAGCTGAGCCTGCACTTCACGCCAGTCCAGCCGAGCCCACACCTTCCTGGAATTTGAATTTTAAAACACTGTACGCCCGACTGATTGCACTGTATTTTATTTTGCATCCTCCTTTTTATTCTAAACTGAACTCAAATGGCACTGAAAATTGGGTAAGAGAGATGAAACCATGTTGGTGGCCTGGGTCTGTGGTGAAGTAGTGAGTTTGACGTGATTAAACTCGAGGTTCTGTGGGGTGTGGACTGGACTGATTCCATTCCTAGAGCTTCCGAACTAATGGGTTTTTGGGGTGCGGACTGATGGGACAAAGAACCCAAGGTTACCCCGTGAGTCAGTCCTAGAGCTCCTCCTGTCCGATTTTAGGAAAAAATCTGGTCTATTGGAGACGTCCAATAGATTTCTTAAGGTGCCAAAAGAACACCACAGACACAGTGTAATCACCATGGGAAAATCTCAGAGTAAAACTGGGAGTTGTGAAAAATATGATACACCGGTGTTTTGCCAGATGAGAAGTTTATCTATGTATCATCTTTTTACTCTTTCAATGCATTTTATAACTATCATATATCTCTTTTAATTTCTTTTATAACTGTTTTGCTTTTATTTTGTGATTATTTTAATTCCTTTCTGTAAAGCACTTTGAATTGTGGAAATGTACTATATAAATAAATTTGCCTTGCCTTGCCTAACTGTAACACCACATGTCAACTAACTCCAAATAAGAGTAACAGTAGAGTATTAGACTGTTAGGTTATGGATAGGTTTAAGACATGTACTTGCAAAGTTACTTCTAGTCTGTTGGTGGAGCATCAAAATAAAGTGAAGACAGTCTAATACTTTAATGACTGGTAGTTGACATGGAGTTGCAAAGTTACTGTCAGGAGAATGTCTAAAGTGGATTATCAACATAAAGTGTCACCCCTTTTAGCCAGTATTTATAACTTTTTTTTTGTGCAGGAAGTGATTAACATATTTTATATTTCTGTGATTTACCATCTATTAATTAATCTGACCAATATGAATCATTATGTTTTAGAGTTGGTTTTACAATTTTGAGTAATATAAATTACTAAAATTGTGTGATAGACATTTTGACTCCATGTTCTAAAGTGAAGAAGAATATATACACATTAATAATTACTGATTTGTACTATGGCACTTATTAAGTGATGTTTAGTTTATTGACCAGAATAAGCTATACAGTTATACAGTACTACTAAAGGCAATTTCTAGTGTTCATAACTAACATAACATAAATAATGGATAATATTATTTTACTGTATGTTCAATTAATAATTACTGGCATGTTAATACTTAACTACTGCATGATTATGGACTCTTAAAATAAAGCGTTACCAAAAATGGATATTGGTATTAGTCGATCTGTGATCAGTTTTGGCTGTAAAAATCCTTGTCGGCCGGTGTTTTGATACAAAGATTCACATGTTTTCCTTCTAGTTGTACTTGAGAATGACAGATGATATTTCAAGAATGAAAGAAATTATTCACTTCACTTTTTTAGTTGAAATGTATTTATATAAGAAATTTTGTTACTGTTATTTTATAGCTTCATGGGGTGCTGTATATGAAAACCACTTATTTTGTATATAAACCCCATTTATTTAACCCTAGTGTACCTGAGCCGGAAGCCCTATATTATAAACATTAATATTAATAATTTACATTTGTTTCCTAAGAATTGAATGTAATGTTGAATGTTCAATGCTGTGCATTACAACTATTGTAACTAGTTATAATTGTTGATGGCCTTCATCGCTGGTAATATTATTGATATTGCGATTTTTTTTAGCGCAATTTTCCACCGGACAAAATTGTATGGAGCTAGAAGAGTCTCAATAAAGATAAATGCACAAACTGCATTCACATATGCACACACAGGATACACAAATGCACACACATGATTCATAAATACACACACAGGATACACAAATGCGCACAAAATTCACAAATGCACACACAGAATTTAAAAAGCACAGAAGATTCATAAATGCATACAAAATTCAGAAATGCACACAAAATTCATAAATACACACACAATTCAGAAATGAAAACAAAATTTACAAATGCACACAAGATTCACAAATGCTCAGGACAAGATTCAGAAATGTATTCAGATACCTCCCTTGTTTTAGCCAATCACCAACTGAGCAAGCCATAGGCAACAGTCCATTGCATTAATAAAAATAATTTGTGTGTAGGCTACATTGAACAGACTTTGCCCAACTTGTCTGGGAAAGGAGTTACAGGGCTTTTTACATTTGAGGCTAAACGGATAAAACACCTAATTTTTACCTCAGTATTACTGAACTACATTACTAAAATTACATTTTTTAAGATTAAAGCAAAATTTAAATTTCAAGAACGCAGCTTCTTGGTCACTGACAAAGATTACTTTGCCTCCGCCGTAGAATCTGTGTTCATTATTTACATTGGTTGTCAAGGAAACGGGAGGTTTTCTAACGTTATGATTAGTACTCCTGCTTACTTGCCGGTTTAAAAAAGTAAGAGTTTGTAAGGACATTTTGCGTCAAATGTGCAAACAACAAAGTTGGAAACAATGTCTGCAGTACTTAGGCTATACGATTTTATTACATGGCCTCAGCAAAAAAAAAAAAAAAAACAGACACAGCTGAGAGGTAAGTATTAAATTCGTAATTTCGAGGTCCGGCCCACCGCCTCAACTGTAAAAGGTAAAAAATGGTCTCAACCAACTGGCAGAACTCCACCCACCTCGCTCTAGCGCTTGCGCCCACACTTCATGTGATTGGCTTACAAGTAAACAATCTCCCACGTGGGGTGCGTTCTTGTGATTGGCTAAAACAAGGGACGTATCTGATTGGTCACAGGTCATTCCCTGTTTAAAAAAAGGCATTTGTGTGTCGAGCCAAGTCAGGGGAGTCTCAAAATTCACACACAAATGCAGTGAAGTTCACAGACCGCAAGCAGTTTGTAAATCAAGATATATTTGTGTGTGCATCAGAAATACATTTCTGAATCTTGTCCTGAGCATTTGTGAATCTTGTGTGCATTTGTAAATTTTGTTTTCATTTCTGAATTGTGTGTGTATTTATGAATTTTGTGTGCATTTATGAATTTTGTATGCATTTGTGAATCTTCTGTGCTTTTTAAATTCTGTGTGTGCATTTGTGAATTTTGTGCGCATTTGTGTATCCTGTGTGTGCATTTATGAATCATGTGTGTGCATTTGTGTATCCTGTGTGTGCATATGTGAATGCAGTTTGTGCATTTATCTTTATTGAGACTCTTCTAGCTCCATAAAATTGCGCTTGTTAACTCATGATTTCTGTTCTGTGCGTCTGTGCGCACCAATCTTGCACTTCTATCTACTCCTCAACCACACCACCTAGAGGTTTTCGGCATTATGTTAAAGGGTTACTTCAGGATTTAGCATTAAGCTTTGTATTAGTAGAAAACCTGTAGTATTTTCGAATTACCATGCTTTCCACCCTCATATCCCCCTGAGACGAGAGATTTATGTATTTTTTGTCTGGAAAAAAATCCTCCGATGACGCAAAAATCGTCATTTTGGTCATCGGAGGATTTTCTGTCCAGAGGCTAAAGACTACAGCCAGTAGATGGCGTTGTTCCGCATGTTTACAACCCGCCCATACAGGGTGGGATCTCACTCACAGAATGTACACAGTATCAGCCGTCTTTCTTTGGAAGCTAAGCTAGCATGCTCTTGTTCTGTGGAGAAAGCTGAATAATAGGAGAAAGCTGAGTAAGTAGGGGTTACCATCTTCCTTTTCCCGGACTTGTCCGGCGGGCGAGACTGTTAAAAATGTCCAGGATTCGGCTTTTGCTTTCTGCGGTCGCCATTCATTGTTTACATGCACACCTCTCGTTTCAATCTAACTGAATTAATTCTGATCGGTGAATCTGACTGTAGTGTTTACATGAACGCTAAACAAGTGATCGGTTGATGTGCGCTTTACCCTTGCTAAGAAAATTTCCGCTCCTCCGTGAGAGATGCGAGACCCGGCGCGTCTCAGTAATGACGCCGTCGCCACCGGCCTCGCGCCGTTCTCCCGCGGCCGTCAGCCTCGTCCTGCTCGCCACAGTAAACATGATGAATGGCGACTGTAGAACGCAAAAGCCGAATCCCGGACATTTTGGGTCTCTAAATCCCTGGCAAACTCATCACTTACTTAGGCTAGCCTTGTTGTTTTCAACTGTGCTCTCTAACCGGTAGGCGTGGCCTCCTAAGGCAGCGAAGCAAGTGCATTCTGGGAGTTGTTGTCTTTTATCCACATAAGCCAAAATTACATTTTCTGGCTTTTCTCAGTCTAGAAAGCTCCAAATTAAAAAATTTCTCCACATTTCTTCTTCTTAAATGACCTATTTTAAATACACATTCATCTTCCCAGAGGTGAAGTATCCCTTTAAGGAAGGTCTAATGGCGGGAACGCACAAAAAAAAAATCCAGGAAAAGATTTACTATCTCTTAGTGTTGTGATCCCATGAGGTGAGAAAATTGCGCTAAAACACTCACTGAGTTTTTATTACTTGTTTAAATTGTTAGTCATCCGTACAACTAGACAACTAGAAACGCATACTCTCAGTATCAACACTAATAATGCTTTTAAGACAACCAATATAACCAGATGGCCAATTATAGGCACTGAAAAAAACCTTTTCACTCTGAAATTTCTAATTAATTTCACTAACAATTATAAAGAAATGGCAAGTAACACACTAAATTAAACATGACATTTTGAAGTAGAAAGACTGAATTAGCATTCTCTAGTAAAACATAATAATCATTGTTTTATTTAAAACTTCTAAAATATAATTTCTTCCAATGTGTCTATTTAGAAGTTTAGAAACTTTAGGCTGTTTAGAAAAAAATCATTTGAGATCATTTGATTTAATAATAATAATAATAATAATAATAATAATTGTTTGTTGCCCTTTTTTCAAACACCTGACATTGTATTGCCACTGTAGGGAATACTAAGTTCTTTGCATTCTTTAAAAAAAAAAAAAAATGTATATACATATAAATAATAAATACAAAGCTTTGAGACTTGTAATACATATTGTCAAAAAAAAAACACTTACTGATGAGAAATATCAGCATCAGATACTTCAGATACCCCATTGTAATGAGAGCAATTGGCTCAAAAAAATGAAGTGGATCTGAGGAGAAAATAAACATAGAAATATACAATTATGAATCATTATAGAATATATAGCAATAAATCTATGCAAGTCCTATAAAATGTTATATTTATACCAAAAGATGTCAAATAATATCTGAAAACCCCTTGCATACCTTGACGTATGTTGACAGCTGTTTCAGACAACTTCTGTCCTCTATCCACAACTGACATCTTTTATGGAATGACATCACATGCATCACTGATTTGTAGAATTTGAATATACACTCTAATGTCTCTTATATTAGCATGCAAAAATGTTGATATGCACTCTGTGTACCTGGCCTCTGAATAATAAGGAAATATAACAGTACATTTAAGAAAATATTTGTTCCTGAAGGGAGATAACTCTTTTTACTTAATTTACACAGAACAAATACAGTTAAAGTATAATGCTAAAATAATGTGCATGGTCTTGAATGGTGTAAAACATGATTAGACTAAATATTTTTTATAAAAATGTACTGCTAACTGTCACAGTTGTGTTCTGTTTAGTTTGTTTTCGTTGGACTTGTCAGCCTGTCTTCATGTCACGTGTCATCATCATTATCAGTTCATCTGTGTTAGTATTTAAGTTCCTTCAGTTCAGTCAATGTCTGTTCTCTGTTGTATTTGATGTGCGTGTGCGTGTAATGTATACCTTCTGCCTATCTGTACCAGTTTGAGTTATATTATTGTAGTAGATGTTTTGCATTGGAACTTCTGACTCCTCATCTCCTTCTGCCTGCACCCCACCCTCACAGAAGAATGGACCTCCCAGGAGAGCCCTAACCTTTTTTCTTTTATAAAGAACTGTATGTGTCTTGCCGCCACCAGAGCCCCGGACGTCGAGACCCTAAGAGCCCTGTTCTGGATCGTGGCAACTTTCCACCACCATTGCGACCTCCCAGACACCACAGGATTGGACTGGAAAGAGACCGTCAATAGGTGTATGGAGAGTGTCGCGCCCTGATCCAGAACACTGCCTGACCAGCCTGTTCTTTATGTCGTGCCCACCATGCCTGAGCCCTAGTCTTCAGCTAAGATGGCTGCCGCCTCACCGCCTGAGCCCTCAGCCAGGATGGCCGCGGCCACGCCCAGTCCATAATCTGGTCCCTCCGAGACTGCCCGTCCAGGGTCTCATCCCTCTGAGACCGCCCGTTCAGGGTCTCGTCCTACCAAGATCCGCCCGTCCAGGGTCTCGTCCCGCCAAGACCGCCCGTCCAGGGTCTCGTTCTGCCGAGACCACCTTTCCTGGGTCTCGTCTTACCGAGACCACCCTTCCAGAGGCTCGTACTGCCGAGCCAGAGACTGTTCACGTCATGCCCGCCAAACCAGAGACTGTTCACGTCAGTCCTGCCGAGCCCGAATCTTCTGTCCCCGAACTTGAGTCTTCTGTCCGTGAGTCTGTCTACGAATTCCCACCCACCCTGCCTCCCTCTCCCACCTCTTCCCATCTACCACCTCTCAACCCTTCTTCCATCACTGCCCGTCAGCCCCTCAGCCCCTCAGCTCCTCAGCTCCTCTAACCACCTTTGGTGAGGTGGAGTCACTGTGGGTCTGCTGGCCTACAGCTCCAGCCTCAGAGCCGGCCTGAGGCATAAGCGAACTAAGCGGCTGCTTAGAGCCCCCTGGCCACCAGGGGGCCCCCAATCGAGTTTTTTTTTTCTTTTTTTTCCTGGCACTGTCCAACCTGGTCGGTGGATCCTCGGTCTCCGCCTCCGACCTATCAGTTTAGCCAGGCTCCCTCGTCCCCCCGGATCCACCTTGGTCATTTGTCGGCCTGCCCTCACCTCTGGACTGCACTCCTCTGGCTATGCCTCGTCCCTTCATCCCCCCCGGCTCCATTGGACTCCTCACTCTCTTCAGTTCCTCCTTGGTCCTCACTCCCTCTGTCTCCACCATGCCCTTCTGTGTCCCCATCTGCACCTCAGTCGCCAGAGCCGGCGGCCCCGCCATGTCCTGCCAGATCCTTGGCGTCGCCTGGACTCATCGGCTCTCCGGCTCCACCCTGGTCTCCTCTCCCACCTGCTCCAATCCGTCACATTCACTCGCACACATACACACACAGGCACTCACTCCCACACACACACAGGTCTGGCTGAAGGATGAAATGACTGAGGGGGCAGGTGAAATTGTTAAGGGGGCTTAACTTTATACCATCAATGAACAATACACACTGATAACTTTCTTAATAAAAAAGATAAGCCAGCATCATTTATTATGCATATATTAACCCTTTCACACTTAATTTTAATATTAACTCCCCAGAGTGTTTTTTTTTTAAGGTGACTTATTTTAGAACGTTCCCCCTTTTCCATTGCGACGCGTCATATTTATCACGTGACACATCGCAGCCACAATAACACTGTATGACAGATGAATCACTTGTATTTTCTTTTTTATTCAAAATATTCACTTACTTACTCACCATGTCATCAACTATCTGATATTCCGATTCTCAAAAATGTGTATGTGAGTGTTTGGTCTTTTAGAACCTTTATAAACGATCTTGATCTATAATGTGAGATTGGCGCCACCATGTTTCTTTGCGCTGCAGTTCAGAGAATCCTGTGAGTCATCAGTTTCTCCCGAAATACTTGTAAGAAATTGGCCGGTGAACTGTGATAAGTCAAGTCAAGTCATCTTAATTTATATAGCGCTTTTAACAATGTAGATTGTTTCAAAGCAGCTTTACAGAGATAAGCGTATAATTTAAGGTAACAGAGATTGTTTTGGCTTTATAGCAGAGTTAAGTTATTTTCCATCTAAAGTTAGTTTTGATTGATTTGCTTCCGTCGCAACGATCATTTGTTATTAAATTAGGGGCCGCTAAGACGACACCATTCCCTCTACACAGACTTTAAACGCGAACCTGTGAGAAACGCTGATGGCGTTCACGTGGGCATTTAGAATGGGTTCTATAGTTATGTGCGTTTGAATATACGCAGGTTTGGAATTCCCTACAAGCCAAGCCTAAACAAAGTACTTGTCTTTCCTTATAAATTTTGATAAAGTATTTTATTTTGTTGCTTTGTGGTAGGAACGTGAAACAGATTTTCCCGACAACGCCTTATCTGTATAGTGGTAGAGGGATCCTCCATAGGGAGAGACTAGTTGGCACTTCAGCTCTGCGTTGTCATCAGTCCAGGCGAAGGTCCTTCGTCAAATCTGGATACGGCCTGGATCCGGCAGGCTGCAGGAAAACCTCGGGATAAACACAGACACTAAAATTAGCGTAGATGCCATTCTTCTCATGATGTAACGAGTACATCAGGATTTATGGGAAGTGTTCCCGGTTCCGGCTGACCTAATCTATGCAGCCTAACATTAAATTATAGACGTCTATAATGTGTTATGTGAAAGCTAGGTCAAAGAGATGTGTCTTTAATCTGGCTTTGAACTGACAGAGTGTGTCTGCTTCCCGGACAATGGTAGGAAGACTGTTCCAGAGTTTTGGTGCTAAATAGGAAAAGGATCTACCGCCAGCAGTCGATTTTGATATTCTAGGTATTAGTAACTGGCCGGAATTGAGATCGCAATAGACGTGACGGACTATAATGCGTTAAGAGCTCGCTCAAGTACTGCGGAGCTAAACCATTTAGTGCTTTGTACGTGATCAGCAATATTTAAAAATTTATCCGATGTTTAATAGGGAGCCAATGCAGTTTTGACAGAACTGAGCTAATATGGTCATACTTCCTGGTTCTAGTAAGAACTCATGCTGCTGCGTTTTGGACCAGCTGTAGTTTGTTTATTAAGCGTGCAGGGCAACCACCCAGTAGAGCATTACAATAATCTAGCCTTGAGGTCATGAATGCATGAACTAATTGTTCCGCATTTGTCAATGAGAGCATATGGCGTAATTTAGATATATTTTTAAGATGGAAAAATGCAGTTTTACAGATACTAGACACGTGACTTTCAAATGAAAGATTGGTATCAAAGAGCACACCCAGGTTCCTAACCGACGACGAAGACTTGACAGAGCAGCCATCAAGTTTTAGACAGTATTCTAGGTTATTACGTGAGGAAGTTTTTTGTCCAATAATTAGAAACTCTGTTTTTTCAGAATTTAGAAGTAGGAAATTACGAGTCATCCAATTTTTTATATCAGCTATGCATTCCGTTAATTTTGTGAATTGGTAAGTTTCGTTAGGTTTTGAAGAAATATACAGCTGAGTATCGTCAGCATAACAGTGAAAGCTAATTCCATGTTTCCTAATGATATCTCCTAATGGTAGCATGTACAGAGTGAACAGCAGCGGTCCTAGTACTGAGCCTTGTGGTACGCCATACTGAACTTGTGATCGATGAGACATCTCATCATTTACTGCTACAACCTGATAACGGTCAGATAAGTATGATTTAAACCATGCTAGTGCATTTCCCGTAATGCCAACATAATGTTCTAATCTATTTAAAAGAACGTTGTGGTCAATGGTGTCAAATGCAGCACTAAGATCGAGTAACACTAATAGAGAGATACAACCACGATCGGATGATAAGAGCAAATCATTTGTGACTCTAACGAGAGCTGTCTCGGTACTATGGTACGGTCTAAATCCAGACTGGAAATCCTCGCAGATATAATTTCTTTCAAGAAAGGAACACAGTTGTGAGGATACTGCCTTTTCTAATATCTTTGACAGAAAAGGTAGATTCGAGATCGGCCTGTAATTGACTAATTCTGTAGGATCAAGTTGTGTTTTTTTAACAAGCAGTTTAATCATAGCCAGCTTAAAGTTTTTTGGTACGTATCCTAGAGACAAAGATGAATTAATGATATTAAGAAGAGGATCTAGGACCTCTGGAAGCATCTCTTTCAGTAGCTTAGTCGGTATAGGGTCTAACATACATGTTGTCGATTTAGATGGTTTAACGAGTTTAGTAAATTCTTCCTCTCCTATGGCAACGAATGAATCAAATTTTTCCTCAGGGAGACTACAATGCACTGCCTGATGCGATACTGTAGTGGGCGGTTGCATAGTTATAATCTTCTCCCTGATATTATCAATCTTATGTCACATGCCTGTCCTGTCTTGTTATGCACATGGGTGTTTTGTTATTTTGAGCCATGTGCTCGTGTCTATTGTCTAGCCCTTCCCATCTTGTTATCTGATTATTGGTTAATTTGTCCCACCTGTGTATCTCGTTACCCTCCTTTGTTTGTTCCCCTATTTAGTCTCCTTGTGTTTGTAGTCTTGTGCTGGTTCGTTGTCCTTGTTGCGTGTTCCTGGAGCTCTGTGTTTTTTGAGTTTGTTACCCTGTCTGCATGTCATCAATAAATTCCTCTGCATTTGAATCCTCGTCTCATATTCATCCGTTACGTGACAGAACGAACCAGCCAAATATGTGGATTCAGCGGAGTGAAATTTTTTCTGGTGAGGATAAGGGATCTTCAGTTTCCTTGTTTGAATATTTCGCCAGATGCGCTCAAAGGACTATGGAGGAGGAGAGGACCATGGCAGATGATGGTCAGCAGAAAGGCAAGCCTTCACCGCTGGTCCCGAAACGGAGGAGAGGAAGGAAGAACTCCTCCGTGACTGTTCCGGTGATCCCGAGTCCGGTGGTCCCAGTTCCGGTGGTCCCGAGTCCGGTGGTCCCAGTTCCGGTGGTCCCGAAACGGAGGAGGAGAAGGAAAACTTCCTCCATGCCAGTTCCGGTGGTCCCGAGTCCGGTGGTCCCGAGTCCGGTGGTCCCAGTTCCGGTGGTCCCAGTTCCGGTGGTCCCAGTTCCGGTGGTCCCAGTCTCGGAGGTTCATGTGCAGTCTGAGATAGACAGAGCAGCTGAGACTCTGTTGGATTACTTCGAAAAACTATACAGGATCCTAGAGTTTCCCAGAACTGTCCACGTCACATCTGCCGATCCAGAGACTGTCCACGTCACGTCTGCCCAGCCAGAGCCTGTTCAGGTCACGTCTGCCCAGCCAGAGACTGTTCACGTCATGCCTGCCGAGCCTGTGTCTTCAGACAAGATGGCCGCCACCGAGCCTGTTCACGTCACGCCTGCCGAGCCTGGGTCTTCGGACAAGATGGCCGCCGCCGAGAGTGTACACGTCACGTTTGCCGAGCCTGTGTCCCCTGACAAGATGGCCGCAGTCGAGCCTGGGTCTGTTCCTGAGCCTGAGCCGGTGGTGTCTGTTCCTGAGCCTGAGCCGGTGGAGCCTGAGCCGGTGGTGTCTGTTCCTGAGCCTGAGCCGGTGGTGTCTGTTCCTGAGCCTGAGCCGGTGGTGTCTGTTCCTGAGCCTGAGCCGGTGGTGTCTGTTCCTGAGCCTGAGCCGGTGGTGTCTGTTCCTGAGCTGGTGGTGTCTGTTCCTGAGCCTGAGCCGGTGGTGTCTGTTCCTGAGCCGGTGGTGTCTGTTCCTGAGCCGGTGGTGTCTGTTCCTGAGCCGGTGGTGTCTGTTCCTGAGCCTGAGCCGGTGGTGCCAGTTCCTGAGCCTGAGCCGGTGGTGCCAGTTCCTGAGCCTGAGCCGGTGGTGCCAGTTCCTGAGCCCGAGCCGGTGGTGTCTGTTCCTGAGCCCGAGCCGGTGGTGTCTGTTCCTGAGCCCGAGCCGGTGGTGTCTGTTCCTGAGCCTGAGCCGGTGGTGTCTGTTCCTGAGCCTGAGCCGGTGGTGTCTGTTCCTGAGCCTGAGCCGGTGGTGTCTGTTCCTGAGCCGGTGGTGCCAGTTCCTGAGCCCGAGCCGGTGGTGCCCGTTCCTGAGCCCGAGCCGGTGGTGCCAGTCCCTGAGCCCGAGCCGGTGGTGCCAGTTTCTGAGCCCGAGCCGGTGGTGTCTGTTCCTGAGCCTGAGCCGGTGGTGCCAGTTCCTGAGCCTGAGCCGGTGGTGTCTGTTCCTGAGCCTGAGCCGGTGGTGCCAGTTCCTGAGCCCGAGCCGGTGGTGCCTGTTCCTGAGCCGGTGGTGTCTGAGCCGGTGGTGTCTGTTCCTGGGCCGGTGGTATCTGTTCCTGAGTCGGTGGTGTCTATTCCTGAGTCTGAGCCGGTGGTGTCTGTTCCTGAGTCGGTGGTGTCTATTCCTGAGTCTGAGCCGGTGGTGCCTGTTCCCTGGCCGCCCGAGGGGTCGTCTCCGCCCTGGCCGCCCGAGGGAAAGTCTCCGCCCTGGCCGCCCGAGGGAAAGTCTCCGCCCTGGCCGCCCGAGGGAAAGTCTCCTTCCTGGCCCCCCGAGGGAAAGTCTCCTTCCTGGCCGCCCGAGGGAAAGTCTCCGCCCTGGCCGCCCGAGGGAGAGTCTCCACTCTGGCCGCCCGAGGGAAAGTCTCCACCCTGGCCACCCGAGGGAGAGTCTCCGCCCTGGCCGGCCGATGGACTGTCTTCTCCACCCTGGCCGCCAGATGGACTGTCTGCTCTGCCCTGGTCTCCCGAACATTGTGCCTTCTGAACTGTCCATTCCCCTTGTTCCACCCTGGTCTGTCCCTCCCGTCCCGCCCTGGTCTGTCCCTCCCGTCCCGCCCTGGTCTGTCCCTCCCGTCCCGCCCTGGTCTGTCCCTCCCGTCCCGCCCTGTTCTGTCCCTCCCGTCCCGCCCTGGTCTTATGGAGCGTCTGGTAGCCGCTCCGTAGGGAGGGGGTAATGTCACATGCCTGTCCTGTCTTGTTATGCACATGGGTGTTTTGTTATTTTGGGCCATGTGCTCGTGTCTATTGTCTAGCCCTTCCCATCTTGTTATCTGATTATTGGTTAATTTGTCCCACCTGTGTATCTCGTTACCCTCCTTTGTTTGTTCCCCTATTTAGTCTCCTTGTGTTTGTAGTCTTGTGCTGGTTCGTTGTCCTTGTTGCGTGTTCCTGGAGCTCTGTGTTTTTTGAGTTTGTTACCCTGTCTGCATGTCATCAATAAATTCCTCTGCATTTGAATCCTCGTCTCATATTCATCCGTTACGTGACATCTTATAAGTGAAGAAGTTCATAAAATCATTACTGCTGTGTTGCTTGGAAACTTCTGGGCTTGAAGCCTTATTTTTCGTTAGTTTAGCCACCGTTTCAAATAAATACCTAGGATTATGTTTATTTTCTTCTAATAGGATTGAAAAATAAGCAGATCTAGCAGCTTTTAAAGCCTCTCTGTAAGTAATTGAGCTCTCCCTCCATGAAATGCAAAATACCTCTAGTTTTGTTTTCTTCCATTTGCGCTCCATTTTTCTGGCTGCTCTCTTAAGGGCCCGAGTGTGCTCGTTGTACCACGGCATTGGACTATTTTCTTTAATCTTCTTTAAGCGCAACGGAGCAACTGTGTCTAAAGTGCTGGAAAAGAGAGAGTTAAACGTTTCTGTTGTAATATCTAGTTCTTCTAAGCTATCTGGGATGCTGAGATGATGAAACTGATCAGGAAGATTATTAATAAAGCAATCTTTAGTAGCAGAAGTGATAGGTCTCACATATTTGAAACACGGAGTCGGCTTTGCAGCCTTGGCTAAATGCAAATTACACGAGACTAGGTAATGATCTGAGATGTCATCGCTCTGCTGCAGAATTTCAACGGCATCAACATCTCCCGTGTGATAATATTAGATCTAGAGTATGATTACGACGATGAGTAGGTCCTGACACGTGTTGTCTAACTCCAATTGAATTTACAATGTCTTTAAATGCCAATCCCAATGTATCTTTTTCATTATCGATGTGTATATTAAAATCACCAACAATTAGTACTTTATCTCCAGTCAATATTAATTCTGATAGAAAGTCTGCAAATTCTTTGATAAAGTCTGTATGGTGCCCTGGTGGCCTGTATACAGTAGCCAGCACAAATCTCAAACGTGATTTATCGTTTACACTATATATTTTTACATTAAGCACCAATGCTTCAAAAGAATTATATTTAAAACTTGATTTCTTAGTGGTTTTGAAACTATTACTATAAATTACAGCAACACCACCCCCTTTGCGTTTCAGACGAGGCTCATGTTTATAACAGTAATCTTGCGGGGTTGATTCATTTAAAGTAATGTAATCATTTGGTTTTAGCCAGGTTTCTGTCAAACACAGCACATCTAGTTTATTATCTGAAATCATATCATTAACAATAAGTGCTATTGAAGTAAGCGATCGAATATTCAGCAACCCAAGCTTTAGCATTTGCTCATCTGTATTATAGCTGTTTTTTTATTTGTTGAACATCAATTAAATTTGTAACTGTCAGGATACAGACCAGGAGACAGAGGTAAGTGAATCAAACACAGCTTTATTTACAGATGATCAGAGTGCGAGGTGAGTATTCACTCAATATAAGTGCAGAAGTCGTGAAGGAAACTCGTTGTGGGGTGAAAAGCAGGTAAGCACTTTCACTTTGGATAAGTTGACGTCAAGCAATCTCAGTTCAGTAATCTTTGTCTCTTCTCTTTCAGATGCAGATCGGCAATCAAACAAACTCAGTTGAAACACTGGAAACTCAAAGGAACACAGGATCTCAGGCAGCATGGACTCAGACAGGATTTCTGAAGACAGCACAACAATGACATAAAGGTGAGTGTTTCAGGTAAGTATACATTACAGCTTGAAGTCTGGATGTGTCAGAGGAAACGGAGACAACGGATTATGGTCTGTTCCTGTTGGAGGCTTGACCCAGACTGAAATCACAGGGAATGTTTTATGCGTTGACTGATGAGGTTAATGATTGGGAACAGGTGCGGGTGATTAATGATCCTGAGAGTGAGTGCAGGTGTGCTAGAGGGAATCTTGGGTAATGTAGTGCAGAAACCAACGGTAACCGTGACAGTACCCCCCCTCTCCGAAGGCGCGTCCTCGCGCCGTATAACATCCAAAGGGGTGGGAGGGTGGGCATCCTAGATTCCAGGACGGTCCAGGCAGAGCAGGCTGGTCAGGGGACCAGGGCGGAGCAGGCTGTGGGCGTGGCCAGGGCGGAGCTGTCGGACCCTCGGGTGTCCAGGGCGGAGCTGTCGGACCCTCGGGAGTACAGGGCAGAGGTGACCCTTCGGGTGGCCATGGCGGTGAGGACCCTTCGGGTGGCCATGGCGGTGAGGACCCTTCGGGTGGCCATGGCGGTGAGGACCCTTCGGGTGGCCATGGTGGTGAGGACCCTTCGGGTGGCCATGGTGGTGAGGACCCTTCGGGTGGCCATGGTGGTGAGGACCCTTCGGGTGGCCATGGTGGTGAGGACCCTTCGGGTGGCCATGGTGGAGATATTTCTTCAGGTGGCCATGGTGGAGATATTTCTTCAGGTGGCCATGGTGACACTGGGAACCTTGTCGTAAAGACCTCCGCGGTCCCCCTAGCAGGTATACTGCGCCCCCCCAAAATTTTAATGGAGAACTTGTCAGGTTTTGATACATGGCTAGATGAGGCAGGGGGAGAAAGCAGCTCTAGGCTGGATAGGACCAGCGACGAAGGCAGCTCGGGGCTGTGCAGGATCAGCGGCGAAGAGGGCTTTAAGCTGGGTGAGACCAGCGGCGAAGGAAGAGCTTTTGGGAAGACTGGCACTGGCTCTTGCTCGTAGGCTGGCTCTGGCTCTGGCTCTTGCTTGAAGACTGGCTCTTGCTCCGGAACTGGACTCGGAACTGGACTCGGAACTGGACTCGGAACTGGACTCGGAACTGGACTCGGAACTGGACTCGGAACTGGACTCGGAACTGGACTCGGAACTGGACTCGGAACTGGACTCGGAACTGGACTCGGAACTGGACTCGGAACTGGACTCGGAACTGGACTCGGAACTGGACTCGGCTCATCTGGGCCGACAACTGGCTCTGGCTCTTGCTCGAGGACTGGCTCTGGCTCTTGCTCGAGGACTGGCTCTGGCTCTTGCTCGAGGACTGGCTCTGGCTCTTGCTCGAGGACTGGCTCTGGCTCTTGCTCGAGGACTGGCTCTGGCTCTTGCTCGAGGACTGGCTCTGGCTCTTGCTCGAGGACTGGCTCTGGCTCTTGCTCGAGGACTGGCTCTGGCTCTTGCTCGAGGACTGGCTCTGGCTCTTGCTCGAGGACTGGCTCTGGCTCTTGCTCGAGGACTGGCTCTGGCTCTTGCTCGAGGACTGGCTCTGGCTCTTGCTCGAGGACTGGCTCTGGCTCTTGCTCGAGGACTGGCTCTGGCTCTTGCTCGAGGACTGGCTCTGGCTCTTGCTCGAGGACTGGCTCTGGCTCTTGCTCGAGGACTGGCTCTGGCTCTTGCTCGAGGACTGGCTCTGGCTCTTGCTCGAGGACTGGCTCTGGCTCTTGCTCGAGGACTGGCTCTGGCTCTTGCTCGAGGACTGGCTCTGGCTCTTGCTCGAGGACTGGCTCTGGCTCTTGCTCGAGGACTGGCTCTGGCTCTTGCTCGAGGACTGGCTCTGGCTCTTGCTCGAGGACTGGCTCTGGCTCTTGCTCGAGGACTGGCTCTGGCTCTTGCTCGAGGACTGGCTCTGGCTCTGCTGGGCAGACGACTGGTTTGGTGGATTTGGTGAAACGTAGAGCAGATCTGCGAGCTCCCCGGACGGACATTAAAGCGGGGTCAAATAACTTGGACGTCAGATCAGCACTGTTTGAAACCAGCTTTCGTGACCTAGGCCAGGTGATCTCCGCTATGGGTCCGGAGCGGTGAAGAACCGTTACCTTTTCGGGCAGGCTTGGGCTGACTGGATGCCTGGGTTTAGTTGCGTTGACGAGGGAAGCAGATTGGACGTGGAGATCAGACTGGATGTCTTCCACAGTGAGTGATGAACCACACACCCACAGCGTGCGGTCAATGAGTTTGATGAGAGGTAGATCGAGATCATCCAACAGTAGTATCTGGGCAAGTGGATCGTCTAACCCGCTCCAGAACTGTTGCTGAAGGAAGTCCTCATCCCAGCTCCCATCCTGATAAAGGCAAAGGAAAACTTTAGCAAATTCCTCCAGAGTCCTACCGTTCTGGTTGAAAATAGTGGATTCCTTGGGGTTCACAGAAACACGGTCTGCGGGCTGTGTAGGATCCATAACGGTATGCGGTCAAGCCTTCTGTCAGGATACAGACCAGGAGACAGAGGTAAGTGAATCAAACACAGCTTTATTTACAGATGATCAGAGTGCGAGGTGAGTATTCACTCAATATAAGTGCAGAAGTCGTGAAGGAAACTCGTTGTGGGGTGAAAAGCAGGTAAGCACTTTCACTTTGGATAAGTTGACGTCAAGCAATCTCAGTTCAGTAATCTTTGTCTCTTCTCTTTCAGATGCAGATCGGCAATCAAACAAACTCAGTTGAAACACTGGAAACTCAAAGGAACACAGGATCTCAGGCAGCATGGACTCAGACAGGATTTCTGAAGACAGCACAACAATGACATAAAGGTGAGTGTTTCAGGTAAGTATACATTACAGCTTGAAGTCTGGATGTGTCAGAGGAAACGGAGACAACGGATTATGGTCTGTTCCTGTTGGAGGCTTGACCCAGACTGAAATCACAGGGAATGTTTTATGCGTTGACTGATGAGGTTAATGATTGGGAACAGGTGCGGGTGATTAATGATCCTGAGAGTGAGTGCAGGTGTGCTAGAGGGAATCTTGGGTAATGTAGTGCAGAAACCAACGGTAACCGTGACAGTAACCTTAGATGGGTTTAAACGTTTTTTGGATTTCCAAGTTCGGGGAACAGACACAGTCTCTATTGAGAGTGAGGAGTCACGTGCCGACTTGGGTTGATTTGGGCGGGGTCTGAGCCTGTCGGCCATGATGGAAGGAGACGCTATCGGTTGCCAGGGGCAACGCCTTCAGAACTACACAGAAGCGCGACTAAACATTCCAGAGCTCTTTCATTTTTGCGCATTTATTAGGCTATTATTATTAGGCTATTTATTATTTCAGCGGGACACAGACTGATCTACGAATACGAAAAAGAAAAGGAAGAAAGTAAAGCAATGCAAAAAGATAAAGCGAAAGAAAAGGGACCTTACAGGAACAAGCTCACACCAAGCGCAAAACAGCGGTATTTAGAGAAGATAACATATAATTCGTCTTGTGTTGACCTAACGGGCGATCTTTGGTCTTGTGAATCTTGTTCCCTGGCCAAACTGAGGGCTAAGTGAAATTTCATAACTTTATATTTAGGCTATTTAACTTTACCGTTGTTGTAATATTAGACTAGAGCGCTGACTTTGTATGTTTGACTGAATCGTTTGCTTTATTTCTTATTGTATAGCTTCTTGTACTTTTTACTTATAGGCTACTTACTTTTATAATGGCTATTATTGATAAAACTGAAATTCAACAAAAAGAGACAGGGTTTAGTTTTTTTATTATTTTTTTTTTATTACAGTGATGATCAGAGTACAAATGCACATTATATATTGCCTGAACCATATTAATAAGTTTAACATTTTTAAAATTTAAACGGAAAGAACAATTTAAATATAACAATTTAAAAAAAAAAGTTTTGTTATAAATATGCTAACGTTACATGTAGTGAATATAATAAATATGCGTTGCCTGAACCACATTTGTGTAATGTTTAAGATTTCTTTAAATGAAAACGAAAAGAGGCAGTGTAGTGTTTTATAACATATTTCGTTTTATTGTTGCCTAAAATGTACATACAGAGTGAGATAACCGGAGTAGCAGAGCGAGCTGAGTGACGCGCGTCCTCGGGAGTCATTCTCCTGAGCTGCACTTGACATTGAAGTCCGAACTTTGCGTACTTGCTATTGAGAAATGCCTAATGTCGGCGCTTGGCTTCTTGTGACAAACACTGGAGCAGTTTTTACTTCCAGGCATGGTAAAACAGTGCGGAATTGCGAAAACCTCCTCTACTACCGAGTTAACAGCACACGTAAACAATGATGTTTTGCCGCTGGAATCCTGCCAACATGGCGGATCGAGGGGAGGGGCTCTATGCCGTGACGACAACTCCTCACTCTCAATATGATGATAGCTGAAAGAGGCTCTATGTGATGTGATTATCTGACCTATTATTTAGTCACTGTATTTTACTATAACTTCATGTAAATAATTACAATTATTTCAATATTTTTTCATTCATGAAAAAATAAGCACCATTTTTTGTAAACCACATAGTCCATGAACAAGCAGCATGTGTATCAGTTCAGTGCTGGAACTATCAGTGTTTGGAACTATCGGCTGCTCCACGACACGCGTTACTTCCGCATTCCAAGGTTCCCATGGCAGTGTCGTAACTCGGCTCTGGGATTGACAGGATGGACAGAAAGAACGAAAGACTCGGACCCGTCCCGATGTGAGATTATCACTAGTGTGGCAGTTCCTCTGTAGTCACATGCATCAGTCTAGTGATGGCCAAATTAAGCGTTTCGAAGCATTATTGCTTTCTGATACAATTGTGTCGAAAATGGTTCATTACTCGAAGCTTCATTCAGATAGAAATTGCAGCACCATCTCCTGGTGAAGTAAATGTAATGCAACAAAGCTGACAACCATAACGCCCCGTTTATTACGTGTTTACCGAGGTGATCAAAGCTGAAACAGTAGGCTTGTTTGAGATGCGCCTTGCCTCGCCTGAAATGTAGGCGAGAGTAGGCGGCTGCAGTGAGGGGAGGAGTGAAAAAAGCGCAGGCAAGCCGGACAGATCTCTCTTCTCGCAGTGGATCTGACAGCTGTGAGATCAAAGACGGATATCGCGGGATTTACGCTCGTGCACAGTGTTGCTAATAAACTGGATGGAATTTAAGTTTTCTGTTGCTTTTATATGAAAATAAATATAATGAACAAGACACCCAAAGTAGCCTACTTATTGAATTCCATTCCAAATACATGTTTATCAGTCTTTTTTTCTTTAATACAGACGTGTGTTTTTTTTTTCTTTTCTTTTTATAAAAAATACATTGCATAATCCATAGAGATCGCACTGTTAGATAGTTTGGGAATATTCACACATACATAAAACATGATATCAGAGTTTTAAAATCAAACATGTTAAAAGAGAACAATACATCACGGTTGTTTAAACCAATGAACATCAAGCTGTGTCGTCAGTAAGTCGTTTCCCATCATGCTTTTGATCAGCGCAGTCGGTGGAGAGCAACTGCGCTCGACTGCAGAATCCGACAGGTGTGCCTTGCGCTCGCGAGAGATTTTTGACATACGTCAGCATGACATCAGAGCAAGGCGGACCGCACTCGGACACATTTCTAACCGGCATGCATCTCGCTCTGATCACCGGTGATCGATTCTGCGCAGATTTTGCTCATCTCAAACAAGCCTAGTGTTTGCTATGAAACTCATTTATGTAGGTGAATTTTACAGATACTAACGAATTTCATGTGTTCACCTTGATAATAAAAGATTAAGCAGGATGTGTCTGTGTAATTATTTCTTTAGACAAGGACAGAAGATCAAAAAGTTTGAAACCATCACAGAAATTCTAATGGTTTATATTAAAATAGTAACCATTGGCTTTTTACCATTTAAACCACTACATAATTCTTTTTTGTAGTGTGTTCGGGACATATTCCATTAGGATTTAATGCCCCCACCAATACAACCCAACACATAGAGACCCACAGAGACCACTACAATTCCCATTACAACCAATAAATTCCCATGAAAAACATTAAATCCAATAGAATTTCTGTAATGGTTTCTATAGTTTTTTTTTTTTTTACCTTCACTTTTATAAGAAATACAGCCGCCAGGTTTCAAACCTGTCAACACTGGATTGGGCTGTCAAAGCAGCCATGTGGTTCACTACAGGAGTGAAGCAGTAGGCTTGTTTGAGATGCGCCTCGCCTCGCCTGAAATGTAGTCGAGAGTAGGCGGCTGCAGTGAGGGGAGGAGTGAAAAAAGCGCAGGCAAGCCGGACAGTTCTCTCTTCTCGCAGTGGATCTGACACATGTGAGATCAAAGGCGGATATCGCGGGATTCACGCTCGTGCACAGTGTTGCTAATAAACTGGATCATGGATGGAATTTAAGTTCTGTTGCTTTTATATGAAAATAAATATAATGAACAAGACACCCAAAGTAGCCTACTTATATAATACATGTTTATCAGTCTTTTTTCTTTAATACAGACGTGTTTTTTTTTTCTTTCTTTTTTTACATAAAAATTACATTGCATAACCCATAGAGATCGCACTGAGATAGTTTGGGAATATTATCACATAACGTATACACATAAAACATGATAGCCTATCAGAGTTTTAAAATCAAACATTTTAAAAGAGAACAATACATCACGGTTGTTTAAACCAATGAACATTAAGCTGTGTCGTCAGCAAGTCGTTTCCCATCATGCTTTTGATCAGCGCAGTCGGTGGAGAGCAACTGCGCTCGACTGCAGAATCCGACAGGTGCGCCTTGCGCTCGCGAGAGATTTTTGACATACGTCAGCATGACATCAGAGCAAGGCGGACCGCACTCGGACACATTTCTAACCGGCATGCATCTCGCGCTGATCACCGGTGATCGATTCTGCGCAGATTTTGCTCATCTCAAACAAGCCTAGTGTTTGCTATGAAACTCATTTATGTAGGTGAATTTTACAGATACTAACGAATTTCATGTGTTCACCTTGATAATAAAAGATTAAGCAGGATGTGTCTGTGTAATTATTTCTTTAGACAAGGACAGAAGATCAAAAAGTTTGAAACCATCACAGAAATTCTAATGGTTTATATTAAAATAGTAACCATTGGCTTTTTACCATTTAAACCACTACATAATTCTTTTTTGTAGTGTGTTCGGGACATATTCCATTAGGATTTAATGCCCCCACCAATACAACCCAACACATAGAGACCCACAGAGACCACTACAATTCCCATTACAACCAATAAATTCCCATGAAAAACATTAAATCCAATAGAATTTCTGTAATGGTTTCTATAGTTTTTTTTTTTTTTACCTTCACTTTTATAAGAAATACAGCCGCCAGGTTTCAAACCTGTCAACACTGGATTGGGCTGTCAAAGCAGCCATGTGGTTCACTACAGGAGTGAAGCAGTGTGTTTGCTTCAGACGTCATTTTCACGTGACTAGTGACGTAATAGGCTTGTTTGAGATGCGCCTTGCCTCGCCTGAAATGTATACGAGAGTAGGCGGCTGCAGTGAGAGGAGGAGTGAAAAAAGCGCAGGCAAGCCGGACAGTTCTCTCTTCTCGCAGTGGATCTGACACCTGTGAGATCAAAGATGGATATCGCGGGATTCACGGGATTCACGCTCGTTCACAGTGTTGCTAATAAACTGGATGGAATTTAAGTTCTGTTGCTTTTATATGAAAATAAATGAACAAGACACCCAAAGTAGCATACTTATTTAATTCCATTCCAAATACATGTTTATCAATCTTTTTTCTTTAATACATAAATGTGTTTTTTTAATTTATTTTTTTTTATAAAAATTACATTGCATAACCCATAGAGATCGCACTGTCAGATAGTTTGGGAATATTCGCAAATAACGTAGGCCCATAAAACATGATATCAAATTTTTAAAATCAAACATTTTAAAAGAGAACAATACATCACAGTTGTTTAAACCAATGAACATTAAGCTGTGTCGTCAGTAAGTCGTTTCCCATCATGCTTTTGATCAGCGCAGTCGGTGGAGAGCAACTGCGCTCGACTGCAGAATCCGACAGGTGCGCCTTGCGGTCGCGAGAGTTTTTTGACATATGTCAGCATGACATCAGAGCAAGGAGGACCGCACTCGGACACATTTCTAACCGGCATGCATCTCGCGCTGATCACCGGTGATCGATTCTGCGCAGATTTTGCTCATCTCAAACAAGCCTATTGATACAAGCTCCGAAGCAGTGGTTCATTGCAAGGACCGTTCGAGTTTGAAGCAAGCTTCGGAGCGTCGGTGTCAGACGTAACATCACTACATCAGTCTATTTCCATTCGATTTATCTCTCATTCCCACCAAAGACTCCACAAGTAGCGGTTCCTGTTGTTCACTGTTTGTGTGCAGAAATGGACTGGAATTTTCGATTCCTCTCATGTTTGTTTTTTGGTAAGATCAAGTTTTTCTGTATTTAAACATGTGGAATAGCCTAAGCTATACTGAAATGACTTTGCCTAATGATAGAATAATTATACAAGCAAGAAAAACTCCTCAATTATATACAATATGCTTGCTGTAAACTTTGGATTATATGTGGTCTTTTGCTTGATTAAACTTGATAACGTCAATAGGCATTATTACAAATCATTTTGTCTGATCTGTTGATCAATGCTGTAAATCTATTTAACTCTAAAAAGCCTACTGCATCATATTTGATACACACATTTCTATGGACTCTAAAAACTTTGTCAAAAAAAGTCAAAACTTTGCTGAAAAAAACTGCCATCTGAATGGTCTGTAGGTCATACTTTTTCCAGTAAGTAAAAGGCCTTTTATTATATTTGTAAAAATCTCCACTTTCAGGTTGTTGCACATGTGTCTCTTCACTGATTTTTAGAAAGTAAAAGCAATAATGAATTTTATATTGTTAGTACTATTTCTATTTTATATTTAAAGATGAACATTTACTGGACTGAAGCAACTTAAGTTTACTTGATTGACCATACACACTGAAATGCATCAAATATGATCCTTCTGACGAACTTTTTTTTTTTATCATCAGTGTATTTCATAGCATTATACATATCTCTAAAACTAGCATTTAAAGACATATTATTGGTTGATACAGAGTGATAAGTGATATTTATACGTATGTTATGTATTGTTTTACATTACAAGCTATCAGAATTCCATCTTACATTTTGACCATATAAATCATATCTGTACCAAACTGCATATTTTTGCCTCTGAATAAGATAAAATAAAATCCATATTTTTACTAGGCCACATTATATATGAGCCATAAAAGCCTGATGTATCAAGTATAATAAACACAAAAAACAAGTTGCATATGTATTTTTTGTTGAGTGTTAGTTTTTTAGATTTTGTCCAAAGTTTCAATAAACTGTTCCATTTCACAATTTGTTTTAATCGAAAATTTGACTATTATTTTATATCTTAGGCTTTACATGGTTAAAGGGATACTCCACTTTTTTTTTTAAATAGGCTCATTTTACAACTCCCCCAGAGTTAAACAGTTGAGTCTTACCGTTTTCAAATCCATTCAGCCGATCTCCGGGTCTGGCAGTACCACTTTTAGCATAGCTTAGCATAGATCATTGAATCGGACAAGACCATTAGCATCTCTCTCAAAAAAATGACCAAAGAGTTTCGATATTTTTCCTATTTAAAACTTGACTCTTCTGTAGTTACATCGTGTACTAAGACTGACGGAAAATGTAAAGTTGTGATTTTCCATGAGTCCAGCAGGCTTAATGATATGACTCAGTGCCTGAAAATAGTCCCCAGCTCGGTAACTTCCAACGTGACCGGGACTAAGTTTGTCTAACCTGTTAGACCTATTTTCAGGCGCTGCATCATATCATTACGCTGTACCCATGGTACAGCAGCAAAGTTTCTTAATAAGAACAGAAAGGGCAGATGATGTATCCTTAATTTACTTATTTTCCTAGAAGGACAGATACCACCTCAGGTTCAGCTAAAGCTGACTGTAGATTCTTAGCTACATAAGAAGTAGACAGAGGAGAAAGGATGCCTATCCAAAACCCTTGAGAAAGGCCAGTGATTAAATGATCGACAAAAGGGGTATCAGGGTGAGAGGAGAGATATCTAAAAAATATCTCTGCTAAAAAGGTGGCTGCAAAAAAAATGTCCCTTGGGGGAAACATGTGAGACGGGTGTGTTCACTCACAGAGCTACTCCCCTAGAGTTAAAGGTGCAATATGCAAGAATTTTGCATTAAAATATCCCATAATCTCAAGGCCAGTGTTATATATTTTGTTAAGTTGATTACTTACAATATCCCAAATGTTTCCAACTATTTTTAAATCGTGAGAAAATTAAGATTTTAACCAAGGAAACGGGGCGTTAGAGCAGGGGGGAGCTGGGAGTCGCCAGTCAGTGGCGTCATATCCGCGTTACCCTTGGTTTCCGCTCGTACTGTGTGGAGTCCTGGACAAATGCGGAAGTTGTAGTTGTAGCATCTATCAAGCAACAAACGTTAGCTTGTTTCGTGCAGTCGTTATGGAACACAATTATTCTTTACCGATTGCAGCTGGTTCTGTCGACAAAGCATGCTTAATTTTATATTTTCCAACTGTAGCATTCTGTAATAGTTATGTTTATGTAAGGGAAGTATTATTGCTTTAGATTTGTGTTTAGTTTATTGACATAGTTTATCACGTCTGGTGTTTATGGCCATGTAAATAAATATAGCATGTGTTATACATAAAGATTAATCAGTATTTTGGCAAATGATGTGAGTATGTTCGAATGTACTTTTACAACAATTGTTTAGAACATGTAAAACTGCACCGTGTTATCACAACAATGAATTCGACATACAGTAACATCTATGATAACCAATTTAGTATTAAACCTTACTTTTTCTTGTGGTTAATTCATTTTAATGAAATAAAAGTGTTATGAGGTTCAAGAGTCAGGAAGAAAGAAGACAGGGGTCGCGTGACTGGGATTCGTACTTTATTAAAATAAAGCAAAACAAACAAAAGTCGTGCACAACGCGCATTCACCGTGGCAACCGCGACGGCACAAAAGAGTTCAAAAATGAGAGCTCGGATCCACCGATTTTCTTTCTCTGCGTCCAATTTTCTCTTCAGTCTCTCTCTTGTTCCAGCGCGGATTATAAGCGGTCTCTCCAGCGCGTGGATCACAGCAATAAGACACAGGTGTTCGTCATTTGCACTTGTATGGAGCGAAATATGTGCCATAATTTAACAAACAAATCCAGCATTTTGCAAACAAACTCAATCTACTTCGCAAAGGAAAACTCGACTCGCAAACAAACTCGATCCGCTTTGCAAAGGAAATCTCGACTCGCAAACAAAAAGAAACCAATGTGCAAGCACAAAGGTCACATATGCGTGCAGGCAGATTTTCTCACAAATACGTCCAGGCAGATTTTCTCACAAATACGTGCAGGCAGATTTTCTCACAAATGCGTGCAGGCAGATTTTCTCACAAATGCGTGCAGGCAGATTTTCTCACAAATGCGTGCAGGCAGATTTTCTCACAAATGCGCCCAGGCAGATTTTCTCACAAATGCGTCCAGGCAGATTTTCTCACAAATGCAGTTGAGCAACTTCCTCTTCTAAAACAGTAGATGGCGCTAAACTATAGGCTAATTTAGTGCTAGTCTCCCAGGAGAAGCACTGATTTTAAACTTGCCTTTGCCTACTATGGGGCGCCGTTTGTAAAGAGGCTCACGCTGAAAATAACAGCAACATTTTGTCACATTTAGCTTCAAACAATGTTTAAAAAACTGGTATGAATTTTTGACGGTCACTTTTTACCACATTTACAATAATATTTGTCAACTTAGAGATATTTTAAATAGTTAAATCTAAATATTAAATGTTACACCTAAATGTTAAATGTTAAATCTAAATGCTAAATCTAAATGTTAAATCTAAATCTAAATGTTAAATATAAATATAAATCTAAATGTTAAATCTAAATGTTAAATGTTAAATCTAAATCTAAATGTTAAATCTAAATATTAAATCTAAATCTAAATGTTAAATCTAAATGTTAAATCTAAATCTAAATGTTAAATCTAAATGTTAAATCTAAATGTTAAATCTAAATCTAAATCTAAATGTTGAATCTAAATATAAATGTTAAATCTAAATGTTAAATCTAAATCTAAATCTAAATGTTGAATCTAAATCTAAATGTTAAATCTAAATCTAAATGTTGAATCTAAATGTTTGGGTTGAAACTAAATATTTAACTAATATGCAAATAACATCTGAAATATTCAAGGATATTACCTAAACTACAAGAACTTATTATAGAAAATGTAAGATTTGTTGACAGAAAATGTTCAAACAAATTCTTAAGAGACTGTTTAGTACATCAATGTTTCCCAGGACCGTTATTAAGAAATTATATTCTTCGTCATTATGAGAAGAAAGAAGTGTGTAAAATTAGGACCAATTTTCTTTCATTTCCTGTTAATCCTAAATGTAAAGAGGTGCACTTTAAAATTCTGAACCATATATATCCAACAAAAGAATTTTTAAAAAAGAGATTTAATGTTGGGGATTCAAATTTATGTCAAATATGTAAGGTAGAGATAGAAACGGTTGAACACTTGTTTTTTCAGTGCATTTTGGTAAACAAATTTTGGAATGATGCATTGAGATGGATGCAACAAAGAATACCTGTAAGGTTGATACTGTCGTGGGAATTTATTAAATTTGGTTTATTAATAAAGGATAAAAAGGTATCTTATGTAATTAATAATGTGTTGCTTTTGTTGAAATTTTATATACACAAATGTAAATTTGTCAAAATCCCTCCAAAATTAGTGGTTTTTAAGGAGGAATTTAAAGTATATTTAGAGACTGTGAGAAGGATGAAAAGTCCTAAAGCAGTGTATTTGTACTCCTTATTGGAAGACTTTGATTTTATAAATTGAATATTGTCCTACTCCCCTACCTTATATAATTATATGTTCATTTATTTTTATTGTATTTTTTTTATTTTATTTTATTTTCATCTTGGCTTCAATTTACTTGCTGATGATAATATGTATATTGTGATGTAATATCTGTATGTACGCTCTGGTTTGTTTGTAACATTTGAAACTACGAACGCCTTTTTTGTTAATGTTCTATAAATATGTCAATAAAAAAAAAAAAAAAAAAAAAAAAAAAAAAAAACTAATATGCAAATTCAAAATGCCGGTAACAGGAAGTGCCAAAATAAAAGCTCGAGGTGGTCAGTGTGTGTTTATAGCATGGTTTATAGTGTCAAATAACGAATAAAAACCATCTCATCCGAGGAAATGGACTCTTGGACATAGATTATCGTGATAATAACTACCTAAAATAATAAACACGTTTGGAGAAACTGTATTTGAAGAGTTGGCTAGTGTCACTTTTATGAAAAGTGCGGGACTTATGACCTGTAGCCATAATAGCCAGCCACTAGGGGGCTCACTTTGACTGAATGTCATGTCATTACTCTCATCACGATACTCTACAGTTTCTCCAAACGTGTTTATTATTTTAGGAAGTTATTATCGTTATATTATAGTTATTATTATGAGATGGTTTTTATTCATTATTTGACACTATAAACCATGCTATAAACACACACTGACCACCTCGAGCTTTTATTTTGCCACTTCCGGCATTTTGAATTTGCATATTAGTTAAATATTTAGTTTCACCCAAAACATTTAGATTCAACATTTAGATTTAGATTCAACATTTAGATTTAGATTTAGATTTAACATTTAGATTTAACATTTAGATTTAGATTTAACATTTATATTTAACATTTAGATTTAGATTTAATATTTAGATTTAACATTTAGATTTAGATTTAACATTTAACATTTAGATTTAACATTTAGATTTAGATTTAATATTTAGATTTAACATTTAGATTTAGATTTAACATTTAGATTTAGATTTAATATTTAGATTTAACATTTAGATTTAGATTTAACATTTAACATTTAGATTTAACATTTAGATTTAACATTTAGATTTAGATTTAACATTTAGATTTAGATTTAGCATTTAGATTTAATATTTAACATTTAGGTGTAACATTTAATATTTAGATTTAACTATTTAAAATATCTCTAAGTTGACAAATATTGTTGTAAATGTGGTAAAAAGTGACCATCAAAAATTCATACCAGTTTTTTTAACATTGTTTGAAGCTAAATGTGACAAAATGTTGCTGTTATTTTCAGCGTGAGCCGCTTTACAAACGGCGCCCCATAGCCTACAGCTGAGGAAAATGACCGGTGAACGGGTGTGTTTCTGTCTTATTTGATCTATAATTAACCTTTTTGAGGTTTTCTCTTGCCAAACGTTTATTGCATATCTAATCCACATTAGCACTTATTAGCACTTCACTCTCTAGGATCGGGGAATCTATAAGCTGAAAGCTCTGCCATCTTGTTGCTTTTTGTCATTTTTTTCTGCATCGGACTCATGCGAAATTACTAAATTAGTGATTATGTCTACACTTGAATGAATCTATTTCTTTCGCTCTCCATAAATTAATGAGAACATTTAATTTAATTGAAAGGAGGCTCCCACTTATTTATTTATTTAGCCTAGTTGGAATTCAGTCAGCTTAACAATTAATGTAATAAAATAATGCAAAAAAAAAAAATATATATATATATATATATACAATTGTTTCTTATCTTGCCTGTGACGTAGCCTATGCAGTGCCCAAATTATTGTTTTGGACACACAAATGAAACCCGCCGCTCAATTAAATGAAATGTTCTCATTCATTTATGGAGAACGAAAGAAATAGATTCGTTCAAGTGCAGACATAATCACTAATTTATGGTGCTAATGTGGATTTCTGTCTAGATATGCAATAAACGTTTGGCAAGAGAAAACCTCAAAAAGGTTAATTATAGATCAAATAAGACAGAAACACACCCGTTCACCGGTCATTTTCCTCAGCTGTAGGCAAAGGCAAGTTTCAAATCAGTGCTTCTCCTGGGAGACTAGCGCTAAATTAGCCTATAGTTTAGCGCCATCTACTGTTTTAGAGGAGGAAGTTGCTCAACTGCATTTGTGAGAAAATCTGCCTGCACGCATTTGTGAGAAAATCTGCCTGCACGCATTTGTGACCTTTGTGCTTGCACATTGCTTTCTGTTTGTTTGCGAGTCGAGATTTCCTTTGCAAAGCGGATCGAGTTTGTTTGCGAGTCGAGTTTTCCTTTGCGAAGTAGATTGAGTTTGTTTGCGAGTCGAGTTTTCCTTTGCAAAGTAGATTGAGTTTGTTTGCAAAATGCTGGATTAGTTTGTTAAATTATGGCACATATTTCGCTCCATACTCTTGACCTACTTGCATCCCGCTCGTCTCTTCTCTTTCCCAATACAGACCGCGCTGAACCACAAAAAGCATGTCATTATATACATAGAACTTAGCCTCATCCATGAACATGATTTTTCGATTCCCGTCTGACTGATTTACATCCACAGTGGAGTTTAAAAGGACAGTTCCCAAGTTCCCATCATTCCACGCTCCTTCACATCGTCATCAAGCTACGCCGTTGTTGTTGTTTGGATGTAGCGCCCTCTAGTGGCAAAAATGTTTTTGCATATTGTAGCTTTAAACAGTTTAGTTTTACCGTTTCCTCTCTCACTGCTGCACTCCCTCACTCACACTCAATCCTACATTTCCCAGCATCTCACCTGCCGGTACTTTACTGTTAAATTACAGCCCAGAAGTAAACTGTAAAATGTTGCGGTTCGAATGAAACGAAAGACATGTAAACAAACCAAAAACAGGACATGGTATCACAAGATGTGACCCTGAAGGACAAAATGCTCAAGCATACCTGTTTTTTCTCATCATAGTCGCGACGTTGCCCATTACAGTTCAGTACAGGCATCAGAACCGCGTCTCCTCACAGATCTTTGTTTGTGTGTGATGGAGGAATTCCTGCCACTGTTTTTACTTCTTTACACATTTTATAAGCCAGAGGCACCGGAATAGTCAGAGTGACGTCCACAATGGCGCTACCCAGGCTGTTTATTTTACAGTCTATTTTTAGAAGCCAAGAGAGGGAGATCTTCTTTTTTACTGCAATGTAGGAAATTGGTTGTATTTTTTGGGGGGCTATTCTACATCACATCAAATTTTGCAAACATCCCTAAATGATACACTTGAAATAACATACTAGGCTAGTCATAATTGCTAATTATGTATATTTTCATCATTAAATGTATAAATTTGTGTAATGTTGTGTGAATTACATGTAATTTTCCTTTCTTTTACATGTTAGTATGTCAGTCATTAATGGCCTTCAACATTGATCCTGTGACCTGGAAGTACTTTACAAACAATGCAAACAGCGGCTTTGGCTATAAAGTGATACAGAAAGCCTCAAGGTGAGCTCACCAGTGTGACTACAGACCACTCAACCGTCGGCCAAAAGCTGAGGCTGTTGAAAACAAGTACTTTAATAATTACTTTGAATATTTAAATGCAGGACAGATATGGATATTAACTAATTAAAAGCCTTATTAGCTGTAACATTATTCAAAATTATTAATGTTGAAGTTGCAGTTTAGTACATTTTAAATGTATCAACTTTAAAAGTAATTTTAACTACATTAGTTACTGTAATGCACAGTAGGTCATGGTGTAGACATTTGACAACTTCTAAGTTCTGGTTCAGTTAAAAATATTTTTTTAAATTGATACAGTTTCATAAGTTTTTGAATTCCACCTAATGCTTTGCCAGTAATTCCGATTTCCACTTTCTATGATTTTCTGTAATGTAAAAATATTTAGCAAAACTTAACTAAAAATAACTTAAAATTATGATGATGTCCATATATATATATATATATATATATATATATATTTTTTTTTTTTTTTTATACGATCAGAGGTTTTTGCATCATACTGAAACAGCACACCCAACCAGGAACACCACAGATGTCTCCTTTATTAACATGTTCACTTATTCTCCTGTCTTCTTCCATAGTCTACTTGTGAGTGATCCTTTAATACAACACAGTCTAACTCAAAGAGGACGAATATATCATTGTGCTGTCAATGAAGGAAACTGCATTACACTGCCCATTACTGGTACTTTGTTTGTAATATGCTTTCATGTATGTAAAAAATATATATTTGTTTTATTATTCGTGATAGTATTTCTTAAAAAAAAAAAAACAACTTTGTATTCAACAGTCACCAATGAGGCTGTCAACATGTCCCTTGGACTTTCAATGTCTCTAGATCCTCAGTCTTCAAGAACAGTGGTAAGTGTCATATTTTAAAGGGGTCATGAACATTTTTTTATTATTTTATGTTTCCTGAGGTGCACTTATAGTTATTATGTTGGTATGTTTGGTTGGTCATTATTTAGAAATAAAAGGCCATTCTCTACCCTGATTTTACCTCTGATTTGAACGCTCTGTTTTAAGGGGCGTGTCTGCCGTGAGACTTCAGTGTAAATGCCCACTGTTATGATTGGCTAACATCTTTACATATGAAATAAGTATTACATATGGAACTCTCTCAAAATCTTTTACTACGTTTTTACCATTACAGCTGTCGAGATGAACTAATAGTGAAAAGTGTTGATTATAGTATTATATTTAGATCTACTCCCGTCACATGAAAGGTTGCACTTTGATTGCTTTCTGTGTATAATTTAATCACAATTAAAATAACAGATTATTTTCATGCTACTTAGAGAAACCATGTCAAACTGATCGTTTAGACACTGGCTCGATTTACTGACACATAAACAGCAATACACGATTTTGAGACAAAGAACATCTGACTGTACATGAAGAGCAAGGAAAATTTGATTTCTTATTCATGACCCCTTAAATCCCTATTTTTGTGAGAATAAAAAATCTTAGTGCTGTTTTTCTACATTGTTTAATAATGCTTGGAGAAACTATATTTTGATATCCTAAAAATGCTATCATATCCTAAAAATATTAAACTACAATTTGACTGCAGAAGCATGGAAGACAAATGCAAGATTTGGTGCATGTATATATATATATATATATATTGAATTAATGTTACATTTGAACCTACAATTTGCAGTCAATCTAAAAGATGTCTAATAATAATTAGATTTGACAAATTTTAATAGTGTAAAGCTTCAAATGTTACACTAAAGTCCAGAATAGAGTGTCATGTTGAAAATAAAATCTTAATTTCTCTCAGGTTTGTGGTCCAACCATACCTAAGACCTGTGATGGTTTAACCACTTACAACGGCATGTGCTTTACAATCAGTCCAGATAATGTTGTGAGCAGTTCTGTGCCAAAGACTCTGAGAGGTAAATGGATAGCATTCTACCAAATCCAAGCAAGTCTTCTTCATACTGTATATACTGTATTACATGAGTATTCAGATTAAATGAATATATGATGCAATTATTCATTTCTCCAACCTCAGAATGCCCAACATCACAAATTGATATTGCTTTTTTAATGGATGGATCTGGAAGTGTAAATTATCTGGATTTTATTAAGATGAAGGCTTTTGTTATAGAAATGATCAAAGGTTTTGTAGATCGTGATACACAGGTATGATAATCCATACATTTATTATGATTTAGCTTGTCCATCATTTTTACCCCCATTTTTCAGCGCATCAGGCACTAAATCTATCTATCTATCTATCTATCTATCTATCTATCTATCTATCTATCTATCTATCTATCTATCTATCTATCTATCTATCTATCTATCTATCTATCTATCTATCTATCTATCTATCTATCTATCTATCTATCTATCTATCTATCTTACAGTTTGCCATTGCACAGTTTTCTACAGAATGTGTCATTCATTACAAGTTTGAAGTCAAAGACGCCACGGCATGGGAAAATGCAGTGAAGGGGATATCTCAACAGAAAAGATGGGCTAACACCGCAACAGCTATAAGACAACTTGTGTGAGACATGACTGCTGATATTTTATTGGAATTCTTTTATCTATGCAATTAAAAGTAGTATTACTTCTGACTGAAAGACATAAAGTGAAGATGAATTTAACAGGATATTTAGTGAGATGTGAGGAGCACATCCTAATTTTTAAAATATAACCACACACCCCCCAAAAAAAAAAAGAAAAACGGAAATACAAATGAAAAACTGATAGATGTCTGAGCAATCATTCAAAAAGCACATGATATTAAATGCAGGAATAAATGGATACACATACGGTACTACTACAAGTCTTTAGCTTTTTATGAGTTTTCATAAGGTTTTACAGCACTTCATAATTTTAACAAGGTTCCAAAGACAAGCAATGTAAACTTAATAAGAAACATGTCCTATACAGTTGCATAATTGTATTGTTGATTAAATATATTGTCATATTTTATTTTATTTTCAATAGGAATGAGCTTTTTGGAAGTAATGGAGGTGCAAGACCATCAGCCAGTAAAGTTTTGGTTGTTATCACGGATGGTGAATCAACTGATTCAATGTTGACTGAGGCTGTTCAACTAGCACAAGATAAAAATATAACACGATATGCTATTGGGGTAAGATTTGATTTTGCCTCTGCTAAATTAAAAAAAGACTTAACTATATTAGTTGTGCAAAAAGTGATTATACTGATTCAGATCTAGATGGCTAGGCAAAATCAACATGCATTCTTTGCTGATGTGATTTGTCTTGGAAAAGTTTTGTGAGATTTGAAATTTTCGGTGAACAAACACAAGATCTGATCTGGCCATTGTAATTATCCACTTTTTTAAATAAAAATCATCCATCAAAAAAAGAAGGTTATTAAAATATAAAAAAATCAAAAACCGTTATTGAAATCATTACAATTGTTACAATTATTACAATTAGTGTTACAATTATCATTGAATTTTTCTTAGGTTGGCAATGCTTTTGCTATTGACAAAGCAATAAGGGAGCTGGCAATCATTGCATCTTTACCCACCAATAACCATGTGTTCAAAGTAACCAATTTCGACGCGCTGGAAAATATTCGAGAAAAACTCAAAGAGAACATTATTGCCATTGAAGGTATGTTTGCTGAGGGAATGAAAAATGAATGACTGAGAGAATGTTTACATTTTACATTTATCAGCTGTTATGTTAGTACAGTTACTTTGTTCAATGGATTGATTGAAAATAATACATTTATAGTTAACTGTGTTGTTGCTGCTTTTACTTGCTAGGAACCCAGACCTCTGGAGATTCATCTCGAATGGAGTTTGCACAGGACGGGTTTAGTGCAGCATTTACATCAAATGTAATTCTGTGTATTTCATATATTTGACACCAAACTAATGAAAAAGATTAAATCCATGGGTTAGAAATAGTTTTACTGAAATGAATTAGGGGCCGTTGAATTGCTCTTTTTACTGTTCTGTTTAATTTAAATCATGTCTTTGCATGCTATCCATGCTTTTCACACTTTACTATAGTCATTTTAGATTTTTACGTTGAAATGTATTTTCAGTTTTAGATTTAATTGAACAACAATTTACTTAATGTTGTCATTAAAGGGTTAGTTTACCCAAAATGTTTCATTATTTACTCACCCTCAAGTTGTTCCAAAACTGTATGACTTTCTGTCTTCTGTTGAACACAAAAGAAGATATTTTGAAGAATGTCGGTAATCAAACAGTTAATGGGCCCCATTGACTTCCATGGTATTTATTCCTACTTTGGAAGTCAATGGCTACAGTCAACTGTTTGATTACCGACATTCTTCAAAATATCTTCTTTTGTGTTCAACAGAAGTAAGAAACTCATACAGTTTTGGGACAACTTTTTGGGTGATAAACCTTTAATACAGTACAATGTTACATCAGGTCAAATTTACTGCTAGAGTTGTAAGGTGCTGTTTGTAAATCTGCTTTGAATGAAACCATAAGTATTGTGCAAAGTGCTATAAAAGTAACCTGGAAGTTCAATTGCATCAGATCAAATCTAGCTGTTTACATTCATGAATCACGTTATTATTATTTATAAAGCATTTGTTGCAAGCATAGATATCCATGACGTTTGCTGTTTTGATGTTTAACTACTCTTCCACCTCAATGAAAAACACACTGTAGATTTTGCATGCTTGCAAACTTGTTTATAAAGATTATTTCTTTAATATTTCTGTTTATTCTTATAATGTAATCTGCATTCAGACAGATTTGATAATGACCGCAGTGGGAGCTTTCCAGTGGAAGGGTGGATATCAGCTGTACAAACCAAATGATAAATCAGATGTCTTTCAAGCTGGAAGTGAGCATGACAGTTATTTAGGTGAGATCTCTTTTTCGATTGTGTAAATCAAAAATAAATCAGTCAAAACATCAGAATACTTCTGCTTCTAAGTATACTTCTAAGAATACTTCTAAGTCAATTTTCTTTACAGGTTATTCCTTGGCAATAGCAACAATGTTCGGAGAAAAGTATGCAGTCATGGGAGCACCAAGAAACAAGCATAAGGGACAAGTAACTGTTTCAAGAATTGATGGAAGTGATTTAAAACAACTGGATCCTCCTAAGGTTGTAACACTCAAATTTATGTAAAATATTAGCACATCACAAATTAATGTAAGCAAGTGAAAGTATATGAACTCAGAATAGCTGTATGGTAACTTGTTTTATGGTGTGTACTGTACTCTTAACACCTTTTACCTATTTATTTATTATTCTCAAGTAAGGTAAAGAAAGTCAAATCTGACCTAAACCATAAGCATTCAAAAGGTACTTACAATTTGGTCAGAAGACTCCTCTGTGGCATGTTCTCATTAAAAGTCTTCCAGCATCATAAATCTCAGAAGGCAGATTTTGTAATGAATTAAATTTATTTTAATTGGTTACTTTTCTTTTTATAATAAACAAAAATATAAAGGCAAATAGAACTTCATTGTTTAAGTATAAAATACAATAATCACGTTTTGAATCAAAGGTGTAGTAAGCTCTGGGCTTCTTATCTTCTGCTTGGGGTTTCTTGTCCTCAGCTCTGGGCTTCTAGGCGTCGGGGGCACTGGCGTATCAGTATCCCCAGAGGCAGTCAGTTCATCAGTCTTTTATACTCCTTGTTTACAACAGGCGTTAGGTTGATACTCCTCCAAAGTTTCCCAGATCCTTCTCCAGGCAGGTGCAAGCGGTCCACCTCTTCATGTCCTTGAACTCCAGTAAACTCAACTAAGATGGCTGAGTTCATTTAAAGTTCTAGGAGTCTAGCGCACACACATAATCGCACTTTTCTGCTCCTCTTAACATGGGTTGGCACAGTCACATATACATACATAACCAATTACTGTACATCTATGCCAAAACAATATAAGCCATCTTTTACAAACAAAATAAATAACAAGATTGAATGTATCCAATACACTGGCTAAATATGTGTAACAAAAAGGCATCTAAAATAAACAAGGAGGCAGGTAATTGCATTTTCTTGATATTATACAACAAACTATATTGCTCTTCCTCTTTTCTCAGCCTCAGATTGGCTCATATTTTGGAGCTGAGGTGTGTGTGGTGGATTTGAACCGTGACTCTAATACAGACCTACTTTTGGTATCGGCACCAACGTACATAGAGTCTGACCGAGAGGGCTTAGTGTTTGTTTACACCTTCACGCGTCGGGTCAGTGTTTTTTTGAAGATTCAATTAAGACTAACATTTTTAAAGAAAGTTAATCAAGTAAGAGTGAATAAATGTACATTTGTGTCTGTTTAACCCTGTTTCTCCTCTCTCTGTTATATCTCCATAGGCAAACTTCATTTTTTCAGATACTCTGGTGGGCATGGCAGGTCAGAGGGGTCGGTTTGGCTCTTCTCTGGCCAGTCCAGCAGATCTGAATGGTGATGGTTTCATGGATGTGCTGGTTGGAGCTCCTTTAGAGGAGGATGGACAGGGCAGCATCTACATCTTCAATGGGATAGATGGAGGGATAATTTCCAAATACTCACAGGTGAAAAAGACGAGGGTTGGTGGCAGCTTAAAGTGACAGTTCACATAAAAATGACTTCACATTGACTCTAATATATTTGTTATCTGTTTTATGAATGAAACAGAAGATTGCTGGATCATCTGTGCGACCAGGTTTGCAGTTCTTTGGGATTTCATTGAGTCAGTCTTCTCTAGACCAGACTCGAGACAACCTTCCTGACATTGCTGTTGGGTCCAAAGGAGCAGTTCTGCTTCTCAGGTCTTTTATAAAGCACTAAAATATATACAAATACAGTGTTTCAGCCATAATCATTCATATGTGTTATATTTGGCTCTTTCAGGTCCAGACCCATCATGCAATTGGAAACCAAAGTAACTTACAACCCAACCAAAATACCAACTGGTGACCAATCAGACTGCACAAATCCACTGAAAAACAGCCTGACTGTGTGCTTCACCATGAGCGGATACAAACATAGCATAAAAGGTATATATATTTTATAATTACATAGTTTTTGTGTTCTTACATCACATACGGTCATATATTCTGCTCAACATTTGTAGTATTCTGGTGTGCTCTAGAAATCCCAGATTGTTGCATTGCTAATATTTTTGGGCTTTTATGTTCAAACACGTTTTCTAGGTTTGGCTGCAAATATTAATTATACCATAACGCTGGATGCCAAGCGACAGAAATATCGTGCATACTTGTCACTCAAAAACCGGCTCCTCAGTGATGTGATGAAGGTCGGGTTGCAGGAAGTATGCAAAAGTCATGCTTTTTTTATAGAGGTAAGCATAAAATGTCAGTTTGTTTTGATTGAGAGTAGATTTTCAGTGAATCTGATGAATCTAGGCTAAAATTTAGACTAAAAGGGTAATTTCTTTTTCTTATACTTATACCTCAGAGATTCAATGCATTTTTTTTACTATTTAACTTATGTGTTTGCATTAAAAAAAACTGTAGATACAAATGATCTTCTGCTTAAATTCCAAGTAGAAATATTTAAACAACACAAACTAATAATTCTAACTTGATTATTTACACATGCAGCAAGAAAATGAACAGGATGTCTAACAGTATGTAACCTGATAGGATGGAAATAAAGAGCCATTAATCTATATATTGTCTATATCTAGTCTACTTAACTGATAAAACTGCAGATGTTGAGTTTAATATTATATTCAACATTTCAAGAAATTTGATGGGGACATTGCAAGAATCAAATGCATAACAAAAGTGACCCAAGTTTAATCGTAGAGTGTTTTGTTATTAACATCACTTTATTAACATCACGTTATTAACATTGATTCTTGTTTCCATAAGGCTTGTTCAGAAGATGCTCTGAATCCGTTGGCCAATCAGATAACATTCACATTTGAGGGTCTTCCATCAAGAAGTATGGACAATTTGAGACCAGTACTGCTGCCAGAGATAAAGACCACCACAGACCATAATGTAAGAGTTCATGTGTGTTAAGAGCAGAAATAAGCAGAACTTCATCACAAATGAATAATTCATGAATTTTTCTGTTCCTTCACTTTATTTTGCAGCTGGATTTTGAGATAAACTGTGGAACTGATAATGTATGTGTTGACGACCTTCGAATGGATTTCAATTTCTCTGGGTGAGCAAACCATTTGCTCTGTTTCTGAACTGAAGTATTGCAAGAAATGAATAAATCCGAACCATCTTGATGCTTATAAAAGTATTAATATATCTCTCTTTGGTTTCTGTGATCCAGATCTACAAACATAGAGGTTGGGATAATGCAGGAGCTCAACGTGACAGTGTTTGTAGAGAACAAGGGAGAAAACTCATACAACACTCTCTTCACCCTCAAATACCCCTTTGGACTTTCCTACAGGAGATTCACATCTAAACAGGTAAACATAGTTTACAGGTAAACTCTAGTTAATAATGATAACAATGCTATTCCTAAAGCAAAATAGCTATAAAACACTGAAGATGCAATACATTTTCAAAGAAAACCTAAAATTACAGAGCCACATTAAAAATTAATTTAGCGTTAATTTATTTAACAAATATTTTCAAACCCTGTAACAAATGGAATAGTTAGATAGATGCATGTTTTATATGTATAGATATATGTGTGTGTGTGTGTGTGTGTGTATGTTGAAATATATGATAAATGTTCTGTATGAGCAGGGCAGAGTGGAGTGTGTGTCTCTGGATGCTGAGCGAGGAGTTACACTGGGAGAAACCACCTGCCAGATCAGTAAACCCATCCTCAAGGGAAACACTCAGGTCAATAATCACACCCCTGGCACGAACGTTTGCTCATGTGGAGGAATGCATGTTAATGGTTAAACTGATAATCATTATTTTGCTCAAATTATTAATAACAATTGTTCTCATTTGAGACATTTCTGTTTACATTTCATGAGAATTATTGCACTTCAACACAAGCACATATCAAGAGAACCTCAACTCATAGACTGGATTTATTTTATAGTCGAGATTCATGTTAGGATTTATTACAGTTAGTCCCCTGGAAGGTTTTCTCACAGATTTAGTCACAGATGATCATTCATTCATTCATTTGAGCAGAATGTCACAATGGAGATCGCTGAACTCCAACATGCAAGTTTGCCTGTATTTTAAGATCATCAGCGCATGGTTAAAGTTGGGAAGATTAAGTAAAACATTGTTGTTCCATTGTTGGATTTATCAATTTAAGAGAAAAGCTCTGATTGGGGGATTTAAACTCTTGACATCTGGCAAGTATGAAAGCTGGTGGAGGCTTCTTATGCCGAGTTCACACTGCATGATTTTCATAGTAGTTGGGTCACTGTTCTTTTCACACTGCACAACTATCTGGGGTAACGTTCAGTTGCTGGTGTGTGCACACTGCACGATGGATCGGAGACAGGAGGTTTTACACTGATTTGCCTATGATTTCGGGCATTTGTCAGCGATCCTACAAAACCTGTCGGCGAGCGAAAATCAGGCCTAAAATCGTTCAGTGTGAACTCGGCATTACTGATACAAGGTAATGGAAATGTCAGGAAAAAAAATTTTTCAGGAAAAATAACCAACAGGCCAATATCGCAACGATTATGCTTCATTTATTAAGAGAAGCAGAAATCGTGATCACTATTAAAATACTATTAATTGTCCAGCTCTACTCATATACTTATATACATTCATTTACTGACTTGACTAAACTCAAAGCAGTTAATAAACACTCTTATCCAGAGCAACATTTATGGTGTGTGACTGGTCAACATGTTACATTGATATATGACTTGCAACAACTTTAATTAGTCCAAATTTTTTGTCTTATTCTGGCTTTTTCATTCAAATTCTAGGTTGTGTTTGAGATTACATACAGTATTAATAAAGAAAGTTCACTGGGCCAAAATGTGACGTTTACTGCTGCGGTCACGAGGTATGACATCATCTTTGTGTGCTAGAAGTTGTTGATCTCAAAGCGTAAAACACTTTTACCATGAGCTCTAGGAGGATTCTCACATGATCATTTCATCAGGAACAGATAAATGCTACTAATAAACAAAACCTCCATCTTTCACAGTGGGAATGACAAACACTCAAACGACAGTGAGTTTAACAAACAGAAAACCATTGATGTCAAATATGCCATCTATATTGCCTTGATAAGGTTAGTGCTCTGCTCCCCATTTCTGTATAAAAATAATAATAATTAAAAAAATATTTATCCTATACTGTAATATTGTCATTTTCTTTCTTCATTTTAAATAAAAGGCATGAAAATTCCACAATCCACATTAATTTTACTTCAGGGAAAAGGGATCTTATGAAACCGGTCCAGCAGATATTAAAGGTATTACTGTAGTTCTCTATCTTAAAGTATATTACAAAAAGGCTTTATAGTTTCAAAAAGGCTGAATGACAGATTTTAACAGGATTTATTTTATCAACAGAAGAAAATGTTAAAATGCCCATCCTGAACATAACTCTTCCTTTTTTCTCTCTCTCTCTTTCAGGTTCAAAATGAACTCAGAGAATTAACGTTAAAAGTTTTCATCAGAGTACCAGTGAAACTTGGTGATACTGACATCTGGACTAATTCAAATTTGCAAGTATGTGAATTTATTTCTTATCTCTCAAGTCATACAGGTTTACTGATTAATTTAATTCAATAATTTCTGTATGACGTAGGGAAGAAAAACAGCATCCCATCCTTCACCCATAATTTTTTATAAAGTTGTTTTAAAATGTCACCAAGAAATGTCACTTTCTTTTTAAAGATACCTGGCTGTGACAGCGTGAACATGACGAAGCCTGTTATCACCAATTTTGCGTTGTTGGACATTATTAAAAATCATCGTTTGGTGGTGAGGACACTTTTTAAATTTAGTTTTGTTTTACCTCATTTGTTTTCCACAATTTATTTGATTTATCTGTTGTATGTTAAACATACATTAATTAATCTCTCTCTCTCTCTGTGTGTGTGTGTGTGTGTCAGAACTGCTCTGTGGCGGTGTGTGCCTTGTTCAGCTGTGACGTCACTCTCTCAAAGAATGAAAGGAAACTCTACAATATATTTGGCAATGTGAGCTCTGGATGGATTGAGCAGGTATCTGAATTTTAAAGCAAATTCATATCACAGAACCATATATATTCATAACTGTTTGATCATTTCTTATTGTCATGATCTGTGTCTCTCTCAGACTGGACTCAAGGCTGCAGTGTTTGAGTTGGTCAGTTCAGCGTCTCTGGATTATGACAAGAGCAAATACGTTTTCTTTTCCTCTGATTCTCTACACACTGCACCGTCTGTCCAGGTGATTCAGTGATCGTTCATGTCAAGTCTAATGACTGTAAAAAGAGCTCTCAAAACAGTGCTCTGTTTGAGGGAATCTATAACGGCAGTCTACTGTTTATAGTTTATGATTTGTTGATTTATGATTTATTCTTTCTTTTTTTCAGACCACATACTTTTCTCTTTTTGCTTCTTGCAAATATATTGACAATTGCACTTACAACATTCTTTCACACAGATCTACTTCCTGTGCAAATACCACAGAGTCAAAAGTGCTAACACCACTGTTCAAAAGTCTGGGGTCTGAAAGAATATTCTTATGTTTTTGAAAGTCTCTTCTGCTCACCAAGACTTCATTTAATTGACCAAATATACAGTAAACAGAGTAATATTGTGAAATATTATTACAATTTTAAAGAACAGTTTTCTATTTTATTATATTTTAAAATAAAATTCATTCCTGTGACGTCAAAGCTGAATTTTCAGCATCATTACTCCAGTCTTCAGTGTCACATGATCCTTCAGAAATCATTTTAATATGCTGATTTTCTGCTCAGGATTTCTTATTATTATCAGTTGAAAACATTTGTGCCACTGCATATGTTTTTCAGAAATCTTTGACGAATAGAAAGTTCAAAAGAACAGCATTTATTTTAATTAGAAATCTTTATAGAATAAAAATATATTTTTTTTTTAGAATAAAATATTCTATTTTCTGTCAGTTTTGATCAATTTAATGCATCCTTGCTAAATAAAAGTATAAACTTAAAAAAGACATCTTACTGATCCCAAACTTTTTAATGGTAGTGCATAGCATTTTAAAAGGAATTACAACAACAGCACAAGAGACAGGGATGTGGATCATAAACACACTAAAACTGATGCATTATAACAAAAGAATGTACATAGTAGCCTAAACAATCATGTCATCAAATTATAATGTCTCTATTGTTGGACATGGAACATCTGTGTCAGAGGAAGGAGGAGTACTTCCTGTTACACTGAGATCACTTCTGACTGCATTTTAAAATTCACTTGTTCACATTTTTCCACTTTGCAGATTAACACTCAAGTGGAGGTGTACGAGGAGGTGAACCTGACCAAAGAGATCATTGGAGGAGTAATAGGAGGAGGAGGAGGAGTAGTAGTAGGAGGAGTAGGAGGAGGAGGAGGAGTAGTAGTAGGAGGAGGAGGAGGAGTAGTAGGAGGAGTAGTAGTAGGAGTAATAGGAGGACTGCTGCTACTGGCTCTCATCACAGCAGCACTCTATAAAGTATATCACCATCATAACATCAGTTTCAATCGCTGGCACTTTCACCTGTCTACAAAATCTATATGTTTAAATGCTTACAGCATGTACAGTTTATTACAGCATATTTTCTCCCTTTACAAGGCTGGGTTCTTCAAAAGCCGGTACAAGCAGATGCTGCAGGAGGCGCAGGGCGATGCAGGAGGAGAGCCAGACATGACACAATAATGTGCACTCAAACAGTTAGAAGATACAAGTACTGATGTGTTTTGGGCTTGAGAATGAAACATGAATTTAACACCTCAGTAGCTAAATATTCCAGACTGATTCAGACAACTTCATTAGAATAAAAACTGGATAATTTTGAACTTATTTCATATCACTACTCATTATCTTATCAGTAGCCGCGTTTCCATTACCCTTCAAATTGCGCAAATTGAAATTGCGAATTGAAAATACGCCTAATGGAAACACGTCGATTTCGCAAAAACTCCCATTTATCGCAAAAAAGTTTGTACGCTCTCATGAGGTGGTTTTTCAGGCAATTCGAAAAAGGAATATTTCGCAAAACTGCAATGGAAACAGTTTTTGCGCATTTACAGTCAACTGACTTAGAAGACGCGGTGTGTCTGAAGTCCATGTATAGCTACTTGTTATGTTAAAATATGTTATTTTATTATAACATTTAATAGGCTATATTTAGAAGACGCTTTTATGCAAAAAAGGAACAAAGCTGAGCGTGGAGCGCGCACTACATGACACGGAGGCGCGGCCGCGAACACTTACATTTTCCTATCAACAGTGGAAACAACTTAAAATACTCTATCATTTCTGGTCATACAGAAAATAATAATACATTATTCTCAACTACTTTTATTTGTGTAAACTCACAATAACAAGAAAACGCTGTGCTTTTGTAAAATAAAAGAAAACAATCATACGCACTTTCATGATCTCCGTAAACTTGAGCGCGAGAACTGAAACAAAATATAGCCTATGTAGGCTAAAGCTTGAAATGTCCACTTTAAAACGAACAAATTCGAATCGAAAGCTAATACCTTCTGATTATGTAATTCGTATGAAAGGTGCATTTCTCTCTAAAAGCGCATCTGCTTAACAGCGGAGATGGAGATGTGATTTTAGCCGACACTTAGAAAACAATAGTTTATTAATAATATTAATGGCTCTTCTCATTCAGCTAATTTCTAATTTGGCCTTAGAAAACCAGTAAAATCGACATGTTTTCCATATTAATTTGTGAATATTTTAAATGTTTAATAAAGGGGAAAAAAGTCATAAACAAAAATCAGAAAATTCGTCGATATTTACTTTTTTCGCAGCAGTTGGTGTAGCCAGTTCAAATAAAAATTTTGGTGTTCAACTTTGCGTTTTAAAAAGACAACCGTTCATATTTCGTTTTTCAATTAGGGGTTAAAAAAGGAAAAACGAATGGACACAAAAGTAGCCGACATGGATCGTTTGGACAGAATACAAGACAGAATTCTTTATTAAATTCATAAAAGAAACAAGAATTAGCCTATAGGAATACTGGATTCTAAATCTCAAAGAAATGCCACAATCAAATCCTCGGAGCAGAAATGAGGGTGAAACACCCAGAAACTCCTTATATGTGTCGTTCGGGGGTCTTTCCCTGCCATTAATGCTTGGATAACACACCACATCTCCTTCCATTAATAATAATAATAATGTCTAAAGCGGTGGCTGTGATATTATAAAAAACGTCCGTTGCCGTGATTTTTGGAATGACTTATCGCGAGAGAAAAAAGGACGTTTTAGTCGCATAACATCGGTTAATGGAAACGCCGTCATTTTGCAATAGTTTTTTATCGATATTTAGATAATAGCGCAAAACGTTTGCGCAAATCTGTAATGGAAACGCGGCTAGTGAGTGCAACGAGTTACCACAATGAAAGTATTTATAGCATCTCAAATATTTAACTTCCTTCTTTGCTATGAAAATGGATGACTGTGAGTGTGAACTATAGCAGAGATATTTTTGATAGTCACAGTTGCGAGAAATAAGTCAAAATTGCGAGATATAAACTAGCAATTGTGAGAAAATAAATAAAAATTGTGAGTTATAAAGTCCAGTTCTGAAAAAAATAAAAATAATTGTCAGTTCACAATTCTGAGAAAAGTTTGCAACTGTGAGTTTATATCCCAGAATCGCTATTCAGACTTTGTAACTCATAATTGTGAGCTTATATGTCACAGTTCTAAAGGGGAAAAAGGTAAAAATTGCTAGATATAAACTCGAGTTGCAAAGAAAAAAGTCAGAATTCCATTCATCATCTTCCGCTTATCCGGGGCCGGGTTGCGGGGACACCAGTCTAAGCAGGGATGCCCAGACTTCCCTCTCCCTAGACACTTCCTCCAGCTCTTCCTCAAAAAATTAAAAACATTTTTTACAGAAAAAAGTCTGAATTGTGAGAGAAAAAGTCGCAATTGCCTTTTGTTACTTTTTATTCTGTTTTCTTATCACATTTCTACAGATTTTGAAAATGTTTAATTCTTTCTGCTTTATATTAATATATTGTTTATTTAGCTTTTTTTGCAATATTGGCATATTTAAAGTGGCACTTAGTGTTGGTAAGGAAACCAACAAAAGCCAAAATTAAATAATTTTGGCATTATCCATTACACTTATTTTTGTGTCATTATTTATGCATACCTCAGTTTGTGTTTGACATAAAATTAAACATTGAAAATTAAACAATGAAACATGAAAAACAGTGTCAGTGACTCATATCATCAGAAGTAGACTACTACAACTAATTTTCTTCTATAAATCAGCTCTCCAGTGTGTTTTCACACGTGACTTCTGACCTTGACAGACTCAACAGGAGAACCGAAAAAGATTTCCACGTGAAAGAAGGCGGAGCCTCCGCGCACAGCTATCAATTATGTAATCTCCACAGACCAATGGTAGTAAAAAAGGTGTTTACCAGTCATAGCGAAGTTTTCCAGAAAGTTTGCTTTGGCAAGCTGTTTCGAACTCCCAAAACAATATAAAAATGAACTTCATTTTTGGCCTGATTTTGTTCAAAATGACGTCAGTCCGTTTACCTTCGGATAGTTTTTCTCATTTTTGTCTTCTAAATGGAAAAACTAAGACACCGTTCATTTATCACATATTCAACCCTTCTCGTGAACATAAATAAACAAATCTTGTCATTTTTTTCATATTTGATGATTTGTTTTCATCACACTTTGTTCTAATCCGTGTTATGGAAATTTTACATTTAGATGTGTTCTTTTACTTTTAGGTGTGTGCAACTTGTGTTAACGTTGAACATTTATTTTTACTCATAAGCATTTAAAGAAATATAATCATATAAGCTTGCATGAACAAAATGTTCTGGGTAGCAAAGAGACTGACTATGAGTACTCAAGTGACCTATTGTATACTTTTAAGTGTGAAAAGTATGTGTGCAGCTTTGATAGAAAATAGAGATAGGCAAAAGGTGCGAATGAGATCAGCAGCTAATAACAGGAAACTTTTGCAGACATGGTACTGCTTTGTCTAGATAGATTTTATGTTAGAAGAGATTTCGAACAGAGACATGTTGCCTTTTAAGGTAAACCAAGGCGATCTTTTGAGACAGACCAGGATGTGTTAAGGGTATATAGCTGAGCAAAAAGGAGAAGTCAGCGCCCTTCCATATCAGACTCTGACTGATGTGTGAACTGCCTTTCTTGCAAGAAATAAAGATCTTTATAACTTTTGAAATCTCCAGCTGTCTTCCAATTATTATTTAAAGTGGAGAAAGAATTTCCACGACAAATGGCGACGAGGATGGGATAATTGAAAATTGATATCCTAACGTTCAGACACTGTTGCAAGGGGAATGCCACAGTGTGTCTACGTTCTGTAGTTTCCGTCGGCGAACTTTGTTACCGTTCATATTTGGTGGTATTCCACTCCTAATAAATATATGTTCCCCATTCAGTTCATAAACTGCTAAGGCAGACATGAATGAATGAATGAATGAATGAATCTCTGGCCAGAGAGGGGTGTGTGGTGTGTGTGAAAGTGAGTGTGTGAATTATGGTGTTCTGAGAGACACTTAGATAAATGATGTCAATCAAAACAGCTGTATCTAAACAGATAAAATATGACCCAACAGGGAAAAATATTCCCAATAAAATAACAACCATGGATGAATTTGGCTAACTATTGTGGTATGGGTTATTGTTGTGGCAGAAATAAACAATGCCACACCTGCGCAGCGTATAACTTTGGGAAGGCAGAGCACGCAAGCTTGCCCTGTCCACCCCATACTTAACTTTTTCCTTTTATAGGATGTCATGATGGATCTCATCGAACAGAACTGATTCTGTTCCAAATGTATAAAATATTGTCTTGTTACTGTTTAACATGAAATTTTACAGGTCTCATCAAAAAGGACGACAGGCCAGACAAGCAGATGAGTTAAATGATGTTGTCACTAACAAAAATACTTAAGGTCTCCATTCACAGGTTGTTCTTATGGTTCACTCCACAAACAAGGTCCAGTGGACTGCGGTTGTGTTCTGAGGAAAAATCTTGCAACTATCAGCAAGGTTGCAGCGGTGACACCTCCATCCAAGCATCTCGACTTAAACTACACCAACCAGCCTCAACAACCCCAAACGCCGATACCAACGACAAGCGTCAAGTAGAGGAAAACAGGCAGTGCTAGTAACTGACCTCCTTTCTACCAACGGGGGATAGACCTTGCGACAATTCGCAAAGAATTATCAAGGTGAAGACGGAACGTCCATGGGGCAACGAGATGATCAACACATCTGGAGGAAGATGTGGACCAACTAATGGTTTAAGTTTAGCATGATAATTAATTTTGTGCGATGTTTATTGATGTTGTATTTGTTTCAATCAAACTGTAGGACTGTATGATTTAGATCTCATGATTTGAACAATTACTAATTAATTTGAATATTTCAGGTACATGTAAATTAAGAAGAGGAAGATTTCTTAATTTCTGTAGAGTATAGGGACTCTAAATAGGTACATTAATGTAAAGATAATGAATAATCTAGGGACTATTTTTGAAGAAACATGAGGGTTTTTAGAACCCTAATTCAGATATCATAGATGCAAAAAAAAAAAAAAAAAAATTAATTAATAGGGGTAATAATTGTTTTCTAATAAGAGAGGATAAGTTACTTTGCTGGACTAGGTCCGAACTTCTATAGCGATTAATTAATGACTAAATTAAATATTTTTTTAGGTGTTTCCATTTGTTAAAATAGCAAAAGAAAAACTTTCAGAAGGTGATTGATTTTGGGAAACATATTAAATTTCTGAATTATTATTAACCCGGCTTCCAGAAATGAAGCATGAACTTGTTTTGTTGAGAAAGGTCTTCAACGTATTAGAAAAATATGAGCACAAAGGTAAAACCAGACCAAGAACAATGTAACTCAAACATGTCAAATTTAAAGACTAAAATGAATCTAAGACATTTCAGTGAAATAGAATATTTGCTCATAAAGCAAAATTCTAAAAAAGCTCTCTTAATTCAGAATGAAGTTACGGATTTAATGATCTGGATCAATGGATCCATTATGAATTATTCCGCATTGCCAGCAAATAGAGGCAGGACATGTTATGTCCATCAGTTAATTCTGGAAAATAGGATTTTAAGATAGGTAACTAAAGATAAAATGGCAAGAGCTGGTTTGAGCTGAGTTAATTTTAAAATTAATGACATTGTTTGAAACAAAATAATACAATTATTGATATTTGTGTTAAGGATAAAAATGAAAAGATTTTAGAACTTTTTTGGTTAGATTTTATTACACAGATCCTTAAATAGATCTGACTAAGGGGAAAAAAAATAAAATCGCCTACTTGAATTAAAAGCTAGCAAAATAAGGTTAAGAAAAATGGTTAATCAGCAGGTATCAGCCTGTTAAAGGCCTAATAGATCAATGTGATTCGAAATTTAGCAAAGAATAATTAAACTTGATTCAAAGTTAAAAGGCAATGTACAATGGTATGATTAGAGATATTAGGTGGTATTAAAGTCACTGACTTATAACTGTTATAGGAAAGGCCAAACCAGGAAACTATGATTATGGAGAAGTAAATGTCAAAATTTGTGTGTATGTTCTTTGAATGAACATGGGGTGGAGTGTTATGGAAATTTTACATTTAGATGTGTTCTTTTACTTTTAGGTGTGTGCAACTTGTGTTAACGTTGAACATTTATTTTTACTCATAAGCATTTAAAGAAATATAATCATATAAGCTTGCATGAACAAAATGTTCTGGGTAGCAAAGAGACTGACTATGAGTACTCAAGTGACCTATTGTATACTTTTAAGTGTGAAAAGTATGTGTGCAGCTTTGATAGAAAATAGAGATAGGCAAAAGGTGCGAATGAGATCAGCAGCTAATAACAGGAAACTTTTGCAGACATGGTACTGCTTTGTCTAGATAGATTTTATGTTAGAAGAGATTTCGAACAGAGACATGTTGCCTTTTAAGGTAAACCAAGGCGATCTTTTGAGACAGACCAGGATGTGTTAAGGGTATATAGCTGAGCAAAAAGGAGAAGTCAGCGCCCTTCCATATCAGACTCTGACTGATGTGTGAACTGCCTTTCTTGCAAGAAATAAAGATCTTTATAACTTTTGAAATCTCCAGCTGTCTTCCAATTATTATTTAAAGTGGAGAAAGAATTTCCACGACATCCGCCAAATGGAAACACAATTGTAGTAGCGATCATCATACCACAAAAAAACAAAAACAAAAAAAAAAAACACTTGAGGGAATTTGAAGTCGTCTCCAACGCGTAATGGTGCAAGAAATCAGGTCTGCCATGGCATTCGATTTTCACTTTATTTTATGCAGAGTAAAATGACTTACAAACACTGATGCTTGCATTACTGATGTAAATTGAGCTCGTACGTATGCAAGCAACATTAAACATGATGCTAATAACTGGACATGACAAAATCCATCACGAACATGCACGCATACACGGTTGAAAAAACTGTGTGGCTTCCCCAGATCGTAATCATAGACAGTAAAAGAAATGGACACAGCGACCCCATTGGATTCAACGGAGACAAAGTGAAGCCCATTAGAAACTTTTACTTCCTGGGGGTCCAGCGTACTGCGCAGACTCAAACTGCGCTCGACGACGTAGATGTGACGTGAGCAAACCGTCTGTCTTCTAGTGGCTGTGCCAAGATTAATCTGAATCATTCCCTTCCGAAACTCGCAGAGACGGAGAGCGTGAGTAGGAGCTGTCCATGATCTTGGAGCAGGAGAAACTTTTTGTAGGTGTTCTGATTAATTACTTTGTCATTTTGCCTCGACGTCCTCCCGATTGCCCGCGAGCTTCTCCTCCTGTCCACACGGTAATTTCCTACTGTGCGACAGAGAGTCGCGTGGCTGTGACGCAATCGTTAGCCTACTTTTACAAAAACTGCTTCTACAGGGCCATAACGTAAGCTACAAGGTAATGGAGCCTTTTATACATTTTCGTGTTTCTTTAGAAATAAATAATGGACAAATGGAGTCTTTAAACGCCTCAGATGTGAAGTTATTCGCTGTCAAAGTGACGCCAAAATGAATGGGAGTCAATGGGATGCTAACAGCAGGTGGTGTTCCGTTAGCCAATGGCGGCGTCCGGGGGTGCTTCAAAATAATACAAATCGCTGCACCCTTGATCGTAATAGGCTCTATGCACGATCGCTTCCGCGTTTTGTCTCAGCCCGCCCAGTTACATCCGGTGCTGCGTCAGAAGCCGTTTTTGCATTAGGTGGAGATAATGGCAAATTACACTCTCTGTTTACAAGAACTTCCAGCGGTTAACGTGAATGATGTTAACAATATTGTGAGGCAGTTAACTGTCACAAATATGAGTAAGAAAGAGAAGTTCTTTAACACTAGAACTGCCATGGCGGTCATTTTGACCGTTTTGAATTTTATATCTGCAATAACTTTGTTGAAAAAATAAATAAAATCCTGCTGGTACCTGACTTTTCCTAAAAGTGTCTGTATTTTCATTTAAAATGCTTTTCATATAAATTACACATAAGGCAAAAAAACAAATGAACATATTTACCTTTTTCGGCCATAAACCGTCATATTGACCGCACTGAATTTCGCGGTATTATTATACATATACCAATATACACAACAATAAAAAGTAGTGAAAAATACACAAAACATATTCCACAACAAATCATTTAAATGTAATGATATTCAGAACAGAACAATAACAAATAAATAATCCATAAACAAGCCAAAATGAAATCGGTTAGGCTACTTTCAAGCGAAAGTGAAAGTAAGCGCCGTTGGGCTCATGTAACTCTCTAGAATTAAAATGTTTCAACATGCGATGTATTTGGATGGTAAACTATTCTTTATTATAGGCTTTGTACTTCACTCGTGTTCCAAAATCGACGGAAAAAATCATCCTTCACATGCGCAAAATGGTACGAATTGTAGCCTAGGCTACTGACTATATCGAGCAGTGGAATTTTTATATGTTAGGTTGACTAGGTTATTTTATTATTATATTGTATTATGGCTGTAATGAACGGGCTGCGATGTCAAGATTGCAATGGAATATGGTGTGTGTGTGTGTGTGTGTGTGTGTGTCGGCGGGCACGGACGCGATCGAGTGTAGGCTATGAAAACAGGCTATTTTGTTCAGGACATCTACTGATATTATTATTGATAGATGTATAATTAAACTTGTTTAAATGTACAGTTTGGTGTTGTTTTGTTTTTAAAAGACATCCTAATACAATAAATGCATTAATCTCTCAATTGGGTATTTATCATTAAAGATATAGAGTTTTGAATCTAGCGGTCAAAATGACCGCTTGCGGCAGTTCTAGTAGTTATGGAATTTTGGCACTTCTAGTGTTAAATTAAAAATTTCGAGCTACATCGACAACTTTAAGGGTGAGTATTCTCTCATATCACGCGAAATCCGACTAGCGAATCAGTTTCTAAAATCGTTGTCTCCGTTTCTGAGAAAATGAATTTTATTAAAGTGAATTGTCCTATAGAATGCGCTATGCGGAAGTAAAGACGCCGGCTGAGATCCTACCGGAAATATGTCAGCAGCGTTCGTGCATAGAGCCTATTCCCTGTCGCTATTCACCTGTGACTTCCTCATATAGCCTCCACAACCACTGTGATGCCCTGCCTATGCCCCCTGGTGTGCAGGAGTAAGAGCGTCACCCCCATGCAACTTACCACCAACAAAAAAACATAAATATAAAAATTTTGAATATCTAAAAAATATAAATAAAAACTGCCCCTAATTGTTACTCTATAAAAATGTAACAATTAAACACCATACAAACAATGGAGCCAATAAAATGTCCATCATGCACATACGTGCTTTCAGTTTATAATGTCCATGTGAGCTACATATGTCTAATACATCAGTCTTTATCCAGCTTCTGTCACGTTACGCTAAATAGAACCCAAGCGCAGACAGTAACTTTCACAAAACACGGTTTATTTACAACCGGAAACAAAGACCCACGATGGGGCAAACAAACAATAACTAGACTTGACAATAAAATGGAACTGGAACTTTCACAGACAGACCACAATACTCACAGAACCGAATGTTAACAAGACGAACCAGCACTGAGGAACAAACACCGGGAGCTTACATAGAACACATAATTACAAAGGTACAGGTGACACTGATGAACATCAATACTAACGAGGGAACAAGGGACGTGGTAAGGACACATGATCACAATCACAGGTGACGCTAATACAACATTAACAACATGGAAACGAGGCAAAACACAAGACAATACAAACACATAGTCAAAACAACCGACCATGTGTTTGCACACAAAACAAGAGACAAATGCATGACATAACCTCCCCCTTACGGAGCGGCTACCAGACGCTCCACATGGGACATAACCAACTGTAAACTAGACATAAACCAACAAAACAGAACAACCATTAACAGTGGCAAACACGAAAACATAACAGTAGGATCGGGATGACACAATAAAAATAACACATGAGGGAGGGGGGGGGGGGGGAACAAAAGAGTTCGTAGGTGGAGGTCCAGAGTAGACAGGTGGAAGTCCAGAGTGGGTGGGTGGAACAAAAGTCCTGGATTCACTGGACATGGGCACTGATTGAGGACACGAAAACCGGGCAGTTCTGGGTGGAGACACATGAGGTACAGTCTTGGGAGGGACAGGTCGGGGCACAACAGGAACAGGGGAAATCGGGGAAACAACAGGGGACACAACCGATGTTGCTGCAGCAAGCAGAGGAGCCGATACAGAACCCAAAACTGGGGGTGATGCCACTCGCAACAGAGCTGGGACAGGAGGTACCACAGACAGCTCAGCATGGACATTCCTAGACTCCTTAGCTGGGACAGAATTGGTCTTGGTCACTCTCCCATCTACCTCAGCATGGACCAGACTGACAGAAGCAACCTGGAGAATCGGCACGGAGCCAGGAAGGGACTGAGCCGGTGAACCTGACGATCCCTTCCTCCTCCTCTTTGACCGCGGTGCAGAAGCCATAGCCGGACCTAGGATCGGTACCGAGATCCCCGCAATGTCCGTAGCAAAAGCTGAAGGATCTTTCGTAGACGTCGAAGTGGCGAGAACGTGGTTGCCAAGCGTTGTCGTGGCTAGGACGCGACTCTCCGGGATCGCTGGTAATGCAGAAACTGACAACGTCCTCGTGGGGTCCTGCCGCTCCTTTCGACGCACATGGTCCACCACTTCTCGAAACGGACGTCGGATCAGCCCCTGCCGTTCAGCCAGCGGAGGAGGTACATTGAGCCCCGCAATGAAATAAGTTTAGAAGGACCTCCGGCGTAAAATTTCTCTTCTCCTCTAGGCTCTGGGCATATCTCTCCAGGGATCTCTCTCCCTGGGGAGGAAACGGAATCTTGCCCCTCCTCATGTCCTCGATGGTCGACTACCACCATCGCTCCTGGTCACCCTTCTGGCTACTGGCAGAACAAGACATAACCTATTGTCTGCTGGGTTAAAAAATGGCTGGTTCGTTCTGTCACGTTACGCTAAATAGAACCCAAGCGCAGACAGTAACTTTCACAAAACACGGTTTATTTACAACCGGAAACAAAGACCCACGATGGGGCAAACAAACAATAACTAGACTTGACAATAAAATGGAACTGGAACTTTCACAGACAGACCACAATACTCACAGAACCGAATGTTAACAAGACGAACCAGCACTGAGGAACAAACACCGGGAGCTTACATAGAACACATAATTACAAAGGTACAGGTGACACTGATGAACATCAATACTAACGAGGGAACAAGGGACGTGGTAAGGACACATGATCACAATCACAGGTGACGCTAATACAACATTAACAACATGGAAACGAGGCAAACCACAAGACAATACAAACACATAGTCAAAACAACCGACCATGTGTTTGCACACAAAACAAGAGACAAATACATGACAGCTTCTTGCAGAAGACAAATCTTTGTGACTGGTCTCTCCAGAATGTTGCATTTGTTCTGGACTTTAACAGACCGCACAAGTCCTCGTGAGCCAGGAAAGGTCTGCAGTACCTTCCCTAATAACCAGGATCCGCGAGGGGCAGTAGAGTCCACCACAATATCTATGTCTCCAATGATGAAGCTTCTCTTGTCCTTAGACCACCGTTGTCGTTCCTGTAACAGAGGTAAGTACTCCCGGATCCATCTGTGCCAGAAGAGATCCGATAAGAACTGAACTTGCCTCCAACGTCGTTTTGTGTATAAATCACTCTTCTCGAAAAGCCCAGGTGGGAGTACAGGTTTGCCTTTCAACAGGAGGATGTGATTAGGGGTCAAGGGTTCCAGATCATTAGGATCATTTGACACTTTGGTGATGGGACGGTCATTTAATATGGCTTCCACCTCACATAGAAGAGTTTGTAACCCTTCATCATCCACACTTTGCTGATGAAGGACTGAGTTCAGCACCTGTCTGACCATGCGAATGATTCGTTCCCATGTTCCACCATGATGTGATGCAGTAGGAGTGTTGAAGCTCCATTTCACTCCTGACAGAAGTAATGCCTTTTGAATTTTTTGGTGATTAAGAGCAGACAGAGCCTTTCTCAGCTCACGTTCTGTTCCAACGAAATTAGTTCCGTTGTCTGATCTAATGTGCGATACCTGGCCTCTTCTAGATATAAATCTGCGCAGTGCATTGATGCAAGAACTGGTATCTAATGAATATGCTATTTCCAAATGCACTGCCCTGCTGGCCATGCAGGTGAAGATAACACCATAGCGTTTTATGAAGCTGCGGCCTCTCTTCACTTCAAAAGGCCTGAAGTAGTCGACACCCACACTTGTGAATGGTGGGAGGTCAGGTTGGAGTCTGTCTTTTGGCAAATCTGCCATCTTTTGTTCACCCAGCTTTCCTCTAAAACGTCTACAAACGACACAGGATGAAAGAATCTTTCTAGCAGCAGCATTTGCGCTGGTGATCCAATACCGCTGACGAAGTCTAGAAAGCAGATGTTTTCTTCCACAATGTCCTAACTGCTCATGAATGTGGCTAAGAATGAGGGTGGAGATATGTTGGTCTTTAGCCAAAATGACTGGATGTTTCATGCCGTCAAGCATTGCTGCTTTACTGAGCCTTCCACCCACTCTCAAGAGCCCCTTTTATAACACTGGATCAGGGCTGGGTTTCCCGAAACCTTCTTAACGCTACGTCGTTCTTAAGTTACACCTTAACCCTCACATGACCTTAGTTTCCTGCTTACACTCAGTGCATTTGGGATCTATATGACCCCAAAAATGCACAGAGCTTTTGTACAAGAAATATAAATTTTAATAATACAAATTATATATAATTTTTTTTTTTTTACTTCTCATCTGTATTTTTATGCTGTGTTTTGGGGGATATGAAGTACTTTTTTACCTATTTACTGCAAAATTCCTCAACTACACCATTAGCATACCATTAGCATACATATGTAATATAACATTTTTATGAAAAAAAAAACATTTATGATGATTAAATTTAAATATGAGTTGTTTCTGGATTTTGATCTAGGTGTTAGATGCAGAATTCTGCCATCTGGTGGTTAGATGTTTTTTTTGTAGATAATATAGTTTTATTACACAAAGTGTAATTACCATATACTTCCAGCAGTATGAAGGTAAAACAGTAGCAAAACTCGAGAGCATGTAAATGTGAATTTGAGAACTTGTATAATAAATATTCGTACTTGTACATGAACATTTACACTCACAGCCCCAATGTGAAAACCTGTAAAATAAAAATCTGAAGTTGAATTTTGAGATTTGCACTCGCAGATAATAGTCACAAACCTGTATTCTGAATCTGAAGCTGCAGACAAGTAGACACAAATGTGTAAAATGCCATTCACAGAAATACAACGACAGACGGTCCGTGTAACGCTTCACAATTCAGTTTTCAGACCATACAATGCAAATGCAAAAATGAAAAATTGAAACCAGACATTCTTTTTTGTTGGTTTTCCAGTTACATTATCAATGGATATTCGCCTTTTTCTCCCCTTTTTTGAATTTTACTTTTGCTAAATTGTGACTTCAGAAACAAACATTTGAATAAATGAAATCTAACCGATTTTCTATTTTTCCATTTTTCGTCTTGTAATTTGCGCCGTGGGCGGTACCATTAGCACGGGGGTGTGGCCGTGGACTAACTACCAACATTTCATTGATGTAACTGCTTTATTTACACTGCATGCACGTTTGAGGAGAAGTTTAAAAGACGGAACACAGGACAATATTTTTCACCCAAAGTGCCATAACTTTTATTATTAGGCTAATAGTCTACGTGTGCTAAATTATAAGGCAGTCTCGGACCGGCCATCGGGAGCAGCCGGGAAAAGTGAAATCCCGGTGGCCTTGATATGATTTGGCACATTGCCCTACCTGTTTGTATTGACCTTATTAATAAAAATACTACCAAGCGAAAATATAGGAAAAAAGCTTCTTTTTTTTTCTTTTTTTTTTTTTGTTAGGTTTTTAGCTCTCGTTTGTAATAGCCTACAATACAATAAAGATGCAGATGTTTTCACTATAGCGGGCATTGTTCGTTACCACGGCATCCGCTTCGAGTTTCTGTGCTTCTCGTTCCCGTAAAATGCCCTTAAATCTAGCACAGTTGTAGAACTTTAATTACAATAGAAGCAGTTCGCTGGGATATGAGGCGATAGGCTATAGCTAACTATGCTGCAAATCAAGAGCAATAATATTTATTTATTTTCAATAAATAAACAGAAATATCTTGCTACGTTTGGCACATTGCCCAGCTTGTTTTTTATTTATTTATTCGAGCACATTAAATTCGCCATTCGATAATGAATCAGTACTATAGACATTAAATATTGTATTAGCCTACAAACGAGAGGGGGGGGGGTATGGTTATTTTTTTCTATATTTTTGCTTAGTAGGCTATAACTTTTATCGTTATTCTAGATTCCCGTGAAGGATCTCGCGAACCACCCCCGTTCTGCTGCACTGAAAATGAACTGTCTGGGATCTCATGGTTGTGGCTGCCTAGGCTACTGTAGGCCTACCATGTAAAATGAACAACAACAAGGATAGCTATATATTAATAAAATAAAGTAAAAATGGATAGGTAAATACAAACAAGGGCAATGTGCCAAATCATACCCAGGCCACTGGGATTTCACTTTTCCTGGCTGCTCACGATGGCCGGTCCGAGACTGCCTTATAATTTAGCACAGACTATTAATAATAAAAATGATGGCACTTTGGGTGAAAAATGTTGTCCTGTGTTCCGTCTTTTAAACTTCTCCTCAAACGTGCATGCAGTGTAAATAAAGCAGTTACATCAATGAAATGATAGTAAAGTTAGTCCACGGCCACACCCCCGTGCTAATGGTACCGCCCACGGCACAAATTACAAGACGAAAAATGGAAAAATAGAAAATCGGTTAGATTTCATTTATTCGAATGTTTGATTCTGAAGTCACAATTTAGCAAAAGTAAAATTGAAAAAGGGGAGAAAAAGGCAAATATCCATTGATGATGTAACTGGAAAAAACAAGAAAAATTAATGTCTGGTTTCAATTTTTCATTTTTGCATTTGCATTGTATGGTCTGAAAACTGAATTGTGAAGCGTTACACGGACCACAGACACAAACTTGTAATATATATTTTGCGTTTAATCTTACGTTCACATTCGCTGTACTACCTCAAATAGGCACTTGCAACTTCTCAAATCTGTCACTGCAATTTCAAATTTCGCGCCTTGACTTTTGCTACTCTTTTCGCGATATATCAGGTGCAAAACTAACTTGTGCACTTGAAACTCAGAGGCGCGAGAGAGAAAGGGGGGTGGGTGGAGGGGGGGTCAAAGGAGACGTTTTATTGGTTGGCACCTAGCCAATGAAATGGGAGTTTGATGATGTCACGAAACCCGCGTGCACTGAAACACTAACATGGCTTAATGCATTAGACTGATATTAAAATAAATAAACGATATTATCAAACTCAGTAGACACAATGCTAATGCATACTACAGAAAAGCAGATGAGCACAGAATATGACGTAAAACATATGACGTATGCCATATATATTTGCCATATCTGGTATATATATACCATAGACTGTAGGCTAAAAGACACACACACACACACACGTACGTATATATAATTTATTTATGTTTTGTTTGTTTTTGTGTGTCCAACAGTTAGGCTAGGGTGAATATTTAAAACATTTACATTTTTCCAAAGCGACTTACATTGCATTTCAAGGTATACATTTTACATTCTTATCAGATAATTTAGGTGCATTTTCATATTGCAATGGAATTGGCATATATATAAGCAAATGTGTGTTCAGTGCAAATAAACTTGCTGCCTTTGTTTTATTAATAAAGTAACAAATTTTTGTGTTTTTTTTATTGTTTTTAATTTTTATTTTATAACTGTTGGTCCATTAAGCCTCATTAAGTGTTTTCTTGGGTTCGAGGAAAACGTACAATTAAACGCGTTGCGTTCATATTCTGTGCTAAATTTTTTTCTGTATGCTTTATGGTGTTTCCTGAGTTTGGTCTTTTAATACCACTGTCTCAATTAAACGCGTTGCGTTCATATTCTGTAAAACTATTCCAGTAAAACTAATGATATTTCATAAAAATATTTTCCAAGCGTTTTAAAAAATAGCTGATACATAAGCATAAATGTTTTCATTGTGGCTGGCGTTGTTCATTGGTGAGGCATCGACCAATAAAATGACTTCATTCCGACCCCAGCCCCGCCCCCGACTCTGCTCTCTCAAGTCTGCATTTACAAGTGCACGAGTGAGTTTTGCTACAGGCATATCGCAAAAAGAGTAGCAAAAGTCAAAGCGCTAGGATTTGAAGTTGTACTGCCAGATATGAGAGGTTGTGAGTCACAATTGTGAGTACACAATTGTGCCTGTCATTTTGTTTATGTAAATGACACTTTACACATTTGTAACTATTAATCTGCAACTTCGAATTCAAAACACAGGTGTTCTGAGTATTGTCTGTGTGTGCAAATCGATAGATGCAGCTTTTCACATCAGAGCTGCAAGTATAAATTTCAACTTACAAATACAAATATTAATTTTACAAGTTCTCACATTCAAATTAGCAAGCTCTCGAGTTTTGCTACTGTTTTACCTTCATACTGCAGAGGCCCCATAGAGATCCATTCATTTTTCTGGATGTGACTTATTGCTCTTATAACAGCTTTTTTATGAATGATATATTTAAACATTTTAAAATACATTAAATCAGTATTTTGTCATAGTTTAGAATATAATGTTTGTTGTTTGAGGTCTTTTGAAGTGTCTTGTTATTGCAATAATGCTATATAAATTTGCAATAATGTCACATAAGTTGCCACAAAAAGAAACTACTTGATTGCAATTGCATATTATTTCAATAATCGAAATGTATAAAATGATTAACTTTATAATAAGAAATAATTTTTTAAAAAGTAAAAAAAAAAAAAAACAGCTATAGGCGGATATAGGAATAGGAGTGAAGAGTAAACACACTGTGTGTCTGTGTGTGTTGGTGTGCATGCACGTGCATGTTTGTGTGTGTGTGTGTGTGTAATCATGCTCATTCCACATTGTTTTTTTTTCCTAAAAGTACCAGGCCTTCATTTATGTGTGAACATTTTTAGATTCATGCTGGAATTATTGATTTTATTTGCCAATTTCAATAAAAATGCTCTCTTTTGCAGTCACACCTGTTTGTTTGTTTGTTTGTGTTTGTCTCTCTGTGTGTATGTGATCTGTGTGTAGTCATGTTCTTTCCACGTTTGTGCTCTCATACCATACATTCATTTATCTGTGAAATTTTTTAGATTTATGCAGAAATTATTGATTTTATTTCCCAATTTCTATAAAAATGCTCTCTATTGCAGTCACACCTCTCTCTGTCTGTGTGTGTGTGGGCGCATATGTGTGTGTGATAATGTTCATTCCACATTGCATTAGTGCTCTAGTAACAGGCCTTCATTTATGTGTGATAATTTTCAGATTTATACTGGAATTATTGATTTTATTTGTCAATTTCTATAAAAATGCTTTCTATTGGAATCACACCTGTGTGTGTGTTTGTGTCCGCGAGCATGTGTGTGTGCAAGTGATCATGTTCGTTCCACATTGCATTTGTGCTCGAGTACCAGGACTTCATTGTGGTATTGACATTTTCAGATTTATTCTGGATTTATAGATTTTTTTTTGACAAATGAAAAATAAAAAACATTTTTTTTCGATTTTCCCATTCATTTTAATGTGGGGTCATATTGACCCCAAAGGTCATGAGTGTGACTTTTTTTTTTTTACATACCTTTAGAACAACGGAATCAAGCCCAGTTTTTTTGTGTGTGTATAGATAGATAATGTAAAAAAATAATCACCAAATTTTATTCCACTGAGATGAAGGGAACCATTTTTTTTATTAAAGAAAAGTCGCTTGGGGTCATATATATAATAGTCATAAGCACAAATGAGGGTTAAAGGGGGGGGGGGTGAAATGCTATTTCATGCATACTGAGTTTTTTACACTGTTAAAGGGGGGGTGAAATGCTCATTTTCACTCAATCTCCTGTTAATCTTGAGTACCTATAGAGAAGTATTGCATCCTTCATATCTCAAAAAAGTCTTTAGTTTTATTATATTTATAAAAGAAAGATAGGCTGTACCGAGTCTTTCCGGAAAAAAACGAGCGTCTGGAGGCGGGCCATGTGGGCGAAGCCAGAGCCATAGAGAGAATTCTCTCTATGGCTCTGGGCAAAGCTAACGCTGTGCTGACGCGCTGATAGCTAACAACAACACACAGAGACATTTGAAACAGTTTTACTCACCGCCTGCGACCGTGAACCTTTATCATTGTGACTGCTCCATCCTTAAGCATTAGACGATCTGCAAATCCGTCTATCTGGGCTTTGTTTATAAAACAATCATCGTCGAAATGCAGGGAACAAACAGTCTTACACAACTCGTTTTTGCCCCGGAAAAACAATCTGCATCCACTGTTCCTAACGCTGGGTTCTTTGGGAAGCTGAACACGGTAAGCTTTCCCTCACATCCAAAAACACACTTTGGAGACATTCTTAAACAAATCCTAGGCAGCGCTACCGATGATTTCCTGTTGAAGCGCGTTGATGTGCGCGGTCTCGCTCTCCTCTGGTCTACGTGTGCGCGGGCGAGCTTTTCCGGGAGAAATGCTCATATAAGGAGTTCCACTCTGGTCTACGTCATTAGATCCACGATCGAAAAAAATCAGCCGAAACTTGTACCAACCCGGAAGTAAGATTTTCGGCACAGAAATTCTCCGTTATTCGTCCAAAATATTTTTTTAAAACTTTGGCCATGTTAAGCATGAGAATCCATCTCTTTAACACTGTAAACAACTCTGAATACATGAAACACCATTGTACCCCCCCTTTAAAGAGTTGGATTCCCATGCTAAACATGGACAAAGTTTCAAAAATTAAATTGTACGTTTGAAGGAGTATTTCTGTACCAAAAATACTCCTTCCGGTTTGTCACAAGTTTCGGAAAGTTTTTTTCGAGTATGGGTCTGTGTGACGTCAGATTGGGCGGAATTTCCTATTGGCCACAAAGGTGTGAAAACGCTTTGTTTCATTCCTGATGTACTTTAACACAGTTGTGCTGTCACTCCAAAAGTTTGAATTCTCCAACTCTAGCTGCAATTCTGTTTTCAACATCCTATTAATTCGAACTGCAAGTATGGCAGCAGTTAGTTCCATCCTTGGGATTGTCACTTTCTTTAATGGAGCAACTCTTGCTTTTCCAAGAATAAAGGCAAGATGAATTTTCTTCTTGTCATTCTGCATCCTCAGGTACGATACTGTACCATAACCATCCTCGCTGGCATCAGAGAAGTGATGTGTAAGCTGTCCAAAATCTTTAGGCTTGATGCATCTTGGTACGCTAAATGTGCTGAGCTTTCTTAGATCTTCTAGCCACCCCACCCACTGTAGTTGGTAGTTTGAGGAAATGTGATCATCCCAACCACAGTTCAACCTACAGAGATTTTGCAGCAACAACTTTGCAGATAAGGCAAAGGGTGCTAAAAATCCAATGGGATCGTACACTGAGCTTATTACAGACAAGATACCTCGTCTTGTCAATGGTCTTTCCTGAACTGCCATTTTGAACCTGAAGGTGTCAGTTTCTGCACACCATTGCAGTCCAAGTGTTCTCTCGACAGGGAGATTGGCTCTGTCGAGATTCAATTGTTTCACTTCCTTAGCTCTTTTTTCCACATCAATAGATTCCAACACTGACCTGCTGTTGCTAATCCATTTCACCAGCCGAAACCCCCCCAACTGGCATACAGTTGTCAGGTCTCTCACCAGGGCTATGGCCTCTGCTTCTGAAGGCAGGGACTTCAAGCAGTCATCCACGTAGAAATTGTGCTTGATTGTGTCCGTCACGTGTACTGGAAACTTTGCCCTGTTGTCCTCAGCAGTTTTTCTTAGAGCGAAACTGGCGCAGCTGGGTGATGATATTGCACCGAATAGATGAACAATCATTCTATATTCAGTAAGATGTTGTGTTAATTCACTAGCTGGCCACCACAGGAAGCGTAGAAAATCAACTTCCTGTTTTGTCACTTTAACTTGATGATACATCGCCTGGATATCAGCCATCACTGCTACAACTTCTTGACGAAACCTTAACAGAACTCCAAGCAATGAATTCGTCAAATCAGGTCCCTGAAGTAGCTGACTGTTGAGCGACATCCCCTTAAAGGGGTGGTTCGGGGTTATTGACATCGGACCTCATTTTTAAGTCAGCCTGGTTGTTATTCATCAGTGGAGACATTTAAAAAAAAAAAATTATCCAGTCCTTATATTTGGATAGTTAGCCGATGCTAGGCTAGCGCGAGTCAAGGGTAGATGTTAGCCAGCCATTAAAAACCGTTTTACCCACTCCACAGTGCACCAAACGCAAATCAATTATAACACTAGACTATCGATGCAAATGTACGTTGAGAGAATAATGTTAGAAATCAAACTTGGCTCCATTACTCTTGAAACATTGGTTCCAATCAATAGCTACACATCAGCATTGATGACAGGAATTTCCACCGAGTGTAAATGTGGCCAGGCACTTAACTCTTCTTGTCGTGGAATGTTATCACGAGTCACAGGCATCTCATATTGTGTAAATACATCAGGCAATTCAAAGAAAGTGTTACTATTAAGTGCAGATACTTCAAGTCCTGAGATGACATGACTGTCGACAAACTTTTCTTGGCTCATGGTCCTCAACAGGATCTTGGCGTTTCTTCCTCTCACCTTTAGTTCCCTCATGAGTCGCTCAGAGCAGAAAGTGGCTGTGCTGCCGGGATCTAAAAATGCATACGTTTTTAGCATCTTACTACCTTTCACAGCCTTGATTTGTACAGGCACAATTGGCAAAACACAGTCTTGCGCACTGGCCCCTATATGGCCACAAGTCTTAGGAGAAACTACATGACTTGTTTCTTTGTGTGTGTCCTCTGATTTGATTTCCTTTTCCTTTGAATGGATATGGAGGCAGGTAGGATCTTTCAGGTTACACAACTTGCAAGTTAGACGTCTATGACAGTCTTTGCTCATGTGTCCAACAGTCAAACACCCAAAACAAACACCTTTCACCTTTAGAAAGTCGATTTTCTCTCTGTGCAGCTTCTTCTCCATTCTGGGCCACCACTCCAATCTGTGACCCTCCTCACACAGCAGACACGTCACCTTAGTTGACTTATCAGTAACATTTTTGTCTTTTTGCACTTGATGTGTGTTTCCAGTATTAACAGCTTCAACAGAGGTAGCAAAACTGCTTCCCCTTCCCTTGAAGCGAACCTGTGAGACTTTATGTCCAACGTTATATTTTAATGGTAAGATGGATGTGTCCTGGTTGTTTCCAAAGAGTGGATCAGAGGCAATAGATACTTGCCTCTCAAGAAAACTGACAATGTCACTGAAACCTGCTTGACGACAGTGCCTTTCCTGCAACTCTTAAGCAGTGTTTATCCATCTTTCCCTCAGTTTATATGGTAGCTTCAAGACTATAGCACGCATATTGGATGGCATATTCATCTATGTCATGTAGCTAATGTCCTCCATTGCGTTACAACAAACCCATAGAAAAAAAACAAAGGCTTGCAAGCCATCTTCTGCTTTCACTGGTGACCATCCCAGAGCTTTCTCCATATAAGCTGTGGCAATTCTTTGTTCATTTCCAAAGCATTTCTGAAGAAGTGTCTTAGCTTTTTGATACCCCCTTTCATGTGGCATGTGTTGACAGCTCTTGACCAACTCCTTAGGTTGTCCTTTGGTGTACTGCTCTAAAAAGTACAAACAATCTTGGTTGCTAGCAGCCTTTCCTTCTACTCCTTGCCTTTGCATAATAGTGAGAAGATTTCCTTGCTCCACGTTGGTTTGCACTAAACCATCACGCTGTCCTGCGTGGAAAGCATGGCCGTTTCCTGTGTGTGATATGTGGTGTGATTGGTTTGCTAGGATTGTTGAGGCATGCTTGGTTTGTGAAGCGGAGCATGAACTTTTGTTCCACCTTGTTGAAAACTAGTTTCTTTAGGTCGTGCCCCCGTTGACACTGTGGCTTTGCTGCGTCCTTTTGGTAGATGATTGAACTGATGGCTTGAATCCTTGAGACATGTCTCCATTGACACTGTGGCTTTGCTGCCTCCTTTTGGTGGATGATTGAAATGATAGCTTGAACTTTTTGGAACAAATTCCATAGCAGAGGATCTAAGAGAGAATTTGTACTTTGACCTTTTCAGATATGAATTCATTCCATCAGAATGTGCACTGGAGCTTTGCACATCAGAACCTCTGTACTTAAGCACCTTAACCTTTGCTGTGTGAGCAGCAATTTGACTTTGCAATTCAAGCACCTCCTTCTTTTGTCTAATTTGTTCCTCCTGTACCTCCAGTTCATGCTTTTCTTTTAGGGTAGCTGCCCTAGCAAGAAGAGCGGCCCTTTCAGCCTCTGCTTTTAGCTATGCAGAGGAGGTTGATGACTTTAAAGACCTGTGGCTGGAGCAGGAAGCTAATGTACACCTTTTACCACCAACATTAGAAACACTGTCATTTGGACCGATTTCATCAGTGATCACAGTCATGTGTGGCGCAGCACTGTCAACTTCATCATCATCATCAAAATCACCATAATCATCAACACCCTTGCATTGCTCCTTAATGTCAAGCAACCACTCTTTAATTCTTTTAATTATGTCTGTATTACTGTTCATTTTCGATTTCAAACCATTTATTTTGTTTTGACATTTCCTCTTTTGGTAGCAAAGGTTTCAATGATTCATGCAATTCTGTTGTTTCCACACTCAACTTTAAAAAAGTATCATATATAATCTGTACCTTGGACACATTTTCTTTTGAAAGCATCAGTTGCTCGACTTCCTTTCTTAGTTTATAAAGTTTCTTTATCCTAAGGTTCCTTTTCTTTTGATGTGATATTTTTTCTTCCAAAACTTTAACCGTGAGTTTAACTGATCTTTTACCAAGTTCATTCGCCGTTTCACTTTGATTGACAGGTGCATTCAAATCCACGTTACTCATTATGACAATGATTAGACAAGCTGCCGAAGGCTTTATTTTAGAATTGAAACAGGATTTACCTATATCCTGATTGTGAGAAGTCCAATCTCTTCCACACAGCTTATAACAATTCCAAAACAATCCTTCCGTTATTCTCCAGCGTTGCTTTAGCCCACTTTCATTTCTCAGCGTTTCCAATTTCTCCTGTCGGCGTTCACTCATTGGAATCAGCTGGAGCGCTGTGCTTCTGCCCTCCAACATCAGCGCGATCCGTCCATTGAAGCGTAGTTTTTCAACTTAATGTAGTGGCGATCGTACCAAAAAAAAAAAAAAAAAAACACTTGAGGGAATTTGAAGTCGTCTCCAACGCGCAATGGTGCAAGAAATCAGGTCTGCCATGGCATTCGATTTTCACTTTATTTTTTGCAGAGTAAAATGCAGTGGCGGCTGGTGAAAAATATTTTAGGTGGGGCTGTCATATTCAGCCAGTTTCAATAGTCTGGTTACCATGGGAGTATTAGGCCTACTTTCTGCCCTTGGTATGTGTATTGTGCTTTGATGTTTATTTTGTTCTATTCCTTAACCCAGTCCCAGTGGTTCTCAAACTTTTTAGAGTTGTACCCCAAGAGGCTTTAATATCCTTCTGCGTACCCCCACTCTTCAGTCACACCTTTCTCAGTATGGGACAATATTTGCCCCTTAAATCGATTTTTCAAGTGCATTTTTACCTTTACAAATACCTTTATAAAATAAATAATGCCATGAATTAATCATTGAATCATTGACTCTAAAGATTCATTCACAATCATTGCTGTGTGCTGCAGTTCTGCTGTGGCTTTTATTGGAGCTATTAATTTGTTTTAAAAATACTGACAACTGTGTTGAAAATGAACATCACTTAATATTAATATTTAGTTTGTTGAACTGTTATATAAAATCAATGTCACATTCGCAATCGTGTGGATCTTCATATAATGTGATCAACATTAAACACAGGAACTCACACAGGGTATGTGTTTGTATCGAAGAGAGTTTGAATTATATCGATCTCCATGCACAGCCTGTGTCTATATTTGTTCTTCATGCTAGTAAGTGCTAACTTAAATCCCTACTTTTACAAAGGTAACGTACATTGTCGAGAACGGCAGTATAGCGCGATTTGCTGAGGCAGCAATCTGCACGAGACCTGTCAAATAGCCTACACGCTGCTTATATGCAGAAAGTTTTGACCGCAAAAGATGAGGTAATTTGATCGTATGTCATGTATTTACAGCATTTAACCTGAGAGAAATGCATGCTCAGTTTAAATCTTATTTTAAGATGAGGTAGTATTAACGTTAAAGGAACGGCAAAATTCAGCATATTGTTCTCGCACCACCTTCTGTCACCTCACGGTTTGAGAACCACTGCCTTTACATATCTTTGTAAAACGAATAATAATAATACTATTACAAATAATTATTAGTATTAACCACCCAAACACAATTTAACACAAACTGCATGAGACCAGTGCTCTGTGAAAAAGTCAGTAATTGTTTAATGCCATATTACAAGACTGAAGCATTCTTACACAAAAACAAACAAATTGCACAAACTTTCCATTTGCATTTGAAATTTAACTCAAAAAGTTTAGTTACTTTCTCAGACAGGTCCCACACTTCGGTAACTGTCCATGTTGGATCAGTCCCCGTTGTTTTAAAAAGTAATCACGGAAAGCAAAACAAGGCATTAGCATCCAGCTAGCCAGGCCGATAGACCGCTGTGACTGTCTGATGGAGTCATGGAGATAGGCGCGCATGAGTGCGGGCGGGCACGCGCAGCTTGGGGCGCTAATAGAAGCGCCCATAGCTGGCTAGACTTGAGCTCGCTGATTGGCTACAGTTTATGTCAAACATATATATCTTAAATCAGCAATTGGCTAAGCTGCTCCACAGACCCGCCTCTCTGGGGCGATTTCTCCAGCGCCCCAGAGCTGATGAGACGTGCACGCAGGTGGAGGAGACGTGTTGAAAAAGCAGACATTTTTAATTTCTATCATATTTTTCACATATACTGGGTGTATTTAATATCTTAAAGACACAAATACTGACAATTTGTATGTATGATTTATGTATGTATTTACTTATTTATTTAATGAGTGTGGCTCATAAACTGTGGTCTGGCTCATGGGGGGGGGGGCGGCACCCTAGCGCCCTCTATTGGCCAGCCGCTCCTGGTAAAATGACTTACAAACACTGCTGCTTGCATTAATGATGTAAATTGAGCTCATACATATACAAGCAACATTAAACATGATGCTAATACCAGTCAATACCATATCAATACCTTGATACCAGTGAACCAACATGGAGAGAAATCCAGGACATTGTGCAGAAAGCCCGTTCAGCATCTGCCCCAGGACCAAGCGGTATACCTTATAAAGTATACAAGTGATGCCTGATGCTCCTCCGCAGGTTATGGAAACTGTTGCGAAGGATATGGACAAAAGGTATCATTCCAGCATCCTGGAAAAGAGCAGAGGGGTGTTTTGTACCCAAGGAAATGGACTCCTCCGACATCAGTCAGTTCCGAACCATTTCTCTCCTAAGTGTCGAATGCAAGGTATTCTTTTCTGTCCTGGCTAAAAGGATGACTACCTACATGGTGAAGAATAAATATGTCGACACATCAGTCCAGAAGGGCGGCATTCCAGGTTTCTCCGGGTGCTTGGAACATACGGGCATCCTCAACCAGCTGATCCGGGAGGCCAAGGAGAGCAAAGGAAACCTAACGGTTGTCTGGCTCGACTTGGCTAACGCATACGGTTCAATCCCGCATGGCCTCATCAACACGGCTATGGAACACTACCATATCCCCTACCACACCAGGGGTATAATTACCAGCTACTTCGGAGGATTCAAACTACGGTTCAAAACTGCCCACTTCACAACTCAGTGGCAGGACCTTGAAAAGGGAATCGTGAGAGGCTGCACCATCTCCCCCATCCTGTTTGTCATGGGAATGAACCTGCTCATAACAGCTGCAGGAAAAGAATCCAGAGGGCCATCAATGGAGTCTGGCACCCGCCAACCTCCAATAAGAGGCTTTATGGATGACCTTACCATAACAACTTCAACCCATGTGCAAGCAAGATGGATCCTGAAGGCTCTTGATGACGTGGCAACATGGGCTCGGATGAAGTTCAAACCAAGGAAATCAAGAAGTATGGTGATCAGACGTGGGAAAGTGACCAGCAAGTTCCAGTTGCGAGTACAGGGGGAGATGATACCATCAATTGAGGAAAACCCAATTAAGTGCCTAGGGAAATGGTATGACGCATCCCTGACCGACAGATGCAATGTTTCCAGGACAGAGAAACAGGCAGATGCATGGCTGAGTAAGATCGAGGGGTCAGGACTGCCAGGAAGGTTCAAGGCCTGGCTCTTCCAACACGGTCTGCTACCACGACTCATGTGGCTACTGACAATCTATGAAGTACCTATGACAGCAGTGGAAGGAGTCGAGAGGCGAGTGAACAAACATCTCCGCAAGTGGCTCGGAATCCCACCAAGCTTCACGTCAGTAGGGCTATACACCAGGTCTGGTCAGGTACAACTACCCCTATCATCAGTGGTGGAAGAGTTTAAGGTGGCAAAGTGCCGGGTTGTGATGATGTACCAAGACTCCAGTGATGAAAAAGTCAGAAGAGCAGGCGTCACTACGAGATCAGGACGCAAATAGGCAGCTGACACATCAGTGGCGCAAGCTGAAAGCGCATTGAAGCTGAAGGACATCATCAGGAACCCATGCATAGGAAGGCAAGGACTCGGATCCACCCACTTCCAGCAGTGGGGAAAAGCAGACCCAAAGCAGAGGAGGGACATGATTCAAGCCGAGGTCCGACACCTGGAGGAAGAAAGGCGCAGGTCTAGGGCCGTCGAACTTGGAGCACAAGGTGCCTGGACAAAGTGGGACCTGCCAAAGGGGAAGATCACGTGGCCTGAGATCTGGAGACTGGAGCCCTTTCGCATCTCCTTCCTGCTCCGTTCAGTGTACGACACCCTTCCATCACCAACAAACCTCCACAGATGGGGAATGAGGGAGGACCCATTGTGTAGGCTATGCGGAGGGAGGGGAACAATGGCGCACATACTGGCAGGATGCAAAACAGCCCTTAGCCAAGGAAGATACAGGTGGTGCCATGACAAGGTTCTCAGTGCACTGGCTGACATCTTGGAGCGGGAGAGGCAGAAAAAGCGCCAGACCAGTACAAGGCCAGCGACATCCATTCAGTTCATTAGAGAAGGGGAGAAACCACTAGCCCCAAGAAGACAAAAAAGAGCCTATTGCAAGCAGCACAATCCTGGGAGATGAGGGTGGACCTGGGAAGGAAGCTAGTCTTCCCCCAGGTTGTGCAAACATCGCTGAGGCCGGACGTGGTCTTATGGTCTGAGGAGGCAAGGAAGATAATCTTGATTGAACTGACGGTCCCGTGGGAAGACGGGTGCGAGGAGGCGTATGAGCGGAAAGCCACTAAGTATCAGGACTTCGTTGAGCAGTGCAGGGCCAAAGGGTGGCAGACCTGGCTATTCCCAGTTGAGGTCGGGTGTAGGGGTTTCCCGGCGCAGTCTGTGTGGAAGACAATCACAGCTCTGGGTATAGCAGGAAGGGAGAGGAAGGCAGCTGTCCTTAGGTTGGGTGAGGCAGCGGAGAGAGCGTCTTGCTGGCTCTGGAGTAGGAGGGAAGAGTTGAGCTGGGGGCCAGGAGGAGGTGGGCAGTGACTGGCCACCACTGCCGACCCGCCAACTGGAGGGTGTTGTGGTCCAGGGTCGAAACACCCCGTGAAAGTTGGATGCCATCTGACGACATCTTCTCCTGGCTGAAAGCTAGTCATGCATTATAGTCAGTGACTGAGTTAGACAGCATCAGTATAGATGTATCCAATAGAATAATAGGACATGACAAAATCCATCACGAACATGCACGCATACACGGTTGAAAAACTGTGTGGCTTCCCCAGATCGTAATTCCCTGTCACTATTCACCTGTGACTTCCTCATATAGCCTCCACAACCACTGTGATTCCCTGCCTATGCCCCCTGGTGTGCAGGTGGAAGAGCGTCACCCCCATGCAACTTACCACCAACAAAAAACATAACAAATATCAAAATGGGCTACAACAACAATAAAACCAAAATGGATAAACAGCTTGAATATTCGATCTCTACATGGGCGGGATTAAAACGCCCCTTTCCGCTGATTGGTCATCCTAACCCTAACCAAAGATCAAGCCGTGCTGTCATCAGTTCTTACTCAGCTCCATGCAACAGAATAATAGTCATTTGATACAGTTGAATGAATTATTACAGAGTTTACAGCAACTACATTTAATCTATTTCTCATCAAACAGCGAGACTAATAAATGGCACGACATAAACCGGGGCAGAGCCTAGACAGAGCTTTCTTCTGTGTGTAGAAGAACTAACCCTAATTAACAAACCCTAACCCTAAACCTAACCCTATGTGAAATATATTTTGCGTATAGACCTATGCTATTTACATTATATTTTATCCTCTCCGTTCATAGAAGTGCTGCTGTTGCGTGATGATGATCATTCCTCTTGTTCTGTTGTTTATGCTGCTATTTTATGGGATCAATATCCCGTCTAAAGAATTGCAGCCAAGGATAAAAAAAAAAAAAAAATGTGTGAATAAAATTTTTTAAAACACGTAAAAATATATTGCACAAACTGATTTATTTATTTTTTTTACAAAATGATCAGAATAGCAAATGACTTGATCACAGATCAAAATATAATAAGCGTGAATCAAAAAAACAACAAGCATGAATAAAAACTTTAATCTGCATCGCTATTTGTACTCTTTGTGAATACGCAGGCCAAAAGAAGTAATTAAGTGGGTTTTTATTTATTTATCACTTTTACTCAGGACATGCTAGCTGGCAACAAAGGTTTACATTCTTTAAGCTAAGCTAAGCTAGCGCCAACCCTGTCAAACTAAAAGAATGCATGCACTGAGACAAAAATGCATTTGCCCACCTATCTAAATGTAGGAAAGAAGGTGAATAAGCCCTATTTAAAAAAACGGTGGAGTGTTCCTTTAATTTTTGCAAAGAAAAGTAGTGTTTCAAAACTGCAGGTTGTTTCACTTACAGCAGCCTTAGCTTAACATCATGAACCGAGTAATACGGTATTGTTTAAAACCAATTACCAGTATGCACATTAAAATTCCCATGTATCTCAAAAAAGAGGAATTTAATTATTTGTACATGTCCAGAGTTCAGATTGCTTTACTGCTTGAAAGTCCTTGTAAAGTTTAAATTAAACTCTTGTGTTCCCCTGTATGAGTGAGCATCAGTTATGCTGGGTACACACCAAAAGATAATCGGGCTGATTTTGGGCCGATTTCCCCCCTTCCGACAATCCTAGCTATGTCCCGATTATCTTGATGGTTCAACAGATTATCTTATCAGATTTTCCCTTGGTGTGAGGTGTGTTAAGAGTGTCCAAACCTGCTCGGAAGAACGTCGGAGCCGCCCCGATCGCGAATCGTAAATATTCAACATGTTTAATATTTACGATCAGAAATCCTGATGTGTGGGGCGGACCCCGAGGACAAACGCGCGCACGCTCTGGAGATTATCACGTGAAAGTAAACTATATCCAATCAGAAAGCGAGATGATGGAAGACACGGTCATTCTCTCTCACGCACACACACACACACACATGCAGGAAGCTGAGTGTTACAAGGGTTCAGTGAGGTTCTATAGAGGGATTAAATAACTTTTTCTAAAGAGACAATAATTCCAATAAAGAATAAATAAAGACAATAAAGAATGAATATATTTCTGTATAAAAGGCTATATATAATGGTGGGTACAATGTTTTTTTTTTTTTTTTTTTTTGTGAATGTTCTGTGAAAATCATTCCAAACACTATCATCATAATCTCTTGCTGCATATCATCCGCCATGCTTATTCTGAAGTCTCGCGAGATTTTGCGAGATTTCCTGTGTTCACAGTCGAGAATCTGGTTGAAAATCTGTTTGTGTGTGGTGTGCTGTCTTTGTCACATCATGGCACACCACCACACACTATAGGAACAAAAAGCTTAAATCTAGGATTTTTTGTTCTCATGTTTGTGGTCTATCACATTTTGAAAATCTTATAAAATGTAAAAAATCTTTTGGTGTGTACCCAGCATAACCATGAGTCACTGGTGTGACGTCACCTCCCCTCTTCGATTGATTGGCTAGAGGAGGAACTGTCAATCTAGAACTAGTGGACCAATGGTGATGCTTAAGCACGCACTAATTTACATGAAACTCAAACTGCAACATTTGGGAAAGCAAGCAAAGAACATGGAAAGAAGAACAAAGAGAAAAACAGCACAAGAGTACAGAGTAAAATAAGCAGAAAATGCAAGAGAACACAAAAGACAAAGTAATAAAACTGAGGAAAACATAATTTTTAAGTTTAAGTTTTGTGCAAAATCATTTTTAATGTGTTTAACACTAGGTGATTTCCTACGCAGATATTGACTTGGGACTATATTAGGGGGAAGCACAGGCGAAGCACTGCTACTAAACTCTGCACCCAGGACAGACATTACCCATCCTTGTTATAGATTAAATATGAAAGCAAATGGCCAGTAGGTGGTGGCAAGTTACTGTCTTTACAGGCGAGTCATTCGTTCAAATTTCTCGTTCAAATCGGGAATTCTTTGATGATTCAGTGGTGGGTCGTCAGGGCCTTTTCTGCTGGCCCTGTCAAAATCAAATATATATATATTTTTCACAATAAATTAAATGAATGTGTGTCTGAACGTGTCTAAATTCAGTTACTATTTCAGTACGTTACGATTATATTTCCAGAAAGAATATGGTTATTTTTTTGTGAGGCCAGGGCTCCAGACTAACTTTTTTTATTAGGAGCGCTGTAGCCCCTGACTTAAAAATTTTAGGAGCGCAAGCAGAAAATTTACTGGCACACCTTAAATCACCTTGCAATGCAATTATGTATAATTACTGAAATAACTGTATTACTGACAAATGCTTTGATAATAAATAGACTAATAACTTACAGAAATTACAATGTGCAGGTTTATTTTAAGTTCACAGGGCTCCAGACTAACATTTGAGGGCAGCAGAAGCTACAATTTGTCCAAAATGCAGCTGTTAGAGTTCTTACCAGGTCAAGAAAATATGATCATATAACACCAATTTTATCATCTCCACACTGGTCACCTATTAAGTTCTGTGTAATTTATAAAGTATTGCTACTGACCTACAAGGCCCTAAAAGGTTTAGCTTCTGTGTATTTAGCTGATCTTCTATCGCCCTACAGTCCATGAGACATGTCCATGTATGCACATGAGGTGGCATTCAGGTGTATTTCCACTGACTTGTTTCAAGCTTCACTTGTTTAATGCAACTCAAAAGCATGTAATTGCATAAATATTAAATAGATGTTTGCTTGTGCTTTATTTTTTATAACTATCTAAAACTAAATGCTTAAAATAATGGTCAGAAAAACATAAAACAAATAAAAACATTTAGTTTTAATTTCACAATATGCCATTAAATATTAAATTAGATTACATTGTTTACTCATGTTTAAAATTATACAAGTTTGGATGTTTGAAATAAATAATTTTGAAATCTTCTCGACTGCCAGGTTTGATTGCATAAAGTTGTGTGACAATTTGATGCAAGTTCAGTTTACATATTTTGATGTACATCAGTGTTTTTTAAGCTTTTTCTTCTTATTCTTTTTTTTTTTTGCATTTTCTTGCATTTTCTTTGTATTTTTATTATTTAGTCACTGTATTTTACTATAACTTCATTTAAATAATTACAATTATTTCAATATTTTTTTCATTTATGAAATTGAGCCCCATTTTTTTGTAAACCACATAGTCCATGAACAAGCAGCATGTGTATCATATGTTAGATGCATAACATATTAATTACTTTAGTGAATTTAGTTTTGTTACTTTTATTGTATTTTTGCATATTGTATTTGGACCTTTATTGAACCACAGCCCTGGAAGAAATGTATTCAGAAGAAAACGTTGACCAGGCCACTTTTAACCCTCTGGGCTTCTTCGTAAAATAGTCACACTTAGCTTCCTCCCGCCCGAAAACGGGCGAAGCCTTAAAATTTTACTTTACTTTTTCCCAGGATAACCAATCAAATATATTTTTGTTCTATAATGTTTTCTGATTATTATTTAGAATTTTTAGAATTTTTTATGATACTTTGCATTAATTATATAATTTTTATGAGTTATTTTTTCCATTAGAATTAATATATATATTTTTATTTTTTTTATTTTATTTTTCAATAAATGCAACATTTCACATCAAAATAGAGTGCAGGCCTAGAAAAAAAATTTTCAAGTGAGAAGAGCGCCACCTAGTGGCTTCAAAATGTATTAATTTGTGTCATGTCCTATAACCGCCTATAGGCGGCCTATAGCTTTTTTATTTATTTATTTGATTTATTCCCATTCGGAAAGAAACATTTTTATTACTAAGCAACCACTGAATGGAACAACACAAATTATATATCATTTTAAATCTTAGGATCTCAGCTTTTTAATCTAATTACATTTATTAACTCCTAACGAGTGCTGAGTAATCCCTCTAAAACCGAGTGTACCGCCAGCGGGCGCCACCTAGCTGCGAAAATATTCTTTACCATATTTTAAAAAAATCTTGCCTTGATTAACACAAAGTTGATGTCATTTGAAAGCTTAGAGTCTGAACTTTACAGTGAATGTATCCACTTTGAAAAACTCTTAAGTATTGCTGAGTTATTTGCTGATAAATAGAATTTCTTTTTTTTTCATAATCTATAAAATAATGTACTGCAATGTGTCAAAAACATCATACAGCTCATGAAACATTCTCAGATAATTGAAAATGGCACTTCATTTTTTACAGCATATTATTACAATTAAAATGAGCCCAAAATTAACATAATCTATTGCTTTTATGACGATATTCTTCATGGAGAAAAAATTGCCCATGAGGGGGTGTCAAAGACTGTACAAAAAGGCTGTATCATTTGCACTCTTGATGTTTTATAGTGTCACCCCTTCATTGCTGTACACTTTTTTTCAGCACAGTGGCTGATCTGTAGCTTGTACCACCAAAAGTTTCTCTGAGTTTTCCTATTTTTTCGTATTTCCCATTCATTTCCTATGTCGCCCGTTTTCGTTTTATAAGTGTGACACTTTTTTTTACGACCCTTTAACATATCAGAATCATCTCCTTGATTTTTTTTTTGTGTTCATATAGGTAATACAGCAAAAGTCACCAAGTTTCACCCCCATCCGATGAAGCAAAAAAAAAAAAAAAAAAAACAATTCGAAACGTTCAAGTTTTCGCCCGTTTTCGGGCGAAGAAGCCCAGAGGGTTAAAACAACACGTTGATGCCGTTGTCACGTGGATCATGATACTTTTCTCAACGCTACTATGGACGGACAAATCACACAGTCGTTATGGTAATAGATTAAGGAATTTCGAAAAAAACAAACAAACAATGATTTTATTGAAATCCCTTTCTAATGTTTATATTCTTTTGTGTGTTATAAAGTCTCAAAATTATAGGTTTGAATAATTATATTTTGGTATATGAATATATCAATTATGACAAATTTGGCTCTCTCAGTTAAAGCGCGCCACCTGGTGGAAATCAATGTTTTTTATTGCGTGTTGTGAAAAAGAAAAATCTTTACTAACAAATGGCGCCAACTCCCGTGTTTTCCTCGCCCACAAAGGAGCAGAGAAACCTGAGATTTGGATTGGTGTCGTTAGACATTTTAACCGACATTTTGTCCAACCTCAACAAGAGAAACAAATCCAACTTGGAGAATGTGCCAGATCTCTGTGGATGTCTGAAAGAAAGGAGAATAGTGGGTGAGTGTGTTGGCCTCAAACTAGCACACTGGTAATATGTTAGTGAATTATTAACATATTTATGAACTATGTTCTTAACGTGATTCCGTAGTCTACCATATATCTGCCTATATCTTTTGATTGTCCGATAAGTGTTTTTGTCAAATTATTGGCGGAAGAGGGACTTTTATTTTGCTGCCGCTTGGAAACTCATCAAAGTTACGGAATTTTAGAGACGTGTTGTGTCCATTTAGCAACACACCCCTATTTTATTAAGAGGGTTATTGATTCTGTATAAATAAAAATATGAGCTGGTTTTTCTAAGTAGGCTATAGTTAAATCATTTACAAAGTAGATGTCAGATTTAAGATATCAATTACAATTATTTAATGCACTGATTTTGACATTTACAAAATTCTAAATTTCTAAAGACTGTCTAAAATCGCAAAATATTAAATTAATAATTATTTTATTCCCTTGTTTTTAACAGAAATAAATAAATTTGCAAGTAATTATGAGACAAATCGAATAAATACACTTGAGCTTACATAAAAGCATAGATATTAACAGCCATGTTCCTATAGTATTGCAATATAACGCCATATCCAAAACATTGTACTATTACATTGATACTTTTTTGTTCACCCTCATCTATCCGGTCCACAGAGTGTGTATTTTGTCTTTGTGAAGAGCTGGGACTGAACCCTGTGGTTGGATATCAGGCCATTGAAATACTGGAGAGGTAATTTAAAGAATCTCGATTGAACATTTTTCATAATAAATATGTTTAAAATGCCTTCACTTTGTCATGCTCTAGGTTCACGGCTAAATATATTGAAGATCTAATCCACAGCCAGAAAGGTCAGCCGATGCAAGGTGCTTCATCTGAGGACCCAGAGAACCACGAGGATCTCATCTTCCAAACACTCAAGAAGAAGCTCTTTCTCTTCATCCTCTCAAGCGTTCAGATAGCCAGCAAACTGGACCTGTACTCGAATGTATGTTCAGCTCATAAATTACAAGAAAACAAATATTCCATGTGTTATGTTGTGATTTGCTCTATTTGCATTCATCTAGGTGGTTAATAATGACATCGGAATGAGATTTCTGCAGGCAGTCAATTACCCTTCCTCTAAAGAGCAACTCTTGGACTCGGAGATTCTCATTTTAAAAACTCTCGACTTTAATTTGAATGTCCCAAATCCTGTAACGTACGTGGAGACCCTTTTGGAAGTGCTGGGTAAGATTATTTCCAGTGTTTTTCTCAGGTAGCAGCTGTAAATGGAGCTCAGATAGTCTAAAACACTGTGTTTTGTGCTCTCACACAGGCCATAATGATGCAACAGTCCCTGTGGCACAGCTGCATCGTCTGTGTGTGCATGTACTGCAGTTCATTTACCTGCAGAGGGAGACAATCTACACCTCATTGCTCATATCTGCCACCGGATGCCCCAGTCCTTCTGATGAGCAAAGGTACAGGCTGTCTCCTGAATTTCCTGCTGTTTCCCCACCCTGTTGACTCTCTCTACTCATAAAGGATGCTCTTAAATGTAAAGGTTGGGATTTTTGTAGAGAAAACTATAAATTTGCCATTTTTATGGCATATTTCATGAAGCCAGTTTCAGGGACTATATAAGTTAGAGTTTAGTTTGAGCAGTTTGATTATTTTTTAGCAGTGTTATGGTAACTTACTCTATACGGCTGGTCATGAGCAGGTTTTATTCTGGGTTAGAGATCGCGAAGCAAAACTGTATCAATCAGCTTTGACTAAAGTGACTCTAATCTGAGGAATTAAAGCCACCCTTGTATCTTTTTTTTTTTTTCAAAATTAAAGGGATATTTCACTGCTGGAAAGATGAATGTGTATTTAAATTGGGTCATTTATGTAGTAGAAATGTGAAATTATTGTAGAAGCCTTCTAGACTGAGAAAAGCCAGAAAATGTATTTTTGGCTCATGTGGATGAAAGACAACAACTCCCAGAATGCACTTGCTTCGCTGCCCTACGAGGACACGCCCAAGCCACACCTACCGGTTACAGAGGGCAGTATCGGGAGAAATGATACAACTAGGCTACTAGTCGACTAGCGTTTTATGGTGAGATCCCCCTATGGGCGGGTTGAAGACATGCGGGACGAGCTCCTCCTACTGGCTGGAGTCTCTCGCCTCTGGACACAAAAGCCTCTGATGAGCTAAATGATGATTTTTGTGTCATCAGAGGTTTTTTTTTCCCAGACACACAATACAGAAATCTCTCGTCTCAGGGGGACATGAGGGAGGGAAGCACGGTCATTCCAAATTACTACCGGGTTTCTACTGATACAAAGCTTAATGCTAATCAGTGAAGTATTCCTTTAAAGTGTAAGTTGCAGGTTAACCACCACAACCAATTAATGTGTAAATGAAGTGCTCAATATGTATATATGTAAACATTTCTATCTTAAAATGCGTTAAAATAACATTTATTAGGGTTTTTTCAAAGGTAGCGTGTTTTTACAGCAACTGGGTGATGACGTCATAGAAGGAAGTTGCAGCCATACTCCGCTAGACTCCTAGTGTTTGTGGCTTGATTATGGAGAACGACTGGGAGACTGAGGAGGTGGGAAACTAGTGTTGTCAAAATACCGGTACTATACTGAAAATGTGACGTTACCAGCATTTCTGTAGCACCGGGTATATTCGGTAACCAGTAATAGGCAGCTGCGTTCAGTCGCTTCCATGTTTATCTAAGCACGGGGCTCCAGACTAACTTTTATTACTATGAGCACTGTAGCCGATATACCACGAGTGTCTGTGTATATTAAACTGCAGAAATACTATTTAAATATTAACCTCGCATGTTCTGTTTGTCTCTGTGTGAATGAATGGCGCAGACGCGCGGTGTCATTTACCTCACACACACACACACACACACACACACACACACACACACACACTGAAGCACGAGTGATGCGCGCGCTGTTTTCAGTCTAGCTGCTGCCACTCACGATATGATGACATGATGAAATTCATCTCCAGAGCCACTCTTAGTCATTTTACCGTTTTATTTGAGAAAAACTATCGTCATATCATAGCTACACACACAGAAACTCAAAGGTCTTCGCGGCAACCCGTCAAAATAAAAGTTCGGTTTAACTTTGTGTGCATGCTGCCTGAACTCGTTTGTTTTGCGAATAGCTTACTCTCATTTCAGCCAGGATCACGGTCCTCTTGAAGCCAGCACACACGATTATGTTTACAATTGAGTTATTTCAATATAACTGCTAGCCTACTTGCCATTAGACTACAGTAACTCTAGGCTTGGAGTTCCTCTTATGACGTCACGCACAGCCTAGTGGAAGGGAGAGGGAGTGCTTAAAACCACTAAAAAGTACCAACTTTTCATATTATATTCAGCATTTTGGTATGAAAAACATACAAAACAGTGGTGGGCGGTTCTTATCTTTATGTTTATTGCATTTTCTTCGTGAAAAATTTTACCTGCAACTTACACTTTAAATGGTTATTCACCTAAAAATGAAACTTCTGTCAGTAATCACCTTCATGTCGTTCCAAACCCGTAAGACTTTCGTTCATATTCAGAACACAAATGAAGATCTTTTAATGAAATCTGAGAGCTTTCTGTCCCTCCGTTGACAGCTACGCAACTACCACTTTGACGCTTTAAAAAGTTCATAAAGAGATCATAAAATGAATCGATATGAATTTAGTGATGTTGTGCATTTATACTGAAGAGACTCAATCTCTTTATATGATGAACAGATTGAATTTAGGCTTTTTTTCACATATAAACATTGATCAGCGAACATAAACAGAAGCTCAACCGAACTTGCTTGATGCGCAAGAATGAACCTCATTGGTTCTTGCAGAAGCTCAAACGTTCTGGTTCTCGCACGTCAAGCGAACATGCTTGAGCTTCCATTTACCACAACTAATGTGGGCATTGATGATTTTTTATATGTGAATAAAAGGTTAAATTCAAACTGTTCAAGACGTTATGATTTTTGCATTCATTTAATTAGATATTTTATTTGATCTTCCTTAAACTCAATCAATTCCATAATAATATATAATAATAATATAATAATCCGCAATAACGAGTGCGCAACTGATGTACGCTCAACGCCTAGAGAATACCTATAATGCACTGTGAGGGTCACGCCAAATGAATTCCCATGCCGGACGATGGCGCCCGCATCTGAATCATCCATCCATCCATCCATTTTCCAAACCGCTGGTCCAATGTGGCTACAGTAACATCAGGTATAAATAATTGATTATGATGTATTTTTTTACATTCTGGTTTTCATGACAGAGATCAAGATAAATCTTTTCATTACTTTTGAAGCTGACAGTTTGCTACGTTTCAATTAATTATTAAACTGCAAGCACAAACTATGCAAAAGCAGAAACCCTTCCGGCACACTCAGTGTCCGAATTCACTCACTCGTTTTCATTCACTCCTTCAAGTGGACTATATTAGTGATGTAATGTAGGGAATAGTGATTGAGGGTATAGGGGGTGATTTTAGACACAGCTCCTGATTTTAAAGGGTTAGTTCACCCAAAAATGAAAATTCTGTCAGTAATTACTCTCCCTCATGTTGTTCCAACCCCGTAAGACTTTCGTTCATCTTCAGAACACAAATTAAGATATTTTTGATGAAATCTGAGAGCTGGATCACTCCTCCATAGGCTTCTAGGTAATTGAAACTTGCCGGCCCAGAAAGTTAGTAAAGACAATGTTTAAAATAGTCCAAGTGACTACAGTGGCTCAACCTTAAGTTTATCAAGCGACGAGAATACTTTTTGAGCGCAAAAAACCCCCAAAATAAAGATTTTTCAGCTATTCATTTTCTTGTGTGTGTTCCTCTGAGTGAGTTCATGTAGTGTAACAGCGCAGCGCTTCTGGGTTGTACGTCAGAACGTAGGCTCACTATTATCTTACCATTGGCCGACGCTGGTCATGTGTGTGTGATGCTGGTCAATAGTGAGCCTACGTTCTGACGTACAACCCAGAAGCGCTGCACTGTTACACTACATGAACTCACTCCGAGGAACACAGAAGAAAATCACTGGTTGAATAAAGTCGTTATTTTTGTTTGTTTTGCACACTCGTCGCTTGATAAACTTAAGGTTGAGCCACTGTAGTCACTTGGACTATTTTAAACATTGTCTTTACTAACTTTCTGGGCCGGCAAGTTTCAATTACCTAGAAGCCTATGGAGGAGTGATCCAGCTCTCAGATTTCATCAAAAATATCTTAATTTGTGTTCTGAAGATGAACGAAAGTCTTACGGGGTTGGTACAACATGAGGGAGAGTAATTACTGACAGAATCTTCATTTTTGGGTGAACTATCCGTTTAAAGAGCGAGAATTTGTTGAGCGCTTTGAACCAGCTGAACGTGATCTAAGCCAGGTTGGATTTGTAGGGTTTTGTCTCCTATTCTCAAACTCAGAGTTTGTTCAGCTTGCTTTGTTTAACAGGTTATTGACACTGGTGCTTTCAATATATTTCTCAGTTGTCCAACTTTTGGTTCAGCCAACGTAATGCATATACCTACTGTAGTAATGCCCAAGCAACCGTATAACAACATGCTAAAAACCTCTAAGAACACCATTGCTCTGCCAACTACCCACAACTCATGCCGGTGTGTTTTGCTCTCGCATTTCATTCGGGAAATGTAAATCTAGTTAATATATTTGCTGTTCGGTGGTGCATGAATTACACACTTCTCCTTCAATAAGGCCATTACTCATTCTGAGGTAAACGTCGCACCGCTTTGTGGTGGAACCTGCCATGGCCTGGGGAAATATGAAGGATATTTTGTGTTTGTAACAGAGCCAAGTTTGTGTCGGTGACGGAGGATTTCATGCTTCTGGGAGTTGGAGTCATTGCTGTGGCCGCCTTCATTCATCATATCTCAACATGGGAAAAGGTACAGAACAGCTTCTGAATCTACATCAGGATTCAGTCAGTCAGCTGTGAAGTGTTTTTAAATATGTTACTTGCTTCAAACTTGACAATCTTAAAGGGTTCTAGTGTGTTTGGTTCATGTGCACTGCAGGTAGTGGAGGAGCTGACAGGGATAACAGGGATTTCAGGCCAGAGTATCAAGGACTTCGCGTATGTCACCCTGACACACATCACCAAGACCAAATCCATGTGACAATTGATGTCAGAAATATGAAGTGTGAGGAACAGATTACAGCAAGAGTACAGATAAAAGAAGACTAGTGATGGTAACTGTACACAACATGAACAATATTACTTTCTATTTTGATTTCTCTCTCTCTCTCTCTCAAAAAAAAATCATTCTGTTGTGAATGAACAATGCAAAGATAGAACATTGTAATAAAAGAACTTGTTATTCATATTTTATTATGCAACGATTTCTAAAAGAAATGAATGTGTGAGGAGGCTTGTATATCAGATGATACTAACAGCGTGACACTTAAATGGATAGCAATCATAATTTAATAATATTTTCAACTCAATTACATTTTTATTTTATTATAGCTATGTTTTGCTATCTAGTAAAATAAGCCATGAACAAAAAATATAAATTGTGTGGATTGTGAGATTGGCAGAGACATACTTCTTCCTGCTTAAGTCTCCTAATTTCTTTACTCATTCACAAGACTCAAAAACTATGGTTTAATGTCATGTTATATTTTAGCTGAGGTACTCCGTCGAGGCAGCATAGGCACACTCCTGATGTAAAGGCCCAAAAGAAACCTAGATTTGGCCAAATTCCCAGGCAGCATTGAATATCTCTCTTAAGGAGACGGAAATCCTTTAAAGCATTTCTCATACAATCTCAGTGGAAATAAAAATATAGATGGCGGATGAAGCGAAATAAATGTTGATTATTACTATAATGCATTCAGTACTGGAAAGTATTGATAAAAAGTATTGTGGCGTACATCCGAGTGAAACAGTTTATTGAAAAAGAATATAGGGCTGGGACTTGCTTCTATCTATCGTTTTTTGATTGGATGTTGACCTCATGGGATAGTGATGTGTCCATCGAATGGCCATTTCAGAATCTCGGGGGAAGTAGAAGGTCATCCGAGGACTTTTCACCTGTTTTTCGAATACCATGCATTCGGACTACTCTTTTGGCGTACTGCTTTTTGCATACTATATAGTAGGGAAGTATTTGATTTCGGATGCAGAGTTTGTTCTTTCGGTTAATTAAGTACATCATATGGCTATTTACTAAAGTGTGCTTCTTCTCACTACTCACTCTAAACTACAAAACGGCATAGGATAGTGCACAAGTATGCATGCAGAAGTAAGATAAATCATTTCTTTAGTCTGAAATTCATCTTTTAAAGGTCATGTAAACGCACTTACTGTTGACTGAGCAATGGCAGAGGGGAAGAGTGCTTGAAACTTGTCTGAAAACAGTCATCATTTGCATTTCTGTTTGGTGTCTCCACACTTCACCTTAAAATATGACCTAGAGAGACAACAGTGGCAATTTCCATGCTCGAGCAGGTATTAGAGTCATCATGTCTCTAAAAACACACCTATCATTTAGCTTTCTTTGGTGCTGGAGAGACACCACTTTACTCTTGTGTAACGTTTCAAGCTAATGAGAAAAGATAGCAACCCTCTTGATGAAATCTGCCCACAACTTTAATTATGTGAACTAAAACTTTGTTCCCAACTTTGTACATTTTCTAAATAATGGACCTGCATTTAGATATTTTATATATGACTGCAACTCTCCTGGGTATAGGCTTTGGACTGCTCTAAAGCAGTTTTATTATTGGAGGATTTAACATAATAATTCAGGCCAGGATGTTTAGAAATGAGATAAATGTCTAAGGAAAAAGTTCTTCTAAATGCTTTTCCACAGAGCGGTCTGTGTTTTGGTCTGGATCCAGTCCTGGTGGATGTGTTTCAGTCTGGCGGGGGAACAGAGGGGTTTGCTGGGGAAGATGCCACAAATATCCCCTTTCTTCATGTTCGGGTCCTCCGACAGACTACAGTTGTAACCAAAGAGAATATTGATTAGAACAAGAACACAAGTCCATATGCTTGATACATTTTTAATACTCGACATAAGCCAGATCAATTAGAGACCAGGCTGTGCTTTAAAGACTCCATGATATCACATCAATTTTGGGAAATAGGGCCTAAGGTGACAGTAAAAGCTGTTTATTTTGTTTCATGTATGCATTTCTCCATGGATGCCGCCATTTATCTTGTTATCGTGAATGCTTTGTTAAAGCATAAGGTCTACACGTGCATACATCTCAGATCGAAGCCTTCAGTTATCCAAGAAGAAGCTTTATTATGGACAATGAACAAGGAAAGTCTCATAAATTGAGAGCTTCAGAGCAGGGGCCGGTTGTATGAACATAACGGTAAGCTAAGACTGTATAAGCATTAGTCTGACCAACTGGCAATTAGTTCGAGCTAATAAGTCTTATACTTTTTTGGATTCAAATTAGACCAATCTAATTTTTATATAACTGACTTTAAAAAGTTATGACTAGCCTTGAAGCAAAAAAAAAGTAAATAAGATGACTAACCTTTAAGACTAACTGGCCACAGGAGAGTCTTTTAGAAACTTACATACTTCACATGTAATGTTACAGTGAAACACTATTTACAACAGCATTTATCATAGGAAAAATGTTTATTTATTTTCTATTAATTTATCCAAAATATAAACAATTCTTATTTATTTTAAAAAACAATAAAAATAAGGAAGAGCTTTTATTTTTCTATTAAATCCAGGAAAAAAATCCATATTATTCCCTCCGGTCCGCTAATGTGTTATTTCGCCAACACTTCGTGGCCTATGCATAGGCTAGCTTGCTTGATTTACGTTAGTTACGCGCATTTACGCGTTACGTTAAGTGTTTCCCGCGTGTTGTACGTTGCCATGACGTTCTCGCACAAAACATATGATGGAACCTCAACGTTTCACAGACACATCGTGAAACATTGCAAAAATAGACTGAAACCGCTGAAACGATGTAACCTTGCTCTCTCTTGAAATGTGTCCCCACATTAAAGGGTTAGTTCACCCAAAAATGAAAATTGTCAGTAATTACTCGCCCTCATGTTGTTCCAACCCCGTAAGACCTTCGTTCATCTTCGGAACACAAATTAAGATATTTTTGATTAAATCTGAGAGTTGTCTCACTCCTCCATAGACTTCTAAGGGACTGAAACTTGCTGGCCCAGAAAAGTTATTAAAGAGATCGTTAATATAGTCCAAGTGACCACAGTGGCTCAATCTTAAGTTTATAAAGCGACGAGAATACTTTTTGCACGCTAAAAACAAACACAAATAGCGACTTTATTCCACTATTCATTTCCTTCTCTCTGGGCCTCGTAGTGTTTTTGCGCAGCGCGTCACACACATGACCAGCGTCGGCCAATAGTGAGCCTACGTGGTGACGTGCAACACTGACGCGCTGCGCAAAAACACTACGTTAACTCTCGAGGCCCAGAGAGAAGGAAATGAATAGTGGAATAAAGTCGTTATTTTTGTTTGTTTTTAGCGTGCAAAAAGTATTCTCGTCGCTTGATAAACTTAAGATTAAGCCACTGTGGTCACTTGGACTATATTAACGATCTCTTTAATAACTTTTCTGGGCCAGCAAGTTTCAGTCCCTTAGAAGTCTATGGAGGAGTGATCCAGCTCTCAGATTTAATCAGAAATATCTTAATTTGTGTTCCGAAGATGAACGAAGGTCTTACGGGGTTGGAACAACATGAGGGAGAGTAATTACTGACAGAATTTTCATTTTTGGGTGAACTATCCCTTTAAGTCCTTGAATTTGAGGGTGTTGGACCTGGAAAGTCCTTGAAAGGTCCTTGAATTTGAAGTTAACCAAGGTTCCAGAATATAAACAATTCTTATTTAAAAAAAAAAAAAAAAAATGGTGTAGGATCACCATCTTTTCCTTAAAGGAAAGAAAAGTAGCTATATATGTGTGCATGGAATCATCTCTCATTTCCTCTACCAGATTATTGGCCAATCAATTAGTTACAGTGTTTCAAGAGTCTCGTTGGCCCGGTTTATTCATGTCAGTGCAAATGTGTGTATTGCAATGGTGTATCATGGGGAGGAAGCACATGCCAGAGCTCCATCCCTCTGTGAGGTCACCATAGCAACCGGAGCCTTTTACCAGTCACTCGGGAATTCCGTTTTTGCACGGCTCACTTGCCAAGTAAGCAAGTCAACCCTTCGGCGGCTTGCCTTTCGCGTCTCTTTAGCAACCAGTTGCTATGCGGCTACTGTTGCCATGCGTGTGTGGTGGGATTTATGGGAATTCAGGCCCCCTGTAACTCTCTCTGTGATGTCTCTCCTCACCCACCCCCATAATAACTCAGAAATGGTTTGATCGTCGGGGAGAACTTCTCTTGATAACGCTTATATTCAAGCTGAGGTTTTTATAGAGACGTAAATAAAAGTGGAGTTGTGTGGGCTTGCACTGACAGTCAGCTGGGCCGTGATACGGTGATTTACATGATTCCTCCATTCACATCTATGAGCCGCTGTCAAAGTCATTTCCACGTCCTTGGGAGAGGGAATAAGTCAAAATAATGACAGTTCTGCAAAGCACAGCATTATGTAAAGAGACGTGTGTGACGTGGCGGAACGACAGTGATGCTGAAGTCTTGTGTGTGTTTGATAAACTCTGAGGGATCTTCTGTTCTGCGAGATGACTGTTTTGTAAATTGATCTTTTCTCTGAGATGCTCTTTAGAAGATTAAAGATGAGTGATGGTTTTGAAAGGGTTTGAGCGGCAGTGTTTGGGTTTATGAAGAAGGCAGGTGTCTCTCTGAACCTTCTTGGCAAAGATCACTATCATTTATACACACTCTGTATAATCCAAAAGAGCTGAATATCCCAGAGCTGAAACATGAGCTGTAAAATGACCCGTGTTATTTTAGGGTCATTGATAAAGTTTTTGTTAATATTTTGAATTAAAATGTATGTGTGTGTGTATATATATATATATATATATATATATATATATATATAATATAATAATTATTATTATTATTATTATATATTTTATTTTTTATTTTATTTTTTTTAAATTTACTTTAAATGTAGTTCATATTTTTGTTATTTTGTTTGATTTTTGTTAACTTTTGATTTAGCTTTTTAAAAAATGTGTATAGTTTTTATTTAGAAAGAAATGTTGAAACTAGTTGAAATAAAATAAGCTTTAATGTTTATTTCATTTAAGTAACAATTTTTTATGATTTTAGTTTTAGTTAACGAAAACAACCCTGTCATGGACCTTTAAAAAATTAAGAATAATAATTGTATATAAATGTATAAGAATGCAAGCTTGTTTCCGCCACTGAATAACAAAAAAAGTAATTGCAACTTTTTATCTCACAATTGTGACTCTTTCTCAGAATTGCGTGATATAAACTCACAATTGTGATATATATATATTTTTTTGCTGACATTTTTTTCACAATTAAGAGTTTATATCTCACAATTATGACTTTTTTCTTGCAATTATGACTTTTTCTTGGAATTATGACTTTTTCTCTCGCAATTTTGAGTTTATTTCTCACAATTCTGAGAGCAAAAACATCTGAATTGTGAGATAAAAAAGTCACAATTACTTTTTTTATTGAGTGGCGGAAACAAGCTTCCATATAAAGTGAATCGTTTCACCACTTTAAAAATATTTTCACTAATTAACAAATAAGCTCATCAAATATTACATGTAGGCTCTCAGTTAAGATTTAAAAAAATATGCATGCATAATAATAATTAATTAATTAATTAATTAATGAAATTGTATAGTTTGAGGTTACTTTTACATGACAAATGGTTGTAGTTTAGTAACTGGCTGTTTTGTGACATCTGGAGATCATTTTCTACTCAAAATGATTTCATTCTCATACTCAAAAATGTTCCAACGAATGTTATTGTTATTGTGTATTGTACCAAGTATTGAGGTCGGGTACCACATTCCTTCTGTTATGTAGATATATGTTACACAGTATTTACTGTAGATGTTCTAAGTAAAGCATACACTTTAAAAGCTTGGCTTAAATTATCATGTTAAATTAATGTTAAATTACTCAAACTTTAATTGGCCAAGTTAAATTGACTTAATTTTCTTTGTTCATTTTCCTTAACTTTGCTTAAAAAAAAAACTTGCAAAAGAAGAATTAAGTATTTTTTTTTCCAGTGGTGCATGACGTCACCGGTTTCACAAATTTGCGTTTTTATAGTTTACACTAAGACAACAACGGTATCGTTTTCAAAAACTTGCTCTTTGAAACCCATTTTCAAAAGTTTGTATTTGTTTTCTCATGTATTGACTGACAGCTCTCCGTCCTCGTGTTGAGAGAGAACAGGAGTTAGTGCATGGGCGATGATAATTGTAGTTATTTCACTAGACGAAATGTCAAATTTACCCATCTCAATGCACTTGAACAAAAATATTTTCAGTATTCCTCAAAACTAATAAAACAGTGAAATGCAAACTCAGAATATTACACAAACCAGCAATAATTAAATATGTTAAAAACGAATAATACTTTATGTATTTAATCTCACTTTATTAACCAATGTCTTTGCTGACCAATTCAACCATATAAGCAATAATGATTTTAGATAAACATCACTTTTGTTTAAGTTTTTTTATTTTCATTGGTGTACTTTCTTCTCCCGCGTCTTATTCTCCTGCGATCCAGAATGTCAGCACAGCTGAAGGTTAGTTTTAGCTTCGCCCTCTATTGTACACGCGTAAATATGCATTTCTTTCAGTCTGAGGGTTACTCATTTCACTTTTGGTGTGAAAGGGCCTTTACATTTGAATTTTGTTTGGTTATTAAATAAAAACAAGGAAGCCCAGCTCGAAAAAAGTGACATAAAATTACCATAACATTAACAATTGCACTACTTTCCATAAAAAGCAACTAAGTAGCGCAATTAGTTATTTTTTAGGGAGTGATGCAACATTGTAACGCATTACTTTTAAAAGTGACCAATCCCCAACACTGGTCAGTTGTGAGAAAAGCTCTAGCGGATCACAATCCAATGTTATTATTAAAAGTGTTTCTGGTTGAAAACACTTATTACATGATTAAATGATAATTATGCCAGAAAATCTGTCTAGCATGTGTTCTGTAGCCTTTCTGATAGCTTTATTCTTTGACAGTTAGCTCATTACCTTATTTGCTCCCACCAATGTGAGGATTTAATTTGGAATCCCTGGACAACACGAGCGAAAATTAAACTAGTATTTAATGAGAGAGTTGTAATGATTTGGGCCACAAGGGGGACGGAAGGAACAGATGGACTGAATGATTAATGCATTTCATAATATTCATTCAACAATGGATTTCTGTGACAGCTGATGCCATTTAAAGTTCTATCCTCCTGAACTCTGGAAGAATGTGAAGCATCAGGAACAGAGAGAGAAAACAGTGAAGGCAAACTCAGCAGACTTTCCTCTAAAGATTGAAGAAAAATGTATGAGGGCCAGTTATGTGATTACAATAAAAATGCAATTCATACAAAATATGTTTCGAAAACACCTTTGCTATAATGAAGTCTCAATTTCTGAATTATGTAATCTTGAACATTTTTAGTGAAGTAAAAAAAAAAGAAAAGAGAAAGGTTACAATAACAAATGTTGGCATTGGCATAAATATTTTATAGCATAATATTTTATTATTTCTTTGAAGGACAAGCAGTGAAGCAAATTTGTTGCCTGAGTCACAACCAGACTACTTTTAAATACTTTCATTCAGCAATGATGCATTACATTGATCGAAAGTGACATTAAAATGATAAAAAAAAAAAATTAACGGTTCAAAATGTTCTTTTGAACTTTTTATTCATCAATGAATCCTAAAAAAATTGTATCACAGTTTCCAAAAAAATATGAAGCAGCACAAATGTATTCGCCGTTAATAATAATAAGAAATGTTTCTTGAGCAAATCAGAATAATACAATGATTTCTGAAGGATCACGTGACACGGAAGACTGGAGTAATGATGCTGAAAATTCAGCTTTACATCACAGGAATAAATTGCATTTTAAAATATATTCAAACAGTAAACAGTTATTTTACATATGAATTAATATGTCACAATATTACTGTTTTTACTATATTTTGAAGCCTTGGTAAGTCTGGACAAACACAAAAACATACTATTTTGTTTATTCACATTGTTTTGTTATATTTTAGTTGTGAATATAGGCTACTTGATGGCTTGAAACTGGACTCTCATTCGGCTACAGCTCCTCTCAGGGTCAGAAACGATCTTTTGATTAACGTCGACCTTGCAGCACCTCTTGCATGATAACGAGCAGTTGTGACGATAGTCCCTCCCATGGTTATGAATAATACATGACATTACAGTTGGTCAAGGCAGAGGTTGTGCTGCTGTCTGTCTGTGCAGCGTGGCGTGTCTCATTCAGACTGGCATCGCATTCATTCACACACACACACACACACACACACACACACACACACTGCAGTGCTGCATCGCTTTCTTCTGATTCTCGACTGGTCCTCTGCGCTCCGTTGCCATTGCACACACTCACTGGCGTTATTGCTCTGAAGAACGGAGAAACAAGCCAATGTTCAGCACAAGTATCCGCGGAAGGGAAAGGAGAACGTATTTTGTGGCTGGTGGAAAGCTGTCATGAGAAAAAGCACGCGAAGGAAACATCACTCAGGATACACCGGTGAGGAGTGCGGACGCGAGCGGAGGAAGGTGGGACGGAAAGTAAAAGATAAGCAAGGTAACGTTACGTCTTCGCCTGGAGTATATGTGTGTTTGTTTGCCATTAATCACCGTGTTGCCAGGAGGTAATGGTAATCCAGGATAAAACCTTTCATGCACCGATTTCCTCAGTGACGACTGATATTTGATACGAATCCTTCCTTTGCTTGTCAGCTTTTACAAAAATGACCATGCTAACCAGTTTATGCAAATACCACTGTTTCTACAGTCGTTGTTAGTTTTAGCCTGCAACAATAGATCAACATGGATCCATTTCACACGGTTTTTCTACAAATGTTTTATGGATAATATCGCGAATACCAACGATATTGGCGGTTAGTGCCGCTCTTAGACTTCTGAGGCCCTAAGCAAAACTTTGTCGGGCGTTCATAAAAACCCCAATGACCCCCACTGTCAATCAACAACAGTGAGTTGAAAAGTTAAGTATACAATGAAAAAAATAAAACACTAGGACAAATACAACAGAAAAAAGGATATGCATGAAATGAACAATTTAGCCTATACTGCTAGTAGCCTTCTATACAGACATTTAATAAAGTAATCGAATGTAAAAAAAATAAATAAAGCATTGCATAGTCTTCACTGTAGGAATGAAATATACATAGATTCTTATTAAAGTTATTCTGTGAGGTGCAGTGAATGATTATCTCATTTCTTTTGTTGTTTCATTAACATTAAAGGACAGACAGCAGTGGGATTATTAGGCTGCTGTCACTTTAAGACCAAATGCACAGACCTACACTGACGAGCATTTGATAACTTTCCCAGCTGTTTATGTTCACTGAAGACACAACTGAATGCGATTACATTTTTTTTACACAATTTTTTGTGTACTTGACCGTTTAAGCGCACGCCCGAAGCCCAAAGTAGTCTGTACTTGTCCATGTTTCTCTCCATCTCGGATCGAGTGGACCAAAAGCAGTCTGTTGAACAGCTTCTCTTTCAAAGCTCAATACACTTTTACATGTAATGTTACATGATTCAACTGATTTGGATGTTGCGCATGGTGACAGTGCATCGCTTTAAAGGAAAGAAACAGAAAGAGGCATCATGTTTTTATAATTGTTGGAAGCCAAGATCAAAAACAAAACTAAAACAAAGCCCTAAATCATTGAGAACAAGGGGTACTTTGCATATAGGGAGGACCGGCACTCGTTAACTATTGTTTTTTGTGTGTGTGTGTGTGTGTGTGTGTGTGTGTGAGATATTTTGTAATATCATACACTTGACTTTATTCTAATACTTTTTATTGTTAAAATATTTAAACTTGGTTTACGTGAAACAATAGCGTGTGGATATTTCACAGTGATCAGCATGATGTTAGCGCAATTAAGTCTTACTAAATCAAGATTGGCTCAAAACATCATTTCTTCACTTGCTCCAAGTGGTTGTATAGATAATCAAATGCCTTTTGAGTAATTTTAGTCGCATGTGGTTGTGTGAAAATATAGTGCAACATACTAAATACAGCTGCAAGTGTTCAACAAGACAGTCATTTTCCAGCAGAAAACACTATAAAAATAAGTTTTTTTGAGACGATCTATCTCTTAGTTTTTTGGTAATGGTTGATACATATGTAACTTATTTATGATTATATTAATGACTACATGAAATCTATTTCCTAAATGCATGTTATGTAGCCTATCCTAAAGTAATGAATATTTATAATGAAGATAATCCATGTACATTTCGGTTTTTATTTTTCGATAATCCGTTGCACTCGGTTGTATGTCACAATATGGAAGATGTCATTTTAAGGTGATGCTTAAGGACCAGTTTCATTCTGTCATGCGTGACCAGTAAAACTAATGCATCACAATTCCCCCTCAGACGATGCTGAATTGATCCATGAAGAAACTTTATTGGAATTTTACATAAGAACTCTGTTAACTTAAATACATCAGCAGTAAACATATCATTTATAGATCTTCAGTAATGTGATGCAAACAGCCTTCAGATATGTTTGAAAGACTCACAGATGAAATAATAGTCAGATTTCTTGTGTTTTTTTTTATTGTTTTATGTTTTGTATCATATTTAATACATCAGACTTGTAATGTAAATCAGTGAGATTTTTATATCGGTACTGCTTGCGTAAAATGCATATACTTTTCAGTCATCACTATATTTCTAAATTATGTCTCAAGATGATATTTAAATGTTTTATGATCAAACTCTGTAGCTTTAAGGGTGATGATTGAGAGATGTACAAATAAGCATTCCTCAGAAGCCTGATGTATCATATTTCATTTGAAAAGACACGTGTACTGTGACCTGAAGGTGGACGTTTTAACAATATACTAAAAGGCTTTGTACATGCTAAATCAGATGACAGACGGCGTGAAGTAGATTGTGCAACAGGTTTTTCTGCAACACTGAAGAAGCAGTGTGTGTAGGGTGTGTCTCCAGGCCATCCAGACAGCCTTCAGATGTGTTTTATAACCAAGAACTAATAGGCTGAAGGGTTTTGGTATCGTATTGTTACTCTCTGAATAGTAATCAAATTGTGATTCGCACCCCTAGTGACCACGCCGCCTCAGTCACACACACATCTTTCTTGCCTTCTGCTCGGCTCTTTATTATGGTCTTTCTGCCTGGTTCTGCTTGCTCTCACTCCCCGCAGATTCTGGCTCATTTGCTGTTATGCGGGCAGAAAACGGTCCTAATGTGCTGGAAGTAGAGCTGGGCTTCCTCTCTGAGAGCCATTTTCTCTGGATGATGAGGAAAATTGACCTCTGTCAACAGCCAATCAGAAAGCCCGAAGGATAGCATTGTAGGCCTGGAAAGTATACATGGCCTTGGGAGATGAGAAACCTGATTTCACAGCAGGCACAAGATTGTTCACATGAGAGTGGTAATGTTCAATTTGTAAGAAAGAGAGAGAAAATATACAGTATACCGTTTCATTCACTTGCATCTGTTTCTGAGCACGCTTTTAGCATCACTCACTGGACATTTCTTTAAGTGTTGCTTACTTGAGTTGACTCTAGTTAGTAACGACCAGTCCTACTGCCGGCAATTGATCCGCTTCATTGAGAGCGAGTTTCAAAGTCCTAATTTTACTTGTTAACAGTGCATCTGCTAATTTTCTGTCAGTTTTACTGATTGTTTTACAATAATTTATTGTTTTAGGCATATAATGTTTAAAGTCCCCCTGTGGTGAAAACCAAGCTTTTAATGTTGTTTATATGTTTTTAATATGCTTTAAGACAAACCATTTTCTCCTTAAAACTGCAGTGAACCAAAGACAGTCTCAAAAACACACTTTGAAATCGCTGGTGTTTCTGACGTCACAAACTACCTTGTAACCAATCAGATCAACGTGTGATCGTCAACCAGTGGATCTCTGAGCTGAGTGAGTGAGCGGAGGCGGGGCTCATTTGCATATTCATAGAACCGCGTATATTTAATGAGGCAAGGGTGTCGAGTTACATTCAAGATATTTTAAGGCATGACTTTTTTTTTTTTAAGGAAAAAATGTTTAAATATGTCATTTTGGTGATCAAATATGAGTTTTAAGGGATAAAATTATTGACTACAGGGGGACTTAAATGCATAGATTGTTTTAGGTATAGACTGCCCCTAACTATACATACCTAACTATACTATATACAATCTGTATTGTGAAAAGCGCTATATAAATAAAGTTGACTTGACTTGACTTGAACTATGGAACCCTGGGATTAAAGAAAATCATGAGTTTCCCACTCGTAATTATGACTTTGTGGTGAGGTTCATGTGCGTTCAACTTCTAGGCTAAGTACAATCTTTCCGACATGACTTCTTGAACACACCATTATTGTACCCAGAACATAGGCAGAATCCGTAATGAAGGTGCACCCGGCAGTGTAATGACTTTAGTTACTGTGTTCGACGAAGGTCAGAATAGATGAGGAGAATCATTATGATGATAAAAAAAATGACAGAAATTTCCATTCGGACTGGATTAGATTTTTCAGTTATTTGACAAAACAATAGGTGGTTTTCTCCATTCTAGGCTTGTGTGAGAAAAACACAGATGTGTTTGATTGAGGCAGGATTTAAATAAAAAAAATACATCTGTGAAACACAAATGTACCTGACCTCCTCTTGGTAAACTGGCTCTGTCTGAATAGACCTACGGAATAGAATTGTGTGCTCTTTTCCCCCCCAGATATTCAGTTTTATGCTTTTGTGTGTTTCTGTGAGGATGTCTTCAGTAAGTACTGAGCAAATCCCTGCGGTGCTTAACCTCTACCGTCGCCGCTTCTTAACCAATTAGCCAGCTGCCGTTGTTGTCCCAGAAGATAATTAAGGGTAAATATGTTCATGTGTGTGTGTTTGTGATGGACTAGCTCAATGTGTGTGATTCATCTTTTTATAAAATGTGACCCTGGATCACAAAACCAGTCACATGTCGCACGGGTATATTTGTGGCAATAGCCAACAATAGCCATTGTATGGGTCAAAATTATCGATTTTTCTTTTATGCCAAAAATCATTAGGATATTAAGTAAAGATCATGTTCCATGAAGATATTTTGTAAATTTCCAACCGTAAATATATATAAAAATATATTTTTTGTGAGTGAATGCAGCACAATCGCGAACATAAATGGACAACTTTAAAGGGGAAATGAAGCAGTCAATCAAGTTTACATGATTTACAAGATGGATTTCCACTATAATCAACAATTATATAAGAAACATGACAAAAGTAAACATATAAAAGAAAAAAAAGAAAAACCGTTGTATCTTTTGCTGCAAGGGCGCTGCCATTGTGTGCAGTATTCTAAAGTGTGACGTCACGGGGTTGGTTGGCTTTAATAAACCTGGCTGAATGTATTAATATCACGACGTCAAACTGTCTACACCACGGAGTTTTGACCGCGAACAACTAATGAAGTCTAACGTTATATGTTATATACAGCAGATGGACTCTGACACGGTGGGCATCGCATTACAACAGCCACACGCGTTGCAACTTACCAACCCGCTCTTCGCCCAAAACCACCACCGGCTGTTCGACATAACAACGTAACTTACCACTGCTCGGTTCCCACGCCGTATCGGCTCAAATGCATATATTAATACATGCTAACTTATATGGTGTTGACAAGAGACATGAATATGATGGCAGACATCGCGAACAATGTTTCCATGTGCAGTTTGTTAACGTTAACGTTAGACGTCGTCTTTTTGTCTGGTACTAATAAACTCCACTAAAGTTAGCTAAACACTAAATTAGTGTTAGCTAGTTCATGCTTACAGCTGTTAGCTATTAATGACTGTACCTAACAGTTGTTCGCGTTCAAAACTCCGTGGTGTAGACAGTTTGACGTCGTGATATTAATACATTCAGCCAGGTTTATTAAAGCCAACCAACCCCGTGACGTCACACGTTAGAATACTGCACACAATGGCAGCGCCCTGGCAGCAAAAGATATAACGGTTTTTCTTTTTTTTTCTTTTATATGTTTACATTTGTCATGTTTCTTATATAATTGTTGATTAAAGTGGAAATCCATCTTGTAAATCATGTAAACTTGATTGACTGCTTCATTTCCCCTTTAAAGGTGATTTTCTCAATGTTTTAAAAAATAATCTCAATTTAAAAAAAAAATGACCCATGTGACTGTTTTTTGTGGTCCAGGGTCATAAATGTACGTTGACATTTTTGACACACGTAATGGTTTTGAATGTTTAAGTGACGTTAACCACTTTAAATGCCTTCCCATGAAAATCAGGAATGTCTACTACTGATACACACCAAAAACTAAAGGTTCCAAAAGGGATTTTTCACATCAATGCCATAGAAGAGCCATTTTTGGTTTCCCAAAGAACCTTTCAGTGAACAGTTCTTAAAGTCCCCCTGTAGTCAATCATTGTATCACTTAAAACTCATCTTTAATCACCAAACTGACATATTTAAAAGTTTTTTTCCTTGACAAATGTCTTCATGCCCCTTGCTCAAAATATCTTGAATGTAACTCTACACCCTTGCCTCATTTAGTATACATGGTTCTATGAATATGCAAATGAGCCCCGCCTCCGCTCACTCACAGCAGTTCAGAGATCCACTCGTTGACGATCACACGTTGATCTGATAGTTTGTGACGTCAGAAACACCAGTGATTTCAAAGCGTGTTTTTGAGACTTGTCTTTGGTTCACTGCAGTTTTAAGGAGAAAATACTCAGCAATGCTGTCGACTTATGAATTTACACACGGTTTGTCTTAAAGCATATTAAAAATACCACATAGACATATAAACAACATTAAAAGCTTGATTTTTATCACTGTGGGACTCAGAACCAGAGTGTGAAGAACATTTTGAAAATCTAAAGAACCCTTTTCCACTATAAAGACCTTTTTCTGCAATGAAAAGGTTCCATGGATGTTAACGGTCCTTCCAAAAATGGCAATAAAGAAACTTTCCTTGTTAAGAGTTTATAATGAGATGTAAGTGGATATAAATGGCAGGTTGTTGCCGTTCTCAAGGACACAGCGCCCCTCTTTCACCTGAGTGCCTTTGGAGGTCTAAAAATACATACACCTGCTCTTAATAAAAAAACACTCAAGCACATACTTCATCTTTCTGTGCATTATGAATAAATCCTGTAATATTGTCCACTGGAGATTGTTCTGCAATAGCAAATCCACATAATTGAATTCCCTGTGCGTGTCAAAATCATTTCTGTGGTCAGGTTGGTTGTTTGACTCTTTGATATTTCAATGATAAGTCTTACTGCCTTTTCTCATGCATTGCATTAGTCAGATTTGTATTCTAACCAGTGTGATATTTCCCTTGATGTAAGGTTGATGGAGCCGAAACCTCCCATCAAAATTCACTTTCATAGTGGCATTTGTTGAGAGTTTTAATGTACTCAATCTGTCAGATTTTATTATTGGCCAGTTATTAATTCACAGCAAGTTTTGCTGATTATTTCAAACTGTTTACTCTTGCTTTTTCATCACTGTATTATTATAATCATGTTTCATCAGTTTGTGATCACATCCAGGAAAGGCCATTTATTTCAGCATTGATAAATAACTATTTATGTTTTTGCTCTGAAATGCCTCAAAATGTTTTGTTTTTTCCCCCAATTCATTTCAAATGAACAGCCATTAATGCCAAGCATATTAGAAATGCTGTTTAAAAGGTCTATTGAACATAATCAAGGGATGTTTTCACATTGATTTATACTAAAACAAGGAAGAATGATTTTTCATTATTGTCAGTAAAATACATAGTCATGAATGGCAATTGATTGCAGAAGCGCCTGCCTTGGTTCCTTGGTTTTCCATTTATTTCGTCCATAGGGATTTAAAAAAAAAGTCTTTGTTAAAGCATTATAAGCTGTGAACCAAGCTAACCATCTGTGATTAGATTCATAACATTACAAACTTTGGTTTAAAGCAAAAAATATTTAAAAATCAGAAAAACGGTTTAAGACTGTGAACAGCATAATTAAATAAACGATGGAGAAATATAAAACTTTTCATTTAAAAATGTGGATAATATTTATAAAAAATAATCTATTTTAAGTGTTTTTGATTGTTTCGACTCTGGTGGAATTTTCTGGACAGCATCGTGGGCAATGTAGTTTTTCACCACAAATTCGGCTTTTAACACTATTATTTTAAAAGTTAGTTGAAATAATGTGGGCTAACAGCTTAAACAGAAGCAAATACTATCGAATAACATCCTCGTAGCTCACAGTATAAGGCTGTCTTTATAGGCTTACAAGTTATCGTTAAAAAGTCGATTTCCCTATGGAAAAATGAATGGAGATTTTACTTCCAGAACCCGACTGTTGCTCTATGGCTACATATATATTCAAGTCAAATCAAGTCAAGTGAGTTGTTGTTCCGCTATTTGTAGAGACATATAAAGGAACGAAATGTCTTGCCTCACAGGACAATGCATGGTGTTGCCAATAAGTATAGCCTACTGTATATGAAAAAGGTAAGCTAACTAAACATATGCATATACTCTGATTTACAAGCATGTAGAAACCTCTAGTGCAGACTGTGCAAAAGAGACATTCAGGGCAAACAGGGCAAATGGAAACACTTTTTTACTGAAATGATTCGGTGGGAAGGAGAAAGAAGCAAAAATGTTATTTAGCTTCTGTCAGTTTTGCCAGAGTTCCATATGTTCCTTATGCTTCCCTTTGAGCCCATGATGAAGAGTGTATATTTAGACCCTCTGAATGGATTCAGTGCACTATTACTTTGTGGAGAATACATGCCATGCCATGTATACAGCCTGTTACAGTTATGTAATGTACAATATAGTTTTATGTTAAAGGGATAGTTTACCTAAAAATGAAAATTCTGTCATCATTTACTCACCCTCATGTTGTACCAAACCTGTATGAGTTTCTTTCCTCTGTTGAACACAAAAGAAGATATTTTAAGAAATGTTGGTAATCAGACGGTTTACTGTTGCCATTGACTTTAGTAGGAGGAAAAAAATAATTAATTCCGGATTTTTTAAAGGATTGACAGCACTAATAGGAAACAATAGTAGGTTAATGCCAAACTAAAGGTGATTTTTTTTTGCATTTTCAATGGGCTATTTGAAACAATCATATTCTTTTTAGATGTTTGTTTTTCAAAAACATTGATGGTGCATTATTAATAATAACAAGAATTGTTATTTTCTCGTCATATTTTCATCAACAGTATGTTTTAATTTAAAAGTTTCATCATCTAAATGATATGTAGGACCCCAACAATTAATCGTTTTACTGAGCTATCCGGGACTGGAAAGGAAAAAATAACAAAAATGCCCATCCCTAGTCACTTAGTGAATTCATCTGTCACAGTGTGTGTTTGTTTCATATGCATTTAATCAAATTTATAATGAATCAAAAGAGGGAAAACTGTTTAACCCCGTAAAGCCGGACATATAAGAAATGATAGAATAATAAAGAATAAATACCTCAGAATAAAAAATAAAAAAGGTAATCGCGACTTTTTATCTCACAATTCTGACTTTTTTCTTGCAATTGCGAGTTATAAAGTAAGAATTGCGTGGGAAAAAAGTCAGAATTGTGAAATAAAAAGTCGCAATTACCTTTTTATTTTTTATTCAGTGGCAGAAATAGCTTCCATAGTTTAATGAACTTTTAGATAAAAAAACTAAACAAATTTTTTTTAACACAAAGTAGCCCCATGTGTTTTATGATGAGTGTCATATTTGACACATCACGCTTTTATGACTCATGACATGAGAATATGGAGCTCAAACTTAGAGGAAAAATACATTTTATTCAGAGGCTCAAACTGAGCAAAAATATGACATTTTTTGGAGATGCTGCTATTTATATGACCAAAAAGAAAGATGGAATTCTGACAGCTTGTAATGTAAATCAATGAGATCTTTATAACAGTATAACAGACTATTTACATAAAAGGTTCAAATAATCGTCGAAACAAAAAATGTATAACTGGCTCTGGCTGATGAAATCTGACAGACAGAGTAATCCATCTTTCATAGATCAACCTTGATGGACGAAACCTTCTTTTGAGGCCTGTGGGAAGGAATGGAAATTTATGATGAATGCCAAGCAGTTTGATATTATTTGTACAATATGTGTGATTTCCGTCTTTGTCCTTGATTGCTCTGGTTTCTGTTTCTTCGGTGGCGGCCGCGATATGTGTCATCACAGCAATTACTCCCTGTAACGTCGTTTATGGAGGTATTGAATACGCAGGGGTCTCTACCGTACACGTGGAGCACAGCCAGGCCTCCCTTAGCTAGCAGGACTGATTCATACATATTTTATGTGTGAATATAGTCATTATCATCACTGGCTGACTGTCTGTCGCCACATTTGCTATCTAGTTATATGACACCGATTTAAAGGTGCTCGTCATCTTTTGATGGTGAAATTACAGTGCTTGTCCATGTGATGGTGCAATTACAGTATCGGCTGTGTTTGTACACATTGCATGAACAAAATTAGAGTGGATATATGTAAAACAGAGATGTGTTTGAGTGTGTGCATCATGTCTGAATGTAGTTGAACGCTGCTGTGTGTTGGAGTGCAGAGGGAACGGTCATTTTCAGGTTAGAGTTCAAACACCTACAGACCCGCCATCATCCCTGATGGACAGATGAGCTTCAAATCATGAGTCAGTCAAGCAGTCAAGGAACAAACCCTTTAAAGTAGCTTTGCACACAACAGAGTCTATGATTAAAAGCCTTGTTAGAGTTGATGTGGTCTAGATTCAGTCTAGGATTGATTGCGGGAATCTTCTATGATGAACGAGACGTTCGTGCATTTCCTGCGTCTTCACGTGTAAATTCATGTTCCATTTGATGTTTGCACAGCTTTGAGTTAAAGGCCCTTTGATAATCCACTGCTACTATATCAACACACCAGTTATTAAAACAAGTTGCTTAGTCAGGGCCGTACTTTACACTCTTAAAAATGCAGGGTTGTTTCAACCCAAATTTGGGTCAAATATGGACAAACCCAACCGTTGGATTAAAAATGAAATTAAAAATTTAACCCAACGGCTGGGTTTGTCCACATTTGACCCAAATTTGGGTTGAAACAACCCATCATTGTTTAGAGTGAGCGGTGCAACCCGTGGCCCCGCACTTTTGGGCCGATGTCATATTTTGGTTTGTTTTTGTTTAGTTTTTTTTGTTTAGTTTTAGTAACTACATGGATTTGATCCATTATAAAAAAAGAGATGGATTTTTGATGTTTTGATAAAATATGAAACTTTAAAAGAATTGGAATTAGTGTTGTTATTGTTAAATGGAACTATTAAAAAAATTGTTAATTGAAATCAAGCTGAAATAAAATAAAATTGTAGATTTTATTGAACTCGAAAGAAAATTAGAAATGTTATGGAATAAAAAAATTAAGTTGAGGTACTAAAATGAACTAAAAACTGAAATAAATATAAATTGCAGATGAATAAAAACTAATAGAAATGAAAAAAAGCTCATAACAAAATGACTAAAACTTAAACTGAAATTAAAACTGAAAAAATTTAAATAAAAGCTAAATATAACTGGTATATAATTAATATTAAAATAACACTGATATTGGGATGTACTGATGAATATGCATATTACTTGTTTTAATTATGGACATTAGAAGCAAAATACTAATTACTAAAAAGTATTTTTATTTATTTAAATCGATTATGTATGTTTAACCGTGAACAGTTTACAAAAAGGTTTCATTAATTAACATTAGTACGTTTACTATCATTAATTAACAAGTAGCTGTGCATTTTTTACAGAATTTATTAATCTTTAGTTAAATCAGTTAATAAAAATACAGCTGTTCATTGTTAGTTCATGTAAGCTTGGGTCCATTAACTACAGATACAACTTTTCATTTTAGTAATGCAATTTTTTCATTGTTAGTTCATGTTGATTAATAACGTTAACCAATGTTAATAAATTGAACTTTATTGTAAAGTGTTACAGTTTTAGCTTTTTTCAGATTAACAGTTAGTTCTTTCTTTCTTTCTTTCTTTCTTTCTTTCTTTCTTTCTTTCTTTCTTTCTTTCTTTCTTTCTTTCTTTCTTTCTTATTAAAACATATAGTATGCATAAACTCATGAGTTAAATTTAAGTTTGTCTAAATTAAAAGAAACAAGTTCATTAAACTCAAAACAAGGAAACAATTCAGAATACTTAAAATGTGTCAGTTTTGTGAACTCAAAAGAAAAAGTAAATACTCATAAAAGTTAATTTGATTGAACTTATTTGTTTAATTTGAGTTCGCTCTACTCAAACCAATTAATTATTTTGAGCCTTAGGGTTTGCAGTGCTCAATGTTAGAATATGTTGTGCTTATGAATATATATATATACAGTATTTATATATATATATAGACATCTAGGGATCTTTTACATATTTCTATCGGGTCAGAAATCTCTCTGTTGTGATTAATTTCCGACACTCTTTTGTCAGTCAAACCCTGAGCCGAAACACAAGCTAACCCTGTGAGACTTGCCTGAGATAGATTGAAAATTCACTGAATATTCAGAGGGGATTGGAATATGAAGATTCAGAATCTAGCAGAGCCTGTTGTTTTGCTTCTCTTCCTGAAAAAAAAATGGTCTTTATTTCCCTGGAGTGTGAAAGAAGTGAATAAAGGAAGTGACAGTACAGGACGTGTGATATTGCATCAGTTGGAGAGAGAGATTGAGGCAGAGAGAGAGAGAGGTCATGTTGAGGTAATTGTGTTATTTTATGAAGCTGCTTGTCTGACTGTTCAGTTTACTGCGAGGTATTGCTATTGTTCTTGTGCTTGAAAGTGTGGAGTATAATTTGAAGTGGTGCAGAATAATAGAAATGTGGTTTGCGGCTTATGTTTTACAATGCAGGATTACCACCAGGCACTTTAAGTTCTAGAGGAAAGAGCCCTATTGTTTCCCTGCTCATGAATGCGGGTCCTCATTGTCCTGGATCAACGTTTAAAACTCAGGATAACCTCTGGGAAGAGGGACACTGACTCTACACTAATTGGCTCAGTGATGGAGACGGGTTTATGAGAGGCCACAGCTACACAGAAGAAGCCTGCAACCTTTGAACTTTAACTTCTGACCTTCAATGCTGATTTAATTTGTGATATAATAGGATTTACTGCATCTGGTGCTATAAACTTCAGGGGGGTAAAAATGTGAATATAACAAGATGAATTAAGATTTTAGGGTTTAAAAAAAAAAATTGGGGGGATTTTGAAAAATGTAAAAAAAAAAAAAAAGTTACAGTAAGATTTAATGAGTTAATATTAGATAATAGCTAACATTAACTTTTGATTTTTGAAATCTATTATTAAATGCTCAAATTAACATTAACTAAGATTAATACATGTTGTAGATGTGTTGTTCCTTGCTTGTTCATTTTAACTGATGTAGTTAAATAATGTTAACAAATAAAACCTTGCTGTAAAATAAAGTTACTGTACACAAAAAAATTTGTTTAAAAAAAAAAAGTTAATTGTAATTAAAGTGTTAAAATAAATTTAAGGCAAGACAATACATGTGAAAAGGGTAGATCTCACCTTACTACATCATATTGTTTTGTATTACAAGTTTTCTGCATGTTTAAATATGTAAATGACGCATAATTAAATATACATTAATTTGCATACATTTCCGAAACAACATTTTTGATAAAACCAGGTTCAAAAATCGTGTTTCAATCTGTTGACATATTAGAGTAAATCAGAAAATACTGTCAACCCAACCCAAACAAATCACCATGTTTTAGAAATAAAATGTTGTATTAAATCATTCAAATAATGTGTTAAACCCTTCAGAATAAAACTGTAAAGTTTGGTGTATGTAAGTGCTGCAGATTTCTGCCTCAGTTCAGAAGAAAAAACTCACAGCCTTTTCAAATATGTATTGTATTTGAACAGATTCAAATAGATAAAATAAATGTGCATTTTGTATGTTTTCTTTCCTCTAGATTGAAAAAGACATGTTATAATAGCCCAAAATCTCAAAATTGACCAGTGCCTGAAAAAACAATGGATATATCTGTTGTGTCTCGCGTAATTGAATAAAAATGTAAAACAGTTTTGAACCCGACTGTATGCATGTCTGTAAAGATTATTGTTAATATTGCACAAAAACATTCCCATATTCTACTTCTAAAACAATACACACCTGTTATACCAAAATCCTCTCATGTATCACGTCATTGTCAAAAAAAGATGTAGATTTGCGAGAATCCCCAAAAGCGCTGAGCATTGAGAGGCGAGTGTGAGAGGGAATGGATCTGAATGTGCTTCACTGTAGTGCTGCTTCAGTATCTGCCTGTATCACTCACTCCAGATAATAACCCTGCTTTAGCATATCTGACTGCCTGCGGGATATCATATCTCTCACAGCGCGAGGCCAAGAGGAACCTTCTCCCAGCTACACAAATAGGCAACACAGTTAGCATGTAGCATGACGCAAATTCAAAGTCAACATGTCTTGTTTTTTACTGTGAGATTTTAGCATGTATAGACCTTATGTAGCTCCGCCCCTTTTCAGCACTGCGCTCGTTGTCTTTTGACTTCCGGTCTGTATTTTCACAGCGATTTTGTGTGTTTATTAATGAGCGGCTCGTTTTAAAATATTCCCGGTCGACTGACATTTGTTTAGTCATCTGCTTTAAACATTACAGTCCTCATGATAACTTTCGTTAACTTTACATTTAGTAAATCCACTTCAAAAGCTAATTACTCCTGGACAGCAGTGCCATAGAAATATACAGATCGACCGCAAAAACAGAAGTTAAAAGACAATATTCTAAAGATGGCGGCGCCCTCGTTTCTCTGGTGCATAAGGTCTATAGGCCCAGTTATGAGTCCAATGATTATTTATATGTCGTTTAGAAAGCGTATTAGTATGTTTGAGTTAAAGCCGAATCTGATGGCGCCAAAACTATTTAAGCTTAATTTGTCCCAGAATTTTCCTCATTCCCTGAAGAACATTTGAGTATTTGAGTGAATTGCTCAAAATTCAGGAACTTGAATTTTTAAAAGTTTGACTTAAGTTAGTCCTTAAAGACTCTATGAAATGGTTTGAGTTCACTTAAAGAAAACTTTCAGTATGAAAACGATTAAATTGGTAGTTCACTGGGAGTGTACTTCGAAGTGTACTTTGGTTAACCTAAAAAGTAAACTATAATAAACTATAAACAACTATATGTAAACTGTAATTGCAATAGAAACTTAGATGTAAACTAGTTGTGTACTCAATGCTACTACTGTTGCACTTAAAAGTATACTTTTATAAACAAATGCCCTGTTTACAACTGGTATTAAAGCAACACTAAGGAACTTTTCCTCTTCGGTCGCCCTACAGGTTGGAAGCGGAATTGTCCACTACCGCTGTCGTAAATAATTTCGCTGCCCGCAGCCTACCGTCGCACGTACGCTCGCTGTTTATCCAGCACTGGCTTTGAATGAACGATGTCCACAGACAAGGTAGAGTATGTTGCATGATTTCATGAAAGCATGATGTATTGCGGCATCAGAAATGAAGAAAAACTAAATAATGACTATTGTAATGCTTGACGTAAAGCAAGTCAAATTTGTAGTTTTCTTATGTCTCATTCGCGAAACTACAGAAACGCGACCCGGTTTGGCAAACTTGCATAGCGCGGTTATAGCAGATATAGGGCTGCAAAGCGATTCCAGAAGTGCCTTTCACCCTGTTACGACTTGATGAACCACTGAAACCATTGTGGAAACATTATTTTAAGGTAAAAAATGTTACTTAGTGTTGCTTTAAGATGTGTTTTGGTCGATCAGATCACAAGTGGACGAGGCAGACATATTCCCGTTTACACCTGGTGTTTTAATCCGTCTCTTTGGTCCACTTTCAACCACTTCTGTCCTGATTTCTTCGAGGGAAGGGTCTATGTGCGGGTAAATGTATGTTTTTTTTCAGATCTTTTGATTTAATGGATGAAATAAGCTTGCACAATTTACTAATGAACGCGCCCAGAGACAACGGAAAAACACAGAGCACAGCTTTCGTTTCTGCTCTGACAGCCTCAAGTGTGTGTTAGAAGTCAGGAATGGTGAGAGAACATTGAGCTTGGTACGTTTTTCATCTCCAAACCAAACTTGGGTCTCCAGCCAAAGTTTAAATCCCGTTTGCTTCCCATTATGTTAATCATTCGGTCAGTAGGCGGTGAGTTCGACCACATGAGCATTTGCCCTATGAAAGCAATCCGGACAAATGTGTTTTCAACTGGTCGAAAGTGGACAAGCTCAAAACGTTTTAAACCCCGTTTACACCTGTATTTAGCATCGTCCACTTGTGATCCGATCGATCAAAACGCATCTTAAAACCAGGTGTAAACAGGGCCTAAAAAGTGGACCAATTTAGTTCCAAGAAGTATTGAAATAGTACACTTACAAGTACACTGATTCTAGTATACTTCTTAAATTACACTTGGAAAATATATTTAAACTTATGTTTACTAGTTCACGTCACAGCTGTATAGTTCACAGTAAAGTTGCAACAGAAAAGAAAAACTTAGATGTAAACCAGTTGTGTATCTTTAAGTCTACTACTGTTATAAACTACACCTAAACGTACACTTCTATGAACTAAAAAGTGAGCTAATTTAGTCCCGAGAAGAAATGGTACACTTACAAGTATATTACTAGTACATTGATTTTAGTATACTTAAAGTATACTTGGAAAATATACTTGAATTTAAGTTGGCATTATAAAATTAACTTGACATATTATTTTTTGTAAAGGTTGTATTATGGACTAAAGCAATGAAGGCACCAGTTTGCAACCAACTGATGGATTCAAAGTATTAGCTTTAATGCAGCTGAAGACAAACATACAGGATACTTAGAATTTTCTCATTCTATTATTTTATTTGACAAAACGTTTCTAAGGGCCCTATTTTAACGATCTAAGTGCATGGTCTAAAGCGCAGGGGGCGCAAGTGCACTTTTCCACTTAAATCCACTTTTGCTAGTTTAACAACGGAAAAATGGTCGGTGCTCCCGGCGCATGGTCTAAAAGGGTTGTCCCTATTCTCATAATGAGTAATGGGTGTGTTTTGGGACTTCCGTGTGCTAAACCAATCAGAGTCTCATCTCCCATTCCCTTTAAATGCCAGTTGCGCTCACGCCATGGTGGATTCGCTATTTACATGACGGAATTTGATAGTGGAAAGACCGAACGCGTCTCCATAGCGCAAACGGATCTGCTCGTCCGCGAGGTTAAAGTGCGCAAGAAGAACATCTGGGACAAGCCGGATTCTTTATGTACACAATAATAATCTTTTACATTGCAATCCTTTTATTTTAAATATTTGGCATGTTTGTGTGCTGCTGTTATTCCCTGTGTGTTTAATAAGCAGAGTGTACCCACGTTGTGGACCCGCCTATATGCTCATATTACTAACGCGCTCTTTAAATAAAAAATATATATATATTGCGCCATTGACTTTAGACCAGGTTTCATTTGGTCAATGGCGCAGTCTATTTCTGTTGCCTCAAAATAGCAACGCGCCAACAATGCGCCTGAACACACCTCATTCTCAGACCATCAGACCTCAGTGGCGCAGGACGTGAAAATAATTACTGCGTCGGACTGAAACTAGCAAAAAACACTTGCGTCGCGCTTGGCGCTGCATTGCGCCAGGTGTAAGATAGGGCCCGTAGAGCAGAATGTTTTTGATGCATTTTATTGAAAGAGAAAGACTGTAAATGTATCACTGCCAAAAGTGTATTTTCTTCTGGTACATTTAGGGGCACACTAAAGATAGATTTCACGAGGTCTGTAAGTCATAGCCTAAGTATTTGTGAAAAATTCAGACAGCAACTATTGACTGTTGTCTGTTTAAAAATGCTAGACATGTCTCCCTACCACAGAGATCAGGCCAATCTTCATTCACTCTCACTGAGCGTTTTTATGAACACGTTGAGCTTGGCGGTAAAACTTTCTAAGCCTCGGGCTAGTGTCACATAAGCCTCATCCACAAAGACAAAAGCATTTTAAATGGGAAAGTCCCATTGGAGGCCATAAACAAAGAAGCGCAGTAAAGTCTGTGTTGCATGACTGAGTAGACATTAATAGTGGCCTTTTTAATGTGAAGGGTTTGAGTCGAGTTTGAAGGATTCTTTTGTGCGGTTGTGGCAATCTGTCATCGTCCTCCTTGCTCGTTTTTTTTTTTTTTTTTTTGGTCAGTGCGCTGGCATTTGGAGTGGGTGTCGGAGTTGACAGCCTAAACATTGAGAGAAAAGTGGGATGGATAGGGGGAGGGAAAGAGTAGAGAAAGAGATGAATGGCATTTTAGATGACTAGAAAGAATGAAGGGCTTTGATACAGATGAGGAATTATAAAGGAGTCATTTGAAACAGACACTATGATGTCAGACATTCATAATTAGATGACAAATTATGTAATTTATCCACATGAGTTATGAAGAAAGAATCAGAACTATGTATAGTCATTCAAACTGTGTATCTCATCCTAGAGGTCTTGGAAGGTGAATGTAGCAATGATCTTTCGTTATTCTTTCAGGCAAAGTATTGACTCATTCAGGTTTCAGTTGTTTACTGAAAGTTCTTGAACAATCAAAAGAAACAAAATAAGCTCTGTTCAAACACTGTATTTCTCCATCTTTCTGTTACATGCATAATCTGTGTTTCCCCCCTTCATTGTGATTTTGGTTCAGTCCTGTGACCTAGTGTTCCTTGATTGTTCTAATGTCTATCACCAGTGCATTGTCAATCACCCCATTAGTTATCTTGTTAGTCGCTGTGTATTTATACCTTGTGTTCTCCTTCAGTCTTGGTCCATTATTGTCAATGTAAGCGTGAGTGTTTGGTGTTTCCCCTGAGAGTTTGATTATTAAATGTTATTTCTATGTATTCCTCATCTCCATGAGCTTTGTCCTACACGTTACGTGGCGCTTTCTTTCGTTCTTAAAGGAACCGCCTATTCTAAAGGTGCTTGAAGGGATTGTTCACCCAAAAATGACAACATTTTGTCATCATTTATTCAACCTCAAGTTGTTTCAGACCTGTATGAGTCTCTTTCTTCTGTTGAACACAAAATAAGATATTTTAAAGAATGTTCCAAAGGCAGTCCAATAGTAAACCAGAGCAAACCATTACAGAATAAACTCAACGAATGTACGTAAATAACATTAACCTAAACGAATTTCATTAATCTCTACTCAAACATTTATAACTTTTGTGTTAAATTGTAACTATTCAAATTATGGCTCTTACAGTGAAAGTCCAAGAGTATAACTGACTATTGTAAGAAATGAAAACGTTATTTTGCTCGCAATTCTGATGATTTTCCTTTTGTTTTCATGGTTTTGTAGATGTGTCTTCAAACGTCTTCGATTTTATGATTCATGAGCATTATTTTTAATGACATTTGTTGTCAAATAGACCCCATACAAGAGCTTCTTGACCCATTGGATCATGTAGGACAGTTATTTACACTACACTGTAAATAATTGTTTTTCGAAATAAAATATTATTGGAATGTGTTTTACAAGAAAATACTAGTTCATTCTTTCTACAAAATGTTTACGTTTAATTCAATGAGTAACTTGCTGTTTCTCTGTAATTAGCAGTAATTGAAATTTACTAGCAATTTCAACCAACCAACTTTTTTTCAGTGTACTGTTGAATAGAGTAAATATTTGAACTAATAGATATCACCACACTTTTCCCCCTTAATTAATCACAATACATTCTGAATTCATTCATTTCTGAGATGCTATATTTAAATATGTAAATGAGGCATTATCTAATTAAATATGCACCCATTTGCATCCATTTACAGAACAGAAATATGAACATTACATAAAGCCAGGTTCAACGTTTTGCTGACATATTAAAGGTTTTTACAGAGGAGATTTAAGATTTCTCTTTTTATTACTCCATAAATCAGAAAATACTGCCAACAGCCAGAATAAAATACATTATTCACCATGTTTTTAGGAATAAAATGTTATATAAATCAATCGAATGATAAATGAACAAATCCCTCTGTAAAAAAAATAAAATAAATAACCTTTCAGAATATAGATAGGAATAAAATTGTAAAGTTTATAGCATGTAAGTGCTGCTGAAGCTTTGGCTTCTTTAAAGGTATTGTAACAGGCCATATTGAATTAAACGCAGATGAAAACGAGGGATAGTCTTTACAGTGGCAAGCACTGTATAAAGGTCCTAAACTATTTCATGGAGTTTTTTTTTTTTTTTTTGAAAGAAGTTATCAACTGAACAATCAAACAACAGTACAATCCATTGAACGCTCTGTACTTCTATCCCTCAAAGCCTCATTTCATTCCTGTCAAAAAATAAATATGGCGCTATCCTGATTAAGGTCTATTGAAATCTACAGATGCAAATAGATAAAATGTAATGTCATGTAACACTGAAATACATCTTTCCATTAGTCTGAAAGAAGAAAGGTTATGTAAGGAAATATCTCAAAATGGACCATTTCCTAAAAAAGCAATATTTTGGCCTCTCTGCATCGACACTGATTCACCCTCACACCTCAGACTGGATCTGCTTCTGCAGACAGAGCGCTTTAATGTGTCTTTCTAAGCTTAATATCTAGGTGAGTCATGTCTTTCTTGCCTCTTTATTGGATCATATAGCAGGCGCGCACAGAATCTTGCGCAGATATCAACAGAAATGGGACGCACCTCATTCACACATCGCGCACCCATTGAGTTTATCTGTGAAATACTTTGGCTAATTTGACTGTGCTTTTAATCTGCTAGTAACAGTGTAATGTGCTTTCAACATGCTTGAATGCAATTTGGAGATTCTTCCACAAAAACAGCACAAGAAAAAACGCAACGTCTGTAGATTTGCCTGAGCCAGGGCTTCGCTTGCCTCTTTTTGGTGATTAAGTGTGATTGCAATGTGATATTGTGGTAATTTATTAAAATATCATTGATTACATAAAACTTTCTTTCGGTAGCTACACACTGTCATATAAACAACAAGTACGTTTTTCGTGCAGAGTTTGCATCATTGCAAGATGGACATAATAACATAATAACCTTCTAGTGAGTCAGATAGCATTGATTCAGTTGAACCGCTCTGACTAATTTAGTGCGTTTATTCAGTGATGGATATGTCTATGTGTATGATCCATACTGGTACCTCGTGAGTCTCTCTCTTTGAACGATTCTTTAAAAGAACCAGCTCATAAGAGTAATTTGCTCATGAATTGGACTGCGCTTGTTTGTTTTTGTGTACAGCCAGCAAGGAGAACTAATGAAAATGCATGTTTTCTCGCCATTATTTTGCATACTTGTTCTGTCATATTCAATTTAGACAGTATGCTCATAACTGTATGCCAAATTGAATTTCTTTTGCCATGGTGCAGGAGATTGGGCAGCAGCGTTCAGTGTTGGACTCAATATAAGAACTCTTTGAACATCAGCCAGCCAATCAAATTAATGGACTGGAACTGACCGAATCAATGATACATTTTAGCCCATCATTTTTTTTTATTTTGTTTGTTTTAAGCATAAATCTAACTAAATCAAATGAGGTTTATACATAAAACATAACTCAACATAAAAGTAATGCAAGATATATTCTCTGACAACAAGTCTTGGTACAGTATCAATGTCTTGTCTCGTCACATTCAGTTAAATCATGTAATGATCTCAATGCGAGTCACGTAATCCAATTACTTTTTTTCAAGTAACTAAAGTAATGCATTACTTTAAAGTTTAGAACAAAATATTTGAGTTACTTTTTCAAATAAGTAATGCAAGTTACTTTGTTTTCCCATGTATTAGGGGTGTAACGATTCGCTCATGTCCCCATTCGATACATTTCACGACACTGAACTCACAATACGATATTACTGCGATACTCCAAGACATATGATAAAAGGTTAACATAAAATGTACTGTTGATTAAAATGCTAAATTTGGTATTACATTGTGGATGTAAATGAAGAGGCTTAGTCTAGGTAACCCAACGCACAGGACAATAGAGACACCAGAATAAAAATATTCATGATTCTGAAGCTGAAAACAGAATTATTTTAGACGAATATGCTTGCACACTGTCACTGACTAGATATAAAAATAATACTTTTTACTGGTAACATCAGACATTTGGCATTATAAGGGCCCACAAATATTCCCAGATTGCATTATTATACATTATATTCAACATTATAGCAGTTTAATGTAGTACAGAGACTAAAACATAGAAAACTTGACATTTTTTCTCACACATGATACATATTGTTGCATTTTTGTATTGCGACATATTGTGACATGATATATTGTTACACCCCTACCATGCATTGACTGACAGCCAATGTTAGAGAAATTGTGAGAAAACACGATGGTTATTATTGTAGATCTAGAACAATGTGAGCATGCAGTTACTCATCTCACAAACCAGCAAAAATTAAACATGTTAAATAACACAAATATACTTTATGTATTTAATCTCAGTGTATTTGTTTCTGACCTTCAATGATCCAATTCATTGTAAAACTTTATGTCATCCTAACCACCTGTCTGGTAAACAGACAAAAATAGTCATCAAGAGAAGGATATTATGCAGAGTAGCGTCCTGATGAATGTCTCTCAAAATCAGTTTTCCGCTCCAAATGTATTTTTTTTTTTTTCCTCATTTCACTTGACTGAGATTTGGCAGTCTGCCGAGCCGGTGGCGGGAGTTTGGGCTGAACTGGCGGTGAATGACTCAGTGTGTTATATCACACAACAGATACAGTCTCACCCCACGCCTCCAGCCATCATTTTGTGAACTGTAGCGTCTGACTGTGTCACTGTGCCACTCCCATTATCAAACACACACACACACACACATTCGGCCCAATCTGCTTTATATTGCTGTGGTTATTCACTGTCATCGTTGGCTTATGAGTGATATTGGCAGTCTGCTGTCTGGAACGAGATGTGTTTGTGTGAGTGTGTGCTTTCTGTGAGATCCTGAGCAATGAGATTAATCGCAGACAAACTATTACCAGCATTAACATGAGGACCCTATCTAATTGTCTAGAAAGCTTCGGGCCAAATCTAATGATCTAATGATGGGAAGCTTTCTGTTACTTCATTGTCGCATCTCTCTGACTGTGTCTCTTATTCAACTCACAAAGGGACGTTTTTGCGTGACTCACTGTTACCTTTTTAGTTACTGTCAACTAACTATGAATAATTATATATATATATACACACACACACACTCACTCACGCACACACACACACTAACACATACACACACAACCGGCCAAAAGTTTGGAATACATTTTTTTTGTGTCTCTTATGCTATACACATATATATTTTACTGTCGATTCAACACTGTTTTATAATACTTGATTTTATCATTTTGATGGCTCTGAGAATTTGTATTGAAGAGTTGTTTTTAGGGCTGACAGCACATACAAATGATGTGAATGCCACATTTCTGTGAGCATTTTGTCCATTTTTTCAAAGAGTAAATACCCTTTGGAGTGGGAGGAGTGATGCATGTGAACCGAGGCCGGAGGACAGGATTAAATAAGAGATCGAGGGAGTGAAAGAAAAAAATAGATGTAGCAGAGACACATTTAACTCTGCAGGGGTGGAAACAGATGATGTCGAGTGATTAATATGAGTATTGACACATCATTTATGAAGGATGTGAGGAATTGCAGAGAGTGGGCAGAGGATGTGAGGGATTGCTAACAGGAGGAATTGAGTTGAGAAATCTGAATGTTTCGGGCTAGAAGTTGTTTTTGTTTGTTGAAAAAAAAAAAATATTTACAGCATATTTTATTGCACCTTTACTGCTTATGATGATTTAATATAAGAAGCTGAACAGAATTTATATTTTTTATGTTTTCTTGAATAATATTGTACCATATTCCAGGATTCCTGAAGACATATGATAGCTATGATTTATAACATATGATGGCTATGATTTAGAATAGCTTATGATCAGTGTTGGGTATAAATAATTACTAATAAGTAATCTAATTACTGTAATTTGATGACTTTTCCCTTGAAAAAGTTAAAGTAAGGCATTATTTTTAATTTTCTGTAATTTAATTACAGTTAGGCCTACATCTGATGTAATTGCATTGCCCAAAAATGATAATTCTGTCAGTAATTACTCTCCCTCATGTTGTACCAACACCTTAAGACTTTCGTTCATCTTAATTTCAACACAAATTAAGATATTTTTGATGAAATCTGAGAGCTGGCTCACTCCTCCATAGGCTTCTATGTAATCGATATCTGCCATCCCAGAAAAGTTAGTAAAGACGAGAAGCGAGAACATTATTTTTCAAATATATATTTTTATGTTTTTTTTATTTTATCAATGTTGTGAATTACCCTATTCCAGGTCTTGTGAAGACATACGATAATACAATACCTTTATGTAAATCAGTGGTTGCGTCAGACTTTCTTTCTGTCTGTCGTTTTGACAGATGGGTTGTAAAAATTCAGTTAGCATATTTTAATGATAATAAGACATTTAATAGATTTTGTTTTCATTTACATTTTCATTTTTAATCATAAACTTACTGGATGAGCATATAGGCTAGATTATGCCTTTCTTTATGAAGAGAACAGATGAACAGAAACTGTGCTTCACTTTTCATATTTAACACCACACTAAACAGATGAATGTTTAATTTCCCCCCCTCGCAATGACAGCGAAGGCCACTTAAACACGACCTTTGTGTCTGAACAGGCAAACATGAACAATGCAATGTTACAAAATACAATTACGATTAAAATATGAACAAAAAACATTCAAAAAATGAACTGAACTGAACCTTCCTCCGTGTCTCTGCTTGGACTTAAACTGGGTGTTTGCCTATGCAGAAACGTTGTCTGTTGTTTGTCCTTCATCCTCCACCGCATCTGCATCAGTCCTTCTTTTTTCATCTCTTTTATCAACGTCACAACTATTTGGCCGTTTGAAGAAACTTTTCACACGCTGGACAGAGACGTCATGCACTGAGATCAAAGACGAGACAATACTAGATAAAAGATTATTAAAGGGGTGGTATAATGCCCCTTTTTACAAGATGTAAAATAAGTCTCTGTTGTCCCCAGAGTGTGTATGTGAAGTTTTAGCTCAAAATACCCTACAGATATTTTTTTACAGCATGTTAAAGTCGTCCATTTTTGAGGCTCAGAAAAACGTGTCGTTTCGTGTGTGTCCCTTTAAATGCAAATGAGCTGCTGCTCCCGGCACAGAGGGCGGAGCTTCAACTGCTTGTGTGTGTTAGTAACTCCGATTACCTGTATCATGTCAGAAACCGTTCTGCCTTTTATGTTTAAACTGGAGTCGGACAATGATGGAGAGACTCGAGAAGACGTGACAACATGCAGTAGCAACAGGACGTTTCTGAATGGTTAGTTGATGAATTTATGTTGATGATGTGAAGTTAACTATCTTCAAGTCATTGATTAGCATGATAAGTCCACAGTAGTCGATTGTCGAGTTCATGCGCTTAGGTTTAGTTACCTATGATCATGCGCCCGAACTCGACAATCGACTACTGTGGACTTCAACCGAAAACAGGAAGTAAATACAGGTATGTGCGCTGGCTGAATTAACATCACTTTTATTCATATCTTTCACATCTACTGCAGTCAGATTCACCCGTGATCACTCTGGAGGAATCACTCACATTGGCTGTACACTTGTAATGACACATCAAGGATGTTAAGAGGCTAAAAGCAGGTTTAGTACTTGCCCCATTGAAGTCAACAGGGTGCAAATTTTAAAAAGAGAATAACTCGGTGTAGGCAACACAGATTTTTGTCGTTGTTCTCTGTATTGACAGCACTCCAAATTGACAAAAAAATGAGCTCAATGTTAAAATTGACCGGAGTTCTCCTTTAATAAGTGCACTCGCCAACAACTGGACACTGGTGGGAATTACAGTTACAGGATCAATAGATCACCATCAGTCTATTCTGTCAAAATGATGGAAGACCTTCAGCTAAAAAAAAATCAGTCAATGACGAAAAATATTCTGTAAACTCGACAACTAATTAAAATATTTACTTTTTTAATTATTAAAAGAAGTCAAGATTTTTCTGCAAGCATCCCTTATTGATATACGCAGCGCTCTCACACACACTATTCATGGCCTCAGACAGTGTTTGGCCAATGGAGTGGAATTACGATGCTATTAAACTCTTTTCTTCCCGAGAGAAAGAGACTTGAGGAATGTGTGAAAGAGAAAACTGAAGAGGGGATGTTATTGACAGGCTCTTTTAGCGTTGCCGATATTTGTCCTTCTGCACACACACACACATACACACACACACACACACACATGCTCAGTTTTGACACAATGACTTGTGACAATGTGTTGAGAGAGCCAGGGAACATTGACTGTGCTTTTTTGGCTTAAAGTGCTGGCTCTCTTATGCACTGGAAAGGGAACATTGAATAAGACCTGACAGCATCTGTAGGCCGACTGAGGCTCGCTACACAGGTGGTGTATCACGCGGATCATTAGTACATCATAGAGTCGGGTGATGCAGCGCCTGTGCAAGGCTTTAAAAGGAGTCACACACACACACACACACACACACACATGCTTTGACACATCACAGGGATGGATTCGAGTTAAGCGTGGAGGCAGCTGTGGAACCGCTTTGTTGGGGATAATTTACTCAGGGGCATATGATCAAAGGTTCACATGATAGAAACCCCAGTGGATTTCCTCGTCAGAACAAACCCCTGACTGCTCACATTCACCCTCTCATTTAATTCTTCATCTCACATACAGGACAGACTTGTGTAGTGGTTAAGCATTCAGAACCTGAACCTGCTCTTTCCTTTCACAGGCGTATTAATAAGCTGTTTGATCCACTCTCCCAAACAGATTTGCTTCATATTGTTTCGGATGCTGCTGTTTTTCTCAGCTTGATTCTTGATCATCGTCTTGTTAGTTTGGTCATTTGTATAAAACACACCCAAACCATAAGGGAATTCCACACAACATTTAGTCATTCTCAGCAATATTACTCTCTCTAATAACACAATCTCACCTCACATGCACAAGTGTGCCATCCACAAAATCAGGTTCACCCTGTTTTCTGGAACTTTCATGATGCATAATTTTGCACGATGTATGATTTGCATCCTTTCTGGAGCTTGACAGCCCTTGAGGTTAAACACATCTTAAAATAATCCTTTTGTAAACTCAACGCTGAGTCCCTTTTGCTCTCGTAATTGACTGTAAGCAGCTGTTGTGAGGGTTCAGGTGGAATATAATCCTTTGTTTTTTCCATCTGATTTATGTTGATGTGTATAGACTCAGTCTGAAGGGGGCAGTAGAGGCAAATCTTAGTCTTTTTTTTCACCCTCACTCCCTCCTCCAGCCTATCAGTGCTTTCCCATCAAACTTGGTCACCCAGGCTTATGCGAATGCAAGGCTTTCTACTATTTAAAAGATGTAGAACCTCAAAATCAATCTGCAGAAGCAGAAACTAAACATTTAGAACAAGCGACCGTGAAATTGTCTCCCACCCCAGAATTCCTCAGGGTGTTTAAAGACATTACTTAAACTGTCACAGTGATATGAGTGGGTAACACCCAGCCCTTAGTCAAGGTTAAAGGTAGCGTTATATTTCTGCACCGCCAGCGGCATAGAAATGAATTGAAGTCTGTTTGTTTGAGCGGTGCAATTTGGTCGACACTGGCTCAACCAATGGCCTGGGTTTGAGGAGGAACTACATGTTTGACAGACAGGGGAACATCATTAGTTTTCAGTTCAGTTTGTTTCAGAAACCACCCACTTCACTTCATGGACTAGACTGATGTTACTTTATAGTCTGGCTATCACCAGACCAAGCTCAATCTTTTAAGACTGAACATTAGTCTGGGGAGTCTGCTCTGTATTTTCTACTGCACAAGAGGCGTGATCACGGGGCATAGTTCAAATGACTCTGTACGCAATTGGATAGTCCTTCAACCAATCAGACCAATGATCCAGGTGACGTACTTTGCAGCGAAAACTCCAGACAGGAAACGTGTTAACAAACGTGTTGGTTTGGAGCATTGATCAGCGGTTTGCAGAAGCAGCAAAAAACAAACATGAAAGTTAGTGGTACTTACACCCACTCGTTGTTTGCTAAACTAAAGAAGCCATTGAGAATCATTGAGAGGTTAAAAGGAATTGGATTGGATTAAACCCGCCAATAGCGCGCCAGGTGGATAAGCCAGTTTGTGATTGGTCCCCGCAAATTTGTAACGGAAGTAGGATAGAAGAACGTACAAGTTTCCGGCAGATCGGGCTGGGTTTACCCAGTCTAATTCAGATAAGCTATGATGATTGAATAGTTGTTCAATAACCAACTAGTCGATTAGTGAGGTCAACTAGTATATTTGCACATCCCTGGTTGTAATCGACTGTTGTGATCAGTGCTGGGTAGAAGCTGTAACCAGGATTACGTATTTGTAATTAGATTATATTGCATTTTAAAATAGATGTTTAATAGATTTTTTTAAAATGTTACATTTCTGATATATTTAATATTAGCTTTTCGTAAATTCACACACCTTCAGCTTTAGGGTCCTTCATGTTGTTGATAAAATTAGAATATATTTTCTTTCTTTATAATTTCATATATTTTCGATTTATACATTACATTTTTTTTTTCAGATGTATATGTTAAAAAATATATATTCTATTCAAATCTATGTGATAAACAATCAAGGTCAAAAGTAATGTAAAAATAATCAAAAAGTAGTCAGATCTTATTACCTAAAATGACAGATTACATTACTAACTACAATTTTCATCATGTAATTTGTAATCAGTAATGGACTATAATTACTGTAATCTACTCAGCGCTGGTTGTGATTGGTTTTATCTGTAGTCCTAGATCAGAGGAGAAGACAACAAAGTGTGCCGAGTGAGCTATTGAGTTCTCAGTACCTGAACCAGCCTTTTTTCCCTCTCTTGTTAATTGTCTTGATCTTTCTCTCCTTCTGTCTATTTTGGTCCTCGCTGATGTTCCTGAGATATTGCTGTGTTGGACTAGGCACCGGCAGCATCTTCAGTTCTGCCCTTTTGCCCGCATCTCCATATTACGTAACGAAGGAAAGATGAAAGAAAGTGCTCGGAGACACAGAATGACAAGCAGCTTCACACCAGCACTAAACTCTCTGATTCATCAACCGTCAAGATGCTGTTCGTCATGCTCCTGACAGACGTCCACAAGCGAAGAACACTCAAATCCGCTGGAGATCCAGATGGCAGAATGAGTTTAAAGTAACTGTGGTAACTTTAAAATAAATCTTAGAATCATAAATATATCCATTATAAATATTTTGTCATAATTTTCCAATATTTCATTCTAATCTATTTCACAATATTTCGTTCAACCTTTATAATTTCCCAATATCTAATTTTAATAATAGTTGTTGAAATATGAATAAGAAATAATAAACAACAATGAAAAATCTTTATATGAGAACTTTATAACCTTACTATAAAAACAAATCATTATTCTTAAAGTTCAGCATGTAACTTGTCCAACATCATTAGTGATTTTCTGCATCATTACTCCAGTCTTGAGTGTCACATGATCCTTCAGAAATCATGCTGATTTGATGCTCAAGAAACATTTACAGTGCGTGCAGAATTATTAGGCACGTTGATTTTCTGATCATATTTTTTTTCCAGGCACATTTTACCAATTCCAAACAACATTAATCATAATAACTACAACTCATTTTGTATTTAATCATTTATAAGTGATATATAATTGTTCATGAAGGCTGGAAATGAAAAACGCCTTATATTCAGGTGTGCATAATTATTAGGCACATTTTCTTTTACAGATAAAATAAGCCAAAAAAGAGATTTAACTCAGACTGAAAAGTCAAAAATTATTAAATCCCCATGAGAAGAATGCAATACTAATTCAATACTAGAAAATGGCAGCTAAGGCATGACCATTGGACAGTGAAATAATCATTGGGTCAGCAGGGTCAGACAAAAACAGGTGGAGAAGAAAAGACACGTTAACTGCATTTATTAACAGTGATATTATAGACAGGCTTTACAGACAGACTTACCACTATTTGAAGAATTCATCTTCCAGAATCTGACAGTAAGTTTTGGGTTTTTGAGTTTATTTTTAGTCCATCTCCTACCCTGAAGTCCGTTTTGCAGAGATGGACTAAAAATGAACTCCTAAAACTTACTGTCAGATTCTGAAAGATGAATTCTTCAAATAGTGGTAGAAGAGGATGTGGTGCTGGCCCTTCAAGGGTCACTCTCAATCTGTCTGTCTACAAAGCCTATAAAAACAGTCTTCATGTATTTTACTACACTTCAGCTTGTGATTCTTATTAAGTGGGGGTTCATTTTTAGGATTCTTTACCTAACCCAGGTCTCTGAGACCCTGACACCTTGCTCTTCTGGAGACTCCAGGTAGGTAGTAGTTCTGGAAAATGGTGGCGCTGGAGACTAAAGAGTTCCTGATGGTTTCACACTTAATTCTTCACCTTCATTCTTCATTCTTTTGCAGTTAACGTGTCTTTTCTTCTCCACCTGTTTTTGTCTGACCCATGCTGACTCAATGAGTATTTCACTTTCCAATGGTCATGCCTTAACTGCAATTTCTAGTATTGCATTAGTATTGCATCCTTCTCATGGGCATTTAATAATTTTTGACTTTTCAGTCTGAGTTAAATCTCTTTTTTGGCTTATTTTATCTGTAAAAGAAAACGTGCCTAATAATTCTACACACCTGAAAATAAGGCGTTTTTCATTTCCAGCCTTCATGAACAATTATATATCACTTATAAATGATTAAATACAAAATGAATTGTAGTTATTATGATTAATGTGGTTTGGAATTGGTAAAATGTGCCTGGAAAAAAATATGATCAGAAAATCAACGTGCCTAATAATTCTGCACGCACTGACTAATATTATGTTTTATCAATGTTTAAAACAGTTGTGCTGCTTCATATTTTTGTGAAAAGTGTGATTCTTTTTTTAAAGGATGAAATGAAAGTTCAAATGAACCATTCATTTGAAATAGAATTTTTGTAACATTATAACTGTCACTTTTTAACAATTTGATGCATCCTTGCTTAAAGGGATATTTCACCGCTGGAAAGATGAATGTGTATTTAAATTGGGTCATTTATGTAGTAGAAATGTGAAATTATTGTAGAAGTTGGTGCCTTCTAGACTGAGAAAAGCCAGAAAATGTATTTTTGGCTCATGTGGATGAAAGACAACAACTCCCAGAATGCACTTGCTTCGCTGCTCTACGAGGCCACGCCTACCGGTTACAGAGGGCAGTATCGGGAGAAATGACACAGCTAGGCTACTAGTCCACTGGAAACTGAAAAGACGGCGTTTTATGGTGAGATCCCCCTATGGGCGGGTTGAAGACATGCGGGACGAGCTCCTCCTACTGGCTGGAGTCTCTCGCCTCTGGACAGAAGAGCCTCTGATGACGACAAATGACCATTTTTGGTCATCTGAGGTTTTTTTCCAGACACACAATACAGAAATCTCTCGTCTCAGGGGGACATGAGGGAGGGAAGCACGGTCATGCGAAAATACTACCGGGTTTCCACTGATACAAAGCTTAATGTTAATCAGTGAAGTATCCCTTTAATAAGAGTGTTAATTTCTTTAAATAATAATAAATTGTTCTGACCCCAGAATTTTAAATGGTAGTGTAGGGGGTGGAAATCCTATTGGCTTGCATTGAAGCGGGGACTTGAGACAATATCACTGTTTTGACTACTTTGACCAGTGAGCAAATAACCTAGAACACCTTGGCAACTTCATAGCAATGCACTAAATACCAGTAAGAACACCCTAGCAACCACATAGCAACACCCTAGAGACAATTTCTCCACCATTCACATATATAAAAGCAAGATTTCTCCAAGTAAATAAAGCTCCTCATAAACTATTGTTTTTAAAAAAAGTGTCAAATTGCCTTTTAACGAAAGTGCATGGACATGTTTATTTCTACTGCCAATGTAAACGATGATCCAAGGAAAGCACAGATTTTCAAAATGCATTCCATTCCTCCTTGCTTTGGTAGATCTTAGAATAAAGATCATTAGCTTGTGTAAAAACCACAATCATCATAACATAATGCACTTACATTGAACGCTCAGCGGGATACGCATTACATAACGCTCACCTCATTAGACTCACGTTTATAACAATTTATAGACGTTGAAGAGTTTATAAAGACACTTAGCGTTAGATTAGGTAGAGGCAGGCGCTGGTTTATTCTGCTGTTTTCTTGTGTGAGACAGAGGTGAGGTCTGTCATCTGGGGGTGTCTTTTAATGAGAGAACTTACATAAGTAACCCAGCGAAACACTCGGGCTGCTGGAATAATCTTTCATCTCAAACCATCTGGGAAATGTATAAGCGGAGAAGCAAAAATGAAGCTGTTTTAGAATATGGAGGGGGAGAGCAATGAATTTGATAAGCTAGCTGAATGTTTAGTCGTTCAAGTCGACGAGGCCTTGAAATGATGTTGTGTTATTGTAGCGCAGCTCCAGATTGTTGTCCTTGTCATCTTGAATCATTGCTTCGAGTTTACTGCCATAACGGTTTATTAATATGCTGATTTACCTTGCTGTTCAAGGTTGCAGTGGAGACTGTAGCGGCTCAGCTGTGTTGTTCTGTTGATCTCCTGATGTCTAAAGCCACCACAGCTCTGTATTGATCTGTCTGATTCCACATCCTCAGCACCAGAACAAACACACTCCGGGGCGCGGGTCAGGCGAGGTCTTTGTTGAACATTTTTATCAGTCGGAGCTCTCTTGACAGACTAAGGAAAGCCTAAGACGATGTCTATATTCATCCTTTTTATTAAGGATTAATAAATTAACCCTAATCTTTTTCCCTACGGCCTTACGTCCACTCTGACTGTGTTTTTGTCCTGCACTCTTTTTAAAGACGCTCTCCCAAGTAGACGCATTCATCATTTTCATGTTGTAGTGTGAACTGAAAACGGAGGTATTTGAAAACAATGACGTTTAGTCATGTGATGCATATTATCCATGTTTATTCTGGCATGTGCATGTGCCTGCTGTGCGCTTAAGAGACATTTTACTTTGTACAATCTTCATATTACATTCCTGCAAAGATGACAGAATATTTATATGCAATTGCTGTCCTGCGGCACAACATGAGGGTAATTGCATTTTAGTCTGTTCATGGAAAAGCAACTGAGTGTATCAACAGCCTTTGAAATGTATAAAAAAAAATTTAAATGGGAATGACTGACAAAGATTTACACAATTGCAAATCAACGCAGTGCAGTACTGGTATGTGTCTGTGAATTTCACAATTTGACACATGCACACATACTCGTGTACACAGAAAGACTCTTCAGACATTGCTTGAATGGACAAAAACGCACAAAATTATGCCTAAATGCTCATCTTGTTGAGTATCCTCGCAAGCAGTGATGTAAAGTGTATGTAAAATGTACGTAAAGACTTGTGAGAAAACGTGATGTGCATCGGGTCTTAAAGTGACAGCAGCCTATAAACCTGCTGCTGTTTGTCATTAAGGATAATCAAAGGACAAAAGAAAAAGAGAAAATCACCCGCTGCTCTTGACTGAATAACTTTTTGTAGTTTTAATACGGATTAATCTATATTTCATTTATTTTTATATGATTATTATATTTAATCTATATTTATAATTTATGCAGTGAAGACTGAAGTGTTTGATAACTTCATTAAATTTCTGTATATATCCTGTTAAAAATATTAAAGCACCATTTACAAGGTTACATGGGTCAAAAACAACGAAATCAATAACTTTTTGTGCATTTTGACAGGGCGAGTAAAAATCTGAACTGGTCTGACGGGGCCAATAGAAAAAAAATTGAGCCCTGAAATATTGAAGGGCAGGTAAATGTGACATTTATTATAATGGGTTTATATGAATATTGTTTTAAAGGGATGGTTCGGAGTAAAATCAACCTAGGGTCCTTTGCACCATGACCTCGAGACAAACACCCACCCCAGAAGCCTTTTTCCCCTTAGTCGAACATTATTAAAGTTAGAGCTTATTTAGAGATATCAGCCGGATGGCTTAGTGCAGCGCTAATGGATCCAAGGCTGTATCTGGTAAATTACCCCACTAATAATGCCCAGAATGGTACCAAACTTCTACAGTAGTACAAAGAGGTTCTGTACTCATAAAACGAGGCATTGGAAAGTTTGTAAGTACATCAGGAGTTTATTTAAATAACACTTGCCTGACGGCTCATGCTACCGCTAACCTGGACGTCGAGGTCACTTCAGTGATTTGGGAAAAGTATGTAAAAGTCCTGGCAGAAAAATATATAAAATATATAAAAACTTTAATGTTAGGTGTGATTAATTACAGAAAAATTATGATTTTTTTTTATTTTATTAAATGACAGGACTAATTAAAGGTTAATCTCATATTTTTTGTAGGTTAATATTTTAGTCTATTGACATCCTTAATAATTTCAAATATTAAACCGGACTTGACTTATGCAGTGGATTACTATACCGACTAATTAAATCTCTGTATCTCTATGCTAATGTTGCTCACTGCCAGCATTTATTACTCGTCCTTATTATAGTGAAGCTCCTGTCTGGGGTCACAGCTTCATTTGCTCTTTTAGAATACCTGTCAAGAGTACCGCCTTTCATCTCTCTCTCTCTCTCTCTCTCTCTCTCTCTCTCTCTCTCTCTCTCTCTCTCTCTCTCTCTCTCTCTCTCTCTCTCTCTCTCTCTCTCTCTCTCTCTCTCTCTCTCTCTCTCTCTCTCTCTCTCTCTCTCTCTCTCTCTCTCTCTCTCTCTCTCTGTCTGTGGCTGACACGTGGCACTGGCAGAATATTAATAGATTTCCCTTGAATCCATATTTCCACCAACAATCGTCTTTTCTCTCTGCTATTCTCAACTGAAACTTTTTCAAGACTGTTTCTCTGATTGCTTGGGAAACTTTGCTACCATTAGCGAAGGATCATTATTCAAATCTAGCATTAGAACCGCAAATGTATTTGCATATCAATAAAACAGATTATTATTTGAATGTGAATGTGATTAATGAGACCGCTGCTGGTCCGGGGCAAGAAACGTTCATCTCTGAGTTGTCTGGTTCCTCTGATAAAGCGCTCTCTGTGAGAATATCCACTCGATCTTAACCCTGGATGGTCTGATTCAGTTGATTTAGTGGTAGCACATTAAGAACCTTTGAACTCTCTAACCTTTCCAAACATTCATTACTGTTCACAGCGGCAGCCGGCCGATCCTGGCCTCTCTCACTCCTGCTGTGCTTTCAATATTAATTAAACTCAATATGGCACTGTCACCGATCCAACTAATGTATCAGAGCAGAATCCTGCAGACCTGCTGCATAAACACAGATATTACTCTCACTTTTTCTTAATCTCAGGTTACATGCAGTTCCTAGTCTTGGAATTAGCTTACACCATATTCATTCTTTCTTTCTTTCTTTCTTTCTTTCTTTCTTTCTTTCTTTTCTTTCTTTCTTTCTTTCTTTCTTTCTTTCTTTCTTTCTTTCTTTCTTTCTTTCTTTCTTTCTTTCTTTCTTTCTTTCTTTCTTTCTTTCCTTTCTTTCTTTCTTTCTGTAGCTATATCTATCTATCTATCTATCTATCTATCTATCTATCTATCTATCTATCTATCTATATCTATCTGTCTGTATGTAGCTCTATCTATCTATCTATCTATCTATCTATCTATCTATCTATCTATCTATCTATCTATCTA